>NW_026622841.1:30808457-31433457 GCF_023065955.2 Ursus arctos | reverse complement strand
CCAAATTACCTTCATCTCTCACCTGTGTTGCTGCAATCACCTCGTTTTCCATCTTTTGCCCTTCTATATTCTAGAAGTATGCTCTATAAATAATCTTCTAAATGTGTGCATTAAATAGCCTCACTGTTCCACTCTGTAATTTTCAGTCGCTCCCCATCACAGAGTACAATCTATAGTCCTTGCTGTGGCCATGACTAGTGTTGACTTCCACTATCAACCACTCTCCTTTTCCCTTCTTTCTTTTAATAATATGGTTTTGGAAATTTAGCTGGGCAATGGCTACATTCCTCAGCTTCCTTTGTGTGCTTGTATGTTACCAACGTATACAACTTGGGAGTCATACCCTTCAACAGTATATGTGTTTCAGTTTACTTCTCATATGCTAAAACCCAGATAGTGGATTAGGATATCACCTAATGGCAGGGCAACATGTGACAAAAACCGGATGATCCATGAGTAGAGCAACCCAAGAATCCTAGAAACTCTTTACCTCTAGAACATGATATGCTACTAGTCAGAGCTGCTGTATTTTGGGTTCCTCATTACTGCAGCTTAGCCTGTACTAGCTAATGCCCTTACCAAAGTCTACAGGCAACACAGTCTTATTCCTGCCTACGGCTCTAACTTTGGCTCCATATCTTCTTCACCCTGTACCCTGAAGCAGGCTTATTCCATCTGGAATATTTCATCTGGAATATTCTTCCCCCATATCCTCACTTGGTTTAATCCTTAATTTATTGAGAACTTCCTCTGTTCAAATATCACCTCCATAAAGAGTATTTCCCCGACTGGTTCATCTAAAATAGCCCCATCTTTCTACCATTGAGCACTCTCTCTCAATCTATTTTTTCATCAAAAGCTTGCCACTATTTCAAATTATATTGCATATCTACACAATATTTCCTCCATTAAAAAAAAAAAAGAGCTTCAGATAAGCAAGGACTTTCTCCTGCTCATGCCAGTACTGCTTAGGGCCTAGAACAGCATTTAGCTCACAGAAGTTCCTTTCACTTCACCTTTTGATTCTGTTACTGAGCAGGGTTATGCTTAGCCTGCTGTAGGGACAGAGATAAATGGAAAGATAAAGAATCACGTAGAGCTGAAATCCAGATTGGGAGCTGTAGCAGTTATGTATCTATTTATATAAACAAATACTCTTCACTGAGTACTGAAATTGTGTTATATCTTCCACGAATTGATTCCCACTGTATGAAGGAGATCCTACTCTTAGTCTCATATTACTGTTATGAGTTAACTGAGATTTGGTGAGATTAATAACTCAACCAAAATCACACAGCTAGTTGTAACTGGCACAGGAAAAAAAAAAAAAAAAGACTGTATGTCTCTTGGTCTTCAGCCCATTCCCTTAAGATTCATTTGTTCTCTTTTGTTTTTGTACAATGTGGCATATAATTAAGCAGGGAAAAAAGGATTGTTCTATTGTTAACTCAACGTGCACACTGAATTATCCAGGGTTTGTGGTCTGGTGTGATGAACCTCACAGCCCGCAGCCTCATTTTTGCTCTACTCCACAGAAAGGCAACTGAGTCACTGAAATTCTGTATCTTTGTGGGATAAGGCGGGGAGTGAAAGTCTTAGAATCAACTTTGTGTGAATTTCAGGAATTCTGTGTGAAGAGGGGAGTTAGCTGCGGACATGAAATGCAGGGAGAGAGAATGGGGAAACTATGCAAGGGTAGATGGGCCTTCAGGTGTAGAGTCACTTAACTGCTGATTTCTGCTTGTACAGTTAGAAGTCGGAGCCTGAAGAGGTGTGAGGGGGCATCTGAATTTCCACAGCAGGGCACTGATACTAAGCAGTGGGGATGTCTTCCCCAATTGCTCTGAGAAAAATCCAACTTCCCAAACATTTTATCCTAGATCGGCATCTGGCTGAGAGCTTTTGGAAACAGAGGTGCAGTGTTTCATATTCTTCCTAAGGAATTATGAGCGCTAGCCTTATATCCCATGTCCCTTGCCCCATGGCCCCTTGAATTCTACCTTCTCTGGTGGAAATATGAATCATAGTTAATATACGTCTTAGTAATTCTAAAGTTATATTGAAGGAGCTACTGCTCTTTCAGTCAGAAAATCCATGTTGGTGACCTACTTGGGATCCTTTAAAGCACCTCAAATCAGAAGCATTAACCTTTTCTCCTCTGTGTTTTATTTTCTGATTCCCTTACAGTTCCCACATAACTTCTTCACATGTTCCCCTCCAATCAGATTATTAGGTTAGTAGGTTTTAATCTAGGTCAGCATCAAGTAGGCATGAACATAATGAGTAATATAATTAGGGATCTCTATAAACTAATTAAGGCACGAGCTGCTAATCAAATCTGAGGCCCTTTGAGTCATAAGCCATGTGTCAGGTATAACACGACAGAAGAGGGCAAGAGCAAACCAGCGCTTCAACACAGAGGGCAACCTGCATATCCAAGCAAACTCTATGGAAAGTAAGACCAGTGTTATGGATTGAGATGTGTCCTCCTGAAACGTATATGTTGAAGTCCTAACCCATAAGGTGACTGTGTTTGGAGACAGGGCCTTTAAGGAGGTGACTAAAATTAAGTGAGATCATAAGGGTGGGGTCTAAATTCCATAGAATCGGTGTCCTTATAAGGAGGGAAGACACTAGAGCTCCCTCTCTTGTGTGCCCACAGGAAAGGCCATATGAGGACAAAGCCAGAAGGCAGCCATCTACAAGTCTCACCAAAAAGCAACCCTTCTGACACCTTAATCTTGGACTTCTAGCCTCTAGAACTGATAAAATACATTTCTGTTTAGGTCACATAATCTGCGGTGCTTTCTTATCACAGCATGATTAACACAATTAGTAACTAACATTTCGACAGATACCTTCTAGACAATTTTTGAATAGGTACTAGTAATACTATTCCAGTTTAGGGATATTGAGGCACAGAGATCTAACTAATGTATTCTAGTCATTAAGAAAATGGCTGAGTTGACACAAAAACTCAAGGTCACATGATTTAAAACCCATACGCTCAGGCAATATGTACTTACATCACCCTCACACTAGCATGCTATTATGAAAAACGCATATCAGTCTTCAAAAATAAGTAGTGCTTTTAAAAAGAACACTTTCACAATTGGAATTTAAGATACATTTATAGAATTTTTCACTCTTTACGCATTTCATTGTGAACAATGCACTCACACAAGTTTGCTTAGATTGTTAAGATTGTGCCTCTGCCCCTCCATGGACTAGCGTATATGAGAGTAAAGACCCCATACCTACTACCATTCTTGGACCAAGAACTTGCTTTTTGAAGTAATCAGTGGCCTTTTCCTTTAGTAGATGTCAACACAGCAAAATAACCCAAGTTAGGAAAAGTAAGAAAAGGAGCTTACAAGTATTACCTTTCTCCCATAACTGCTATTTTATGCCCATCTGATATATTAACAATCCACAATAAAGTCCTACAATTTAATAATTTGCAAACAGTTAACAGTATTTTTTATTAAATCAGTGAAGCAAGAGGTTGAATCAAATTGTGAGATAAAATTTAAGGACAAACAAACTTCAAACGATGGTTAAATGTTTAATCAAGGCGTTTCAGTGATGGTATAAATGTCAAAACAAGAGAATTATGCACCCAAACCTTTAAAACATCAGGGTGTCTTATTATTTTTAATACTTTTCAAAAACACATGTATTTTTTAATCAACAACTTCTATTACCTAACTTTATGGTTCATAAACTGTTATAGTTGTCAGAAGATCTACACATTTCTCTTTCTACCCAACTAATAAAAATAAATGAGAAAACTGAAGATATTCTTATTTTTGTGTGGGCTTATAATTGAAACTTCTAAAACCTTTTTTTTTCTTTGGCCTCCTCTCACAAATGCTATACTTGACCTACCACATGTGTGCCAGGCTATCCCCATGGAAAAGCATGTGAATTTGGCATATACTGATTTATTTCAGATCAGAGCATTTTGCCTGAAAATAACTTAATCTTCTAACTTTACATTCTTCTATAGATCTAATATGTCAAATAGTTTTTTTACAGATATAATAGTATTTATATTTTTACCAACAATTGCTTTATGAATCTCTTACATCCTTTTAATTTTCATTCCCACAACAAACTTTAGAGAAGATAGAGCAGATATTATTTTCTTCAATTTACACAGAAGGAAACTGAGGCTCAATGACTTGCTGAATATGCCCTAGCTTGTGTTCTACTGCTCCTTCTAGCATACCATTCAAGAATTCAAAGACAAGTCCTTTTTTTCTTTCATAGAAGATATTCTTTTTTTCTACATTTTATGAAAAAAGAATTCTATAATAACCAGCAAGAGCACAGCTTTGATGAATATTAATGACTTCTCAATATTGCCTGCAACAACACCAGGTTTCAGAAATTCTTCAGTCATCATGGTAGCTCATGTGTTAAGCACCCAATGTGTGTTCTGAACAATGTACTGATGGGAGTCCAACATTTAAACACACAGTCTCCGGCTTCCAGTTGGCTTAGATTGCTGGAGTACAATCTTTTAAAGTTGTGAGTATAGTAAATCATTCACTGGGCTCAATAATTTGCACACAAAGACATCATCATCACTACATAGTTATATTGCATACATAATAAAATTAGCTAAAGGTATAAAACAATGCAACACCTTTCATCAGGCAGTACAGGACTACCACATGAATGACAAAAACCATACTTGTCATGAAGTTATAAGGTCATTAGAGGCTGGACATATAGGGAAAATTTTATTTGGATGATGAAAAATTTGAGTGGGTTCTTCTTTATTTGCTTTAGATTTCACTCCCAACTCATCTTTCAACCTACGAGCCACCTCTGCCATCCCCCTCAGTCGGTACGTAGTTGTGCGTGGCTCACTCAGGTAATGCTCTCATAATTCAGGAGGAAACTATCCCCATATCATGGAGACGAATGATTAGCTGAACATTGTTTTCTCGGTTAGCAAGTTCCCCGGATAATGCCCTGGGGCATCTAACTAAATAGCCCAAACGTATACAGAATTGGAAAACAACAACAACAACAACAAAAAACAAATCTTACTTTTGAAATGATTCTTTTATTTATGTGCCTGCAACGCACCCATACTTTAGCATAGATAGTTCTACTATGTTTATCATAGACATATTTTGTTTTCCTGGAATCTGAGTTAGAATACAAAATCTCATAATACAGTTCACTCAGTTATGGTATACAGTAACTTATTATAATTGTGGTCTTTTTAGTTTGCTTGAACCAAGTACTTAAAATGCTCATTTGCTCAAAGAAATTTCTTATTCTGCTTTAACTGTCTGGCTTCTAGGTACACAAGGACATTTTGCACAGAAGACCCACACTACATTGATACAGTTAGAAAACCCTTCTAATTATCTCAGTTTAAGGAATTCCTGCTCTAAATAGCTATGTAGAAATAGTCATGTAGGAGGGAATGGCTTCTGTTAAATTTCAAATATAGTGAATATAGTCCATATGACTTTATCTTCAAATTCGACAATTTAAGAATTTCTGACATTTTCCAAGCCACTCTGGCTTAAATCCTAATATGCTTTGAATGTCTCACGTCTCACCAGCCCAGATGATTGTTCTACCTTAACCACTTAATATGCATGCCTCAAAATAAGATTGTGATTCTTTTCCTTCTCACTGGGCATCCTCTTTTCTTGGGCTCACACATGGTTCGAGTGTTTCATTTTCAATATCACACAAACCCTGAACCCTCATCAAAACTGTGAATATCCAACAGGTTTACTGGCATTTGCCTATAATCATTTTTCAAATGAACTGTCAGCGCAGTCTTAATCTGCCTTTGGCTGCCCTAATTGTTCCCACCTTACCTGCCAAGTCTTTCACTATTGGAAAAGTTTTGCTGAGATTTTACATTTATTCATCAGTAATTATAAAAATGTGTATAAGGATATGTTGCACAGTTAAACATGTGGAAGACCTTATCTGAGCACCTCATCATGGAAGCAAGCCACAAAACCCAAACACTGGATCTGAGTCTGTTGCCAAACATTCTACCTTTATGTCATTTGTTGGAAGAATTAAATATATGTAGCATCTACACTATTATAAGAGCAATCACAGTGATAATCAGCTATCCAGATGTTTTATTAATTTGATGCCCAAAGTCCAGATGTTTAGAGTTATCTGTGATTGGCATGATGCAAACATATCCAAAGACTATGATTCCAGTGTGCTGAAAGGGATAAGGCTATTTTCAGATAATCTGCTTTGCTAATAATGCTTTTATATACTTTCCAACAGCACACAGTCTAAAAAGCAAACAGAAATACATCAGTTTTGTAGTTGCTGCTGAAAGATTCTACTAGACATGATCTCATAATCATCCTACTAGATTCCTTTTGATCTACTGGCTACCTTCAAAGGCCTAGAAAACAAAAGAAGAGGTAAGTAAAACCAAACTAGCATCCATGTCATTGAAAATACAAATTTCATATACTGACTTAAGTTTCGTTTTCATTTGTCTTCTAGTCTAGAATGACAATTTTTGTTCCAAATACTCTGTAGCTATAATCTGTTCTTTTTTGAATTATATCTTCCATGAAATTTTGCAAAGACAATGCAGGAAAAAGTTTATGAGTATCTCCTTGGAAGCCACAAATATTCCCATTGTGTCCTTGTTGAATAAAAAATTTGAAGTGCCTATTTGGCACTGGAAGATTGACTGGATTCTAAATGAACTTTCTGATAGTAATGTAAAACTAGAGGGAACAGAGCACCAGTAATAAAGGGAAATACAAGGCTAAGTATTGGAAAGTAATTAGCGAGCTCATCACTGACAACCCTTTGATGGCCTGAATTACTTCCAGAAAGATAAGAGTATATTGTTTAAAAAAACAATTAAATCCCACACGCACATTCATAGAATTATTGCACATTCATATGCAAATTGAGAGGCTTGGATTCTTTGAACATATTAATATATATCAACAGGGACGCGTTACATTAGGCACTGGCATATTTGGGTGTGTAAAAGGCATCCATAGTAAATATGTGCATGACAGACCTATGGATTTTATAAGGTTCCTAGGAATTGTGGTTAAACTTTGCAATGTGGCTAAGGTCCATTGGCAAACAGCATATCCGTTAGAGTTCTCGAGCAGTACTAAGTTATTTGTACTGACATCAGAAACAAAAGAATAAAGGCAAACCTGTTAACAATTTTTTTTTCTTTTTCAGTCAGGTTCATAAACCTTATTTATGGGTCAGCAGAATTTATGTGTATATGTTTACTACATAACACGATATCATAAACAAAAAGTGAAAACAGTCTAGGTCCTAGGCACATGATTATAATGCATTAAACTACTATCCTTTTCCTTTTTGACTAATAAATATAATCTTAACTTCTCATCCTGGTAATCACTTCCCTTCATAATCCAGCATTAACTCATCATTGTGGTTCCAAGTAGCCCTTTTCAACAAATCAATATACTTCAGTCCTCTAAACTCACATCTTTTCTATTTACACTATTCTTGTGCTTATGTATTTTATCCACTCTCTTTTCCTAACTACAGTCTTACTATTTTTTTTTAAGAGAGGGACTGGGGAGGGGCGGAGAGAGGGGGAGAGAAAGAATCCTAAGCAGGCTCCATATCAAGTGCGGAGCACGGTGTGCCAAGGGGCCGATCTCAAGATCCTGAGATCATGACCGGAGCCTAAATCAAGAGTTGGATGCTTAACTGACTGAGGCACCCAGGTGCCCCTGGTCTTACTATTTCTAAGCCCCATGTCAAGCGCTACCACTCAGCACTCCCGCTGTTCACAAACGCCACATTCCCCACTGATTTTAACCCTCACTGCTACTATTCTACTTCCATGGCCAATGGTAGAGATGTTACTGGTTGCTTCTTTCATATTTTAGTACTTATTATTTCAATCCCAATTTCTATTGAGCTTGAGTGAATGTGTGTATATGTGCAGATATGCATGGATGAACACGTTATGCGCAGCTGAAGCACTCGTTTAGACTATAAATGCCGGCAGTACACAGTATCTAATGGCTCACTTTTTTAGTCTTCATGATACCTAATCAAATGCCCTGTCCAAAATTATCTGCTCAATAAATATTTACCTGCATTTTCAAATATTCACAAATTGCTATACCTCATAATGTATAACAAAGAAACAGTGACGAAGCTGCAGAATATTTATAAATATATATTTTAATAAATGTTAAAAAAATTACTTTAATCTTAACCAAATGATTATTATGCCCTCAGAAATTTGGATAAATATTATATGAAGGTAATAAATGACCACAAAACACAAAAAATAAAAGCCAGGAATATTTTACATCAACTATCCTTATTTCCCAACTCTAGAAAGACTTTAGGATTGGGAAGGAAGCTCAGTGGCTTCTAAGTCAGGTGAAAAAATGACACCAGAAATGTGAAACGATCTGCCTGCTGCCGTGAAGCTTGCTGGAAGCACCGGGATTGGTACTAGAGCCAGTCTGTGTTTTCAGTTCAAAATGCTGTCCTGCAAGTGACTTGGAGTTTCTGACCCATCAATACCGTGGACTCGACTGTGCTGTGGAGTCAGTAAGTGCAGCTACTGCCTTTGCAGCCCCCCCCCCCCCAGTGAATGGAGAGTGCCCTTACTTCCCATATATATAGCCTGAAATCTAAATTCTAATTCTTAAATTATTATGCCAACTGTAAAATTAGCTAACAGGCCCTCTCCTCTCACTGCTGGTATCACACAGATTTCTACTGCCTAATATGGCTTTTCTTGAGTCCTTTATCTCTGTTTTGGTTTTGGCTTTGCTTTTGTCCAAACTACTTAAGTTCATGGATTATGCCTTTCTGTGTCTCACAGCACCTAGGAGAGTGTTCGGTATAATAGTGTTTTAGCAAATATTTTAATTGATTATAGCCAATTGTTTTATAAATACTACAGTAGCTTTATCTCATTGCCCAAACAAGAATGCAAGTTCCTTGAATCAGATGCTTCTGGAGCCTTGAATCACATCCACCTTTAATATTGGCTGAAGCCACAGTATTCCTATCTTCTACTCAGAGAATTCCATGAGACAATGAAAAGCAGCTATAGGTGTGTGAATGATTCTTAGTGGAGGCTGATGATTGGCATTAAAGCCCTGTGCCAAGAGCTCTTTCTCCTGAGCTGGGTACTGCTGTACCTACCGTACCATGAGGTTGAGCAGGGCTCGCAGCAAATATATGATGAAAATGTCTCCAGAGGGGACACTTAGTCCAGACTCTCTGTTGCACTCGTCATCTCTCCATCAACTCAAACTTATAACCTCCTGAGAGTTTCCCCACAACCAACTGATGGAGAAGGAAAAAAACCCCAGGCCTAGATAAGGAATGAGTCAGTTTGGTATGCTGATGCAAACTGCACCACTGTCACATATGGTAGCAGCCCTAAAGGACAATGGTGAGGGAAATCCTTCCAATGGGCAGAAATTCAAACATTAAAATTGGTTGGGCACTCTATGTGCAGGGAGATAGAACTGAGGGAAGGATATACAGAAACTCCTGGGCAGTGACATATGGTTTACCATCTGGCAGATGTAAAATTGGAAGACCAGAGACAATAAGATCTTGGGAAGAAGTATGTGGATAAATTTATGGGACTGAGCCCATGATATGCCAATCTTGTCCCTTCACTTCATTGCCCACCAGAAAGCATCCACAATGGAGGAGACTCTTAAAACACCAGGTGAACATAATGGCTCGTCTCCTGGCTGTTGGTTAGCCCCGTTCTCAGCCACCGCAGTGTTTGCTCAATATACCATCAGATAGACGAGCAATGATTTCAAAGATGGAGACTCTAAATGAGCCCACATTTGGCCTCCATTCACAGCAAGCTGATCTGATTACTGTTGCTACTTGATGTTCTCTTGTTAGCAGCAAAGACAGGCTGAGAACTGGCCATAGTCCCTCCCTTGAGAAGACCATTAAACCACCTAGCAAGTTGATTACATCAGACTCCTCTGGAATAAAAGTGTGTTCCTACTATAATTTTTCTCTTCCCCAGGGTGTGGATTTGCTGTCCTTGTAGTCAATGTCTGTGCTGGCACTACTGTTGAGGTGTTTTAGAACTGATTTACCAAGAGTAGACCCCACATGAAATTGCCTCCAAACAAGGGACCTATTTTACAATGAAGGTGGTATGATCTGTTTTCCTTGCAGGGTCAGTCTGAGGATTAGAGATAATTAAATATGTCATCTAACCTTTGGTGACAACCTATTAACATCTTGAGTTCTGGCAATAAGTACAATGACAGAAATTATTCATTGAGCTCTGCTTTGGGGAATATTTTAAAAGTATAAAAGAGATATAAAGGTAGTTAGTATATATAACTAGACTAAAGGTCGTGTAATCAGTAAATGCAGGAGCTGGATATAAATACAGTATTTGATTTCAGAGTCTAATCTCTGTATACTGTGCCACATATTCCTTCACAATATTATACCACTAAACAGATAATTCATCATAGCCAGCTATTTAACTATTGCCCAAATATGAAGATGTATTTTCTTTGAGATACTTTTAACAAGAGAGTATTATAATTATATTATATTGTTTTATCTAACAATAGAAATTATTGCCTGAGAGAGGAATTGATAAAACTAAAAAAATCAAAATTTATTATAATTACTCAGTTCATTGCTTAATAATTTCAATATCAATGTTATAGGTCAAATCATATCTACCAAAAAAATTCAATTAGATAAAAGTTAGGGGACTATGTTTATCAGAATATAAAGATGGTAAATTGAAGTTAATCCAGAGGAAGGGCCAGTTTTTCAGTCAACTCAGTCATCTAGAATTTGACCACATATTCAAAAGTTACAGTGTATCTCTGAATGTACAGAAATGTAACTATGCAAACTGACAAGTCTTTGTAAAGTATGGAAGATCCTTTCTCTAATAGGCAATTGAATGTGAAATTAGTCAGTACATCAGAATCTGTAAATGGGAGCTATGAACTCTGAGAAGCCAACGGAAATGAGGGAAAGATGAAGATTGTTGAGGCAATTCAGCACATACGCAATGGTTTCAGAATGGTCTCCTAGTTTAAAGCACAATATAATGTTTAGGCATATAATTATGACATATACAAGACCTAGTTTCCCCAGCCCCCACCCTCAGTATGATTAGAGATGTGTACAATATAAGGGTGTTTTATTTTAATGCCTACATATATTTTTAAAATATTAAGAATTAAAGGATAAACTTCAGTTTTCTTAGAAATATGATTTTGAAAAGTTCTTCCATCATTCTGAGAACATAAGGAGCTATCCTAATTCATGGGCCCAGTTTTCACAGAAGTTTTGAAAAAGGCTAACGAAAGCACAGAAAAGGCCCTCAACAAATGCCATTACTCAGTTCTGTTTGCCATCATAGGGTTCAAGAAATTTTCTTTTTTCCATTACAGAGGAAGCTAACCAAAGCTATTAAACACAGTGGCCAAGCCAATAGGTATGTGAAGAACTATAATAACTTCATGTGTGGGTAAAAGTCAATATTCAGTATAGGTCATATAGGATTGAGTATTTTTAACTCAGAAACCTGAATTCAAAGCTAAAGTAGTAAAAATGAAAATAAAATAGTGTTACGATGCCTTAAGACTTGACTTGCTCCCAATTGACTGGATTAGTTTTCCAGGCCCCTTCAATTGTCTAACCTTTATTTTATATTTCAGGATACTGATCAATAGAGGTTCCCTCCCTTAACTAAATAAGCCTCACAAGGTGAAAAAAAGTCACTAAATTAATATTTATTTTGTAACATAAAAGAGCCAGTGCTATCTACAAACAGTATAATTAATTGGGATTAATTTCATGTGCAAATTTTGTCATTGCAGGTGTTGATGGAGTAATACATCAAAGAGACTTCACCTCTGTAAAAATCAATGCTAACATAACCTTGATTACTGTTCTTGTGGATGTCACATATAACACTAATCAGTCATGGTTTGTAGCAAACATCTTAGAGAACAAATATAATTTGCTTTTTTATTGGCATTTTTCAAGATGAGAGATAATATGCATTCATGGGCCAAGCAATTCTCTAAAAGAATACAATCTCCTAAGGGAAGCAGTGGAGACAGTGTTGGTGCACTTGGGAATGGTTGAGAAGAAAATTACAAGCGTGTGAAAAAAATTTTTTTCACATTGATATGGAAACTACGGATTCTGTTTTGGGAATATAGGCTTCCCAGGACACTTACAGAAAAGCCAGAGAGCTTCAATTCTATAAAAGAACATTTTGTAGTACCCAAAGGAAAAAATAACCTAACTTTATTGTAACAGATTTCATATAATCCTCTCTTCTTCCCCTAAATATCACAGACCTTCCACTGTATCAATTATGACCACATAGGAGCAAGAGGAGGGTAAACTTCCAGTTGGTTTTATCTTGAGTTGACCTTTAAAGATTCACTGTGTAGTAAAAATTATAACTGTAATGCCATGTTTCAGATTTGTATATTCAAAAATTTCTTCCACTTATGTAATCATCATTTTAGCTTTTGTCACTATCACCATTAAGAGAATCATCAAAGCTAGAACTATCATGCTAGCCAATCAATCAGCATGTATTAAAAACCTATTGGTACAAATTACATTAAAATTAATAATTATATTAAAATTAATAATACTCACAGAGGAAACCTGGTATAAAGAGATAACATATGTAAGGTGGTATATGACAGATTTCATTTGAATAAAAATGAAAGATTTCATTTAAAAAAAGACAATTTGTTACAGCCTGAAACTGATATATATGACTTCATTGATCTTAAGTTGTTCTCTATAAAAGAAATTTCTATGAGCACAGAGGAGTTGAGGCCAAGGTGTAGAGGTAGAGATAGATGTGCAGGCATTTCAGAAAGAGGATAGAGCAAAAACCGAGTTTTAGAGAGGAGAATAAGGTTGTTGCATATAGCTTTTCCATTCTCTTGTCCCTTCCAGACTTATTTCATTCCATATGTTTTCACATAATTTGACATTTAGAAGGCCGAGTTTCTAATTTTAGCAATTACAGTAGTGCTAAAATAGCATGTTGGAAAAAAAAATGCTTTAGAGGAAGCAATCACATTAAATGTCTTAACAACAGAAGTCTTAAGTACCCTTTGGTTTTTACTTTTGCCACCAATAATGCAGACAGCAAAAACGCAGTGATATTTGCAATGATCACTTTATGCGTCACCTTCCTCCATCCCAAACCATTCCTGTCTGATCCCATGAATATATGAATAAACTGCTTCTATAACCTCAATCCTGGCTCAGGCAAAATTGTGTTTGGGCTTGGTCTTTAGAGTATTAAAACTTAACCTCCTGCTTTGAGTTTTTGCTTGACTAGTCCCTCTGGTTCTTGTATCCTAGGATGTGTTTAGTACAGTCTCCATTTAATGCAGATTTCATTAAATTCCAAGGTCATCAACATGGCGGGTACCTTGGCAAGGGCAGCACAACAGGGAGATGGGAGACAGTCACAGGAGGCACCATGAAGTCTCCTAATAATCATGCTTTCATTATGGTAAATTTTAATCTTTGCCCTTTCAGTTTGAGAACATACGAATAAATTTTGATGGTAAAGACTGAAGAATATTATTCCTTTAGGTTTCTCTATGTCTTCATACCCCTCATTTACTTTTTCTCCTTTCATCTTCCCTTTGTTTTTCTTTGGTTTTTACCATTTCCCAGGTCACCTGTTCCCTTCTCAATTTTCCTTGTTATCCTCTGCTAACTTTTCCAATATCTTTCCTAGGAAAAAAAAAAATGCGTGGGAAAATAAAACACTGTAAGTTAAGTTTTGACTGTTTCATTTTGTAGGCATACATGCATAAGTTGTATGGAATTTTCTGAAATCTAGAAGACATGCCATAGATATATTTATAAAAATGTGTGTTCCTAAAACTTCCGTCTTTTCATAGATCGAACTTTGGAATATGGAAGATCAAAGCTCATAATGATCCTATATAATATGCTTTTGTCTTTTTTTTTTTAAAGATTTTATATATTTATTTGAGATAGAGTGAGAGAGAACAAGAGCGAGCAAGAGAGCACAAGCAAGAGAGAGAACATGAGGACGGGGGAGGGGCAGAGGGAGAGGGAGAAGGACACTCTTCACTGAGCAGGGAGCCTGATATGGGGCTTGATCCCAGGGGGATCATGACCTGAGCCGAAGACAGACACTCAAACAACTGGGCCACCCAGGTGCCCCTACTTTTGTCTTTTTAAAAACAAGACTTTTTATTATTCCCAAATCAATCACTATCTCTTAGGGTTATGACTGTGTCAGGAAAAGTAGTTCCTCCCTTCCCCAGTAGTTTATACCTGATTTCTCTATAATATCCTAAAACTGCTCTGCATTTAGGGCTCTCTGAACAGTGAGTGATTAACTTAACGAAGTCTGCGATACTAGCAAAATCAGATTTAAACGACTATTTGGGCAATTCTCTTGACGTTCAACTACAAACACAATTTGTCATGAAATTTCTGTTATTTGCGATCCCTAAAGAGAGAGACTATAGAGTGGGGAAACAGCCTTAAGGCAGAACAGTCTCAAATGCCAACGTCAGTCTTCTGGATTTCAATATTCCCTGAGATCTTGGCCTAAAAAATTCTTACTATTTTGTTAGGTTCTCAGGATTTTGAAATTTTCAGAAAAAAATAACTTGTTCATCTTTTCTTTTCAATTGTCTTTAACAGGATGATAGATTTAAACCAGGATTTAATCAGCAATCATATTAAATGTAAATGAATTCACTAATCTACCTAAGAGACAAATAATGTCAAAAAAACCTATATGTTTATAAGACACACAATTAAAATAAAGCAATATCAAAAGTATAGGGAAAAATATACAAAACAAACACCATTTAAAAGAAACTGGCACAATTACATTAATATTAGAGAAAATAAACTTTAAGAAAAAATTGCAATGAAAACATTACTTCAATAGGAAGATAGAGTCTAAATTTGTTCATGTCAGATATCATGGCCTCAAAAAATTGGAACAAAATTGATAAAAATATTATAGAAATAATCAAATACACAATCATAGTGAGAGATTTGAACATACATTTCAGAATCATATCTATCAAGACAAAACATTATGAAGGGAAAATGTAGAAGACAAGATATATATGATTGGTCACGTATCTAGAACAACAAATATATTATACATCTTTTTCTAGCACCCATGAAGTTTACAAAAATGATTATATACTGAACATACAATTATTCTTACCGAATTTTGTGTGACCGACAGGCTATGAGGCATACAATCTATAAATAAAAATCAAAAGAAACTATTGACAAAAACTTATATTTAAAATTAAAGAATATGCTTTTAAATAATTCATGAGACACTAAAGAAATGACAAGTGAACTTAGGAAATATCTTAAACTTAATGACACCTAAAAACACTACTTAACAAAATTTGTGTGAGGTCACCAAAGTGGTGCTTAAATCAACATCTATAACCTTAACTGTAAAGTCAAGCATCTACAAAGTTTGAACAAGAAAAGCAAAATAAACCTAACAAGATAGAATGAAGAAAATAATAAAAGAATAAATAGTATTTTTTCCTCTCTGTCCATCCATCAATGCCAAAAATTGATTTGAAAACATTGATGAAATTAGTATCCTTCTCAAATATCTGATCCAACAATACAAATAAGCAGTATCAGTCATGATTATAAATCTAACACATAAATAATTAGGAAATATAGATGAATGGACATATTTTTAGAAAAGTATGATTTAAATCTGATCTGGAAAGAAAGTTGATAACTATTAAGTTGAATCAATAAGTAGAAAAATTTCATAATTTAAAATACAGAACTGAAGAGATTTACCAGCAAATTCCACTAAATATTTGAGGAAGAAATAATGCCTAGCTTTCACAAAATCTTAGAGAAAATAGGGAAAAGAGTGAAAAGTCTACGGTTTATTTTATGAACCTTTCAAAGCACTGATTTAAACCTGACAAGGACACTAAGAACAAAGAAAACTATAGGCCAGTTTCCCACATAAACATGGAGGTAAAAATCCTAAACAAAGTATTAACAGACTGATTGCAAAAATAAAGAAGAAAAATAAATAATGAACAAGTTATGTTTATTCCATGAATGCAAGGATGGTTTAATATTTAAAATTCAATCAAAATTCACCACATTTCACAGATTAAAGGAGAAAATATCTATTATCATAACAATAGTTACATAAATGTATTTAATAAAATTCAACATCTATCTATAAAATGTCTTATTGTAACTTCTTTAGCTGCTAAAAGGTATCAAATAAAAAAACAAGTTTCATACTTGCTGGTGATATATTAAAAACTTTCCTCCTGATATTCAAAATGGCACATTCCTGTGTATACTGGAGGGCCCTACCTAGCTGAGTAATCCAAGATGAAGAAATAAAAAAAAAAAATTGGAAAGGTATAAATAAAACTGTCATTTTAATGAATAATATGGTTGTGGGCAAAAACCCCCAAAGGCTCTACAAATTATTAGAATTTAAAAAGCTCAACAAAGTTGTTTATATAGTCAATATAAAAAATTCCAATTTTTTCTATTCATTAACAACCATTTTTTTTTCTCAAAAGGTAAGATTTATAACAAAGTATATAGGAACATATATTTTTTTATTCCTATACATGTATATTTACATGTGAAATATAAGCAGAAAACTAGAAATTATTAACACAGAGACAAATACATTGAAAGATATATCATATAGATGAGTTAAAAGGCACAATACTGTAAAGATGTTAATTCTCTCAAATTGATCTTCAGATTAATTGGCATCTCATGCAAAATCCCAAACTATATTTTATGCAACATGAAATCTGGTATTAATAGCCATATGGAAATGCAAGAACCAAGAATAGCCAAGAAACTCTTAAAGATGAGAAATAAAGTAGAAGGACTTACTCCCCTGATATCAAGTCAGATTGTATTGGCAGGTAACTAACTAGAAGAATACAATTAATGCAAGGATATTCTAAGATACCAATTGGCCAGAAAGAAACCCATACTTACAAGAATACTTGATTGGTGACAAAGGTGAAACTCTAGGAAGTAGGGAAAGAAATAAAAGTCATTGTAGTTAAGGATATTGGGACAATTGATTTTCTATTTGGAAGACAATGAAATTTAATCTCTACCTTACAATGTAAACAAAAATTAATTCCAAGTGGATTGTAGAATTCAATGTAAACAGCCCAAAATTTTTTTAATAATGCTTCCAGAAGGTAATACAGAAAAAATATTTCCAAACAAGTTATTAAAACCACTAAAAATAATGAAGGACATCTCTTCATCAAAGGGACACTGGTGAGAAAATAAAACGCAGGCTAAAGAGTAGGAGAAGATCCTGCTAACATAAAACCAACAAAAGGATCATATCATATTGAAATTTGTGATACATAAGAAAAATATATGATAGAGATAAATGAGAGGGAGAGAGAGAGAAAGAACCTTCTATAGATCAATAAGAAAGAGATATCCAATCCTATCTTAAAAATGGGTAGGTAACAAGTTCTTCACAACAAAAAAGATATCCAAAAGACAAAAAAGTACATGAAAAGTTGCTAAGTCTCACTAGTAATCATAAAAAAGAAAATAAATATCCACCAGAAAGACTAAAATGAAAAAGACTGATGAGCACTGGGTGTTATACACATGTGATAAATTATTGAACACTACATCTGAAACTAATGATGTACTATATGTTGGCTAATTGAATTTAAATTAAAAAAAAGACTGAGATATCAAATGTTGGCAAGGATCAACATTTAATATATCTTATATGCTATTTATGGGAATTTAAGTTTTACAACCACTTTGGAAAACTCTTTGGATTACTCTGTTAATCATACACATATAACAATGATAAACAGTAAATACACCATATCATTCCTATGTGTAGTCCTCCCAAAATGTGTGTACTGCATACCAGCAGTCATGTACAAAATGTTCCTAAGAGTACTGTTTGAAATAACCCAAACGACTCAATTGGCCGCATTAGAAGACTGAATGCACTGATGGGGGTACAGTCATGCAACAGAATACCATAGAACAAAAGTGAACAAGCTCTAGCGACACAAATCAATGCAAACAACTCTAATAACCAGGCAAAAGTAACATAGAGAATTTAGAGGAGCATACCAACAATACAGAACTCTAAGAGAAAACAAAGAAGCAATTACCAGGAAGATCAAAATCACCTTTAACTTTACTTTTAAGTGAAGGGGGAGTGGCCCAGAATTATTTGTTATTGGGAAGTCATGTGGGGGCTTCTGGAGTGATGACAGCTTTGCATTTCTTGACCTACTTATGTTTGCTTCATAATAATTTATTAAGCTGTAACTTTATGTTTTATGCCCCTTCAGTATGTGTTATATTTCACAATAAAAACAGAAGATTTTTTTTGAAATGCCTTAATCTCATATCCAAGCGTGGATAACTATGTACATCTAGGGACAAATGACTGTCAGGGGACATTCAAATACTTTATGAAAGATTTATACATTCATCAACCTGCTGACACTTGTATCACTGACTAATAGATATACTTGCTATTGAACAAGTTTATTTAATTAGACTTCCTCCTTCCATGCTGTAACATGTCAGAGACATCAATTATTTTTTTCTGCAAAAGTCTTGGTAACAAGGTTGGAAATGAATTTAACTGTTGTGTATACAGAAATCTGAGACCCAGAAATTAATAGGTGGGTTTCTGCTGCTGTAACACCAAGTTGCTATTCAACTCCTATTTGCAAATCTGTTTCCCCTGAGGCCTGATTGGATTCTATCTTATCATTCAAGCAGGCCCTTAGCAAAATATTAATGCATCAGAGAGCCTTTGACATCCTCTGCTTCTTCTGTGTCCCTTTAATTCCCTCTAGTCCTGCGGTATTTCTTGTGCACTTGAGGCTATCAGGAGAGAAGGAGATGACAGGGTCTTTCACAATTTAGGATGAAAGACCAAAGTACAAAGTTTCTTACATAGGTTTGTATATTAAAAGAAGCCAAGATAGGACTGTGGTCGACGCAAAGATGACTTCTTTATGGAGGAATTTCTGACACTTTGATCATCGCTGGTCTCATTTGAGCTAGCTTTTATTTCACCTGTGCCTAAAACTAGACCTCATAAATTTAGAATTGAAAGAGGTATTATGAATTACCTACTCCAATTACACACTTTGTATATGGCAAAAAAAAAAAAAAAAAAGTCAGAGAACCTAATTAAACATCTTGAAGGTAGGAAAGCAGGATTTGACACAGTTATTTCAGTTTAAAGTTTTCTTGTTGTTCTGAAAATGTAGATTAGAACTATAAAAAGAATATAATATTTGGTGACATCTGTTTATTAAAAACTGCACTCAACAAGTGTTAACTATTAATATCTAAAAGATACTTTAAAAAGTAATTTTCTACTCTTCACAAAAATCCTGATTTTACAGACGAAGGAATATTTTCAAAACAGTTAAATAAAACTTGCGGAATGTCAAAAAGCTGGTAAAAGGCAGAGCCAGAATTCCACTCCAGGTGGGTTTGGCAGCAATGTTCATGTTCTCTTCACATATAGGCTTTCTCTCCATCTTTTACTCCTGATCTCACGTGCTAATCCACCTGTCTGTTCTCTTATATCTAAATACAAATCCTAA
Source organism: Ursus arctos (assembly GCF_023065955.2). Taxonomy (NCBI): domain Eukaryota; kingdom Metazoa; phylum Chordata; class Mammalia; order Carnivora; family Ursidae; genus Ursus; species Ursus arctos. The sequence goes on along the minus strand of NW_026622841.1, from coordinate 31,413,754 downwards.
AAGGGGTGCCTGGGTAGTGCAGTCGTTAAGCGTCTGCCTTCGGCTCAGGGTGTGATCCTGGTGTTCTGGGATCAAGCCCCACATCAGGCTCCTCCACTGGGAGCCTGCTTCTTCCTCTCCCACTCCCCCTGCTTGTGTTCCCTCTCTCGCTGGCTGTCTCTATCTCTGTCAAATAAATAAATAAAATCTTTAAAATACATACATACATACATACATACATACATACAAATCCTAAAAGTCTTTATCCTGATTTGACTTTTCTAGAAACCTCAGCCCTCTCACTTAATTTAAGAGTCTTATCTAATAATCCATTTTAGTTCCCAAGTCATTTCCCCTAGTGACCAACAACACTGAAGCCCAGTGAACAATCTAGTAAGTAATGTAGATACTCTAGTCAACTTTGGTCAATTCCTGGAAAACCAGTCATGGTGGTCCCTGTCTCCAAAAACAGAGATGTTGTGATGCAAAATATATAACCATTAAGTAATAAAGAAGCAGTGAATTTACATTCAGTAGAGAACTAAGAGGGGTGTGTTTGATGTATGACTGTTAGGGTTGTGTTTGCTGCAGAAGTTTGTGTGGTGTGGCTGCCTACTAGCTATGGGTTAGACACACCGCCTTCCTCCTCCCTGACATGCCAACTCTAGGTCCCTAACAGAAGTGAGTTGGCTATATAGAGAAAGGACAGGAGGAGCATAATTTTAAACAAGTTGGCTCTTGATTATTTTTCTCTACTAGGCATGGAACTTCTATGAATTTCCTACCTAGAATGTGCCCTGACAAAGTGAAGAAAAAAAAAAAAAACATGATATACCACTGACTTTGTATACTGTTGACAACATTACTATTTAGGAAGTATTTGCACTAGGAAGACTAGCCACTTCTATTAAATTGAACATTTACAAATATTTGGCTCCCCCGGCTCTTATACCAAGTCTCAAATCAACTGCAACACAGCAGAGAGGATCAAATGCTTTCAGTAGCATAATTATTGTATTTGCTTGAGAAAAATCTAAATGGGCATGGATTTTCAGGTGATGCATCTGTGATACCCCTATCAGTTCTTTTCTGTACTTTGAAACTATGTTCTTTACCTAAAGGTTTGTGATTATAAAGTCTTCCCCGATAATTTTATCTTTCTTGTAATACTCTCTGCTTTTGACGAGTTTTTATATGTTATTTGTGTTCTTAATGTTATTCACCAGCTTTCTGGGGTTACCGTTTATCTGGTTATATCTAAATTAAATACAGATAAATATGTCAATCTGTTCATCCTCCTCTGGAGGGAGATAAGGCCTTAGATTTCTATACTTCTTACCTGATCCCTTTCTCTTCCTTGTGATTAATCCCTCAACATCAAATCTTCCCCCAGTGAATAGGTCTATGCAAATTATAATAGCTCCTTTCTCTCCTCTGGGTTTGGTAATGGGAATGTGCTCTAATCTTGGTCAATGGATCATGAGGGAAGTCTACCTGGGGCTTTTGGAAAATTTATCCTCACTATGTTCTGTTGTTGTTGTTTTTCCCCCTAATAAGCAGGGACAGAATAGACTCATGTAATCCTCTGAGGCTGGTTATTCCTGTATATCATGTACGGAACTGCTACAGTTAATTTATGGCTCCAAAGTTAGCTGGCAAATTCAGGTTGCAGCTGAAGTCATAGCAATATATTGGGCTGTTGCTAATATCAGTTAGCCACCGATTTACTAACCAAGAGCCTACTTTACCTCTTGATCTCTATTAGTCATTTTTGTAACAATTTAAACCATTTTAGATTTGTTTCTTGAAGCCAAATACATCCAAAATATATACAAATATAAATAGTTTTGTTTTCTTTTCTCTCTCACCCTCTCTTCTCAAAAGGGCAATCCCTATTTAGATTTAAAGTCTTTGCACCAAAAAGGAAAACACAAATGAAAAAATCTAACACTGAATCTTTATTAGATCTTAAGGGAAGGTCTATGTATGATAAAACTGGTTCTGGCTTTGCCTGAGAATGTGTTTATTTCCCTTTCACTCCTGAGTGATAGTGTAACTACCTATATAATTCTAGATTGGCAATGATTTTCTCTCAGTTTCTTGATATATTATTTTATTTTCTTCTTAGATATATTGTTGCTTTTGAGAAGGTCTAAGCTCAGTCCAGCTGTTGAGTTTAGGTGTGGATTTACTTCTTTTTTTGGAATATGAAAATTTATTATTGTCACCATCAAAGCCTATGATCTTGGTCTTTCCTTCCTGTCTTCGTATAAGGCCAAAAGAGAGATATTGGCTCCTTTAAGAACCTTAAAACAAACCCCAGGAACATCACAGACAGTGTGACTTTTGCAATCCGGCAACCAGAACTTCACCATTTTCCTCAATAAAACCCAAACAACCGCCACTGGGTACAATGGCTACGGGGTTTTTTGCCCTTCTTGATCAGCTGTACCCCGACATACTTCCTGATGGCAAAATTTGGCTGTCTGGCTTCAGCCCCTACTTTATCCAGCACAATTCCCTTTGCATGGGAAGCACCTCTAAAAGGGTTGGGCTTCAGGACTGTGCCCACATGGGCTTTCTTGTACTGTTTATCATGATCTCATCAATGGGTACGGAGCTTCCAAGCAGTGCGAAGACTGTGACATTTGCCCATCCTACCTGTATCATGGGCCTGAGCAAAAGAGAGGATTTATATTTATTTAGACTTCTTAAGACACTAGGATTCTCCTTCAAGTTGAAGACTTATAACTTTCTTCCATTCTGGAAAATTGCCTGCCATTATCCTTTTATTACTTCATTTTCCTCATTCTGTCCTTTAGTATTCACTAAATTTAAGTTGGCCCTTTTTATTCCATTCTCTCCATCTCTTAATTTCTTCCTCATATATTCATTCTGTTTATCTCTCTGAGATGCATTATGGATAGCCTCCTCAAATCTATCTTCTAGCGCACAATTTGCCTTGCTTCCCGTATGTATAATCTACTTTAATACATCTACCATTTTTTAATGGTCTTTTTCAGTTTTTCAAAGATGGCATTTATTTTCATAACATGCTCTACTTAATGTTGCTCTTTGTGTGTACATTTTGTCTTTTTTTTTTTTTTTAAGTACTTGCTGATATCTTATTGTGGTTTGTAAATACTGACAGCTAGGTCGTCTTTAGTGAGAACGTTGTTTTATGGAGACTCGTAAGTCTGACATCAAGAAGCATTTTATGCTGCAGAGCTTTGTTTCTCTCCCTGGAGACTCACAGGTTACATTAAAGTATGCCAGATTTCTTATGAATTTATCAACATAAGCTTTGTGCTAAGGTGAGTAGGATGGATTCAGATCCCACCCTCTCACCTGGAGCAGGTTTGGTTTTCTAGTTGTAAATGCATGAATCTTTTCCTTCTCACAGCCCTGGGCATCCAATTTTCAGCCTACCCTGGGCCAGGACACACAGTCTTTTAAGAACATGATTTAATAACCATGAATCTATCTATACTTATTTCCTTAGTGATTTCATCCTGTCTGGTGGCTTTAAATATTATCTATACACTGATGATTTCTCAATTTACATCTTTAACCCAGACATCTCTCATCAAATCCAGACTCATATATCTAACTGTCTACTTGACAGATACTTAGTTTTCTAATAGCCATCTTAACCTTAGCATATCTTTTGACTGAGGTCTGATTTTTCTGACAAAAAATGGCATTTTCCACAATCTTCCTCAACTCAACCAATGACTTCCTCCCTCCAGTATCAAAACAAAAATTTTGGTGTCATTTTTTGACTTTTTTCTATCTTACACATACACAATCTGTCAGAAAACCCTAGTGACTTCACCTTGGAACAATAGCCAGGATATTCTCATAACCTCTAATGTTACCAGTCTGGTCCAATCCACCATCATCTCTTGCCTGGATGATTACCATAGCCTAAGAATTAAACTTCCCACTTTCACCCCTACCTCCCTTAAATGTATCCATGTGATCTGGCTGCTCATTAACACTCAACTTTGTAATGTGATTTCCTTATATTTTTTTGCTCTGTTCCAACCACAATGGCCATGTTACTGTTCTTGAATTTTCCTGCAAGGCTCCTGACTGAGGGTTTTTGTAACTGTGGTTTCTTCTGCCTGGGTGTACACATGGATATGTCTCCCAGGCCTTGACTCACCTCCTTCCATTCTTTACTTCAAGATATTTTTTTAGTAAACACTTCTCAAAAGACTTCATTTAGACTTACAGAAATACCAGAATTCCTTGTATCTCTTACCTGTTCATTTTTCTACATCATCTACCATAGTCTAATGTATACAGCTTTACGTTATATCTCCCCTCCATCCCACACAAGGACACAGAGTTTTGCTTTCTTTCTTTCCTTTTTTTGGTTTTTCACTGCTATCATACCAGTGCCTAGCGTACAGTGAACCCTCAATCACTATTTGTTTAATGGGTGAATAAAAACAAAACAAAACAGAAAAAAGGAGGTGTACAGACCTTTGTGTCTCTACCGTGATTCAAGGACCTCAGTTCCTATCCATTCTTGGCCTTAGGCTTTGTCTCAGGACCCTCAGGAGTGTAAAGGTCTCATTTCTTAAATGTATGTCAGGTTTAATGTTGCAATTCTAATCTCATTCAGACCCCTGTGCCCACTTGGGATCCCTTTGCCATATTCAGAATTTGTGTTTGGAGCAGGAAAAGGAAGGTTTCTTATATCAGTTCAGTGTGCCATAGTGACATGTCGTGGTGTTTTATTTGTGAGAATAGATTCAGAGATTGGAAAAGTACCTGAATGTTAAGCATTACATGGATGATTGCCTAACCAACACTCAATTGTCACAGAGATGGTCTTTACAGATATTATGTCTTGAAGTATAAACAATAGGCACAAACTAATCAAATGTGATTTCCTGAAAAAACTGTATTTGGCTTCTTCAAATTGTCAATCAATTCTGACACCTTTTGTCACACTAAGCTCCATTTACCACCCTCTGGCTTACCAGAGAGAGTATTTTTTGACTTGTAAAACTCAGTGAATTATTTGAGTCAATTAAAAAAAATAACAAGTGTGTTAAATAACTAAATCTGCAGACTCAAAAATACCATAAATTTAGAGTCTATCTAAGCCAACCATCACCACAGCATGAATTCTCTCAACCTAATTGTAAAGCGAAGATATTTTTTACAAGAAAGGATTCATTTAATTCTATTAAAGGATCAATTTATTGTAAAATTCAAGAATAAAACAAGCTGGCTAGATTTCAACTGTGTAATTGGATATAGTAGGCAAAAGAAGAGTGTAAATATTCTCAAGCAGCCAACTTTAATCTGTATTCTAGAATTTCTCCACAGCCTAGGATTCTATATTTAAATAGTAAACACAAAACCACCAACAGAAATGACTTTCCTCATGTACACAGCTTAGTTATGTCTTCTTCTTATGCTCTCATTCAATGCTTGACCATAAAAGTCCAGCAAGAACAGTCACCATAAAATCCAATCCATGACACTCCCACTTCTTTAAATTCCTATGGCAATTGGTTACTGCCAACCCTGACGCCTAAACGTGTACCGCTTTATGTCATGATTGTTATTTGGTGTAGTTTTGTAGTTGGTTTAGTGGTACAAAAAAGATACAGTCTTTGTCTCTTCCAATTTGATTTTAAGCTTCTTTAGGAAAGGAACAAAGATTTTTTTTCCTCTAAAAAAGTATTTTGGTATGCCTACTATGTGTAGGAAGCATCTTTCTCTTTTTTAAAAAAAAGAAATTACCAAAAATTTTCATTTCCACAAAGTATCAAGCCCAGAAAATACATTTATAACCAGCTTGAAATCAATTACTTTATTCTCTTGGTATTTGAACTAGTGCTAATTTTCGAAAGCTGGAGTAAAGTTGTTGAAGACTTAGGAGTGGGATTTCGCAAAACGAATGTTTGCATCATGTGTATAACCAAAACAGATGATATGAGTCAGCAGGGGATAAATGAGATTCCAAAATCAGCAGATAACTTCATTTTAGCATTCATTCTGTTTTTGCATTAGCAACATGAACAACATCCAATTTATTTTCTCAACATTGCACAACAGCATCAAATACACATTCCGGCGTTCACTGTGTTTGTATCTGTGTTCACATCTGAACCTGGAACTGTTCCATACCTTATTGCATTTCTTCTGAATACATTCAGCTTGGGGATTTCATGGTGAGCAAAGAGCTCTCAGAACATAAGTTGCAATATGTTGCTTTTAGCAATTCAACATATTCATTCGTTGGAACTTCCATCTTTTTGCATTTATTTTCCCACCAACATATGCATATACATCAACACATTTGCATAAAGTATTCAAAGAACAAACATATAGGTTTGCTTTTTCTCCCAAGAACTTTGTAAAGTTGCCAAGAGGGCATCTTTCCCGGTTGGTCAAATTTCCTTTTAGTGTTATGAAGTGTAGGCTATTTTAGCACTTCAGGTACTCTGCTGGAAATGTGTCCTCTTCAGTCACAGCCCTACTGTCAGGCTGAGGGGCAAATCAAATTGACCTGTCAAGGAACAAGAACTGTTTGTGATTGAATTATTTCATTTCTTTTTTTTTTTTTTTTTTTTTGAGTTACTAGGTACTCACAACTGAATTTGATTTCCAGTGAAAACTTATCTTCCTCGTCATATGACTACTACAATAAAATAAAGAGATAACCCCTTCTTGCCACAGGGTTCAAAAAATTTAACACCGAGTTTTTTGAAGTTCAGTTCTCTGACTGATGTGAACAATGCCGCATTTAAGTTAGTGAAGTACAGACGCAAAAAGCTGACAATGTCTATTTTTCCTCTCTCCCATCCACAATAATACCTCACCCCAGCTTCTCTTCCTGCTCCAAGCTCACCTGAGTGGTAAACTCTTATTTCTTCCACAGCCCTTAATTCAGAGCTCTGGTCTGTTCTTCTTGGTCCAAGGCCAAAGCCTTCTTGCCAGCTCTCTGTCAATTCTCAGTTTAGTCCCACTGATTTTCAGATTCTTATCTCTTATCTCTGTGTCCCGTTCAAGGTCACTGACAGCTTTGCAGAGTGGTTATAGATTTTATTTACTCTTTAGAGTTTCTTCGACTAAAGTTGCTGGGGAGGAGCAATGAGGATTTCTTCTTATAAAATTCAGATTTCTAATTTCTCTGAAGAGTCAAGAAATTTGACACGTCCTGTGACAAAATTCAGCATTCATCCATTCTTTCATTTAAAAGTCACTGCTGAAAAAATCACCATTGGATTTTCATATGCCTAATTCTGGGCATGAAAATCACAAGTATCTGTTTTTAGGCCTCATTGCAAAAAAGAGAATGTGATTTAGCTGAGGCGAGTAGGCATATAAACATGTCATAATTCAGTGTAATAAGTCCCCTAATAGAGGTAACTCTAGGAATGTGGAAAAGGGAGCAACTTACTGTGCCTGGGGCAGATGGGTAGACATTACTAGGGTCATCTTATATGAGCTATGTCTTAAAAAATGAGTTTGAATTCACTGAGTACTATGGAGAATAAAGATATTATCAGCAAAAGAAACAGCAAGGAGACATGAAAGTGTCTGGCATTTCAGTATAGTGGAATGAGGGAAAAAACATTATTAAATAATCTATGCAAATGATAATTATTTATACAAATCTTACATATTTTCAAAACATACTAATTGCCTAGGATGGAACACGACCTGACTGTACCTGGTAGAACATTTGATAAAACATACCTACATTTATAAACCACATCATTTAATTGGGGTAGAATTCGTATGCATTGCAAAACTGGCAACATTTCTATTCGTTTTATTTATCTTATTGTGGTTCTAGAACTCATGATACCAAAGGAATGTTGTGGTGAATAAAAAGTCTTATGGGGTGAATAAAAAGTCATACCTCAAGCCTTTGAATAAAATATGTAAAATTTGGTCTAGGAAAATATGGTCTTATTTATATTTTCTCTCATGTAAATGATGACCTACTATCTATAAAACTGAACTTCTCAAATACACATGAAATGACTTATTTTGTGGTCATGTAATTTTCTCATCAAACAGCCATTAATCAATCATAAATTAATCAATAATCAATGATCAAGAGTGTTGTACAATTAAATGTATTAAGGTATTGGAAGAAAATATAACATTTACATTCGTTCTGTCTTTTAAATTTGCTTTTAGAAGGAGCATCTTCAATCTGATAAAAGACACTATGAAAAACAATATTTTGTTCCTAAGACTAAGAACAAGACAAGGATGCCTACTGTCACCAGTTATATTCGGGATTGTTTTAGAGGTTCTAAACAGTACAATAATGAGGGGGTGGGGAAAGAGACCAAGATGTTACATTGTATACAAAGCTTAAAAGAGTTATCATTTGCACCCTTGACAGTAAAGATTGTTGACCCTTAGATTATACAAAAAAGTTACTAAAACTTACAAGTGAGTTTGGCAAAACTGTAGTCAGTTCATTCCTAGGTATTTCCCCAAGAGAAATATTTATGGCCATACTTTCATAAAACTACTTGTATCCTAATTTTCACAGCAGCTTTATTTATAATAGTCCCAAACAGGAAACAACCTAAATGTGCCTCAGCAGGTGAATGGACATAAATTGTAGCATATCAATACAATGGAATGCTACTCAGCAATAAAAACGAATCAACTATGAAACATACACTGACAGAGCTGAATCTCAAGATAAGTTCACTGAATGAAATATGCCAGTCAGAAAGAGTATATATTGTATGATTCCACATGTATACAGTTCTGGAATGTGCAAACGGAACTACAGCTGCAGAAACAGATCTGTGGTTGCCTGGTGACAGGGAGCATCCCGAGTTGAGAGGGCTGATTACAAAGCAGCATCAGGAAACCTTGGAGAGCAATGGCTAGATTCATTATCTTGATTGTGGTGCTGGTTTCCTAAGAGTATACTATGTGAACATTTATTCAATTATATGCTTTACATGCAGTTTATTTTATATTGATTATATTTTAATAAAGCTGTAAGCAAATATGTGGGATGGAGCTAAAGTAGTGTACAAAGAGAAATTTACAGTCTTATATGCATATGTGAGAAAAGACCATGTTTAAAATTAATGGTCTAAGTCTCCCCTTAAAGACGTTAGAAAAAAATACAAATAAAAGTAAACATAATGAAATAAAAAATAATAAAGTAGAAAACAAAAAGCAGTAAATTATGAAGGCCAAGTTGATTCTTTTAAAAGACTGAACAAATTGATAAATCTCTAGGTATGATGATCAAGAAACTGGAAAAAGATAGAAAAACTACACAGTGCCAGCAACAGACTTGAAAAAGGGACATAGACACTGGTTCTAGAGTCATTAAAAAAACAACAAAGGGATACATATACAAACTTTATCTTAATGAATTTAACAACTTATATGATATAGAAAATTCCCTGGGATACACAAATTTCCAAATTTAATAGAAGAAGGTATAGAATATATGAAGTCATACCTACGAGAAAAACTAGATCCATAATTTAAAATATCCTTCAAAGAAAACACCAACCCAGATGCTTTCACTGGGGAATTTGACCAAGCATTAAGGGAAGAAATAATACTATTTTTCACAAACTGTCTCAGGATTTGGAGAAAGAAATTATCTTTTATTTTATATGATCAGTATAATCCTAACTAATATCAAAACTTGAAAAAGAACCTTAAGAAAATAACACATGCCAATTCTCCTCAATTCTAGTTCTTATTGAAATAAAATTGCCTTCTTTGAAAAGTAATCAAAATTATACATTTTAAAAGCATTACAATATATACCACAGAAGTTTTTATGTGTGTGTATACATATGTACATGTATGATAATCACCCAGATTTATGCTTTTCTCTTGGAAAATCCATTCTATATGAGTTACATATAATTACCTGCAATGCTTAGTTTAGTTACATTTAAAGCAAAAGTCATCAACAGCTTTTTATCAATTGAGCTTTTTTAATGACTTTCAAAATCAAATTGATCATATTCTTTTGCTTTAATTATTTTTGATCCATAAGCGCAATATAAAATATTATAAACTAACTAAAATATGCATAAATTCATTCTAGAAGTCTTTCTCCATGTCTTTAAGGAATATTTGTTCTTAGACCTCTGAATAGTCTTCTAAAATTGAAATATTAAAAAAAAATCACTACAGCTCAAATTACCGGTGTACCAGAGGATTTGTAAATGACCATTTGCAGAAGGACCAACTTTATTTATTGTCATTTGACAACCATTAAGCACATTTTCCTGTTGTCCCTGGCAAGTAGAGGTCCAGTGAAGAACAAGCCTGAAATGAATATGGCATTTACACATGCTTATCTGGACAGATATAATTGTTCAAAGACACCTGCTAGGTTTGGACATCTATTCACAATCATCAAAAAGGTGGAACATTCCATTTAGTGCGAATACTTCTGGGAATCTAGAGTCCTGATATAAAATTGTACTGATATAATAATCAAAATCCTTCAAGATATCTTTTGGTGAGAGACTCTAGGGCTGGTGTTTAGTTTGAGGGACATTTTGGAATGCAAAAATTATATACACATTTCTGAAACACTTTTCTAAAATCCACCATAGTTTCAGCCATGAATGTAGAGAACTAGCTGTAACACTCCACCTTAGGATTCCTGTTCAGAAGTTCTATGAATACCTACGAACAGTTCCCCTGCACTTCTAGAAGCCACGGTCAGAACAACCCTCCCGTCTGCGATGTGATGACTTTTGCCAGCTGAAAATGTGGAAGCTCATATATGATACATCATACACAACACTGGAGGCACTGTTAGCTTTTCATTGCCTCTCATTTCTTTTTTCCCAAAAAATAAAGACAATTATTTACAATTTGAAATTGCTTCATATAGCTCTCATGTTGGGATTTCTTTTTAATGTTCAAGGAAGAAGAAAATGGGGGAAGTTGAAACTTAACCAGTGGGACTTAAGATTACTGACAGCTTTCCAAGAAAGGTTTATCCCCTCATAAAAAAGGATGAAGAGAAATGTATCTTTATTATGATCCTAAATCTGGCTATGTGACAATGTGTTATCTTAGATTCGCTTACTATCTTAGGTTCACGAGTGGTGGGCAGAAGAGCCAGGCTGCAAGCTTGGCATGACAGAGCAGAGAGATGGAACGAAAGATGGAAGATCTGTAATGATATTTTTGAGCTGTAACGACAATGCAGCGTTCCTACAGTATTTCCTCAGTCCTGATATCCTCTAATTCTACACTTCTGAATAGGGGAAATGCCAAGGTTTTCTCATTTTCCACTCTTAAGTTTTAAAACTAAATACCTTTCTTTCAGCAGAACTTAGCTGCACTAGTAACAGTTCTGCTCATTTAATTCGACCCGACGATAATGTCTTGAGAGCTTGGAGTGTCACCACTCTCCATAACAGGGATTGGCAAACTTTTTTGCAAAGGGTGAGGCAGTGACTATTGTGAGCCACATGGCGTCTGTCACAATATTTAACTCTGTCCTTATAGTGTAAAAGCAGATAGGGAAAATACACAAACAGATGGGTGTGACTGTGTTACAATAAAACTTCCAAGTCTGATTGCAGGTTGGGCCATAGTTTGTTAATATCTATTCTATGACATCTGTACTGGGGTAGTAGTAGGGACTTACAATGTTTAACCTTACAATGTAAACCATACAATGTTTAACCTAGAAGGAACATTATTGTAGATGTTTCAGGGAATAGATCACTGTTGAAGAGCACTGGGTCATAGTGTAAGCCAGGCATGAGGAATACTGTAGGGCTGGAAAGGGTGATTACACCTGGGCACACAAGAAAACCAAAACTACACTCTACCAAGGAGAAATAGGGCAGGGTGATTGAGGGACAGGATGTTGCCTGCCACAGAGGGTAAGAGATAAGATTTTCTTTATGGAGACAAGTGCTAAGGATGCCTATGGTAGAGTTAAATGCTTAAAAGGAGCTAAAAGACACAGAGAATAGTAAATATGCAAGTCAAATGTCACCTTACTTAGGAAAAATCCCACTACAAGACAAGCGTTGAGACTCAGATTTCTGCCGAATTCCTTAGAAGAGCCCTATGTCACAAATAACTTTTACTATCCCATTCAAATAGCTCTACAAATACTTTAACAGTGCAGTGGATCCCGAAGATATTCATATATCATTTGCCTTACTTTTTGAGTGTCTTCACCTCTTCTCTCAATCTAAGAGGTAGCTTTTAAGAAAGAATGGCAGGCTCTACGTGGGATATGTCAAATCCTCCTTAAAGGTCCCTGGACACCTGATTGCCTAGTCTCAAAATTTTGCCTCAATCACTGCAGGAATCCAGAAGAATAACATTAATTTAGAAGGCACATCCACATTTCCAGCATATGTTTTTGCCAATGGCACTAAAAAATGGCCTTATTAAATGTACAGATCAGAGTGTGGTTCCTGTTCCATTATAGGTCATTTTTTACAATACACTTTCAGAAAGCTTTCCATGTCCAATCAAAAACGATACCAGGTATTCATACGCACAGAAGTAACCTAGTATTGATAAGCTGATTTAGGGCATGCCACAGAAGCCTGCTAGGGCTGCACAGAGCTGTAGTAGGAGGCCTCTTGTCTAAAGGAAGCTCTGATACAGACAAAGGAAGAAGACACATGAATCAAAAACGCAAGTTCTCTAAAACCTTAAATACATGTCAGCAAGAGTCAATTGGGAGCATGAGTAGAGGAGTGCCTCCCATTTTTTAAGTGGATGTGATGAGCGAAGCATGGGGTTATTTGTCCAAAGCAAGGAGACTCTTCTGCTGATGGGTAAACAAGTGCTCACTCAGCAGGTTCTCTGCAGCACCGTTAGTACCACACTCCAGGATGGATAAATTAAAATGGTTTCTGCCTAATCCCCTCAGAGAGGTTTGATTGTGCATAGACTATAGTATTGTAGTTGAGCAGGCTTAAAACATTATGCCTTTTAAAGCTTAATAGTTGTGTTGGTGTAATCAATTCTAATATGTAACATTTGGGATGCATGTACAAATCTCCCAGGCCCCATTTCTACAATAAGAGGGGGAAGGCAATGAGTCATTGCCGGTCTATATAGGAACACAAAAAAGAGCTGCCTAACAACTGGGAAAAACATGCTCTATTTCACAGCAGGAAACTTGTCCACCCACCCCCGCTTGGGGATAGCAAAGGACAGAAAACTTAATATGCTTGGTAGTTAGAAAATGTAGTGGATTAACACAAAAATGAAGTTTGTCAATCCAGTCTGCAGCAAGATGAGCAGGGTTGATCCAAACAGTCTGATACATGTGGGCTCAGAGTCCTGAAGGGAGAACAACCCACTAGACAAGCATAACAACTTGTCTTTCGTGCAAAGTATGGAGACTCAAAGACAAGGGTCTGTTGCCCCCCAACATCTAGATGAACTTGAGATGGCTTTGGTCCTTGCATTGCCCTTCTGCAAAATGAAAACCATTGTGCAGGAACACCTGAACCATTTTGCTTCCTAAAGGTCCAGAATTTTACACGCCATCCTTAAAGTTTCTTCAAGACCCTTTGATACATTTTGAAGCTTCCTTTATATTTTATGTCAACTCTTATATTTTGAAGTTATAGTAGAATCACTGTTAGGTGTAAGAAATAATGCAGAGAAATCCTGTATACTCTTGACCTGTTGTGCCCCCCCCCCTTTGGTGACATCCTGCATAGTTATGCTATAATAACCCAGCCAGAAAGCTGACATGGATACATTCCTTCAAGTTTGAGGTTTTACCAGTTTTACATGCAGCCCTGTGTGTGTGTTTAGCTCTATGCAATCTTATCACATGTGCTGGTTCAGGTGCTAACATCACAGTCAAAACACAGAACATTTCCATCATGCAAGGATCACTCCTATTATCCTTTCACAGCTACACCTACCTTCTTCCCTTCTCTCTTCTCTAACCCCTGGAAACTATTAATTGTCCTCCTCCTCTATGATTTGTCATTTTAAGACTGTCAAAGAAATGGAATCCTATGTTATCTTTTGGACCTAGTTTTTTTGTTTTTTTTTTCCATTTAGCATAACTACCCTGAGATTCATCCAAGTTGTGTCAATAATATGTTCTTTTATATTTCTGTGTAGTATTCCATGACATGCACATACCAATGTGTTTCACCATTTACTGAATGAAGAGCATTTGGGTAATTTCCAGTTTTGAGCTATTATGAATAAAGCTGCTTGAATACAGGCTTTCTTTTTTTTTTTTTTGAATTCGTATTTTAATTTCTCTGGAATAAATGGCTAAAAGCGGAATTTGGGGGTTGTATGGTAATGGCAGGTTTAGTTTTATAAAAAAGTGCCAAGCTATTCTCCAGAGTGGCTGGACTATTTTACATATCCACCAGCAATTCATGAATCTTTGAGAAAGTGTAATGATCCAGTTTATTCACATCCTCCTCAGCATTTGATGTTGTCACTAATTTTTTAAGCCATTCTGATAGGGATTAGTAATATTTCATTGTGGTTTTAATTTTCATTTTCCTAATGGTTAATGATGTTGAATATCTTTTCATGCTCTTTTGTCAACTGTATATCCCCTTTAGTGAAATGTCCTATTTTCTGCCCATTTTCTAACTGATCTTTTTGTTTGAGTTTTGAGTGTTCTTTACATATTCTAAACACTGATCCTTTCTCAGATACGTGGTTTGCGAATATTTTGTCCTATTCCATAGCTTGCTCTTTCATCCTCTGGACAGGATCCCTCATAGAACAAATGATTTTAATTTTGATTAAGTCCAGCTTATCTATATTTCCTTTTATGGGTCATGCTCTTTGGTGTTAAGTCTGAAAACTCTTTGCTTCACCCTGGATCCTGAAATTTTTCTCCTCTGTTTTGATCTAAAAATTGTAATAGTTTTCTGTTTACATTTAAGTCCAGTGACTGATTTTGGGTTAAGTATGTTAAATGGTGTTAGGTGTTAAATGGTGATAGGTCAAGATCGTATCTATCTATCTATCTATCTATCTATCTATCTATCTATCCCCTTTTGATCTTTAATCGGCCCTGTCACTTGTCATAAAGGCTAACCCTTCTCCTCCACTAAATCACTTTTGCACCTTTACCAATCATCGGTTGGGCACAGTTGGGTGAAACTTCTTATGGGTTCTCTATTCTGTACCACTGATGTATGTGCTCATCCCTCCACCAACACTATGCTGCCTTTACTACTATAATTTTATAGTAAGCCTCAATAGTAAGAAGAATGATTCGTCCCACTTTATCAAGAAGTTATTTTTTCCCTAGGGCCTCTGTCTTTCCACAGAAATTTAGAATCAGTTTGTCTATATCTACAAAAAAACCTTGCTGAGGATTTGACAGAAAGTACATTAAACCTATAGGTCAGTTTGGGGAGAATTTCCATCTTTTCTATGCTGAGTCTTCCATTCTTTGATTTCAACATCTCTCTCTATTTACTTAGGACTTTTCCCTCCTTTATCAGCACTTTGTAATTTTTGGCATACAGATCTTGTCCATGTTTCTTTAAGTTTATAACTAATGTAATTTTTGGGGGGATGATCACCCTTTTATTTTTATTATTCCCATTTGTCTCTCATGGAATTTAGACATTTGGGTATTTTATGTCTATTATGGAATTCAGTTTCCAGTTAGTGCATCCCAGTGAAAGAGCTTGGACTTCGTGTCAGAAAATCCTGGATTCTCATTTGCTGTGTGGCATTGGGAAATGTTATATTCTCTGACCTTTAGTTTCCACATCTTTAAAAAGGGGATAATCATACTTCATAGGACTCTTGAGACGACTGAATGAGAGCAAACATAAAAGTGCATCCGTAATGCTCATATAACTAATTTTAACAGAATTAGGAATTAGATTGTCTTGAGGAAACTATAAGGCAGTTATGGGTATTTTCTATTTCATATATAAACAAAATTGAGATGTAGGTATGTTTGTTGATTTACAAAATATAATGTAATTATTTGGTAACTAAATGTTGTTCAAGAATCCCTCCTTCAGAGTTCTGGAGCTAGAAGAAACTATATGGGTGAAGAAATTTATCTTGTTCTCATATACATACATACAGGAAAAAAAAAATCCACAGAAATCTCCTAGATAGAATAAGTAGCTTCTCCAAGGTCACTTAGCTGAATAGAGGTAGAGCCAGGAAAAACTCAGGTATCCTGATCCCCAGCCATAAGCTGTTTCCTCTGCACAATTTTTCCTCATTTGTGCCCTGCTCTTCCTGGCATCCTGGCTCAAATTGCTTCCTTACTCATTCATATTTGCGGCCTCCAAACTCATCATACTTTTCCTTCCAGCTCTGAGTCCATATGGCCACGCTCATCTGGGAGGTGGATGTCTGAAATTGCCGCCATCACGCCATCCCCTTCCAACCATGTGAGTAGGCCAGAAAATGACTTTTGGGCACTATTAACCTGAGTTGGCTGGGATTCAGGGACACTGAGGTGAAACACCCTCTCTCGCATTTGCAAGCCCTGGAGCCAGTCTCTAGCCTTCTGCAAACCAAGATGCCTTTGGGAGCTTAGAATGCAGTTTCTGTACCTTTTTCAAATGACCTCATTGAAAGCAGGAGCACAGGGCAAAAAAAATGGCTCCTAGTTATGAGGAGTTGTATATATGAAAAATATTCTGAGTGCCCAATGGGTGGAAAACTTTGTAAGCGAGCAAATGCTTCATAACTCCTCAGGTCCAATGACACATGAAGGCCTCTCTCCAGTATGAAGGGGTATGTTATTTACCATTTACTTCGCTTTACAATCTCTAGGGCAGGATCACTGTGAGCTGAAATACCCAGGGAACACTTTCCAGAGAAAGTAAGAATTGAGATATATTAGAAAAAAATCTATGGCACTAAGTTTTGTTTTGTTCTCTTGTAATGGCAAATTTCAGACCCAAACTACCAGTCATAAAAGTGGTATGATTTGCAGTCTCCAAAAGTCCCCTTTGCCGAAATATATTTATATCCTGCCACGCCACCTAAAATTTCCACAAATGTTTCTTTCTCAGGTTAAAATAATCACAGGCCTTGCTAAACAGACTTGTCTGATATATTTTGTCAGATTAATTGTTACTGACGAAAAATTCCACAGGCAATAGCTCAAAGGACAGGGTAGAGTGGATGTGGAGAGGCAAAGAAGAGCCACATGTTCACGGTGCTCCTTCGGGAGGACTGTCTTAGATGAAATTCAACAGTGAAGTGACAGAGTCATTCTGTCAAATGACAATGGAGAGGGACACCATGAAATTTGAGGATACTTGACAGGAACAGGAAAAGATGAAGGTAGAATTAAGGTTAAAAGGACATTAAAGACGTATTTTTCACATTTTGAAATTCTGCCTAGAATCTGCGGAGGAGACTTTCTTCTTGGCCACGGCACAGCTGGGGCACAGCTGTTCACAGCATGCCTGGCATGTATCGGGCCAGTCAAGAATTAAGGCTACTTAGACCAAAGACTGCTAGAGGGCACCAAGAAATAACTTTAGTTCCCCCAGAACAGGAGTCAAAGGGTCCGGGACAGATGAGTAGGAAACACAAGCTGACTTCCTGGTCTCTCTGGCCATTAGCTAATGCCTAGGGGAATGGAATTTGTTTGCCCTTTTAACATTTACCTGTCTATTTAACTACAAATAGTAATGCTAGCCCTAAAATGATCCTTCATGCTTTAGAGAATTGGCCATTAATGTGTCCAATTGACCTTCTGCAGTAGTGAATTGTCTCCATTGACCACATTTTCCATGTACAAATCTTTAGTAATAAATTTACTGATTCTAGAAGTCAATAGACTGAATGACTTTTGTGTCCTTAACAGATATGAATAAATTAAACCTCTAGGCAAGTGAAACTTAGTGGAAGTTTGTATGTTTCCTTTTTGTAAAAGATGGATTTGGTCGGGGGTGGGGGGCTTCCTTTTCTGCTTCCCTGACTCAGCAGAGGATGCATCTTATGGCTCATCAACATGCACGGGCATTCTTCATGTAAGAAAAGGATTGGTTTAGTCTTGCTTATTCATCACGAAGTCTATGTCTACATATGGCCAACAAATTGAGCATTTTGTGCATTATCCAAATTTGCAGCTGCCTTATAGCTCAGCTGATTGGCTCAGTAATGCTACAGACTAAATTGGACACTAAGATACCTTCAAGTCACACACAAAACATTTATTTATTTATTCTTTTCAATAGGGTTTCTACAGGTGGAATGCCTGGTGGTGGTCACTATACAGAATCCACGTGGTGGTGGTCACTATGCAAAGAGGACCTATGTAAAATATTCTATTAAATAATCAAGAGGAATGAAGGAAATTACCTGATGTTTCCTCAGTGACCCGAAGGGATACTCTGAATGCTTTAACTTATGATTCCAGCCTTGTTACTAAAGGGGATGTGTTGCCCTACAGAATATTGCAGAACCTCTACTTTAAATGAATTGGGCCTTATTAACTTTTTGAAATGCTTTACATGTTGCTGTGAAGTTTCTCAAAAGTTTCTCCTCTTCCAGAATGACTCACACGTACTGCCCACTCATGTTTTCCAACACATTCTTCATTTGGTGATTCAGCAAACATTTTTGTGGACTCACTATGTTAAATGTTGGGAATAAAATGGTGAACATATCTGGCCCTTCCCACAGAGAAAATTTAGTCTCCCAGAAGAGACAGAGATAGACCTAGAGAGAGACTTTAAAAATAACAATAGAATTTAAGGAATCAAAATGAGATATGTGCAAAATAACTAAAATACAGAACAAAATTCTCCAAACTATCATCAAAAAATAAGAAAAAATTTAGAGTAGAGGGATTACTTGGGCTTCAAACTGAAAATAATGTTTGTAAGTAAACTAGGAGGGAAGGACAATCCAAGTAGCATATATGGCACAAATAGCAGCTCAGAGGCACGAAACACTAATGACCTACTGGGAAAATTGATAATTGTTAGGTATTACTAGAACATAATCTTTGTGAGGAAGAGTGCAGGAAAATTAGGGAACAAGAATGGAGAGAAGAAGACTAGAACGTGGTATGGACTAAATCCTGAGGTGCCTAATTCTTAGATACTTCAGTGGGGGAAAGTATTGTGCATAAATATATTTGCACTCTAGAAAGCTAACTCCATTGGATGCGAGTAGAAACTACAGTCAAGAAAGCTACTCAAGAAGCTATCTCATTGGTCCAGAGATAAAAAAAAATTCAAATCAGGACAGTGTAGTTGGGATGGAAAGAGCAGCTAGATGTAAGAGATATTTATTTAGGAAGCAAAGAACTGGTAAATAAGTGGATGCAAAGGTAAGCGAAGAGGAACAGGCTGAGGGTGTTGGAAAAGATCTGGCCTGTGTTACCGGGTGCATGTTAATTCCATTAATTGTTTTGGCAAATATCATAGTGACTTTGTCAGTGTTGGGGGAGTTTGAGAGACACAGAAAATGAATAAAATTTATGGTTCCTTTAGTATATCCAGGTGACAATATCCACTTAATCATTGAAAACACAAGTTTGGAACTCAAGAAAAATGTCCAGGCTAGACATAGACTTTAGAAATAGTAGACTGAAAGAAATAATGACAAATACCAAGGTATATGAAAATCCAAACATGAAGAATATATGATTAAGGCAGGCTAATAAATAAAAAAGCAAATACAAAATTCCTGTATATCAGTCAATTATGAAGCCCAAACTGATTTCAAGTTTCTAAAAGACTTTGCTTTCTGGAGCAGATTATTTTTTATATTGCCTAATTCTTCTACTTCTTACATGGTCTATGTTTTACATGGATTCAATGTGAGAATAGCATGTGACCAAAGCACATTATCAAACGGAAGGAAAAAATATATATATGAGAGATACATTCCACGTCATAGATTAAATTGCTAATATTTTCAGTGGAATCTGATTCCATTTTCATAGAGCCAGTGAGTTCCCCTGACTACTTTATGCTGAATTGTTCATGCAAAGTTTCTCAGAGGAGGTGATATCTAAACCTCATTTTGGTGGACAGGTTGGATAAAGGTGTAAAGAGACTTAACAGTTACTTGAGGAAGCTATGTAAATCGCCGAATTGTTGCATCATACAGAGTAGAATTAGAAATTTACTAAATTAATTAACAGAAAACAATCTTCGTCTTCCTCTTTCCAAACTTTGTGTTAGAAATGTGTATAATATCTGATTTTGCAGCCACTGAAAATCCCAACTGCTTAAATGAAACTACTAATACTATGTCATCCAGGATTTCTGTCATTATTACATGCACGGGTCACTTATGCTAGACCTGTCGGTAGCATTTTACACTGTGAAATAGCCATCTTTCTTGATATTCATTCTTTCCCTATTTTTTTGTGACATCCCATTCTTTTAATGGTCCTTAAAACTCTTTAGACACCTCTTGCCAGTCTACTTTTTTAAATTTTATTTATTTATTTTAGAGAGAGAGAATGAGAGAGACAGAGCACGAGCAGGAAGGGCAGAAGGAGCAGGAGAAAGAATCTCAAGCAGACTCCATGCTCATGTGGAGCCCGATGTGAGGCTCGATCTCACAATGCTGAGATCACAACCTGAGCTAGAACTAAGAGTCAGACTGTGCCACCCAGGCACTCCGACAGTCTACTTTTTAAAATTATTACTATTTTTCAAGTTATTTTTTACCACAAAACACAGGAAGTACAAAAATCCCTTGTAATTACCATGTAAGTCAAGAAACAGTTTCCCCAATCTAGAAGCCTGTCCATGCCATCAGGCATGCCAATCACAACCTCTTCTCCCCACTAAAAAGAGTCATTATCCCAAGTTATAGAATCACAAATATTTCCCTTTACTTAGATCCTTTAAGTTTGAATCCCTTCCCTCACCACATGTCCCTCCCCCAGCTCCCTGCAACACACACACCTTTTTGTTGTAGAACCTGAGTTATTTGAGATTAGCATTTCTTGAGTGAGTCGGGTGTGATGTCTTATAAATGCTTCATCATTTTACAGGCCAGGAAATGGGCAAGAACATTTGTCTTCCTTGCTCTGTAGCTAGTATTTGGGAAGGGATGAAATGAAAAGGTAGAGGGAGTAACAAGATTCAATCTCTAAGCCCACTGTTCTTTCTATATACTCCTGAAATTTCCAGCTAAATGATTAATCTTTTGGACAAAGCTACTGGGAGAAGGAACAAGGCCATGCCAGAGTATATACATACCTCATCAGAGGACGCAGAAGCCACAGTGAGTATGTTCTATGTGTTTCTGTGCTTAGCCACTCCAAGGGATATGGAGATGAGGAGCCAATGTAACTGCATCAACAGTGGCATACACAAGTTCTCCATACAAACATGATGGTAATTAGATAACTTATTAGAAAATCTTATTAGGTCTCCTGTGCAAGTGGAGATAGCAAGATCTGAGAGGCCAAGAGATCATCAGGCTTAAGATCACCAGCAAGGCACTGGTGGAGACAGAAACTTGGCTCTCCTAAAGGCTTCATGCAAAATGATCAGAACTGGCACTCTGATGGTAGGAGAATGGAAGAGTGGGAATAAACAGGACACTGGAGAAAAGTTTTCAGTAAGAGAAAAGGGGAGACACACACACACACACACACGCGCGCGCAGGAGAAATCGGGAATCAGAATTTTATTAAGCTTTCAACAATTTTATTTCTCTCTCTCTCACACAGTTAGAGGAAAAGGGTCATGGCCTTATCATATTGACCAGTACTATGGTTATGCCAGAAAAAATTAGTCAAATGGCCAAAATTTGGAGAGTATGAGGATGCACTAAATGAGTGGAATGATATAGAAGGATTACAATAAATTCTTAAAGGGTATATAATTCATGCCAATATGGTCATAAAAAAGAATACAGATGGTTCATTCAATTTTGGAATTTCACAGAATAAATTAAAATCACATGATTTGGAATAATCTGCAATGGAAATAATATAAAAAAGTTTAATAAATATATGAATGACAAATTCTTAAGAAGAAATAGTAGGCATCTGGAGGACAATTGGTGATTTATATCACAAAAGACACCCTAATTTCATTGTTTATATTATGAAAAGCATTCTTAGGTTTTTCAATAAAAAATATTCCCTGGTGTCTTTATCACAGACAGAGCCCTGTACTTACTAGATGCTGAAACCAGGACACTGACTCAGTAATTAAGTGTAAAGCAAAGGATGTTTCATTACTCATGTTCTGTTACTCCTACTACAACTTCAAAATTAGGAGAATCCATGATGTAGTTAAGCTTTGGAAAGGAGCATACTGTAAGTTTAAAGAATTTGGCGGAGTTGGCTTATTTAAGGAATTCACTAACATTAGTGGTCTGGGAACAAAAGACAATTTCCTCTACAACAATAAATTATGTAAAATGCATTTCTTTTGAACTTTCATACTGGAGAAGGGAGAAACAAAAACAAAGAACATATCTGCCCCACTGAGCTAAGCTGACCATTCCCCTCCTTTCAATATGAATTTCTCCAAACTGATAAGTTCCCAGCTGCTGCCACAACAAAATACCCCAAGAAGAGGTCTCCAGATGCTGTTGCAGAGCTGCTCACGCTCAGCTGCTGGAGGAAGTGGAGAGCCGTGAAGCAGCAGCTGCCAGGCGCTTGCTTTCCTTCATAGCTGGAGACAGTCTGTGTGCAGAGTGGCTGGGGTGGCTGGAGGGCAACCTGAGCTGAAGAGGAGGAAGGAGCCTGTGCAAGTGGGTTAAGGAGGGAAGGGTAGCTGCTAGAAGGATTCCCGGGAGAATCCAACTGCTCCTGGGCCTTCTCCTCAGGGCATATCCCAAATGCTAGTAGCTGAACATGAAGCTTCCTCTCTAGAAGCATGGATGTTGTTTTGTCTGAAAGAATAACTCCTAGAGTGAGCCTCTTTCCTCCATAAGAGAATACATCTGGGACCATAGGAAGGCAACAATTATTTCCTCCCTTCATGACCTTGATCAGGATCTGCAGGTGGCCACACTAGACTCAGTCTGTGCACTGCCGCCTCCAGGACTTTGCCTGTGCCTTACTCTCATGGGAGAACGCCACTGTCTACCCGTTAGCTTTACTTTTCGTAGTCTTCCATTTATCAAGGCTCAGTTCAAATAACAATTCTTGAAGCCATCCATGATTATTGAAAATATGATCCTGTATTATTCTACCAGGCTAGTTGCTGAGGACAAAAAGATGAAAAATATTATAACCCAAACATAGCCTCATGGTTCTTACTATCAATCGGGGTAGAAAACCATTAGTTTCAAAAATAAAGTCACCACAAACTTGTTTGATCAATGGATACAGAAGGGTAAAGTTGGAGCACTTTGATACTTCTATGAGTCAGGGAGTGGTGATGACTCAGGGAGTGGTGGTGGATCATAGTGGTTCCTAGAAGAAATTACAGAAAAGATGGCTCTGAAAAACAGATAAAAGTGAGCTGGCTTTCCTTTTTCATTACTTGAGGAGATGGGAGGTAAGGATTCTGAGCACCCAATTTCAATGTGTGTGTGTGTGTGTGTGTGTGTGTGTGTGTGTGTGTGTGTGTGTGAGGAGGGGGTGTTTCCCCATACCAACAAGCAACTCTCCAACACCAAGTGGGTGTCCTACAATTCAACTAAATTCTGACACTATCTACCCAGAAATAGCATCAAATTCCACAGGTTAAGGGCTCAGTCCCATAAGACTGCCATCTACTTCAGATGCCAATCATGAACCTAGGTTGTCACCTCTGTTTCTGACTGACCAGCTGTAGACTGGAGGTTCCAATACATCCTTCCCTTGGGTGTGATCAATTTCTGAGAGCTTACAGTAAATTTTCTCACTAGGTTATTGGTTTATTATTTTTAAAAAAGATATAACTTAGGAACAGCCAGATGGAAGAGATATATAGGCAAGGTATGGGGAAAGGGTGGAGCCTCCATGCTTTCCCAGCATGCCACTCTCCCTCAATCTCCACATGTTAGCCAATCCAGAAGCTCTCTGAACCTTGTCCTTTTAGTTTTTTATGGAGGCTTCAGTAGATAGGCATGAATGTTAAATCATTGGCCACTGGCGATTGAACTCAATCTCAGCCCTTCTTCCCTCCCAGGAGGCCAGGGAAATGGGACTGAAAGTTTCAAATCTCTAATCACATGGTTGATTCTTCTGGTAAGAAGGTACTTAGCCATTTTCCAAAAGCCACCCCGTTAACATAAACCCAGCTATGGTGGAAAGGGGCTTGTTATGAATAGTAAGATACCTGTTCTACCTTTATGGCTCTGAGGTGATTTTCGGGAAATGAGGGCAAGAGACCAAATATTATGGCAAAAGATGTTCCCATTGCACTTATAGCTCAGGAAATTCCAAGGCTTTTGGGAGCTGTGAATTAGGAGCCAGGGACAAAGACTAAATATATATTTCTTATTATAAATCACAATCTCACAGGTGGGTAGGAAGAAAAACTATGTCAGGCAGATGGAATAGCATGTGGCAAGTTCCAGAGATGAGAGAGTCCATTATGCATGAGCAAAATGGACAGATGTTCAGTATGGCTGTTGTAGCGAGAAAAAGTGGCAAGAGAAAAGCTAGAATGCCAGAGAGTTGATATGGTTTGGGGGTGTTCTAAGCTATGCCAAGGAGTCTATGCTTACTTAATAAAAATAGAGAATCAAAATTCTTACGAAAGTGGAGTGAGCTGACTAGATATTTATTTCCGGGGGCGGGGGGGGGGCACATTTTGGCTGCTGTGAAGACGTGGTATGACAGAGCAAGGCTGAAGGCAGAGAAATCACATAGTCTGTATTAGAGATGGTTGGTCTTCAAGCAGCATTAAGTGGGATAGGAGGAAAGGAATGGAGCAGTATCTGGGAGATAAGCTTGTCAAGACTTAATGGCTGATTGTTTAAGAAGGTTCAGAGAGAGAAAGATGATAGGGTGTAAAGAACACAGAGGGGCAAAGAGGATTGTGGGAAAGGGAAGCGTTGAAATAAATGCAGAAAAGGAAGGTGTTGTGAACTCAGTTGGAGCCTAATAAACTTTGAAGTATTTCATTAAGCATTTGAATACATATATGGAGAGGAATCAAAGAGGCAGATGCTGATTCAGTACTGTCATCGATACATGGGAATAGAAGCCATGGGAAGAGACAAGAGAACACCAAAGGAAAATACAGGAGTGAAGAGTTAAGTTGCTGAGGACAGAAATGGGGGCTGTCCCACATTTAAGGAGGTCACATCAATCCTCACAGTGAACAACGATCTCTGTGCCACTGAATTCCCATAATAATCTGCCTGTACTTCTCTTTGGCATTTATCACATTAGCCATATAAAATATGATTACTTTGACCTTTTATTTTTATTTGTTTTCTCCACAATTCAAGTGTTTATCAAGTACTAGATACTATTTTATATGTATTATCTCTCTTTTTGCTCAAAACAGATTTGACAGATAGTTGCTATGATTTTTCCTATTTGGCAGAGATAAGGCTGCATGATCTCCAATCACCCCCCCGGATATACAACTTGACCTAATGTTCCAGCTACTCTTATATTTGGGCAGGGCCACACTTGCCACTGGACTGAATTCTACCCAAAGAAATATGGGTGGATTTGATTTATGCTACTTAGAGGACTGGTCTCTAGGAAACCTCCCTCATGATACTCCAGGCTCTCTTTCTACCTTCATCCGCTGTACAAGTGAAGAATACAGTGATGCATTCCAAGGCTCTTATGAGATGTTGGAATTTCAGTCCTAAATAAATTCTTGGAGAAGAGTGACCCCAAAAAAGTCACCTGAGGAGAAATGCACACCAGGAAGTAACGTAAGTGAGCAATAATTTTTTTTCAATGACTGAGTTTAGGTATTGTTTGCCATAGCAATTAGCCTAACGTATCAATTTAACAAGCAACAAAAAAAGGAAATTAAATTTAGTAAGATAAAAATTATTTATTCCAAGTGACACAACTAGTAAGTACCTTTGCTGGAATGTCGATTTATATATCTGAACACAGACATACACACACACTCACTACTGTATCTTATCCACTTCCATTCTAAAATGCCCCTTTCCTCCAAACTCACATAATCTCAGAGCACAGAATGATGTCTCACCCATGGGACAAAGGCCATGACAATGGATGTTAAAAGGAACAAATGGAGCTGTAGTGATAATGTCATTCCCATGCCACCTGATGGGTCACAAAACTCTTGATAGAAAATGGTCCACAAAAGCATTGCTTGGGAATTTGTCACTTAGAAAATGAATGTCTAAAGGCAAGCACACTAAACCAAACTTGGTTTCTAGTCTTTCCCTCCCATTGATTTGAGACACTGTCATGGAAAAATAACATACAAAATAACAGCCCTCCAAAGCCTCCCCTTACGTTTAAGAATTCTAGGACTATAGAACACTGAATTTTTAAAATCCCTTAAGAAAATTTTAAGTTACAAATTTTTCTTCAGCGATTCCATCTTGCAAACAACACCATCCTTAACTGGGATTTTAAAAGAAGAAAAGGAAACAAACACCAGAAACACAGGAAGAAGCAATCCAGAGAGCAGTGCAATAAAACAAAAAAGTGAATTTCCTAAAGGGCTGCTGTGCAGGCCTTGTCGCCTATCATAGTTAGTAATATCATCATTAAAATCCTATTAGTAGCTAAACAAAATGTTCAGAAGTAAAATAATCGAAAAGGGCCTTTTACATGTGCAGAATTCTTCATAATTTGTTGTGAAATGCGCACTCAGTACTAGGAACTGGGTCTGCAATTTGAAATTTGCTGCAAAAATGTCTAAACTAACAACGGCGATCTGTTGTCTACCACAATAGATGTTATTCTTCTTGCTGGCTATCTAAATAAAGTTGAGAAATGTATTAAACAGGAAAAACAGAATGAAGATGAACTCCAAATAAATCAATAAATCTTCATCTATATACGCAAACATACAACAATTTCCAATGAAGATTAGTTGGCAGCCTAAAACCTGCACAAGCAGTATTTGGATTTGGCTACAGGATAAGTTACTTTACAATGAAATTAAGGAAAATCTTAATCATGCCCAAGCTAAATTAAACTGGATCACTCTAGCATACTTACTCATGTCATCATAGTGAATGCCCAAGTCCACGATGATTAAATCATACATCTGAGTTTGAGCAGAGAGAGACACAGAGAGAAAGAAAGTGAGAGAACTTAATCAAAGTCCCAGCATGAATGCTGGTGCTTTGGGGGAAAGTAAGAGTAATATAAGTAGAAGAACAAGGGAAGTTCCTATTTAATGGGTGAAGCTTACTAAGAGAAAGCGTAAGTGTTATACACACACACACACACACACACACACACACACACACATAAATATTTAATATTTATTATAACCTAGGTTGAGACTTTAAGAGAAAACATGTTTCTCTCCTTTATACTTTAAACCCAGAACTCATTCAACTCATTTTTAAAAAAATTTCCAATTAGAGAAAGCTTATTTTAAAATCATAGCTTTTGTTCCAAAGAACAAATCAAAGAGGATACCTTTTATTTCAGATTGAAGCTGGTGGACAATGTATATTTGCCTCCCAGCTCAATAACCCCATGGCAAGGACCAGCACACAAACCACAGCTGGTCCAAACTGCCTCTGAGATGCCCACCTTCAAATACACTCATCCAGTGATTCCCATTTTATCTTTTTTAAATAAAGGTGCTTAGGATCATAAAAAATAAATACGCCATGAGTTTGTGGATTGTTTTCTTCTTTTTCCTTTTGGCTGGTTCATGCTGTGTTAGTGGGATAATTCTTTATCCAAAGCGCTGGCACTCTGGTGCCATCAAGCCGTGATGATTTTTGTCTTATTGCATTTAGCAGCGCTTCGGCATTATGGTTGAAGACTTCCTCAGGGAACAGGAGGGGGGTGGAAGAAAAAAAAGAGAGAGAAAGAAACAAAATAAAGACAGAAAGAAACAATCATTGGAGAACATCCTCAGGGAGTGCAGAACAGCAAAAGCCAAAGAAAGTAACAACGTACAGTGTTGTGAAAATTGTGTGAACCTCTTACAGGGGGATATATGTGTTTGATAGAATTTCAATTATTTAAGACCCTAGAAAGAGGTTTTACTCATCCTGCTTTTAGAGAAGAACCATCTGCAAATTATTTTATTTCTTCCTCTTATTCTTTTTGCCCCACCATCTTACTGTCAATCTTTAATGTTAGATCCAGGTAACAAAGGTTATTCTGCATTGTTGTAGTGCTTTTTTATTTATTTGTTTTGCCGCAGTTCATCTAGTTATAAATGTCAGGATGACATATTATAAGTAGATATCACAGAGTCAAGTGAATTGTAGACAATCTTTCTGTTTTAAATTTACTTCATCTTTGCAAGGCCAAATAACATTAGGTTGTAGTTTTTTTCCCCCTGGACATCCCTGAAGATGGATGTGGCTTTTGGGGGATTGGGTATCATTAAAAATTTTTTTAGAAGAGTGAAATAAGGATTGTCCCAGCTTGTTCAAATTTTAAAGTTGGGCGATTCTCTAAAAAGAGAGAGACTATAGTAGATAAAAGTAAAAAAAAATTCAAAGTGTGAGGAAGCACAAAGAACACCCCA
Source organism: Ursus arctos (assembly GCF_023065955.2). Classification (NCBI taxonomy): domain Eukaryota; kingdom Metazoa; phylum Chordata; class Mammalia; order Carnivora; family Ursidae; genus Ursus; species Ursus arctos. Next base: position 31,385,223 of record NW_026622841.1, on the reverse strand, counting down.
TATCAAGTTAGTGAGCAAAGACAACTCTCTAGTTTCAGGATCAGTAGGAAACAAATGGTTGTTTTTATGTCTAGTAAGCAGGTTTTTGCTTTTTGCAGCTCCTTAGGTGTGAGGGTGGTCATTTGTCTATGACACAGAAGAGATTGAAACCATCTAACCCCCATGGAGCTGTGTTAATCTTTGTAAAAGCTAACAACATGGTTTCAGTGGAAGATAGGGAAACAAGTTCTTCGTCTTCAAAATGGGTGAGCTTTTTACAAAGATATAGAATCACAATGTGAACAGCAAAACACAAGGAAGTTTTAGTACCATCTCCCATCCCCCTAAGACCCAGAGAGGAGAAAGGAGAGGATCCTTCCCAAAAGAGCAGAGTTAAGCATAACATTTTCTTGGCAATCAAACCAGACTGACAACAATGAGATATAGTGGCAAAGTCTTTATAATAGGTTGCATGTCCCCAAAGAAACAGAGTTTTAGCTTGTTCGCTGTGGAAGGACTGATATCTCTGAAGCAGGTCCTCGTAGGTGCTGAATTGTATGGACCAAATAGATGTCCCATTCCTTCATACTGACATAAAGACAATGACACTGAGCGCTTCCGAGAATGGGGTTAGCTGTGTGCTGTCCTTGCTTAATGATAGCCAGGGATTTAAGGCACGTGCTCCTTAGGTAGAAGAAACTCAGAGTGAGCCATGGCAATGCTTAGCAAAGAGCCAACCTTACACTGCACACATCACACTAGTACCTAAAGTCTAATTCATGGGGCATCTATTGATTTTCTGGTCAATACATTCAGTCTGTAATTAATTTAGAGGTGTTTCAGTCACCAACAAAGTGGCATCTTCTTAGGAAGCTACAAACTCTATAAAAACAGTTGTCCCAGAGAATGCTATCAAAGTAGGAGAATGAATCCATACTTAATAAGGAAGTTAAGAAGCCACAGGATCTTTATAAATTTAAGGATGCTAGATGAGCTACATAAGCTAAAGTCTTAAAAAATGTATACACAAGTTTCGCATGATATTTACCTGCAGCTGATCCTCTGTTAACTTAATAGAAAAGCATTCCCATTTTATAGGAGGGGAAATAGATTGAGTGCTCTCATTAAAATATCACGTATAATATGTTAGAAATTCCTGAAATTCTACATGGTGTCAGAATCGGGCCTGAAAAAAAAGGGAGCCACCCACATTCAACTCCATAACATGTAACCAATACTAGAGAGCTGGGTGTCTATTAGGGAGATCCTTGGATCCCAACCCAGCTCTCCCCCCTTCTAGTTGAGTGACCTCACTAGGTAATTTTAATCTCCCTTGCTCCTGGTCTTCTCATTTATAAAATTGGGTAAATTGGATGCTTATTTGAGGGTTGCTGGGAGGCTTACATGAAATTGTATGCATTTTTATTCTATTTTCATTCCATTGCTTCCCAGCCATGGAATAAAGAGCAAACAATGGTCTCACTTGGTCTCAGTGTTAATGTCCTGAGAAAAGAATAATATTCTCATTCTTGAGACCTGGATGCCTAGAGAGGGTAGAGAATGTGGAAACACTTCTTAACAGAAATCTCAGGCCAACTGAGAATTACAGTAATAGCTATAATTTATTATTATGAAAGTAAGTTTTGTATTCTGTTTAAAAAATGCAGAGTTGAGAAGCCAATAGATATATGAGCTTCCTGCTGTTGTGAAGAATTCAGCACACTGCCATAAACTGAGGAAACTGGTTTTAGTTTTCAGTCTGTATAATACCCCCAACAAGTTAACATGGTCAACAGGGAAAAGATGAGCCTGTGGTTTTATTTTCATGTATTAATTAGCTACTTTATAATGATACAATCCACCTGAAAGATCTCTGTATATAGTAAGAGTGATAATGACAAAATACTAAATGTGTCACTAAAAAATGCACCAACCAGAATCACTGCAAAGTTTAAGAAGCTGATTGCATACTTATGATGTTCCAGGAACTGTTCCAAATGCTTTGCTTGCTTTATTTTATTTAGTTCATACACCAACCCTACAATTGGGGAATATTTAGTCAATTATATTAAATCTTTTCTGGTGAGTTATAGAGAAAGGACTCCAGTGAAGGCAGCCTGACTTCAGAATCCATAGCCCATCCTCTAGGCTGTATGTACGACCTAATTGCAAACAATGCAGGGGGAAAAAGATGTAGTTTACTTCAGCCATAGGTATTTATCTCTGTATGGAAGATTTAAGAACTACTTTTAGGACATGGTATATTTTAACTGATGTTAAACCCATCACTAAGATGAACACAGTACTCTAATACAGAAGTTGAAGAATATTGTATTAGAAATAGCATTATAGAAAATATGCAATAAATTGTGGTGTGTGGGGGAGGAGAAACGAGCTGTATTTTAGCAAGCGCTCATTGTCATGGAACTGTAGACTCTTGATTAGCTCGATGGAATGCCAGAGAGCAAATAATCTGGTCCTCTCAACTTTATAAGTGAGGAAGGAAACTGAGGCACACAGAATAATGTAACAGTAAATGTACCTATATTTTGTATGATTTTTTAAGGATTTATTTATTTGAGAGAGAGAGAAAGAGACAACTGGAGCCGGGGGAGGGGTACGGGGAGAGGGAGAGGAGCAGACTCCCCGGTGAGTACAGAGCCCCATGAGGGGCTCCATCTCGCAACCCTAAGATCATGACCTGAGCTGAAACCAAGAGCTGGATGCTCAACCAACTGAGCCACCCAGGCATCCCCCTATATTTTGTATTATTAATTAACCTGTTTTCTTGCTCACAGAGTGGCTAAGCTATACAGCCAAGGTTAAAAGGCGATGATTAAGTGCCAGCCATGGAAGGTCACTAAGAAGAGACAATGTGTACACTAGGCTCCAGTGGTACTGAGTTTACTTCAGCAAGAGGAGAGAAAAAGTATACTAGATGCAGCCCCTTGCAATCTATGCATTCCCCAGGGCCAGCATATCCACCCCCAGCTGACAAAGGAGATGTGACTGCCTCTATCCCACTTTCTGCTGCAGTAGAAGGACCTTGAACCCTCTTGCTTAGAGTCTGAAATACAGGAAGCTGAGGGTGTGCCTGAGGGCCACTGACACAGTTCTAGGGATCAGAAGTTTGACATGAGTGTCATGGGACTAAAATCAAGGCATTGGCAGAGCTATGCTCCTTTTCAAGGCCTTAGGGTAGAATCCATTTCCCTCTCTCTTTTCACCTTTTAGAGGCCACCTATATTCCTTGGCTAGTAAACACCCTCCATTTTCAAAGCCAGCAACGGCTACTTGAATCTTTCTCACATCTCATCACTTTGCCACTGAAACCCCCATCTCCCTCTTTCACTTATGAGGACCCAACATGGATAATCCAGGAAAATCTCCCAATCTAAACCTCAATTGATTAGTAATTCCATCTACAACCGTAATTTCCTTTTGCCATGTAACATAACATAGTCACGGGACATAGGGTTTAGGACGTGGATATTTGGGGGATGGGTCGTTAGTCTGTTTACCACATAACTCATACCCAAAAACATCCAGATAAGAAGGAAAACCTCTAGTCTCTCCAGAAACAACTCAGAGAGGAAAATGGTCTCTGAAAATGGATTTAGCAGAATTACCAGAGTCTTGCCCAGGTATCAAAGAAACCCAAAAATGGCCTTGACATGATCTTATACTCAATGACATTGAGATTCTGGAGAAATATTTCATTACCTTTAATCACTGTTTACTCTGAAGACTTGGATAGGCAGATTGATGAGGAAGAGGGAGTATTCTAATCCAAAACTTTCCTGAAACATTCCTAGGAAGATTAGGATTTCCAACTCGCAGACTCATCTCCTCAATCCATAATATATACACTAACCATGGGAACTGAATCTCTAGCTCTCTGTTCCAGGGCTGTGCAAGTAAAAAGGTGTATATCTCAAATACAAAACATAGCAGGAAATTTGGACTGACCTAATCAAGATGACTCAAGGTAGATGGATTGGCAGTGACACTAATAATGGTGTCTATGGTATAAAGTAGGAAATCGATGAATGTGTATAAATTAATCAATGAGCAAGTACATTATCCTGTAATACAAGGATAATGTTACTAAAACAGCAACAAACATTTGGAGTCCGGATAGTAGGAATCTGAAAGAGCTATTTGTGGCTATAATTAGAAATTCGGCTTGCTGAGGTCAAACATGGTCAGGAAAATGGACTAATCAGCAAAGTCTAACTCATGAGACCATAAGGTTAAAACTGTTTACATTGTAATTTTAGTCCTATCAAAAAACAAAACAAAACAAAAACTCCTGTAGAAGGCTGAATAATGCCCCCCCAAATATATCTTTCCCAATTCTTAGAACCTGGGAATACATTACATTACATGGCAAAAGGGACTTTGCAGATGTAATTAAGGGTTATAGATTTTGAGATGAGGAGATCATCCTGGATTATCCAGGATACTCAATCTAATCACATGAGCTTTTAAAAGCAGACAACTTTTCCCTGTTGAAGTTAGAGAGATGTGATAGAGGAAGAGGCAGGAGTGATTCCAAGTGTGGGAGGGACTTGACATACCACTGTTGGTACTGAAGATAGATGAAGGAAGCTGCAAGCCAGGCAGTGTGGAGGTCTCTAGAAGCTGGGAGTGTTGCTAAACTGGCACCTAGCAAAGCTGTGGAACCTCAGTCCTAAAATTGCAAGTAAGTGAATTCTGCCAACAACCTGAATGAACAGGAAATGGATTTGCCTTCAAAAAGGAACAGAGGACTGCCATCGACACAGTTTTAACCTGGTGAGACCTATAGTGGATTTTTGACCTATGGGATTGCAAAATAATAAATCTGCATTGTTTCAAGCCTTTAAATACATGGTAATTTATTAGAGGACAATTCAGCCCTCTAATAAAGTAGAGTGCAGTTATTATCTTTATGCTTTAGAGCAACACCATACTGTTTACATGGACCATTTACATCTATTTACTCATATGTTTGTTAACTCTTCTCACTCCAAAATTGTATGATCCAAGATCAGCCTTCTCAGTCAGGAGTGTGTGGGTCACAGATAGCTCTCAGGGCAGGAAGGATTCACTCTGAAAGACCCATGTTGTCTCTACCATTTTCTTCAGAGAAGATCAGCTGATATTAAATGTAGACTTGAAGGTAAAAATGTTTCACAAATGGATGGTTTCTCCCTACACGGTTTGTGGACAAGCAGAGGCATCCCCTGTTTTAACTTAGGAAATCCTTGCAGATAAGTAGCTGAGTTTTGTTGCATTCTTTTCCCCACCACCCCTTCCTGGAGTCACTGACCCACAGTTACCAGTTCAGGGACTCCTGAAGTAGAGGCCTGGAATTAATTGCACCAATTTTCCAGGTCTAAGTGATGTCTATCTTGGTGACCCAGGGTTTTAAAGTGAATAGTTACCTGCCAGGATGTGAGCGGCGCTCTGCAGATTCATCCTGGAGGACACTGCATTACAAAGAAATCAAGCAGAAGAAACTTCTACTTAAACTGAGGTTTTGTTTTAATCAAGGTATCTTTTCTTGCTTTTATTACAATCAAGCCTTCTTATGTTATGAAATAGGAGATAAAGGATATAATCACAGCTAAGCTACTCATGGCAGAGCTACCTTGGTCCAAAAATGATATTGGATAGCCTGCTATTATGGATCTTAAATAACTGACTGCAAGCACATTACTTACACTCCAGTGTTCTGGTTTGCAGATGATGCTAAATTGGGAGGAAAGGTCATCCCTGAAAAACAATCCTCAGGTAGGAAAAGAATTAGCTCACTTAAATACCTGGGCTAATAGATAGAAAATTCAATGCAGATAAATGCAGAATAATGAGTCTCGTAGAATGTAATAAAAGGACATAATATCTCCTTAATGGGAAGGTACTACAGCATATTGACCTGAAGAGAGATATGAGTTATTTTAATAAAAACCTATATTAAAGATTATTCAGCTCCATTATTATTTAAAAAAATGCAGTGTGTTTTGTTAGACCTCACCTGGAGCGGCACATTCAATCTAATCACTGTACATACTCCAAGAAGCATATTTAGAATGAGCCTTAAAGGGGCGATTTGTAGAACAAGCTAAATGAAGGCACTTATCAGAGACAGAAGTTTGAAACCAATTATAGGGAAAACTGACCACTTTCTCTTTGGTAAGTCAGACATGTTAGAAAAGGTTGGAACAAAGGGATGTCAGGACTGGGATAGCAAGCATATTGCACTGGGAGGACAGAGGTGAGCTGCTCATTAAATCTGCCTCTTGTTCTTCAGGATCCACTTTTATCAATGGTCTGACAATTCCATTAACTTCTTCAGCAATTACAAACCTTGGATAACAAATACAACACAGACACTTTGCTCTGACAGTTCTGCTTGTTTGGGGCCCACTTATATTATTGAGGCTTTGGAATCCAGATTTTAGGATTCAGCCAATATCAAATGAGACCTTTGGGTGATATAGGGCTTCTTCTTTCAGAGCTTTTGTCTTATGGGTGTCTGGCTTAGATTCAATTCGTCTTTGGATTTTTGGAAAATTACACCATTAGAGAGTGCAGGCTGACAAGTATCATTCAAGATCAAAGAATGGAGATAGGTATAGACAGAAAGACGGAGGGATGTGGAGTGATTTGAAGGCAACCATCAAGGAGAGGCACGAATTCTCTGGTAAACAGAAAAATGATCTTTCATAATCAATGAAGAAAATAAATTGCTAATTACAGAACTGCCATTGCAAATGGGTGACACTATAACTTACCTGGGTAAATTAAAATGAGCTCTCAAGTACATGTCAGACAACTAATATCTTCCCACATTTGTCTGATATGGTACATCTCACTCCTTAGGAGGTTCCTGGAGGAATTAAACTACTATCATTGATAAGCAAATTAGTACAATGCTTGAATTCAGACTTGAATTGAGTAGACCTAGTTTCTAAACCTGGATTCTGCAGTTCTAGGTCAGACCTGCTCAATTTCAGAACTATTGACATCTTGGGCTGGTTGATGCTTTGTTGGCCTTGTCATTGTAGGATGTTTAATAGCATCCTTGGTCTGTACCCACCAGATGCCAAAGCAGCCCCTCCCACTATCTACCTGAGAAAACTCCAAATGTCTCTAGACACTGGCAAAGTTCCCCTCAGGGTAAAAGTGCCCCCCAATGAGAGTTATTATTCTAGGACTTTGTCACATACCCTCTTTCAAAGTCAATTTCCTCACGTGTAAAATAACAGATTTTTGCCTACTACCAAGTTGTAGTTATACATTCAAGAACCAGGAAGCAGTCTTGTGATTCTCAAAATGAAGAAACAGACTCAGAGTGAGTAGTTGACTTGTCCACAGACTCACTAATCTTCAGTGGTAGACTTGGAACTCTAACCAGGTACGTGAGAAAAACAATGACAGGGGAATGGGTCTATGAGACGTGAGGATCAAATCATTCAGATTATGAGCCGCACCACCCTCTGTGTGGTGGTAAGGCCTCTGTGTGCCTTATCCAACAGAACTTAACCTACCATGAAGGAAACCCTGTGGACAGTCTATTCCAATAACCCTCAATAATTTGAGGATTATCCTGGGTTACTTTCTGTTTTCTTCAATACATGAATCTTTGTCTAATCTTGGCTGTGGATTGTTTTACATACACAGAGGACAGTTTTGAGTAGAGCTGGAAGAAGTCCTTAACTAATGGACCAAGCTGAGAAAAATATTTGTGTTGTACATTACTGCACGCTCTGCAAATGGTCAAAACAAAAAATAAGCCATAGAAAAGGAAAGACTATTTTGTTTTCCCCAAGCTTGCAAAATTGTGTATTTTCTTCTCTTTTCGAATTTTTTTTGGAAAAACTTGTCACTCACCATGAGACTATACATCCTACCGCAAGGTTTCTCTAATTTAAGCAGCCTATCTTTTACCAAACATTAAACAAGCCATAAAACAGGAACTATGGAACTTCAAATGAAGCTGTCAGAGATTCTTCCTGCCACCAGATGATTTGCAGCTGTGTGACTCATTTGTCTCTTTATAAGAACTCAGGGAAAGAAAAAAAAGATTATTAGCATTTCAATTCCTGTCAACCACTGAAACTAACTAGGCCTGAAGATGCATTGGCTTCCCCGCGCCAGCGCTAAGATACCCCAACACAGGCAGTGAGGTGGGAGGGACTTATGAAAGGAAGGGGCATGAGAAAGGAAGCATCACTGGTACTGAATGTCCTTGTAATAAAAAAAACACCAAGCGCATACATGAATTGTCAATGCTCCACTGTGCTCCACACAGCATGGGGACAGGCTGGCTAAGAGCAGATAAGACCTGTTTCAACCAGTGAAGTATGAAACCCTAGAAGATGACACAGCATCTAGGATGGCACGGGTGTGTACTGTCCCATCATGGCCCAACATACCTCTCCATCTATTGCTCTATCCCTTGTCTAACACAAGTCTTACCATTCCGCTGGCAGTTCTCAGACGTCTACGCTCCATTTACACTCAATACCATTTCCTATGTGATTCTCTCTGTCTACAAGGTTTTTTCCCCTCGCCTTCATATTATGAACTCCTGCTGGACTTCGCATAAGCAGATCACATGTTACCACTGAGGAATAAACCCTGGTTCACCCCAACAGGACACTTGGTCTTTCCTCTGTGCAAAAAACTACAGCTGAGAGACAATGATGAGCATGACAATCACTTCTATGAAATAGATGTTTCATCAATGTTTACTGTCTAATTGAAAAATGAATGAAGAGTTGGATAGAGAATGAGCCTATTTTTTCTGTACCAAGATTTAATCTCTCTCAAGACCTAGGAAGTCACACATATACACACACAATTCACATGCCTTCCTTTCTCGAATGAATTCATTCTTTCTCTTAGCTTCACACTATTGTTGTTCAACAGACGCCCTCTGTCCTTCACCTCCCGATCCCAACCATGTAGTTCCATTATGTCTGGTAATGTTATAGTACTTTTTATACTCAAGGGGTAGTTTTCGTTTTTTAATAGTTTAAATACTAGAAAAAAGAAGAAACAAATTATCCCAAATCACAGGATATTATACAAATTCCTACAAATTTGTATAATACAAAAATTTCACATATAGTGTGAGTCTGTAATGAGGACAGTTACCATGTAAACCAGGGTATGGAGAAATAAGTTTATTTTTCTTTAAAATTTAAAATTGCTCAGATTAGATAACCTCACTAAGTTATGTGTGTGGTTGAGAAGAGAGTTGATCTGAACATGATTCCTCCCCCTCCTTTTTAGTGTGTAAAGATTTCAAATGGGTAGGTTTTTTCATTTTTTATTTTATTTATTTTATTTTTTAAAGATTTTATCTACCTATCTGAGAGATAGATAGATAGAGACAGCAAAAGAAAGAGCAGGGGGAGGAGCAGAGGTAGAGGGTAAAGCAGACTGTGCTGAGTGCAGAGCCAGATGCGAGGCTCAATCCCAGGACCCAGAGATCAGGACCTAAGCTGAAATCAAGAGTCGGTTGCTTAACTGACTGAGGTACCCAGGTACCCCTGAAATCTGTAGGTTTTTTAAATTTGGGTTTTTTTGACAAATAATTCTCATCTTCGAGAAAAACCTTTGGTTTTTGGTGTTTTCCTTGTGTTTTATTCATTAGCATGAAAATAATTTGAGCCCTTCTTTATTCAAAGTCATACAAAAAGATAATAATAAATGCAGCCAGATGGATGAGATGTATACTGATTTTCTAGTTGACTTCATAGAATTCTAAAAAATGAAGGAACCTTAAAAATTATCTTCATCCATAAACATATTTTGCAAACAGGGAAACTGAGGTCACCCACAGTAATCTAACTAGATAATGGCAGAGACCAGATCAGAACCAAGGTGGGTTCTCAGTATTCAGTGTCTCAATATTCCCACATGCTCTAAACAGTAGGTGTGCTTGCTTATGCTGAGGGCTTCTCAGCAGCCCCACTCCTCCATGCTGGACACCCATCCTCAGGGGACAGTGCTCACAGTTGCTTTATTCCTAAATATAATAACTGCAGTGTCAGATGCTAGGCAAGTGCCTTGGGCCCAGCTCGCCAATCCCCTTAGTAGCACCCTTTCCTTCATCTAAGAGGAGGGGTCTGGTCTTGCTAGGGGTGTCCCCAACCAAGTCTGCCTTTAATTAAATGGTGTATGGAATTTGTTCAAGCATGCAAAATTCCTTTGTTCTCTGTCTCCATTGCACTGGTATCAATCGTTTGACCATTCAGTCTGAAGTCTCCTCCAGAGGAACATTTTTCTCTATCAAGGTCAGTTTGGGGTGAAGCCAGAACAAGTGCCAAATCATCTGAAGTCCTTTTACCTTTTTTTTTTTTTTAAACCACTCTTACATAACTTGAGGTTTTTTTCATCTTCTTGGTTAACTTAGTGATATTATTTTGGATCTGAGTACTAGACAACATTTAAGTGATAACTGAAGCATTATAACAACTAGCACCACATTCCAACCCCCCTAAAGTGATCCCTCCAAACTCAAAATTGTAAATATTTTTTTTCCTGGTAACATTTTGCAGTGATTTCTCAGATGGAAGTTATTATTATTTTTTTTTTACATAATTTGAATTTAGTGATTTGAGAAAGCAATGAATATTAGTTACTCAAAGATAAGAAAAATATTTAAAACGGTATATAGGGAACTTTCATTTCTCTCACCCTCATTGTCCATACGCCCAGTTATTGCCCATCCCCACAAACAGGCAAAACTATTATTAGTTTGTGTGAATATCCTTCTAGAGAATATTTGTGCAAATATAACAGTGACACAAATATACATATGTATAAAATATGTATATATAAATATATATTTATATGTGTATTATATGTTTTTTGTTTTTTCACAAATCACAGCACATCTTACACACTAGTCAGCACTTTATTTTTAATTAACAAATCTTTGATATATTTCCCTACTAGAGCCTCTTTATTCTTTTGTTTTGTTTTGTGTTTTCTATAATTGCATGCTATTTCATTACAGGGATAATCGCAGCCACATGAAATTAAAAAGACCAATCAGAAAGGTGTAGCCGTCATGTAGGTGAGAGATGACATGGGCCTAAACCAGAGAACCAAACCCCACTCAGGAAGCAGAATCACTACAACTCAGTGGCTGTTAAGCTGGGGATGGGAGAAGAGGAGTGAGAGGAGGAATTGGGGATAATGAAAGAGTGGCCCTGGGGAAAAGGTGTGTGTTTGGAACACATTCAGTTTGAAGTACATCAGGATAACCAAGTAAAACATCCAGGAAGCAGATGATAGAAAGGTTTGCAACCTGCAGCAAATTCAGGGCTTAATGTCTGCTTAAGGATGTCTTCTGGGTTACTGAGCAACCATCAGGTGCCAAGCACTGTGCAAAGCACTTGCATGCAGTATCTCTCAATCTACGACAACCATAAAAAGATGTTATTATGCTCACTTTAAATATAAGAAAACTCACACGATCATCTTTTTAAAGTGATCAGTCCTGCTGTTCACGGCCGACCGCAGGCAACCAGTTGTATCAAAATGGTGTCAGAGCCACATTCTTCTGATAGTAGTCATATACATGAGAGAAGCAATTTTTCATAACAAGCATTAACACTAATAGGTAACTGTTAATGTATTACAAGGCAATTTCTAGGCATTGTTTGACTTCCAGGAATCACCTTTAACTGGTCATCATAGCAAAACTGTGGCAGCCCCTCAGATAACTACGTTCCACAATTACACGTCAGCTTTGCCACTCTTTTTTTTTTTTTTTAAAGATTTTATTTATTTATTCAACAGAGACAGAGACAGCCAGCGAGAGAGGGAACACAAGCAGGGGGAGTGGGAGAGGAAGAAGCAGGCTCACAGCGGAGGAGCCCGACGTGGGGCTCGATCCCATAACGCCGGGATCACGCCCTGAGCCAGAGGCAGACGCCCAACCGCTGTGCCACCCAGGCGCCCCTGCCACTTTTTTTTTTTAAACAGTTTTGGACGAGACTAATTCAAATACTGTATAAATTACCCATTTAAAATGTATGGTTCAGTGGTTTTTAGTACATTCACAGAGTTGTAGAACCATCAACACAATCTAATTCCAGGACATTTTCATCACCCTCAAAACAAACTCTATACCCATTAATACTCACTTCCCATCCCCACCATCTCTGCTTTCTCCACTCTAGCTACGCCTAAATCTACATTCTTTGCCCAGTCTGGACTTTTCATATAAACTATAGAATAATACATTTCAAATAATGGAATTGTATTGTTTTTGTGATGGACTTCACTTAGCATAACGTTTTCAAGGTTAATCTACATTGTGGTATGTACCAGCACGTCATTCTGTTTTATTGGCAAATATTATCCCATTGTATGTATACACCATGTTCTATTATTCCATTTATCACTTCATGGACATTTAGGTTGTTTCTAATTTGGGGATATTATGAATAGAGCTATTATAAGCATCTGTGTACAAGTTTTTGTATGGACATATATTTCCACTTATCTTGGCAATATAAACAGGAATAGAATTTCTTGGTCACACAGTAATACTATGTTTAATGTTTTGAGGAACTGTCAAACTGTTTTCTAAAATGGATGCACTATTTTACAATCCCATTAGCAATGCATGATATTTCCAGTATCTTCGCCTTCTTACCAACACTTGTTATTGGCTATATTTAAAAAATTATAGTCATCATAGTGAGTGTGAAGTCATATCTCATTGTGGTTTTAATTTGTATTTTCCTAATGACTAATGATGTTGAACATCTTTTCATGTGTTTATTGGGCATTTGTATGTCTTCTTTCAGGAGATATCTATTCAAATCTTTGGCCCATTTTTTAATAGGATTTTAAATCTTACTGTTATTGAGTTATCAGAGATTTTTTTAAGTGTATGTTTGATACAAGTCCCTTATTAAATATATTTGCAAATATTTTCTCCAATGTTATGGGTGCTCTTTTCACCTTATTAATGGTTTTGTTTGTAGCACAAATGATTTTAATTTTGGTATGGCACAATTTACTTTTTTTCTGTTGTTGCCTGTGCTTTTGGTATCATATGTAAGAAGACATCACCTAATTCATGAAGATTTTCCCCTATGTTTTTTCCTAATACCTTTGTAGTTTTACTCTGTACGTTTAGGTTTATGATTCATTTTTTATGTATGGGGGTATCTAAGGAAGAGGTTCAATTTCTTTCGCATGTGGATGTCCAATTGTTCTAGTACCATTTACTCAAAAAAGACAATTCCTGACCCATTGAATTTTCCAGCACCCCTGCAAAAATCAATGAACCATTTTTCCCTCTTTTTAGTGGGGGAAAAAATCTTAATTCAGAATTTGTTGTTCTGTTTCCTTTTATTTTGTGAACACTAGGGTGACTCATACGTAGCATTTTAAATGTTAAGCACCCAGTTTATATATCCTTACTCATAGTTAAAGATCCATATTATTTTACCAGTTATGGTAGGCACTATAATGACCCCCAAAGACATCCACATCCTAATCACCAGAACCTATGAACATCTTACTTCACATGGCAAAAGAGAGTTAAGATTGTAGATTGAGTTAAGGTTGCTAATGAATTGCCCTTGAAATGGGAAGATTATCCTGGATTAAATAAGTGACTCAATCTAATCAGTGTCCTTCAAGTAGAAGAGGCAGAAAAGAGGATCAACAAATACAGTGTGAAAGGGACTCTAGTCACCATTTCTGAATTTGAAAATGGAGGAAATAGGCCACAAGCCAAGGAATGCAGATGGCTCTAGATGCTGAATAAGGCAAGGAACAGGAGTCTTCTCTAGAGCTTCCAGAATGGATCATGGCTCTGTTGACAGTTTGATTTTAAACCAGTGATATCTGCATGGGAATTCTCACAGAACAGTAAGATAATAAATTGGTATTGTTTTAAGACACAAAGTTTGTGGTAATTTATGATGGAAGAAATAAAAAACTAATACAGCAGTATTTCAGGCTGAGTAGTTGTCTTATCTGTAGAACCGTCTTTATGGCCTAGAGCCCTTTTGTTCATCTAAAGACTAATTTCTGACTAATTAAGGAGCATTGTACTGCCCTCCCTATTTTCCATTTGGCTTTCTCTCACTAAAGCAAAATGAAAATCTCTGTGTCTGAGGCCACATTCAGAGAGCTGAACTGCCTGCCTCGCTGAGTAGACAACAACTCCGGTATCCTCAGCTGCTAATATTCTGCCACTAAATCTACTTTAAAAAACATAAAAAGAAAAATAGTGGCACACTAAGGAAAATAAATGTTTAGATGAATTCATGTGCTTTCCACTAGAGAGGATAATAATAAATCTGCTGGGCAGTACAAATTGCCCTCCAAGTTTAAAGTCACCTCGTCATTCCCAGGGAGATCAGCTGAATTAATGGTCAAACATGTTAATAGAATAATGGAGTGTCCTTAACCATTTCTAGAGGAGGAAGGGGAGGGGTGTACTGGATGCTTATTTTATGGCAATTTATGTCAGTGTAAAAGTTATAAAGATTGCCAGAAAGTAAAGGAGCATGATGTAGAATCACTGGAGAAACTGTAAAATCAATATCTCTAGGGTTTTCAACACTGTACTTGGCAGGTCCTTTCAAATCCATTGCCTGCCTGATATTTTATGTATGTAGCTGGCAACGGTGATGGTGGATGATGTTCAACTCATGGAGTTGGCACCAAATCAATCATCAAAAACGAAAATGCATATGTCTCTCTCCATTTTCTATCTGCTTTCTCAGATGCTGTCTGAGATTAGATCCTAAACCCAAGAGAAAGTTATCCACAGCAAAGGCAGATATGAAGGATTCTAAAACTGTCTAAATAGATAGAAAAATGCAACTAGCATCATAGATTTTTCTTGGTTAAAAAATTGCAATTTAGTCAAATGGTTAGAAAGTGAGTTTTAACACCAAGACACTACTTTGCTTCCATGATTTTGGACTATATTAAAAAGATTAATGTATTTTTTGGTAAAATTGTGGGAAAATGGAAACATGATTACTGAGAGAATATACATTGGAAAATCATCTGTGAGGTCAAAATTGGTCATATCTAACGTGATCCATGAGCATAATCTAACCCACTATATATAACTAAACAGAGGCTTCCTAGAGTTTTTACATATACCTATGATTTCCCAGGAAACTCTTTAGAACCATCATTTTGATGCTGCAAATTTATATTAGCGGTAACAACTTCCCTGATATCCAATCCCCCAACTCATCCACAGGTTGTGTAATTAGCTGCATCAAAACCATAATAATTGCAAGAATTGCTTGACTTACTGACACAGTATGTCACATGGGAAACTGCTTTCTGGAAAAGAGAATCATGAAAATGAGAATCTGGAATAGGTGCTTTGATCAGATTAGATTTGAAATCAGAGATGCTTATTTACCCATGTGAAATATGACCCTGGTGGCCAACTAGAGACAATGATGAATCAATTTTCATTCTTGCATATAGGTGCTGGAGTCAAGTATCTGTAGAAGGCAAGACATTAGGGACCAAGTTCCTCTTGCAATAGAACAATTTAGTAGAAATTTGACTGCATATGAGTACAAGGACTGTGGAACTGACTGCGCTGGAAAGTTTGCAGACAGAAAGTGATAAATGTGGGTATTTAAATTATCAGGCTAACACATGGTCAGAGGTCAGAGAGCTCCCTTCTTTGATATAGAAGGACCTCTTACTTCTTAAAGCTTCAAGGTTAATGTTTCTGATCATCACACTCAATGTTTGGTCTTTCCGATGGCTAAGTTACGGCATATGTTGAAATCAGAGCTATGTCATATCTCCTAAGTCAAAAGTGCAGCAATGATAAAGAAATTGCGGGATCCTGAGAATTGGAATTAGGGACATTTTGATAGATTCTACTCCCTGTGTTTGAGTACCTAGAAACCCAAAATCCTATACAGCTGTATATTTTACTAGCAAAGCAGCTCCTTCTTTCCTGTCTGAGGAGTTACCTCCCCCTTGCCTGAAGCCATTTATTATCCACAGCCAAGAAAATTGCCTTGCAATGATGCGTCAATTCTTTGCAAGACCCATCAGATCTTATTGCTCTCACACTGCTAACTTGACTCAATTCCTAGCAGAACCAGCTAGACATGCCCGTGGCTTCCCAACAAACTCTGGTAACCACCATTCCAATGCCTGCGAGTGGTACCAACTGCAGCAGCTTTCCGCATGTTCAATCTCCCCGGCCCTTCCAATGGTTGGATAAATCTCTAATTCTCTTTATTAAAATACATAAAAACTTTGACTCAGAAGGAATCACCATCCAAATGGAAAGAATCACAAGATTTATACCCTGCTGAATATGTGAGGGGATTGATCCTGAAGGTGTAACACCAAGGATAATGAAATTGTTACATCAGGTCACATGTATCAGTATATGTGCACTGACCAGAGATTCAGGATTCAGTAATTTAGCCTAAGGAATGAGAGATTTTCACACATTTTTCTTAGTTGGTTTGCTAAAATCTAGACTCATAACCTCTATACTAAGTACAGTTGAGAGACCAGAACTTCCTTCTCACACTATGGTAAGAGGAACCTAAACACTCAGAGTGGAGTGTTGGGGTTGGATTACATGTGGTTGCTTATCCATCCCCTAAATATGCACTTTGAAAAGACCCAGAACACACACCTTTCATTACAATATTGAAAAATACATTGGGGAGGAGAGCACAAACACTTCTACGTAGCTTTACAGAAGCTGGCCTCTGAAAGCCAGGGCTGTTAGTAAGAAATGGTAAAACTGCAACAGACTTCCTGATTTCTCAAACTCAGAAATTCAGAGTCCAATGGCAACAGTGAACTGCCAGAGACAAGATGGGTCTGGCTACTGTAATGGGAAGTAGGATTGGAGAACTCAAACTGGCTTAACTACAAAGATCTCTTAATGGGGTTACTGGATTGTGATGTTTTCACGATCAAAATAGAATGGAAGCCCTTTGAATTCAGACTCTGGCTACATAACTAAACATCCCTGGGTCATGAATGGAGTCATATTCTCATAAGAGACTTACAACATTTCATCCCATATCAAGTCCTGAGTTTATTCACAGATCCAGAAACCTTTAAATGAGGAGATGGGATAGTCTCCTTGAGAAAAATGACCCCACAATCCTGCCAAAACTATAAAACTATTTCTTAGCTTTCCCTAAAGGGACCTTTGAGGATTGGCCAGGATAACTCTGTACTGACGACAGGGAAACTCCCAGAGTTTTCAAGGATTACTGGCTCTGAATTGAAGATAGTTTTGGGGGATGCAAAATCTACTACATCATACCAGCTAAGGAAAGACTATGGCAGTCTAAGAGGAAATGAAATTTTCCGTTTGTCTTCCTCTGGACAAATGGTCCAGAAATGTATTTCTCCAACCTCTTTAAGTTAGGCATGGCCACATGGCCTGCTTTCACTAAGAAAATATAAGTGGTATTAATGTGCACCATTTCTGGGTAGAAGACTTCAAAAGACAATGCGTAATTAGCTGTGTTCTCCTCCCATGCCACAGTAACATGAAACATTTCAGATGATGTTTCCTCTATTAGCCTCAGTCCCAGAGCAAGGGCATCATGGAGCCGGTCTCCCACTAAGTGGAGATGAAAATGTATCATGGTTAAGAAATACAGCTTTGCTATTTTAAGTCACTAAGATTGTTTGTTAATGTAGCATAACCAACCCTGTCCTGACTAATAGACTATGAAATATGATTCAGTTACTAAAGAGAGAGGAAGATATGCATCTAACATGGAGATATCCAAGGTAAATTAAGTTTGAAAGTACACAAAAATGTATATGAATAAATTGATCCTACCAATGTTAAAACAGGCAAACATACGAAAAGTGTAACAAAAGTAATTTTTGCAATGGTGCCTGCTTGTGTGAGATATGTAAAATAAAAAAGTCCAGAAGCACACACAACTAATTCACAATACTGCTTAGCTATATGGAGAAGTGACGCTTCCAGGGGTAGGGACAGGTGTAAGGGTATGAGGAGGATTTTCCCTTTTTAGTCTGCATGTTTCTCTATTGTTTGACAATAGACATATATCTTGCATTACTTTAAAAATTAATTTTAAAAGTATGAACACAAAAAGAGGGGGGATTTCAACCTTTATGATGAACATGACAAAAAAAGAAAGGCAAAAAATAATAATAACCATATTTAAAGTATATTTTTCTCTCCTTTGGGAGAGTATATTTTAAATATATTTTATATATTTAAAGTATATTTTCCCTCCTCCATGGGGCAGGTTATTACAGCTGAAGTAAACTATAGACACCAACACAGACCAAGAATGTGTATGAAAAAGGAGAGTGAGAAAACCAGATAAGTTCCAGTTGCAGTACTTTCTTTGAGCAAAATCGGTGTCGTGTTTTCCTATTCTAGGGACATGTCCCTCACAAGGGTGCTTGGCTCCATTCTGGGCAATTCCTTTCTATTTCATACATCAAAGCTCATTTTTATTCTCACTTGGGATACTCTCACTCCACTGTTATCAGGGAAAAATTGTGTCTGGCTACAAGAAACAGAAAAACAAATACTGTGAGTTAACCAAAGAGAGCTTTATTTTACTTCTACAACTAGAACCTTAGAGGTGGGCAGCTGAAGCTAGTAGAGTTGCTTGAACAGATCACAGAGAGAGTAGCTACTCTGCAGCAGGTAGCTTTTACCCAAGTAGTCTCCACTTAATTGGAAATTGGTTGATTCACCTCTAGCTTCAGAAAGGCACTCCAGGCAAGAAGAAAAGCGTCATAAAAAGTAAATAGAATTTATACCAAGAAAGACAACACTTTCCCAGAAATATCCAATAGATTTTCCATTTCCATCTCTTTGGATTTATTTATGTCACATGCCCTCCATTCCCCTCACCGTCAGTAGGGAATACTGGTAACTCTGGTTTATTTTTCTGGAAATAAGGCTGAAAATGGCAAGGTTTGTGTTCTATTTTGAAGGAAGGAGCTGATAAGGACTGCATCATTACCTAGCAGTATCTGCCATCCCTTATCCTCTCTTCATCTGAACTCTTAACCTGGAAGTTCGGCTTTGGTTTAACCTCAGAGATAAAGCCTTCCCAATTTATTGCTGACTCCATTGATTTAACCCTCTTGATAACTCCGAGACAATTATTGTTTGTTGCTCACATTTTGTGAATTGTATATTGCAAGGCAACGTTATTTAAATTCATTTTGTCTCCATACCAGATTGTTAACTCCTAAAAAAACAGGTGTGCCTCAGTATGTGTAGAGTTCTAGGCACAGGAAAGTTAACATTAGGTTATATTATCTAATGGATGACTAGGGCAGAATAAGTAGTTGAGGGAATTTCCAAGTAATAAAACCAACCTTATTGGATGGCTAAGTTAGATTTGGAGGCTTTAGGCAGTATTTTGTGGATAGGTTGTGTACACTAAAATATATTGGTTTGTTTTATAAATCATTCCATTTTGACATATTCTGATGACCTCCAGGAACTAGAATTACGAGCATATGTAGCAAAAATGGGCAAAAAGTTATATAACAATTTAATATAATCTCATGTACCTAGTCACTGATATATGGAACCGGAGAGTATGCTGGGTCTAATGCACAAAGCTGAGAATTGTTCAGAGGAGTTCAGAACATGTGGTTATCAAAGGTACACTGAAGCAAGGAGATAGTGTATCAAGGATGGAAAGACATGCTAATAGAAGCTCAGAAAACACACTCATTCTCCCCCCAAAAGCATTGATGATTTTAATAGAATACCAAAATAATATAGACTTGTCTTTCAGCACATTACAGTAGGGTCTTGATCTTCACCCGGGAGAATGGGAAATAAAATTTACTAGTGTATTTCCTCTTCTCTTCACGTCCTTCAGAAAATGCAGGCATTTTTCACAAAGACATTAAGACACCTGAGGAAGTCACTGTAGACATAAAACATAGCCCCTTCTTTTTGGCATGTTTTAAAACTAATTGCTTATGCAACTAAAGATTGGAAACCTGTAATGTTACTCTTACTCCACTTCCCAAATTCTGGCTGAATACTTTTCTTAGTTTGATATTTCTGGTAATGGTGGTTTAAATATGACTAAGGAGGGGGTGCCTGGGTGGCGCAGTCGTTAAGCGTCTGCCTTCAGCTCAGGGCGTGATCCCAGCGTTCTGGGATCGAGCCCCACATCAGGCTTCTCCACTGGGAGCCTGCTTCTTCCTCTCCCACTCCCCCTGCTTGTGTTCCCTCTCTCACTGGCTGTCTCTGTCAAATAAATAAATAAAATCTTAAAAAAAAAAAAATGACTAAGGAGGGAGTGGAGAGGAGGTTGACCTTTCCTCCCTGTCCTGACCTCTCACTTTCCATCCAGATAAGTCTAAATGTGTAGGTCTGAGGTAGTGCCAATACTGAAGTAAGAAAAGGACACATGGAGTTTAAGTCCTGAGGTGAGTGGACTGATACCAAGAAATTGCTAACTTTCTGACTACTATAATCATATAAAGATGACGTGTATGAGAAACTCGTGAATGGCAATTTGTTAATTTCATAACCATGTTGGGTACCCAAATGATTGCACTTCATTCGAAACAGTGGTTTTCAAACCATTTTGCTGTTATCATAATGGAAAACATTTTTTTTTTCAAATGAAATTATGCATTGCAGTTCCATAAACTGGAAAAACAGATCTCCTCTATTTGAATCATAGAATCCCCCTGCTGCCAACTTTTTGCTCAGGGATGGCCTTTTTCACTCCGGAAGGCAAAGAGTAAGGTGATGGTATAAACTGATTTGCCCAGTATAGCTCTGGTTTGCATCCGTGAGGTCTGATGAATTTATAAATAGTACCCCATCTCACTCCCAGAATTGACCTGGTTTGAGCAATAAATTATATGGCATTCTTATCTATGAGGTATCTTAGGGGAACCTTGGCGCTTAAGAATTCATCTGGAAAACCACGGGTAAATTGAAATAACTACAATGTATTTGATATAAAAAATAATTTTCGATATACTTATTTTAGCGTTTTATATACTTATCACAGGGAGATTTGGTGAGTCAAGTCATATCACGGTATGACTTACTGACTGCTTTAGACATGTGAATGTCAGTGTTTGGACTTTCTGATGAGTGAAATATTAGAGGGGGAGTCAGTATCCTTGGTAGCAATAGTGCCTCTTCTGCTAATTACCCCTGTGAAATTGAAGAGTACTTTGCATACCTGGACCTCATCTCGAATAATACTCTTTTATTCTGTGGAACTGGACATACTCGTACTTAGGAAATCTACTCTGTTTCTTTTGTTGACACAATAATAGTCTTGACTGTTAACAGCAGATTTCAGGAACAGTTTGTATCACTTTGCAACTCTACGTATAGTAAGTTATTCCCACAGATAGGGAACCAGGGATTGATAAAAGAAAGCAGTCCTCAGGAAGTTTTCTCCAGTAATAATTAACTTGACTGTTGAATGCTGCCAATGAGATGCATCTGAGAACAGAGCTGTTTTTTTTCAGACACTTATTTCATCTGGCTGGACCATGAAAAACCATGTACTATTGAATATAGTTAACGCTTCTCTAAATGTTTCTAAAATGCGCCGGTGGTATGCTACAATGAAAGTAGATTACTTTAGAAAATACTGCTTCAAATAACCACTTTTCTCAGGCAATGGCATAATGTAGGCACATTAGAAGAACAAGTAGGAGAAGGAGTTTACATAAATCTTATCTAGCCACCAATATGAATAGTCATTACATTTACAAATATGGCTCCTCCTTCTACGAAGAGGTGGATCCTCAGGCACGGTCCTTTCATGATGAAATAAACTCTAAATATGTACATAAATGACAACCCCATAAATCTGATCACCAAGTTCAGGAAATAATTGAATCCCCCAGTCTTTGAAGCATATCAAGTGGCCAATGTCTGAATACCATTATATAAACGTGGGTCTAAAATGAGAGAAGACAATCTGAGGAAATAATTTTTAAGGGTACCATTCAAAGGACGTGACGAGCTATGTGGGAATATTTCCAGCTGGTAGTGCTCTTTACAATCTAATGCATTTATAGAAACCATTTTGGCTGCTGGGTGAGAATATCTACCTCTGATGTCATTTGGAGAGGTCACCATAAAAACTTCTGAAAATTGTGCATACCAATTATAGGAACATAGAAATAACTACTTTTATCTGCTGAAAAATTTCACAGTTTGCATAAATCTGTATAGTTATTCAGGTTTTCAGTTTCAGGGCATAAAATTGAGAAAAAAATCTAAAGGAACAAGTAGATAAATATAATTACTTCTAAATGTTTTTATATTCTACTTTTATTTATGCATTTGTTTGTTCTTTTCATGGTAATCACCTGCTTTAAGCATAGCACTGGTTTCTATGTATTAGATATGCAAGAGAAGGTAATGACAGAGAATCCCTACTAGTCAGAACAGACTAGATTAGGCCGAACTAAAATTCTCACACTGTAAAGCCTTATGACAACACATGTTTATTTTTTGTTTGTCTATAGGTCTCTTATGGCTTGACTAAGATCTACTAAACACCTCCTTACTCTGTTACCTCATCTACTAAGCAGGCACTGCTTCTAAACCTGTTCCAGGGGAAGAGAGTTCTGGCTCCGTAGTAACAAGCATCGCAGCCACTCAGAGCTCAGTGTCTAGTCACATGGCATTACCAAACGACAAAGAATTCAGGAAGTAAATCCAAGCATACGATCAGATGGCAGAGAGCTGGAAATACTTAATGAACAGCATTAATGATAACCAAAGTCTATACCCTTCTGGTCACAAAATACGCAGATCACATTCCATCCTCAGACAAAATATATTTACTTCCTTCCCAAGTGGGACAATCCAAAAGGTCTCATTTCAGGATCTTATGGAATGTGACATTAACAGTACATCAGGGGGTTGTGTGTGGGTGTCTTTAATGAGGTCCACCTGATTAGGAAATCTATGTATTTGAAAGATGAGTTAATTGCTTCTACTGTGTCACAAACCTTAATGAAAGAGAAATAAGGTAATCACAGGAAGAACCCATTTACAGACAGGGAAGACCCACAAAACTATCTCTGGTCTGCAGCAATTCTAAAATCTTCTTGGCAGATATAGTGAGGACCTTACTCTGTGAGCGGGAAATGTTAATTAGATCCTGAGCTTCCTGAGAAGAATGCTCAGACCACTATTCTAAATGGCCCTTGGGTCCACTCAGGCAGGCCCTTCCTTCGCCTTTATTCACACACACCTGAAACGAGCCTTTGAAATTAGACCTCACTTGGAGGCTGAATAGCTTTTTCAGACTGCTTCTTGCCAATGGAGAGCAGAGAGCCCAAGAGTTGATTTAAATCTTAGAATGGTTGGTTTTTCAGTCCAGACTAGTGGTTCTTTTGGAAGTTTAAGTCTCTGAGAAACTTAGTTGTCTGATCTACTTAACTGTAGTAAACTTTGTGTCAAAAGCCACACCCATAGCTTTTTTTTCCCCCTGGATTTTCAGGGTTTGTTTTTTTGGGTGGTTTTGTTTTTTTGTTATGTTTTGTTTACATTTTTTCCTCTATATTCTCAGCTATATGCTTGCCTTTCTTTTAACTTAACTGGGGATTACTCTGAGTTTGACAGGCTTCTGTGGGAGAGACACCTCATGTCTCCCTTCTCTTAGCCAAGTTGTTCTCTTCAAGTATTTAATGGGTAAGTAACCACTCCAGTCCAGGAAGGATATCTGCTCACAATTCATTAGCACATCTTGCCCCATGGCCCATCCAATCACAATGGGGACAGAAAGTAAAAATTCCCTGTGTGCTTGAAAGGTATAGTGCCAGAATTACTTGATGAACAGAGTTCCTTTCTTTAATATGTGGCAAGAGAAGACTAATAAGACTACCCTAGGGACATAAATTGTAGATTATCACTGAAGGCAGGGGAAGATCACTCTAGCCTAGTGATCAGCACAGGTGTTACAAGCCTGCCTCAGCTGCTCCTCTATATTTGATGACGTTGGTAAATCACATTCACTGCTCCAAAATTTTGCTTTCTTATCAAGAGGCGACTTACTTGTCCCAGAGGACAACTAAGAAACACACTGATTTTAATAGCCTTTGCTTCTAGGAGTACAGACTTAACTAAATGACTCAGGAAGACATCTAGGAGAAAAGACCTGTTCATCAGTTTTTAAAATCTGTTGGGGTAAAATGGTATTTCCCTAGCTAAGGTCCCTTTCCACCACCTCTCTCTGGGGCTTCCTTTATCATTCTTCTCATCCAGTCCCTTTCCTTTTTTTCACAGTTTCTATAGAGATAGGAGATAGCCATGCTCTGTGTCCCTAGAAGTTCTATTCTTCTGAAGAGGAAATGCTTTCATTAATAGGGCAGGCCTGGACCCCAGTGGCTCCTGTGTACAGATATTAAGAGGAGCATCTCTGCCAATGTACTTAGGCAGAACAATAAAGCATCTTTACAGCCCAGACTCACCAGAGCCACTATTGATTCACTGGCATGTGCTCTCTCAATAGTAAAAGGCTGCCAGGATTTACTCGCTCAGCTTTTCCCTTTCCTGGGCTGTCATTATTCAGTGTAAAACTCCTTTAACCTGGTGGAGTTGTTGCTCTTGCTAATACTGTGTTAGCAAATTATTGATCCCAATGATGAGAACAGGAATTGTTTCTCCTGTAGCAGGATGTGCAATTGGATCTACATTCTGCCCTGGTAATTTTCTCTATAGATCTTCCAGGGGGACTAGACAAATGAACCATTAAAAAGGGGTAGGGGCGGGAGGGAGCTGCCTGAGGTTGATGGTACATTTGAGCTAAATCCAAACTTTATTGGTGTTTTTCAGCTTCTATTTGAAAACTTATAAACATTGCTCTTTGGCACTTTATGGTTTTGTTTTGTTTTGGGTACCTTTATTTGGCTTGTTTTTAACTTTCTCTGATGGCCAAGGAGGAATTTTGCTTCTGAGCTTCTTCTGAAATTGAAATCAATATAACCAACAATTTAGGGAGGTCTTGATAAAGGCAAAACAAGGTCAGTGACCTCTTCAGTAAAAAGGAAAAGAAGGCAATGCTGGTAATGAAAGTTGTTAGATTTCAGCCATGGTGGTTGGAATTTAGTGACACCAAATCTTCATTAAGATTTAGTGTTACTTCATCACCGCTCTGCCTTTCACCTTCCCATTTTCATTTCAGATAACCACTGGGTGATTGTTAATCCAATTATATCTAACTAAGATTCACAGAGTGTTTTCTGTGGTCCTAGTGCTGTAGATCCCAAAGAAGATCCAAACAAAATAGAAAATTGAGTTCAGTGGTCCCTCCTGAGGCTTTAAGGATGAGATATATATATATCAACACACGATACATACATATGTGTATATATGTGTGTGTATATATATATATATATATATATACATATATATATATATTTATTTGTTGAGAAATGAGGAGATGGTTTAAAAGAGAAATTTGAAAATAAATTATTCCAAATTAGAGCAACTGATTCCCATATGTCCCCCCTCCCCCCACCCCCAGCATAAACCCTGGAAGTGAGAGCACAATATCTTATTCATTGTGTTAGAGTCAAAAACTGAGCTTTGGGTTGAAACAGTGCATGACTGAGCTGAGAATTCAAAGAACACTGTAAATGAGCAGGGGGCGGGGGAATACCCATGCTGCACAGAAGTATTAGAAGAATGTTGACATGTCAGATGGCACATTGTTTTCTACTTTCTTTCTGAGATGTACTGAAGGATATCAAAATCCTTAAGGCTATTGTTTATTGTTTAATATGGGTTACTGACTTAAATATGTTTTTTAATGCAAGAAAGTAAATTTATATCTCCAAGGCCCCACTTGAATTTCACATCAGGAAGAAGTGCTTAGCAAACTGTTGACCTTACACTGCTCATTAGATAAGGAAAATAATTAAGGCAGAAAACTTTCACTTTACATTATACAGCATATGACAGATATGTAGGATATTTTATGTAAGCAATCTTCTGTCCTGGGTTATAAATTCCAAAGAGACAGTTACTCTTCTGAAATGAAATTTCAGTGTTCCTTTATTAGGCAATAGCACACAAAACTTGATATCTCAATTTTTGCACATATTAGAGGTTACAGGGATAAATGCCCATTTCCTGTTGAGATGATAAACCCTTGAAACCATGGACCTTGACTTCTCATTTCTGTATTCTACCACAGCAGTAATTACTGTGGTTTATTCAGTATTTGTTTTTGGTAGAGATGGGACTTTCCACTAACAGTTATTAGAATTCTGGTTCCACACAGTATTCAACTGACATCACTGGATCATCCAACCTTATTACTGGTTTATCTTTCTTGCTCTGGAGATTGAATGGAAAACAAACTGAGAAGAAAACAGTGGGAAGGGAAGGTTGGAGGAAAACAAGAGAATGTTGGGAGAAAATTAACCTATAGTCCATTTTTTATGATATCATAATACCATTTAATATTTGCATTATTCATTTATTAATGACTAGGATTTGCAGAGTGCCTCCTGTGGGCTCAGTACTACAGTAGATTCTGAAAATGTAAACAAAATAGAAAACTGAGTTCCATTGTCCACAGTGAGGATGATGGTTATTAATTTGAACTAGAACCATAGAAAGGAAGACTTTATCTGGATCTTGGGGGGAAAATTGTAAAGCTACTATTTAGAACAGAGAATACGTGAAATATATAGGTATGTGGGTGTATACATATATATAATTAACCTTATGAATTACTTTAACAAAATGCCCTAAATGCATTTTGATGTGTATCATGTTTTCTTTTAGTTGTAGTATATTCCTATCCTTTCTAATATTTCATATTTAAATATTCTAATCAGTGAAGTGACATTGATTTTTTTCCCCTATTTTTTTGTAAAATAATGTTTTTATTCTCTTGGCTTGACATTATGGTTTTCTGAAAATTTTAAAACCTAGAACATCCTAAAGTAGTCTCTCACGGATGTCAGTAACTACAGAGAAAGTGGTTTGGATGTAATATCTTTGCTGCCGAGAAGACCATTAATGTATAAAATCAAAGTAACATATACTTTATGAATAATAAATAAGCAATCATGGGGCACCAAATTTGATCTTAAAAATAAAGCTGTGGATGCAAATACTGTAATTGAAATTCTTACAATCTATTTATGTGCATTCATGAAAAGGAATGAATACTCTTTCTGCCCTATCCCAACCCCTCCTTCTAAGTAGAGGCAATGAATATATCACTTGTGAGGCTTAGCAACTGGGGTTTAGTAAAACATGCTTGATTAATTTTTACTGAGATTTCCAAAATAAAATGAGAAAGAAATCACCCCATTCATTAACCCAGAGAGGGGAAAGGGATCTTGATGTTATCTGACTGCATCCAACTGATCAAATGACACTCTGGCCAACTCCAAAACAGATTCCTCACATGAAATGAATTTCCTTCCTGAAGATGAGAATTCAAGCATCTCAGAAATTGCAGAGGCCCAGCCTCTTTATCCTACCAGCAAAAAAATAGATGAAGTATACCACAGCAACAGTCAAAACAGCAACAACAACAAAAACACTCTGTATGGAGATGACAAGGCACAGAGAGACCCACAGTTTGAAAAACCAGCAGCTGCAGTGAGAAAAATATCCACAAGAATGATTACTTTGGAGGTCATTATTAACCTCGAGAAGATGGCATGGTCATAGTTTTATGATGGGAACGAGATATTTGGATTATTGTTATTTTAGAAACAATTTTAATCTCTACTATACTAATAAAGTAGGTACCATGCTCTCCAATTGCTTTGATTCAATTTTGATTTTTTTTCAGTATTTCAATACAGTTATTAGTAGACAATATTAGAACTCAAATTCATAACTCATTATTGCAAGACTGCATCCTGAAAGCACATACAGCCAAATAGAAGGCAAGAACAGAGGTGAGAGATAGTGTTCAAGCTTTAACAGACTTACAGTTTTCAACTTTCCAAATAATTTCCCAAGCTTCTAAAAAGGAATGCATGGAATTTGTTTCTCTCCTTTAACAGCTATCAAGTGTTGAGATATTTCTATATATTCTGCACTCTACCAAATGCTGGCAATGTGGGCAGTGTGGAGGGATACGGAAGTTGAAATATGGCTCCTGTCCTCAGAGGAGGCAAAAAATCTTAATTGGAAAACAAGACAAGCACCTGTATGTACAATAAAAACACACAATATAAAATTTAAGGTTAATTTTTTGGCAGAGGTTACAGATGTCTTATAATTTTCAGGATAGTTGAAATTACTATGGAATTGGAAATTTTCAAAAAAGCAATAGAGGTTGAAGAGAGAACACTGCAAAGTCAGCTTGGAATTCTGCTAATTCTTTAGGGTGGACATTTAAAAGAGCTTCTTAAAGGGAAAAATTGAGATACATTCCTTCTGATTTGATTCTACTTGCTTTGGGTTTTGATTCTGTTTACTTTACGGACCTAATTTTGGAGCTTTTCTTACATCTTTTCATATTTCAAATGCCACTTATTTTTAATTTGTTCTTTAGACTCCTGATCCAAGATCATGTTACCCTTAGGAACCTCACCACTGGTAGTTGCCAAGGCCTTAACTTAAGTTGGCTTGCAGTAGAAACACAATTTTAGATAGAAATTTGTATCCACAAGATTGACTGGGGAGTACTACACAGGGACTTCCCTTTTATTTAGTAAAGGCAGGATAGGCAGAGGGAGAAAATGAACTGTGATGTCATTGCAACAAAAGCCTCAGATAATCCCATAGGAGCTCTGAAGATAGTGGCCCTTAAGAAGTATCCCGCACTTTGGGGAAAGAATTCCAGGTCTTTGAATACTACCATTCAATGGATGTGGGCTGTCCCAAGGAAGGATGTGAAATTGAAGGAAGCTCACTTTCATGGAGGAAGATTTCAGGGGAGAATCCAAATCTGAATAATCAGCTGCTAAGAGTTATGACAACTGGAGGAATAAGCGTGTCAGGGCAAAGGGGAGATCTGGGTAAAAAGCAGATGAACTGCTCCATCTGCATTAAGAGCATTGAGCCATTTGGATCATTTACAGGTGGCATTTCCTAGATGGCAACTCCCTGAGAGAAGAAAAATATATCTGTTTTGTCCTCCAACATCCTGCCAGAGTTTATAGCTATAACTGGCACATAGTGGGTGCTCACCAAATATTTATTGAAATAAGTAACTAAATTAATTAATAAACAAATGACTAATAATTATATAGTATCTATATAGTATTTGTGGGCTGCTGGCTTCCAAGGTGGGAACCAGAGGATTTCCATAAAACTAAGTTTGCAAACAAATCGAAATAAAGGACTAGATTTTTTGTATAATAGCTCATATATTATGAGTCACTAAAGAAATACCTTCGTTGAGTACCTACCATATACCCTCCACTAAGTTAAAATAGTATAAGACAGGATCAGGCAGCAAAGGCTAAAAGCTAAAACTGAGATGCATTTTCTTTCCTTAAAAACAAAAAACAAAAAAGAGATGCCTTTGTTTACTCCCTGAGAGTAAAATGTTTCTCTTGATATTGCCCTTTTTCTATTTACTGAGGCTTTGCATCAATGTAATTTCTGATACATTTAAATGTCAAATGATAGTAAATGGATGAAGCCATTAAAAAAATGGCAAAGAAAGCTTTACATCCATGTGTTAATTTGAATAGAAGATAGGCAATATTTTAAATGGAGATTTAATGTGGGTTAGCACATACGCTGACATATTAGTGGCCATAATGCCCTTCATTCAAAGACGTACTAGAGGAGGAAATGTACATTAATTTAAGTGGGAGGGGTATCAGTGTCAATCCAAAAGGTAGAAGTTGCCAGCATGCTATAATGGTGTTTACCTTCACCAACAGAAGAACAAAACAAAGAGAACCAGGACACTGAATAGAGACAATAGATCTGTGAAAACAGCCAGCCAGTAATTCAAACTAGTAGCTCAAACAAGAAGATAAATGGAGATTGTAGCTTTTACCGTTAAGGAACCAGTTAGAGTTCCATTTGGTGCCAGAACTGTTCAGCCAAAAAGAACTTTCAGTTCCAACTAGCTCTGTCAGTCCTCCCCATAGAAACATTTTTGGCTTATACATGCAAACAAAGTGACGATGAAAGTTACGTTCCAATGACCTTGTCTTTGAGATGGTAGTGACACATCACAGACGAATTAGAAAGTTACATTGAGGTCTGTAATGCTATTATAACCCGTTGGGAGCCAATCCAATCTGGGTGAGATATTTCCTATGCTGTGCTCTCAGAGTGATGCATACAGCTAATTGTAAATATCTCATATAGAACTGCCACCTGCTTCCCTGAGTTACATCATTCACAGTTAATTTATATTCAGGTGGCACACACATCATTTTCTCTTAATTTCTACATAACAGTTCATTTTCTTTAGTTAGAATCAGCATTTCTCCCAGAGCTTTTTGCGAAAGTACAGCTTTATCATACATAACCTATACAAAAGCCCCAGAATCCATGACAGATCTATTAAAAGGAACATAAATAATAACAGAGAAGGAAAACTTCCCAATGAAGAAAGACATTTAAAAAAAAAGAATTCTAGATTCCTGGTTTGAACACAAGGCTGTCCCTTTAAAACAGAAATGCCACCACTTCATTAGGTATTCTCTCAGTGTCCTGGTTGTGAAGGGAGGGCTGAGGGGGGAATACAACCTTAAATTCTTCAGAGCTGTCCTGGTTGGTTTATCTACTGTGATTTACTGTTGTGATTGTTGAGTAGCTGACCACTGATTTTAACACTAGGGTATAGAGGAGACAGATTGACATGGGTTTCATTAAAATTCAAGAAACTCAACTCCACAGAGAGCATGACTAACTTCCTTATACATGACAGGAATCCCCACAGATGGTACTTCACCCTTGCTAAAGGAATTAAGTCTACCAAAAGAATCCCTGTCTATAAGCAGCCAATTCCCCAAATCTACAGGCTCATCTGCACAGATATTCTTTATACTGTCATTCTTAAGTACCTTAGGGTAGCTCTGAAAGACAGGGGGCCGAGAGGGAGCAGCCGCGGCTGCCTTCACTACCCCTCAAGCATGCTGGTGGCATGGGGATGATGGGATTATAAAGTAAACATAATAAAACACAGGACCAGGGCATCCGGTGGACACAGTCTATTTGCTGACTCCTCTTCGCTGGAAAGAGCTGAAGATGAAATTCTTATTACAATTACACAAAATCCCTGCACCAAATTGGCAGTTATTAAACTATTAGGCAAATTCACAAATGAGTATTGTATTTGGTTCCTGGTCCAATTAACTTCCTTTCTTCTTTTTCTTCTTCTCTCTCTCTGCTCTCTGGCATTATGTTCTTGAATTCCACATTTCATCTTCAAATATTTAAGTTGTCAAGGAAAAAATAAACTAGCCATCACACATTCATTATATTGTGTCAAATAGGACACGAAGGAGACAGCTTTCTTTTTTTTTTTCTGTCCTCTGCTCTTGTCAATCAAAAGCACAGTAAGTAAATGGGGACGGGGATGCTTTCAAATTAAGAATAAAGGAGGAGGCACTTAATAGGAGGGAGAGAAAAGTAATTAAAATAAATAAATAAAGCTCTAGCTGTGTCTATTGTCCTCAAATGAGCTGTCCTGAGCTGTGGTTCTACCGGCTCACCCCTCACTTCCCTCCCCCCCAATTCACTCCAAGTTTCTGCTGAGAAAACAAGGCAGACAGTATGTGTTACACACACGGCTCAGTGCATTCTGGGAGTTCAGTGTAATGCCAAACATTAGAATACAGTAATGACATGTACTAAATTGTTCTCATTTTCCAGATTAGACATGGTTGGTACATGCTGAAAGACATCCATTTTGCATCCATACAGTCATCAACATAAAGGTATTCCACAGTCATGCAGTTTTTCTTAGATTAGGAATATTATCCCACGCTTACGTAATATAAAACATAAGTCCTCATCCCACT
Source organism: Ursus arctos (assembly GCF_023065955.2). Taxonomy (NCBI): domain Eukaryota; kingdom Metazoa; phylum Chordata; class Mammalia; order Carnivora; family Ursidae; genus Ursus; species Ursus arctos. The sequence goes on along the minus strand of NW_026622841.1, from coordinate 31,353,264 downwards.
CGCTGCACCCAATCATGCCTCCTTCACTGTAGCTCTGGTTATCGTGGCAAAGAGGCAAAGGAATTTATCATTCTTCTGCCAAATTTTGAATTTTCATCACCATCTCCCTAGGCCGATCAATCTTTTACTGGTAGGTCTGTCTCATGAATGCTCTTGAGCAGAAAAGAATATTCTCTCCAACTTTTGGGATTCTCGGCAAATAGGGACTATAGATTTCTGTCCCAGAGAAAGTAAATGTGACAGTTATTCATAGAGAAAACCCTGGTTTATAGGATTGCATTAGAATCACTCTTTGTGTTCACTGGCGTGTGTATAGATGAACAATATAATGATTTCTCTCTATCCTAACTTCAACATCACATGTCACTTTTTTGTCATATGGATATAGCCTCATATGCACATTAAGATGTTTATTAAAATACATACTTCTTAATAAGACAATTTGTACAGGAAGGGTTTGAAATAATTATGTACATGTACCTGCATCCTCTTCAGACTCAGAGAACCCAGAAGTCCTACTACAATCTTTTCCCTTTAAAAGAAAATATGAACAAAGTGCTCTGGGTTTTCTCTATTTATTTGAGAATATAATATCAAATGATAAGAGGCCCTGGCACGGGGAAAACTTGAATTTAAAAATATTCTAAGGACACCTAGGGTGGTTCAGTCAGTTAAAGCATCCGACTTTCGATTTCGGCTCAGGTCCTGATCTCAGGGTTGTGAGATTGAGCCCTCCATCGGGCTCTGTGCTGGGCCAGGAGTCTGCTTACGATTCTCTCTGCCTCGTCCTCTGCCCCTCCCCCACTCTCTCCCACCATAAAGGAAAAAAAAAAAAAGCTAAAACTAAAACGTGACATTGCTTAATTAATAAAGTCCTTCTTACATAAAATAAGTACTAAAAACGCTTGTAGGAATTAAACAGAAATCCTCTCCATTTTTGCTTAAGTACTACAAGTTCACATAGGAATTGATGCAAAAAAATGGTTTCATACGATAGCAAACTACAGCACAATCTCTAAGCAATAATGCATATAGTGCAATATCTTACAAAACAGTGGACTAAACCTAAAACTATTGCTAACAGAACTTTTCATTCCTATGACACTATGATAAGGCCAATTAGGAGATTGGGGATGGGGCCCAATTTTGAATTGGCTTTCTATGCTGTAGTTATGGAACTTTCATGCCTATTTATCTGGGTAGTTATTTCCCCTGACAACCGTAAAATGAGTTTTTTACATAATTTTATGAGAACCATGTTATAACAATGAATTAGTAACTCCAAGATTCCAAGTGGATATTTTGCAGCTTTATTACAAGGCTTTGTGTCAGAATTCTGGCTAGCTGGGGCCTCTGGAAGGAATGGCAATTACATAGATGGATTTGCAAACCTGTCCTTATCGAGCTCAGTACTAACTCCAAATTTCTCTCACTCCTACAAACAGCCCAAGTTTGAAGTCAGCAAAAATTATGGTGAAATTTTGGTTCTTTTCACATAAAGCCCTATAATTTTCAGGAAAAAAAGAGAAGTGATCACATAAGTACATCTGTGACTATAGTGGTTATCCCCCTAGCTCAGGGTATATTTAGAAACAAGAACCTGATTTTGAGAGTTTCTTGACTCTGCCTTAAAGGACAAAAGAGAGGGGGAGAGAGGAAGCGGGGGAGACGGGGAGAGAGGAAGAGAGGGAGAGAGGGAGAGGGGGAGAGAGAGAGAGAGGGTTATCTTGAATTTTGACCATGGCGTCCCCCCTGCAATAGAAGTACATCTCTAGAGCTGCTGGGCCAGAGCACTGCCCACCACTGAAGTAAGTACATCAGCTGCCTGCTGTACATTTTCACCTGTGCAAAATGCAACATCATTTTTCACAAAGAAGCGTGTGGCTGGGAACAAGTCACAATCAAGGGGCTTAGGGATTCTTAGGATGGAAGCGTTTAGAACATGACCAGAGTCCGGATGTTCTGCTTGTTGGAGAATTCTCAGGCTTAGTGAATGCACCATAGAGATGTTCATTCTCCAGCTGGACACCACAATGTGAATAAAGAAGTTAAACAAATAACAGCTGATTCTCATTATTTGTAGTACTTACATTCCATAGAGTTGTTGCAAACCCTGAATTAACAAAATACTGAACCATATAGGGTTAGGTTCTGTGAATCTCGTCACAGTTTCATCAATCAATCAATTAGTACATACATAACCTTTTTTGTGTGTGTTTCTCTTAATAAGGACACCTTATTTAATACATGCTGTTAATTCATTAACATTGAAATCATGACCCAATGGCACTGTAACTCCTAAATTGTAGTTAGGAGTTAAAATGTGCTTAATAACTAAATAAGGCTTATGTGGCACATATTTTCTCTTTAAGACACATTAGAGCCTTCTGGCACTTAGGAACTCTATACAGCGCTTCAGTCTATACTAGGGGGCCATTTTAAACAGAGAAGCAACCAACAAAAGGTACAAAAATGAAAAAAAAAATGTGGCACTAAATAGACCATGAAAAGGACACTTGTTTACAGCATGAGAGCTGACGCAAGAATGCAGGGTCTTGTCTTGTTCTGCTCACTTGGGAACGTGCTAATTGAGTGACCTCAATTATTCACCACCCTGCACTTGCCCACAAATGAACACAAGTGCAGCAAGGATTAACCTGGGGGTTACGGATAGATTTTAAGCGACTAGGTAAATTCACGAATACAGAATCCATAAATACAGAATCCACAAACAATGAGGACTGACCATATATTCTTGTACTCTTACCTTCACCACAGCCTCCATTTGGACGTCAATTTAACCTTGTATTCTATGTAACCATGTCATCCATAAGTAGAAAAATAACAAACAAAGCCACTCTCTTACAGCCTGTGTCTCAGACATGTACCCACCTCTCCACTGGCCACACATTCATTTTCATTTCTTTGTATCTACACCTCCCCAAACAAGCAATGCTCTCCTGGCCTCTCATTAGGCAATAAAGCATCAAAGAATTTACATAGCACCTTTATTTTTTTCCCTTTGTCAATGACAACAGATAAACAGACTGGAATCCTGGGGTCTTCCAGCAAATCATCATAAATAGAAACTGTAAAATTATTGGAGAGTTGAGGAAGAGGGAATGCAGGAGTGCTGGCATTCACGGCTACATGGGTTCAGGGTGTGGTTCTAGCACAATGAATCCCAGGACAGGTTGTCAACGATAGAACCTTTGGAAGCAGAAGGAACCCAGGGGCTGTTTAGACCCTGGTTCCATGCTCTACATCTAACATGGTTTCATTCTAAGACAGAGAAAGTACACAGAGCCAGTTTGGCGAGCTGAGGAAGACTGAGGCAGGAGAAATGAGGAAGACTCTAGCTTTCAGGACCTCATCACTTTATTATATCTGAGACGTAAAATTAAGTGAATATGATTAATGATGGATTTCTTATAGTCTCATATTTCTTATGGGTACTTCTCAAATCTTAACTCATCCATGAAATTAAATGCATATGGAGAAATTTTATGATCTTGTACAGTTAGACCATATTGGGAAATTTCCAGATTCACAAAGGCCCCAAAGAAGGAATTATATGATCCATTTTCTACTCCAGGACTTTTACAGGAGTGCTTTGTGCATGATCACTCATTACATATAGTGTGAGAACCCCAATTCTTCTAATGTTTAATGCCCTCTTCAAAAGAAATTAGGTACTTTATGATGAACCTCTTTCCCCCCTCCCCAACTAGAGTCCCCTCATGGGCCTCTCGGGTATTTATAAGGAACTAACTTTCCACAAGACTTCTACCATCTACTGAAGTTTAGCAACTTGCATATATTCCAAAGCAAAGAGGATCCATCTCAATGATTTGGGTAAGCAGGTTCTATTTAATAATGTAGGAGCAAACACAGAATTATCAGGGTTCCTAATTTAGGTTAACCTTGAGGACACTGTTGCTGATTGGAGACCATATGTCATACCAGAAGTTCTCACTGGGGGTTACAGGATCAACATAAAGCAAACATTCAGATAGAGACAACTTCAAATACTCTGAGGATTTCTAATTTATGGAAAGAATCTCAGGCCAATCCACATTATTTGAAAACATCTTGTGAGATCATTTGCTCCTAGGATATAATATCGACAACTTTGGAATAAAGATCGTATCTCTTGGAGCTTGAGTACAAAACCATTATCCCTTCGTGACTTGATGACAAAACAAAGCAGTGGCTACTGTGCTTCCTTCTCTCTTTCCTTCCTAATTTCTTGCTTTGAAAGTTGGAGGAAACATCGAGAGGAAAATATCTGGGCACTATTTAAAAAAATAGATTGGCCTTTTTTGATCTTTTCCAAAATAATAATAAACATTGGTTTGCTTTATTAACCTGTCCTAAAAGAAACTGTGTAATGAATTACTTCCCATAGGATTTCTTCTGCTTGTTTTTAGATGACAATAATATTCCCAGGATATACAGTGGGAATCACAGAAACTTAGACCCTTTCCCTTTCAACATTTTGAAAAAAGAGGCCAACGTTTAAAGGAGAAAGAGGTGGGTAAAAGGAAAGAGAATTACTGTTGTTGGCCCATTAGATAGGAAGTATGATTAAAGCAGTGGGCATGAATGAATAAATGCAAGGACAGAAAGGCCTTAGGATAAAGTGTTGGTACATTTCAGGACATTCCATTACGCTTACAGAAGTACCATAAACCGAAATATTTCAGTGAAAACTCTTCTTCCCAGTATGAATCTATATGTAAGTTGAACATAAGTGCTGTCTAATTAAACTAGGCATTAAACAGGGGATGCAAACTGGCAGACCAAAGACTGAATTTTCTCCTAGCAAAGTGGTTTTATTTGAATTTGCTTTATTTAGGAGTTTGTTATCCACTCTACTGTTATTGTATTCCTAACCACCATTTCCTTTTACGTGGACGGGCTACCTTGTTTGTCTGGACACTGGAAGCATTTGTCCTCACAAACTGTGGATTCATACTATCAGGCAAGAAGATATGGAGTCAGAATTAATCTTTACAAAAGCATATAATAAAGTAGAATCGATTTTCCTCTCTGGTGTCCACCTTCCGACATTGTTAAGAATTCTAAGAGAGATTTTTGATAAATCTTAACCTATTAAAGGTCAAAGTAGTGATACTGTACAAGTAACATTATCCACAGTCATGATTTCTGACGGGTTGGATGCACTGATGCAAAGGAAAAGCAGAGCAAAACCTCACAGTATTCAATTTTTAAGACCAAAGTTTAATTAAGAAAGAGAAAGCACATCATGTGGAGAAACTTAAGAACAAAAGAGTTCCTAAGCTCTGGAATGACTTTTTGGGTTCAATTTTGGGTTGCTTTAAAAATCTTGCTGTTTTATTTTCAGTAGTGCTTGGGGTTGGGGGCATATTATAGTATTTTGGATGGATGAGTTTTGCAAAGTGCCAGGCAATAAAACATCTGTTATAAAACATGTGCTATAGCTTTAGGGTATGGACTGAAACCAGTCAGTATTATTTTGAAGTGAGAGAATGAATGTCCAAATAAATGAGCACAACCTGTTCTTTATTATTATTATTTTAAAGGACAATTTAATCTAAATAATTTATTTTTCCTATAAATTGCACATTTTACAAATATATCACAATTGCTGCTGTTTAAAAATTTTATAATAATCTATAGGATAGAAAACATGTATATATTATATTCTAATCCTCATAGTATTTCATTGACTGTACATATTCTTGGAAATGGTACAAAGAAGATTCTAAACTTATTAATTTAAATATATATTTTATTTCAAAAATAATCATTGAAAATAGACTATGGATGCCAATTGGGTGACTTGGTGAAATGAAAGGAGTTTAGTATGTCATCAATATCTCCAAGAATTTGAAAATTATATGGTGAGAAAGGACAAGTTTTCTTTTTCTTTCTTTTTTTTTTTTTTTTTTTTTTTTTTGCATAAAGTTAAATAAAAGAGAAAAGTGTTCAAAAGACTCTAGGATCCAAGGATAATTTATCTAGTTAGAGAGAAACAAGAAAAGCATATGAAGCAGTAGGAATAATGTAATAAATATTAAGGAGGTAGAAATTAGCATTTCATGAACATGAAGCATATCAAATATATACTTGTGTCAGTGAGGCTAAGCTGTGTTATAAATATATATATATATGTGTGTGTGTGTGCATATGAATATGTTATGTATGTGTAGGTATATGCAATTTGTGTATAGCATACATACTTGTGTTTTAATATACATATGGTAAATATATTAACATAATATCGACATATTATATGTATACACAAATATGCATATATAATGTACACATGTGTATATATGTATGTATGGGTATGTGTATATATATCTTTATAGTTATAAAGATATACTTATCTTTATGTATGAACGCACATATATACACATGCATGCATACATATATGCATATATATGTGCATATATATATGTGTGTGTGTGTGTGTATATATATGTCAGTGGCTTACAATCATAAAGATTTGTTTCTTATTCTGCCAATAATCACTGAAGGACTAGGCAGTTCTCAAAAGCAGATGTCCTTCTTGTGATGGGTCTACATCCTAGGTTGTTCCAATTTTGTGGCATCTTTACATTAACACATCTTTTCAGATTAAGGGAAGAAAACATAGATAATGACACACTGCCTCTGAAATGTTCACCAAGAAATAACACATGTCACTTATGCTCATATTCACTGACCAAATGTGTCATATAGTTGTTACTAAAGTCAAAGAGAGACACCTGAAAGAAGAGGATACCTAAACTTTGCTGATCATTATCTGTATCTACCACACCACTGGACTATGGATTTGTACATTTTTTACACTAGTCAATGCAAAGTTAATGCTAGTAATAATGACTATAATGTTGATAATGACATAATGTTGATCTAAGGAATTTACGCACACAATTTCAATTAACACTCCAAATATAATATCAGTTTTGGTTGTTAACAATGTGGTAAAACAGACATGCAAAAATACTTCCTCAAAAAAACCTCAATTTTGGAAAAAAATGTTTTTAAAGCTATGTTTTTTACTGTATTCCTGAACCCACTGAAAAATAAAGGAAATTCTTGGAGACCAAAACAGAGAACAATTACCACTGGAGGGGTAACAAGTGCTGGTGAATGGACTAAGGAACATTTACAAATCTCTTATGGAATAGAAATAAGTCTTAACAAGACATTGGGGATAAGTGACAAAAATCATCTATTTTCAAAAATCTGCAAATCAGTACCGCAAACTAAGATGATAGATTGAAATTATCAAATAAAAATGTCAAATACATCTGTGTAATATGAGGGCATCAAGAATAGTTAAGGAGCAAGAAATTATAAAAAATGGTGAGGTGGATTTGACACAGAATCAATTTCAACTTCTAGATGAAATTTATAACAAATTAGACAATAAATGGATGATTAAACAGATCAGACATAGCTGAAGAGCTAACTGGGGAACTGGATGATACATCTGAAGAAATTGTCTGGAATGCAATTGGCTATGTTCTAGCAACACAGCTTTTCTAAAAAATAACCTTTGGTTTGTACAATTTGCCAATTCTAAATGTTCTCACCATAGTCATTTTCAAAACAATGATGCTTTAAAAATGGCTCACAAAGTTTCTGAATATTTATCGATTGACTCTTGAAAGCTGGTATAAGCCAGTTTTAGTATACGACCAAATGAATATAGAGAACCAACAAAAGGGAAAATATAAAAGAATACATACAGACGACAAAGTGAGAAAGAATAAAATATATCTAAAGAAATTATAGAAGGAGAGATTAAAAAGAGGTGATGAGGCAATTTTTAAAGATAAAATAGATAAGGGGTTTTCATAGTAAATGATACGCTGTGTTATAATTCAGGGGAAAAAATGAATCCCAAGTAAAAAAATTTTTTTTTAAAAACCCTGCAGAATCTAAAAGAAAATAAAATATCCTAGAATCAGCCAGAGAGATCACCTGCAAAGGAATGTTAATTATACTGACAGTTAACTTCTCAAAAACTACACAGGGAGCCAGATAATAGTAGAGCGATATATTCAAAGTACTTGTAAAATAATGACCAGATATGGTACCATCTTCCTTCCTTTCAAGCAATGCAGAGATTGTGCTGTAGAGTCCTGTTACCTATTCCCCCCTTGCATTAAGTGAAAAACAGTAGAGAGTGGAGCCCTCTTCCTCCCATCTAAAGAGTAACAGTAAATTATGGAGAGAAGGAATATGGAGAAAGGGACCCTTAACATCTGTGCATTAAGTCTGAGGCAAACTCTTAAGTAAACTATGTGTAAAACTGACCAGAATTGGGGCACCTGGGTGGCTCAGTCAGTTGAGCATCCAAATCATGGTTTCAGCTCAGGTCATAATCTCAGAGTCAAGAGATCAAGCCCTGCCTCAGGCTCCATGCTCAGTGTGGAGTCGGCTAGAGATTCTCTCTCTCCCTCTGCCCCTATCTCTGCTTGAACACACACTCCTCTCTCTCTAAATAAATGAAGAAGAAAGAAAGAAAGAAAGAAAGAAAGAAAGAAAGAAAGAAAGAAAGAAAGAAAGAAAGAAGGAAAGGAAGGAAGAAAGAAAGGAAGGAAGGAAGGTAGGAAGGAAGGAAGAAAGGTAGGTAGATCACTAAAAAATACCCTGACCAGAATCAACACAATGAATGCTTTGAGAACAGAAATACAAAGGGGAATAGGACCAAGGATTCAGACTGGTCTCTGCAGGACACAAGTAAGGCAAACCAGAATAGCACCTCAAAAACTTGGAAAACTACATTAACATCCAAACCACAGCCCACAAAATGAGCCAGAATGTGCATTCTAGACCTAAAAGGGCAGACAACATGCTAAAATAGATGTCAATGGGGAATAAACTCTCATAGGAGTCAAAATGTCCAGGAAAAAAAAATTTTAAACTGCTCATTATACCCAAAACTAGGTAAATCTTGGCTAGAATAAGAAAAGGCGATCAACAGACAGAAATGTCAAGGTAACACAGATGTTGAAATTTTCTGACAAGGACTTTAAAGCAAATATCACAGAAATATTCCAACAGACAACCACGGACACTTGGGGAAAAAATGCAAGTTCAGCAAAGAAACAGAAGTAGATAAAAATAAGAGCCAAATTATATTCTGGAACTGAAAAATGCAGTAACAAAAATGAGAAAGAAACACTCACTTAATAGGCTCAACAGCATAACACAGATGACAGAAGAGGCAGTCAAATTAAATACAGATCGATAGAAATGATTCAATCAGAACAGAGAAAAATATAATTTTTTACAAAATGAACAGAGGTGAAGAACCTGTAAGGCAGTAACAAAAGGTCTGATATTTGTATCATAGGAGTCCCAGAGGAGTCAGGGTTGAAAAATTATTTAAATAATTATAGCTGAAATTATTTAAAGTTGATGAAAGGCATAAATTCACAGATTCAAGCAAATCCCAATCGGGGTAGAACTAAAGAAACTCATGACTATTAGAATCAAATTTGTGAGAACTAAAAAAATACCTTGAAGGCAGGCAGAGAATCAATACATTGCATATAGGTTAAAAATAATGGATTAACAGTAGAGTCCTAATCAGAAATTATGGAACCAGAAGGACTGGCACAATGTTTTATAAGCAGTGAAAGAAAATAAAACATTCGTGAACTCTGAATTTTATATCTAACAACAATACCTTAGGAAAAATAAGTGGAAAAAATACATTCTCAAATGGAAGAAAAATGATAGAATTTGTCAGTAATAGATTTGCTCTAAAAGATTTGCAAAAAAATTGTTTTTCAGAGAGAAAGAAAATGATGAAGAAAAGAAAGCTAAGAACATTAGAGAAAAATCTATACAAGTCATAAATATTTAGGTAAACAGAATAGAAAGGAATTATGAGCAAAGAAACGATAAATATCATGTAATAACAAACTGACTACATACAACAGAAATAATGCTTAATTTATGAATTTAAAACGTAGAACTCAAATACCAAACAATAACAACAAATAACTTGAGAATGGTAATTATAGATAAGGCTCTATCTAGCCGTTGTATTATTCTGAAAAGGAAAAAAATGTTGACCTCCCTTAAACTTTGTAAGTTAAACAAGAATATTTTAAAGTGTGAGGCAAATCATTAAAATAATGGAAACAGACTATAGAATGCCCACATTATTACAGGGGGATAATGGATAAGACAAAATGTCAAACAATCTAAATCTAAAACAGATCTTCTCAGCTGTGGGCAATGTTGCCTCCCAGGAACATTTATTTGGCAATGTCTGGAGACAGTCTCTATTGTAACTCGTAGGGGAGGCGGAGGAGCATTGCTGCTCTTGGCTACTGCTACTAGGCAGAGGCCAGGAATATGCTAAGAATCCTATAATGTACAAGACTGCCCCCACAATAAATACTTATCTGGCCCAAAATACCAACAGCACTGAGACTGAGAAATGCTGATCTAAAAGAAGAAAGAGAGAAAGAGAAACTGAATGAAACAGAAAGCACAAAATACAGTAGTAATACATCTGAACATAGTAAGATGTAATAAACAATTTTTAAAAAGTCAGCTGAATAATAGAAGTAACACTAAAAACACAATAACTCGGGAAGAAAAAAGATGGAGGACACTATAAATTTTCTATTACTGATACGACAAAATAAAATTTAAAGCAAGAAATATTACTAAAAAAATAGAGGGTTAATTACATAATGTTAGAAGATTGAATCTTCAAGGATGATATATAATCCTAAACTTAAAAGACTCTAATAAAAACACCTCAGAGTATATAAATATTATCCAAATACTAGAAGAAATAAGAAGGAAAAACATTCTGAGATACATTAATGCCCCCCTTTTTTTCTATTAATATATCAAGCTGAAAAAAGGAATAAAGAACATTTGAAAAACACAATTCAAAAACTAAACTACATGCCCAGAACATCCAGAACAGTTAACCCAAAAACTGGAAAACAAATAACCTTTTAAAAATATCCCTAAAGACAGAGAAAGTTTCAAAAACTACCCCCCACCAAAAAAAAAAAAAAAAAAAAAAAAAAAAAACCTCTCATCACAATATATAGAAAAACGATAAAAGGATGAAATAAAGTATTGTATACTTGAAATTTGCTAAAAGAGTATCTTAAGTGCTCTTATTAACCCTCCCAGAAGAAAAGGCAATTATGTGAGGTAAAAGATGTGTTAATTAACTTACTTCCCAATAACTCATTTCCCAACTCATTTTACAATACATATGTATATCAAATCATTACATTGTACACCTTCAAAAAAATCACATTATACAACCTAAAACTACCTTACTGTGTCATGATCATTACTGTTTTCACGGTTGCTCTTCTTTATGTATTTCCTAGAGCTGGAGCCAAAGTTATAGCCTGGTCCACAAAACTTTCTGTGACAACTCCCCCACATACTTTTTCTTTCAGGCCCTCTTTAACTATTGGTTATATGAACGAAACTTTTTTTTTCCTTTCCCATTCTCCAGTACTATAAATCTTTTGTACACAGCCATGGCTCCACCTTAATCTCAGTAATTACTTTTTCCCAGGGCAGGGACAACTTCTAGTATCTCTTGAATCTAGCATAATGCCTATCCCATCATAAAAACTGTGTTAGTACATAGGAAAGGGAAGGCAAGGAGTAAAGGGAAGAGGGAAGAGGAAGAGGAAGAAAGACAATAAAAGGAGAAAGAGGGGGGAAAAAAAAGGAGAGGAATTTGAATCCAATTGAGGTAGTCTCTGTAGACTCAAGTCCAACGTTGTAGCTTCCCTATATGAGTACCACACTTTGAAGAGGAGTGATCATTCCCCTCACTCTCTGTAGAAGGATCCCTCCTTACTTTGAGGAGAGGGGTCTGCAAGCCTTTGTTACTTATTATACAAAGAGAGACATTACAAAGGCATAATGTAGAGAAAATGAGTTTGGACTGGATCTCTCTCTTCTCCACAGCTGCCAGCAATGGGGAAGGAAAACAACAGTATTATAAATGTGATTTTATTGTCCTTTTACTATTGGGCGGGTAGCACATTTGGTCCCAACACTTACCCAGATTGTTAGTAAATGAAAAAGAGAACCATTCAAAGTTGGGAGGAATCCAATGAGCCCTGTCATTAGAAAAACACATTACCTTTGTGCTCTGATTCTATTAAGTCCCAAACATTGATTTACCCAAAACATAAGGGAAAAAAGTCTAGGGCTGGGTTCTCACAGTTAAGTAATATAGAAATACTGAAAAAAAAATCTGAATACTCTCTAAATGTAAACTTTGTTTTTTTCCTTTATGATTCCAGAGACCTGGCCCTATGTTTCCACAGAACCAGAAAAAGCCCTGGATAAAAGGATATAGAGCCACTGAGTTGAACAAGGAGATGGAAGATTAAGTTTCCTTTATTAGTCCCAAAGTCTGTGTGTGATGCCATTTCCCATGGGATATGTGTTTGACTCCCTTCACTTGAAATCCATTTTCCTTCCTTCCAATAAACCTAAATAAGAATAGCCACTTTCAGTAAGCCTTGAAAAGAACTCTCTCTGTAGTTACGCTCATTGAAGTTCATTCTAGATGGTTTATAGAAGGGATTGCGTGGTTCCTATCTAGTTTATATAGTTGTTTAGGAGGGATGTCTGTTCTGTGTACTCACCTTTCCTAGAATAGTGCCAAGCATATAGCAGATGCTCAAATATTCTTAGAAATTAGTCCTGGGAATGAAATTTATGATTTTAAGGGAGGAGAATCATACCATGATCAGCGGTTGGAGTTCTGAAGTTGGGCTCTGGGTTCTGATCTTATAGCTCAAAGACACCTTCACAGAACTGCCTCAATTTTGGGGTCTCAGTTGGCTTATCTATTCATTAACTTTAATTGGAGCTGCTTCAGGTATTTCGCAGGGTGCTTATGCTTAGTGAGTGAGGATCAAAAGCAATAATTACTGTAAAAATTTTGGTGAAGTATATAGTGCTATAAAGAGGTGAAAAGAATAAGAACAGAGATACTAGTGGTAGTAGTCACAAGAAGAAAAAAAATATTATTAAAGGGAAATAAGAACCTGAAAAGACACATTTAAACCAATCAGTGAAAAAAGCTAGAAACTATAAAAAGTGACTATTTCATTTATAGCCAAATACCCTTTAAAAATATTTGAAACTGAACACCATAAAATTTTAAAGAATTGGATATAAAATGCCATTTGTCATTTCTATACAAGAAGCCACGTTACACTAAGTCTCTTTCAAATCATCATACACAGTAGAATATGTGGTAGAAAGCAGGATCTGTTCTTCACTATCAGAAATCCTTCAGTAAAAGCCCATTCAAAATGGGTTAGATCTACGTCAATGTCTGAAAGGATCCTAAAGATCAAGGAGAGATCGATGAAGATAGGTGACTGTACCTCTTTATCCTTCATGGAAATGAGCCTATAAGTCCTGTCAAACAAATTAACCAATACTGTCATAGAAAAGAAGTTTCTGAAGTTCAAAATTCTAATTATTTTGTGAAGTTTTCTATATTCTGAAATGTAACAATTAGTAGGTGAGAACTTCTGTTAAGTTCATTAAAGATAGCCATTGTTTAACTTCTGTAACTGTCTAGTCCAAAATGTGGAATATAAACTCAAGCACTTGTGTGTATGTGGTTTGCGTATAATGGCTCAGAAAAAGTTATATAGTAAACATCCCAAGTAGCTTTAGTAAGATGCAAAGGTTTGATAGAGTGACACAGAAGGTAACAGTTAATCTCTTCTGCACATAGATTGTATTTCCCTCTTCCTAACAGTAAGTTATCATTGTTAGAAAACAATATATAGAGTTTTCACTTTCCATCATTGGATGATCCATGGATCAGGGAGATCATCTCAATATACAATGATAATTAACATCACATATTTATTGAGAATTAACTCCTTCAAATTATAGGAGTGGTTAGATCCCTCTTGGTTTTATACTGGTACAGCTATAGCTAGTGCTTATGAGAAAACTGATGAAAATCCAGAGCATGAATTTGCAATAATCACAAAGAAAGAACTGAGAATCTGCATAAGCATCTCATAAAACCAATTAGGCTGGTAGAGTATGTTAACCCAGGAAGAAGAATGAAGAGGATCAGAACCAGGGCAAAAAAGATGTTAAGACCAAGCACAAACGTTCCTGTCAGTCCCACTTATCTAAGGATTTCATCAAATCTCTAGTGAAAGATTTGACATTTATTAGTCAAAATCTCTTTATACATTCAAATGTACACTTTGAAATGAACTTTATATTATTTGGATTGTATTTCTCAATTAAAAAAATCTTTATTTACATATATCTACAGAAAATACACATAAGTATATAAATATATATTTTATTCATATGTATTTTCAAATTGAGATATGCAATTCCTGTAACACAAAATTATATATAAGTATATATTTACTTTTTATCATTGTGAATATGGTTGAGCCTACATCATTTTAACAAAATCTATAGTATTCAAATTTTTCATTATTGTAACAAATACCATTTTATCAATATAAAATAATTTTCATTATCAAAATAAAGTTTTAATCTAAAAGAATCCTTACAGATATTATTAGGTTATGTGTATAAGCCAAGTGGATCCCACTGCAATCAAACTTATGCAACAAGAGTAAGCATTTTAGATGAACACTAATTCTGCAAGAGAAAATACCGTCAATGCAAGTTCTGTGGAATCTGATTATACCACACACATTTCACTAATACTAACACATCATAAGAACCCAGTTTATCTTACTAAAAATTTCCGATTAAAACAAAGCCTTGATCCCTAAAACTCTAAGAATTGTCTATTCTATAGGAGCGTTTCCAATAAGATACAAGCTATTGGTTAATGTGACCCTTATTCTTTCCAGAATAGTTACAGAAAAAGAAATTTTAGGTAAAATGTAAATTAAAAACCAGGCAGAGCTGAAGTCCCTAGGTCCAGCTGCACTGCTCCTGCCCACCTGAACACTAGGCTTACGTTTATATTTTCTATTTGTATATTTTCTATTTGTATAAGGGATTTTCCTTATAGTCAGACAGTATTCTGACTCTGTCCTTAACCTGAAAGAGATAAAATGTCTGTAGTCAATAATGAAAGTAAGCAGTTTCTATG
This sequence comes from Ursus arctos, assembly GCF_023065955.2. Classification (NCBI taxonomy): domain Eukaryota; kingdom Metazoa; phylum Chordata; class Mammalia; order Carnivora; family Ursidae; genus Ursus; species Ursus arctos. The sequence goes on along the minus strand of NW_026622841.1, from coordinate 31,338,125 downwards.
TCCCCTTTAATTTCAGGATAGAGCAGGTGAAAAGAGGTTGATTAAAACCAAGAACACTTCCGACAAAAAGACATTTTAACTTCTTGGCAGCATATGACTGACACCCATCCCCTGTTCGTAGAACAGTGTGTTTCTTGACTTCCTGGCAACCAAATTATCCTATTTCTTCTTCTACATCTCTGCCAACGTATCTTTTGCTGTTCATCATCCTACTAAATTTTAAATATTAGAGCTTTAATAGACTAGAACCTAGGTCTTGTCTTCCTCCTTCATACTCTCTCCTTAGATGACTTCAGCTGTGGCCTCAGTAGCCACATGGGTGATCACCTCCAATACTGTGCACCAGCCTAGTTTATTTCACAGTTAAAAATTTATGTTTTGCCAAATGTCTGCTTAATATCTCTACTAATTCTCAATCTGGCTACCTCTAATTGTATACTTCAAAGACACAGCAATCAGTCTTGGCATCTTCCACCCCCAGTCCGTTCATCTCAGTGCATGTTACTTTGCCATCTAAAACACTCTTAAACACACTCTTACCCTAATCTTCTCATCTCTATTGCCACTCTGAGTTAAGCCATCATTGGCCTCCTCATATCCTATCCACTCCTGGCCTCAAAGACTGACTCTCTACACCGTACATTGAGTTATTTTGAAAGAACAAACCATGCTATACCCCTGCTTAAAATCCTAGATTTCTATTGTTCTTAAAATAAAGATAAGAAAATTTGACCTACAAATCCCTGTAAAACTGAACTCTGCTTACCTCACCATCCTCCCCTTGAACAACTCTTCCATGACTCTGTGCTGTAACTACACTGCCTTTCTTTTTGGTCTCCAAATATTCTGTGTTCCTTTCTGCTTCAGAATCTTTTCTCACTTTGTCGACTCTGCCTGGAATGATCTTCCACACACTCTCCTCATTTACTGAGTTAATTCATCTTTTTATGGTTTGTCAAATTTCCTTAAGAAAGCTTCTGGAGACAAGAACAGGTTCCCTTGTGTTTTAATCCACCCGGGCTGCTATAACAGAACACCACTGCCTGGGTAGCTCATAAAAAACAGACATTTATTTCTCGCAGTTCTGGAGACTGGAAGTCAGAGATGAGTGTGTCAGCATGGTTGGGTTCTGGTGAAGGCTTGTAGACTGACAACTGCTCACTGTGTCCTCGCTTAAGGGAAGGGGCAAGGCTGTTCTTGGGCCTCTTTTATAAGGGCCCTACTCCCATTTATGAGTGTTCCAACCTTATAATGTATTTATTTACCAAAGGCTCCATCTCCTAATACCATCATACTGGGCACTAGGATTTCAACATATGACTTTTGAGGGGGACACAAATATTCAGACCATATCGCCTTGTTTTATGTCCTCTTAGCACTCTCTTCTTGACTCCTTTGTATACTTAGTACAATTGTACTTAAGCAATTGTGCTATTAATACATGTCCATGCTGGAATATAAGCTACAAGAGAGCATTTCTATCTTATTCACTGTTTTAACCTCAGGGCTTTCTTTACTACTGTATTCCAGGAGCATGGCAAATAAGATCAATAAATATCTGTTGAGTTAAAGATTAAAGAAACAAGGAAAATCTTTTTCTTTTAGAACATTTGTAGAAAATGGCAGTCTGCTTGCTGTCTAGTATGCATGAAATAAATTATCATCAACAGGTAGAATAAACTGGGTGACATTTTACAATCATCCCTTGATCTAATCTCCTAATTCCCTCAAGAATAAATTCAAAGCTGGTTTCCCATTTTTATATTTGTTCCTGTTCATGTACTCTTAGCAAAAGCCCTATTTTCCAGGTTAAATCAAGAAACTTATGCTTAGAAGATATTGCTCCAAGTAATTAGAAAATTGAAATAAAAATTCAAGTATTTAATTTATATATTAAAAAAATCCATACCATTCCAACTTGTGAAACTTGTCTCAGGAGTGTCTAGGGCAGCAGTAAAGGGTCATAGATATGTTGTAGCATTCAGTGTAGGAGTAACCAAAGTCATCGAATATCACCCCAAAACTTTATTAACTTGGGTATATTTTTCAGAAAGCCTCCAGGAGCAGGCAGATGGCATTCTCTTATTTGCACTATTCCACTGCAGAGAACTAAAGTTTAAACTATCAGCTACCTGCCATTTCTGGAATTGCTGCAGATAAAAACTCTTTGATGATTTCAGTTTTCTGCTGCTTGCTTGCAGGCTTTCAGAAAATAATTGCTACCATAAGAAACACTACTGAAATTGACAATAAACTGAATTTGGCTGGAAGTACATTGTAATTCTGTTCTATATTGGTGAGCTGCACTGCTGGGACGAGTGTTTGTTTAAAACCAAAACACCAAACAAAGCCCTGGCTTTAATGAAAATGTAGAGAGAATCATCTTTGAGATATTTATGGCTACTACAATTGAAGTTGTTTATTAGAAAGATAACATTAACTGCTTCTTTAAATGGGATTATTTGGGGAGTGTAAACTGCTCCCAATATACTTAGACATGTTTGGAATGGTATAGAAAAGACAGAGAAACAAGTGTGAGTGAGGCATTTTGTGGAAAAGAAATAAAGACAGGCATGGGCACGGGGGAAAGTAGGGTAGAGTGTAGGGAAAAAAATAAGAAAAATAGATATGAGAAATAACAGAAAATAAGTTGAGAAAAGTTATTAAAAGAAGAATAGAGAAAAGAGAATAAAGAATAGATCAAGATATGTACGCATGATCAAAATAGTCAAGCCCAATATGAATAAATGTAACATCACAACCAGGATAACATCTTCCCCACTAGAAGCCATTACTAATGAGTACTGAGTTGTACTGATAAACAATTTAAGGCAAGAAGATAGAGAACAGTCTATTTTAGAGAATTCCAGAATACTGTGTTGATCTCACAAGAGTCCATTAAAATTGTGGAATCTTGAAGATAGGGCTGAATCCTACCTCCATTTATATAAAAGTTTCATATAAAGGTTTGGTTCCTTAATTCCCTACAAGTTTACCAATTTTCCAATATATATATATACCGTAACAATGCATATACTATTGCAAGCAACCAAAATATTAAGAGAAAGGAGGCAAAAAGAAACTTGAAGACAGCCAGTTTCATTTTATCTCGACTTACTAGGGTCTCTACCCCCTGACTGCTGTCAGATATTTGTGATATACAGAACATGTCCATAAGCAATAACATTTTTTTAATTAAGTGGATTGTATCATGGTAAATTGGTACCGAGGATATTGCCACTGTACTTTCCAAAGTCTTGATAAATCAGATATGTACCAAAATTATTCCTACACTTATTAACTAAGGAGCAACTCAAAGTAAAATGTTCTAAGAGGAGAAGAAAGGCAGATTGTCACAAGGTAGCCCTGATTTAATAAGGAATAGCAGATAAGAGGATACAAATATATCTATCCAAGAGAACAAAGAGGTAAGGTGCATTGGTAAACATAGATTTGAGTCTTTCCCCTCTTAGTTTAACTGGGGTGTCCATAGAGTTCTCCAAGTGTTATGGAAATCCTATACTTTTCACTCACTTCTTAATGATCCTATTCTATTATATTCACCTGATCTTCAAATGCAATTAATATTTACTCAATACTCTATGTAGTAGGTGCTTCAATGAGCACTTTCAATCATATCACATATCTAACCTTCCCAACAAACCAATGGAGGTTTAGTAGTCCTACTTTACAAAAGAGGAAAAGTTAAGGCTGAAATTAAATAATTGGATCAAGAGTAATAGCTATGTCATGTTAGGGGGTGACTTCTGAAATGGCTAGATGATGAGCACAGCAAATCCTCTCTTTAAAAAACAATGATAAAACTAGGAAAAAACTGTCAAAACAACAACTTCTGGACTCTGGACACTGGCAAAGGGCAAACAGTGAATTGAGAAGCATTTATTCAAGAAAAACTCTTGAACCTTAGTAAGAAGAGAGATCTGCTATATTTTAGCCTGGGAATGCTTCCATAATATTGAAATAGAATAAGGATAAAAACCACATGTGGGAAAAGCATTTGACAAAATTCAACACCCAGTAATAAAAACTCAACAAATCAGGAATAGAAGGAAATTTCTTCAATCTGATAAAAGAAATTCACAAAACTCTGTAGCTAAGATTATACTCAATAGTGAAAGATAGAATATTTCCCCTAAAATCAATAACATGGCAAGGATTTCAGTTCTTTTTAACATTGCATTAGAAATTCCAGCCAGTACGACCACGCAATAAAATGCAACAAAATCAGAAAACAAGAAGTAAAACTGTCTTTCTTCACAGATGATATAATCATGTACTGAGAAAATCTTAAAAGATCCCTCCCCCTCAAAAAGAAAAAAAAAAAAGAATTCTGTCAGAATATAAGATAAATATAAAAAAAAATCAATTGCATTTCTATAGACTAGCAATGAACAACCCAAAAATGAAATTAGGAAAATAATTTCATTCAAAATAGCACTCTAAAATTAAATATTTAGGATTAAATTTAAGAAACAAAGGCCAAGGCTTCTACACTTAAAACTACAAAATACTGCTGACAGAAATTAAAGCAGATCTAAATAAATGGCAGGGTATTCTATGTTCATGGGTTGGAAGACTCATTAGGATGGCAGTTCGTCTCATGCCAATCAACCAGATTTAGTGTAATCCCTATCAAATCTCAGCATTTTTTTTTGCAGAAATTGGCCACTCAATCTATACATGGAAATGAGAAAGATCCAAATGGCCAAAACAATTTTGAAGAACAAATATGGAGGACTAATACTTTCCAATTTTAAAATATATTATAAAGCTACAGGATACTAGACAATGTGTCATTGGCATGACAGAAACAGATCAATGGAAAAGAACAGAGGGTCTAAAAATATCTCATATTTATGGTCAATTGATTTTTGATGAAGATGTCAAAGTAATTATATGAGGAAAATATAATCTTTTCAACATATTGTGTGCTGACACATTGGACAGTCACACATGGAAAGGTTAACTTAGATCCTTACCTTACATCATATACAAATATTAATTCAAAATACATTCTAGATCTAAATATACTGAAGACTTATCTAAAATTATAAAACTTTTAGAAGACAACATAGGAGAGAGTCTTCATATCTTGGGTAAAAATCTCTTAAATACAGCAACAAAAGCAGAATTCAGAAAATAAAATAGCAATTTGAACATCTTCAAAATTGAGCACTTTGCACTTCAAATCACTAAGAAAATGGAAGAAAAAAAAAAAGCCACACCACAAACAGAGAAAATACCTAACAAATCACACATCCGATAAAGGATTTGTAACTAGAATTTGAAAGGTAAAGCACACTTGCAGCTCAGCGATAAGAAACAAATACCTGAATTTTTTTTAATGGCAAAAGATTTGAATGGAATAGACATTTTCCTAAAGGACATATACGAATAATAAGAACACTAAAAGACAGGCAGCATCATTACCCATTAGGGAAATGAAAATCAAAACTACAAGATGCTACTTTACTTCCACTAGAATGGCTGTAATGCAGACAATAACAAGTATTGGGGAGGATGAGCAGAAACTGGGAACACTCACGTATTGCTGGTGGAAATGTAAAATGGTGTAGTCACATTGGGAAATAGTTTGAAAAAATTTTTAAACATTAAGCAACATTTTACTATACAAGTCTGCCATTTCTATTCTAAGAGCCCGCACAAGAAAAATGAAAAGAAACATGCATACGAAAACTTGTACATGAACAGTCATAGCAGTATTACTCACAATAGCCAAAAGCAGAAACAACCCAATATCCATCACCTGATGAATAATTAAACAAAATATATATCCATACAATGGAATTTTATTCAGGAAAAAAAGGGAACTATTAATACATGTTACAACATGAATAAATTTTACTTGAGATTATGCTACGTGAAAAAAGCTGGTTGCAACAGAACATATATGTATGCATCCATTTATATGAAATGCCCAGAATAGACAAATCTATAGAGACAAAAGATAGATTATTGGTTGCCTAGAGCTGGAAATGGGAACAAGTGACTTCAGAAAAGTATGAGATCTCTTGAGGCTGGTGAAAATTTTAGAAAACTGAATTGTGCTGATGGTCGCCTGAGTTTGTAAATTTATTAAAAACCATTGAATTGTACATACACTGTGAGTCAATTTTATGGCATGTAAATTAGACCTTAACAAACCAGTTTTTAAAAAAGAATAGCCACAATTTATTAGCCACACCTTTTTTCATGCAAATTAAAAATAAATGTTTTAAACATTTTTTTAATCCTCAAGTCTTCAGAAGTATTTGTTATTTTTGGATAAAGAAACTGAAACAAACTTAAATAACATGTTCTAGCTTTCTCAACTAGTAAAAGGGACATTAGAATTTGAACTTACTTGTGAATTAAAACTCCATGACTTTAACCACGATGTTATACTGCCTAGTCTCAGAATAATTCCTTGGTGGGCACCTGGGCGGCTCAGTTGGTTGTCTGCCTTTAGCTCAGGTCATGGTCTCAGGACCCTGGGATTGAGTCTAGCTTCAGGCTCCCTGCTAAGCTCTCCCTCTGCCTGCCACTCCCCCTGCTTGTGCTTACTCTTTCTCTCTCTCGCTGTCAAATAAATAAATAAATAAATAAATAAATAAATAAATAAAATCTTACAAATCTTAAAAAAAAAAAAAAGGAATTCCTTAGTTATGCTAAGTAATAAGTCTAAGTGAAGTACAGTGCTCTTTTAATACACAGTGGTACTCTTCTGTTACAGGTTCACTTGTGTTCCCCACCCCAAATTCATATGTTGAAGCCCTAATTCCCTGTACCTTAAAATATGACCTTATTTGGAGATAAGCTCTTTAAAGAAGTGATTAAGTTAAAATGAAATCTTTAGAGTGGTTTCTAATCTGATCTGACTGGTGTCCTTATAAAACGAGGAGATTAAGACACACAGGGAGACCACACGGATGCATGAGAACAGAAAAAAGACCACAATAAAAGTTAGTAAGATGGTAGTCATCTGCAAGCCATGAAGAGAGGTCTCAGAAGACACAAAGCTATGGGTACCTTGATCTTGGACTTCTAGCCTCCAAAACAGTGAGAATATAAATTTGGATATTTAAGCCACCCAGTTTATACTATTTGGTTATGGCAGCCCTAGAAAACTAACATACCCTCTAAGGCCATAATATTGTGGGAGCCACAAGGCAAAATAAATAATGAAAATTATTGAGTTAAAGATAATTTAGGGGATAATTTCTTTATTCTGTCTTTTCTTTAAATACCCAGTTTTTCTACTACATGGATAGAATTTGATTATCATTCATTACTATCACACATACTAAATTTGGGTAAATGAATATTTTCTGAAGACCTAAATTAATGGATTGGTGAACAAATATTCCAAACACCTCATTTCTTACACTCCAACGTAAATATTTATAAAATTCTATGTGTTTGTTTTTCCCATATCCCCTACTTATTTACTTATTTATTTTATACCACTGAGGTAATACTGGGTAAATTTTAGCTGTTGGTCTCAGAAGCAATCCAGAGGGTTAACTGAGCATCCAGTTTACTTCCCTTTTATCACAGAATTTATCACTTGTTAAAATATATAGAAAACCTATATACATATACACACACACCTCAGTCCTTTGCTGTGTCTGTATCGATTTCTCCTATAGACCTCATTTCATAATGTGCCCTGAAAATTAAATCATCTATTTAGTTCCAATATGACCTAAGAATTTAATTGGATTTGTAGGCAGTAATTTATGTAATATTAATGGATACTTTTCAAAAGTAGCTAATTAACAGCTGACCTTTAATTTCCCTTTTAAAGAAAAGGAACTGAGCATAATAAAAAAAAAAAAAAGAAAAGAAAAAAAAAAAAGGAAAGAAAAACTCAAACCCTTTTCTCCCCTCCTAGCAGTGGTGTAGATTTAATTAGCAGGAAGACAGCATCCATCAGGGACGTTTGGAGAGCTGTGTGATACATTATGTATCTGATTACGCTATGCCTATGAAAATGGCTAAATAATTTAAATGCAATTCAATAAAAATGTATTTTCAATGAGAAACTTAGGAGTTGGGTGATAGATTAAAAGCTTCCAATAACACAAAGATTTTATAAGATACTGCTATGAAAATTCAGAATAAAAGATTACATTTTGTTTCCCCTTTTATATAGATAGATTTCTTAGTTTTGTGTTGTTTTCATAACAGCCTAGAATAAATACATATTACATTATCTGGATGCATTGTGAAAGAAAGTGTAAGAATTCAGCATTACCATTACAGTTAAGACACACAGACAGAATTGCCTTCGTTGTGTGATCACTTTTTTTAAAGTTTGATTCTGATGTGCCTAAGACCCTACCGAAATGGGCCAATCTTTCATTCATCTACAAAAGATTAATGGCCTTGCTTTCCTCTAGCCCACAGTCAGAATAGTTAGCCCCTCCTAGAACTGATTTTCCACGTTATGCAAAGTATGTTGGTGGGCTTCTATAATTCTCTAGTGGGAAGGGATTTGTTTCTGAAAAAAAGTACCGAAACCATCTTCACTAATTGGCAGGCAAAGCAGAGAAGCCAAGGACTAGAAGGGGGCCATGAAAATTTAGCTACAAGCTTCATCTAAAAGCTGTCCCTGTAGGTCAGCAACGACTCTAGCTGGCCCAGGCATGTGGGGGAATGACTCTCTGCTCTAACAGAATCTATTTTGTGGATAAATAAAACAGTGCTATTTATCTTAAATGGTGCCTAATAATGTACCTCCCTCATTTACTATATTATCTCACTTACATAATTAGCTGTAATTATTCACCTGCATAATTACTAATTCAAGATCTATATAGATCAGTTTTACACAAAATGAGGTCCCTGAATCACCTGCACCAGTTTTACCCTGAGTGCCTGTTTAATATGCAGATTTCTGGGTCCCACCCCAGAATCACATTCTGCCTTTAGAAAAGGCCCTGGGGTAAGCCCTAAGCTTGCTGAAGCTGGGGAACCACGGCTCTGATGATAAGATTTAAGCTGTATGGGGTCTTCAAAAGCTCTTCTCCTCAGAGAGTAGCTGTACCTTGTGCTCTTTAAGCACATAAATCTTATAACCAAATGTCACTAAGAAAAAGGTTGAGAATTGAAAATCAATATCACAAAGAGTTTCCCCTGGAACATCTTAATGGTCAACCCATTTGATTTCAGCCTCTTACCATCACAGAGATTCTTGAAGGAAATTCTATGATTGTTCTCACTTTGCTAATGGCCCATTAACACCAGTTTATTGATTTGAGGAAGCTTTAATTCCTGGAAAAAAAAAAATTACTTGGAGCCAAAAGACATGGATTCTAGCCCTGGTTTGCTGTGTACAGTCTCTGAGGCCTTAGGCAAGAAAGTTCCTCACTATGTGCCTCTGTTCCCTCACCTGTAAATTTAACTTGATAATACTTGCCTAACTTATGTTTACACAACTAGTTAACCAAATTATTTAATATTTCTTAGTCTCATGCTAATGATTTTTTCCAAAGGTTCCTAAGATTTCATATAAAAATGCTATAAAATAATTTTGTAATATTATATAAAATTATAAGATAGAATTATTAGTTTTCTCTTTTCCACACTATTTTATATAGACTGATAGACCTTGTCCAAAATATCAGTTTTGAAGAAAACTGCTGAATCCTTTTTCCCTATTGGTGTTGCTTAATTGTTAGTTTGAGGTCTTTTTTGGATGTTGTCCTTAGAATGCGGGGGGCTGCTATTCTCTGGAATCTCTTGCCTGCCATGATGAAACAAAGTTGTTACATTACTGAGAAATTCAGCATTGAGGAAAAGAAATTGAACTATCACAATACAATCATATTTACCTTCAAACTAATCTTACCATATTTCTCCAGGAAGATGGGTACAAAAATCTTCTCTGTCCTAAAAGTTTATTATTTACCTATATAGTACTACCATTTAGATAAGGACACAAAATAGTCACAATGTGCAAATATCAGACCCCTTAAAGTTTGGTAAGGAGAAAAATGACAGTAGGTTAAGGCATTTGGCTAGTAAAAAACAAACCTTTTCATGCATTTCAAAAGATTGCTTTATATAACTGGATTAAATTCCTGGTGACATTTAAAATGTAAAGTCTCCCAGGACAGACAATTTTTATATTTTGTATTCTGTGGACCTCCTTGTAACATGACAGCTTGTTCAATGAACGTCTTTGACATTGGTTATAAATTTATGCTGAAAATAATTATCTCACTTTAGTTTAATCACTTTTATTTGATTTATCTCTTTTTAAAGAAACTACCCAGATATATTGAAGAAATAAAAATGAAAAAACATCAACTCAATTATAATATTTTTTCTCCTTTTTAACTTTAAATTTAAGTCCAGCAGAAGAATTCATAAAATTAGTTACGCAGCCAAGCTGAATGACTAATACTCTCAACAAGTGAGTCTCTGCACCAAATTGGGAGATCCCAAAAGTATGCCGGGATGTTCAACTAATCCCATGAGAATGCTCTATGATGGATCCACTTCTGGTGTCTTTTGGGGTGCAATTCACGATCCTTAACACAAATCTTTGAAAATGGGAAAATAATCATCTCAGTCATAGGCTCTGGATTGTCTTCTCCACAATTCAGATATGAAAACACAGTGCCATTCATTCTTTTCAAGAGTGTTTGGTCTTGGGTTTATGGAAGAAAATGGGACTGGCCCCTTCCTTCCTAAAAAGTACCAAGGAGACCTTTTTTTATGTGTTTGTGCAAACGAAGAAGAGAGAATATTTCCAAATAAAGAGAAACACTGGAGGAGACAGTCACTCACTACTAGCTTTTTAATCAGGGACCCAATTGCTCAAAATTATTTTGACCAAAACGGGTATTAACTGCTGTGGGAAATCCACTGTATTTGAACTCACTTGTATGCTTACAAGTTTGTATCATATTTTATGAGTTAATCAAATAAACAGAGTTTAAAAAATAATGAAAATATTCATGGGGATATTTTAAAAAGCACAGTACAATTTTTTAGAGTAATTATGACTTGTCTCCTTTTTATATCCTTTTTAAAGGACAAATATTCATCATCTTAATATTTCTCTTTCTACATTACTACACCGTACTACTTTAGTACTGCCTCAAAAATCAGAACAACAGAAGTCAACCTGTTCAATTAATGAATTAAGCCCGAATAAATAGATCACCATTTCGGAAGCTCAAAACCAGCTGCAAGTGTGTCAGTAACATGGTTCGGGTAAGCTGATTTTTTTTATGAGTCAATAAGCTAGGCTTCAATTGCCCAAATTTTCAATAGGTTCCTTAGCACAGAGGTGGCTATCAGGAGTGGACAGCCATAAACAATTTGTTCCCAAGCCAAAAGAAGAATTTGGTAACCTACTGTTGTCATCATTGCTATTGCTGTTGACCTTACCACTGCTTGCCCGAACTGCCAAAATGGCCACCTTCTCTGTATACTATGTTTTTGGTTTTTTTAACTGTAACACACCAATCTGTGTTATCTTGTTAAATCTCTTTCTATATATTGTGCCATGTTTCTGGCTTATATTAAAAAAAAAAAAAAAAAGCAATGTTGTTTTGGAAATGGATAACACACAGGCAGTGTATATAGCCATAAGTGTAGTAACTTTTATAATTATAAAGCTCTGGAGGGAAGAACAAACTTAGATTAACTATGATCTACTCCGGAGAGTTTTTTAATTACCAACCCCAGTGGGAAATGAGTGGTGACATAAAACAAAATAAAACAAAACCCACCAATCTAAAATGGACATAAGTTTGGGTATTAATAAGAAAATTTCCACCTAGGAAGAGATAAGATGTATGATGGTGTTGCCATCTGCAGTCATTAGAATATGGATTAGCTCTCCAGCTCTTTCTCTCTGTCAGCCTGAGTGATCACAGAGATATTTGCTTCTCAGTTAAGTAAACTAGCTAATTATCATACTAAAAGTCTGATTTTCTAAAAGGACAATTGAAAAATCCATTCCAAAATTAGAGAGATAGATTTCTAAGGCAATATCCTTTTCAATCCTTTCAGGATTGGAGTGGAAAATCATAATCTTTCTTGACAAATATATACTCTAAACTTCAATCCACACCTTCAAATATTCCAAGTGCTTCCAACATGCAATCACGAAGAAATGAACTTTTGAAGATAGATTCTTTTCAATTTTTCCTTCCCAAAATGTCTCACATTATACGATTCTCTTTCAGCCAACAGTTTACGCCAATAGTCAATACCTTGCAGGTTTTTCAATGGTTTCTCTGCATACATTTGGAGCACTAATTGCATTGATATATGGTTAAATTCTGTTTTTCAGTGGGGGCAAATTTCACTAACTGTGCATGGAAATGGGAAACTGCTGTCCTGCTTCTGCAAAACAATTTCCAGCAAATATTTTAAAGAAATATATACAAATAATTCCATTGAAGTTTACTGGCAAAAACAAACAAAAAACAGGCACACTGTAGTCCATTAAGAAGAGCACAGTTGCCACAGAACAGTAAGCATGCACTGCTCTAATGTTCAATCACAGTCTCAACAAAAGGAAAGTCCTTACGAGATCTGCGTGAGATTATGCAACCATCCTTTACTAGCCAAAGAAAGGTAACATTTTAGCCCAATTCTCCTGGGTGCCTTACCTCTGGTTGAACGAAATGGAGTCCTATTTAGCTGCCTGTTATGCTGCTGTTCATAAATTGCTGTTCTTTCTCCACCTCCTCCTTAATTTCCTCCTGTGTGTTCAGCTAATTGCCTGGGAATGCCATTATTAAAACCCAAATTAGAACTTTCCCACTAACCCGACACCCTCTCAATTCTCAAAACACCTGGGCTAAATGTTGACTTCTCTGCATTTCACTTCAGAGATTTATTCTCAGGTTAGCTCTAAAGGAACTCTGACACTGAAAAACGGGGGTGGGGCTGCTGGGGGGTTGGAAGGAAGGTGTCGGAAATCGAAACAAGCATCATTTGGCCCCAGATAACTTTGGATTATCTTTATGGAACAGTTGATTGAAATAGATTGACCAACTGTGGTATTTACATGCCATCCGAGGTTTGCAATCTTGTTTGTCTTAGGCTGTGAAAGATGCCAAAGAAGACCGTTTTGTCTAAAGGAATAAAAGCTTTCAGGACAGGTAATATCACATATTCAAAATGTAAACCATTAAAGAAGACGCCAAGTACTTTTCATGGATTGGGCTGTATTAATCAATACTTGACTGATGGGGGGAAAAAGGAAGACTGTGAGAAGAACCTGGATGAATTACAATCTCTGATAAGCCATCAATTTCTCACCTATCCAATGGTGAATCACTTTTTCTTCAAAAAAAAAAAAAAAAGATTTAGCGAGGGTCTCTTGTAAGAGTGCTTTGCAAAATATTGAAACTTGTAAAAAATAAATTATGTTAATAAAACATGTCACCAAGAGGGTCTTCCAACAGAAATTAATGAACTAAAAGTGAGTTTCAAATGTTCACTTCCCTGTAACTTTCATAGCACATGAATTTTTCACTATTTTCTCTGACTTTTCTTTACATAACTTTAGTTTATTATAAAAATCCCCAATATTGTATAGAGATAAGATTGTTTTTGACATCTAGCTTTTGTTTTTTTTTTTTTTTTTTTTTTTTTTTTCTTCCACTGAACTTATTTGGTAATCAGTTACCTGAATGATAGAGCTGCCTTTTCAGTGATCTGAAAGACACGTTCTGCCTCACTGGGCCTATGCAATTCCTACACCAATACATTCTGACCGAGGCCATTCTGAAGCATCATTTGTGATAATAGGGGTTTACTTCCATGTCTGTCCTTCTCAGTGTAGAGGCCCAGACAGTATCTCACATAGGAACTATACTCTAGTCCAATTTGAACTTCGCAATCCCCTGGGCCCAAATAGGACTTCAAATTAACGGGCTAAATGAATAATTTTTGCAAGAGCTGTACTCTGGTTAAAAGAAAGGGGGAGGGACTCCAAATAAAGGGGTACTCAAAGTTAACCTTTGAATCACAGAAATTTGTACCCAGAAGGCAATTTTGTGATATTCTTAGCTAGTAACCTTGTTTTTAAGATGATCAAACTGAGACTTAAGGAAATAAAGGTGACCTGGTTTATCTTTCACCCTATGTTCTTTCCAAGGTACACAGCATAGAATTACTTAGAAAACTTATGGTAACCAGAGTGACTGGGTGGCTTGGTTGGTTAAGCAACTGACTCTTGATTTTGGCTCAGGTCTTGATCTTAGGGTCCTTGGATCAAGCCCTGGATCTGGCTCTGTGTTCAGTGCAGTCTGCTTGAAGATTCTCTCCTTCTCCCTCTACCCACCTCCCACCCCATTCGTGCTCTTTCTCTGTCTCTAAAAATAAATAAATATTTATCAAAAAAAAAAAAAAAAAAAAAGAAACCTTATGAGAACCTTCCTCATCAGAATGACTAAATCCCAAAGATCAAATTGATCAAAACTGATTTCAGAACTGGGGTCTTTCTTTCCTATGTACTCTCCACTTTTTATGAGTCCCTACTGAATTCTTCACATCCATAAAGCAGTATTATTTTAGAGGCATGCTAGACAACGAATCTATCAGGTGCTTCTGCCCTTGGTAACACATATTGCTTAAGGATCTTTTATCAGCCCAAACGGGGAGTTGCCCCATGGCAAGTGACTGAACTGTGGTTCTCAAATGCAATTGTACATCAGAATTATCTGGGGAGCCTTCAAAATTCCAGTGCTTATCCCACACTTCAGACCAATTAAGCCCAGGATGGGTGGTGGGACTCAGGCATCAGAACTTTATAAATCTCCCCAGATGGCTGCAAAGTGCAAAGAAGATAGAGAGTCACTGATTGGAGGCCAATTTATTAGGAAGTGAGGGTGATCCTTCCACCTTCTGAGGAACAGTGCAGGGTTTTAGTATACCCTGTTTCCTACGACACGGACAAAGCTTCACCCATGAAACAATTTAAGCTAAGACTGAGAACTGACTGAACATTCTTCTTCCAATAGAATCCCTAAATATTTTATTGGAAGTTATTTTCAAACTGACAAAACAGGTTCTACCCGAGTTTTTTTGACCCAAGTCTGGACACTAATGCTGAACAGATAGATATGAAGGATTTGATTTCACCGAAAAAAGATAGCTTTTAAGTCTGCCTCCACATCACACACTTCCATGCTAATTTACCACCTATCAGTATAACTTTGGGCCATTTTGACTCCCAAAGACACCCCTCAGAATTTTAATTGGTCCATTTGTAACCTAAATATCTTCTGGGAACATAGTTTGCTCTTGTTTATCAATATGCCCAAGCCAAATGGTACATTTTTGTTTGTATTTAGTTCAAACCCTGCTGTTTCAGCATATGTTTTATAATCGAATGGTGCCCCACACAGTCTCACAGGTAAATAGAAATCCTTGGGTGTCAGCTGCACATGAAACCATTCACTTGAAGGTATTCATTTCCTGATCCATGAATCCCAAACAATGAACAGGTTTGAGTTTATCAGCAGACAGTCTTGCCAAAGGGTCTGCAAGAATAAGCAAATGGAAACCAGCAGACGATTCAGGAACACCTGCCTGATGCTTCTGTTGTTGGTTGCTTGCCCAAGTCAACGATTTCAAAAGAGGGAGTGTGAGCTACAATTAGGTCTCAAGATTCGACATGGTTGTTGAATTGTAATGGAAAGCCATATGCATATTCAATCTGAGGAGAAAATTGTGTTGTGCTGAATTAGATACAGTGCTGGTTTTGTCCAGATTTCTGGAGAACTAGCAAACCATGTTCACTTTAACATGGCCATCAGTTTGAGGACAACTGGATGGCTTTAATGATCTATTCCTTAGACACCTGCCCCTCTGTTAAAGCAAAATCTACCACATAGCCTTAAAAACAGCTCTTTAAACTAAATTACACTTAGAATCTTATATTGAGGAATGATTCATGGGGAAGTTAGGTTAGACTATCACAGAGATCAGAAATTCCAAACAAGCACTATGTCAAAGTGGTGTACAACAGTTTTCTTCAGCAGCTAAGTCTTTTGTTGCCCTCCTATCCTTGTATCTCATAAAAGGATTGCATCCATGAAAGAATTCAAATCTATGGTGTAACTGCTTTCTTATTCCTGAAAAGATAGATTTCTCAGCACATCTTCACCCACTACTTATCCAAACAAACTTAGTTGTGTACACATCCTTAGCAATCTCTCTGTGGAAGACATAGCCCTTCAAACATCCCACTTGCTTTCCTGAATTTCCCAGGATGCCTTTTCTTTAGGTAGGGGTCATGTGACTACTTCTGGTCAATGAAGTGAGGGAAATTGATGCACATCACTTCTGACTGAGATAGTCAAGTGATTTGGAGTTATTTGAAGGTTTTTAAAGAAATAAAAGTAAAATCCTTACTCCTTAGTAGGAAGAGTCCATATAGTAAAATCTTCTCACGTTAGTGGTAATGGGAAGAAGGTTAGCAATAATTGTGTTATTTTTTCCCATGCTATTGGCCAGAACTACTTTTCAAAATTTTCCCCAAAACTCCCTACCAAGTACATTGAGAAAAAGGTCACTCCTCCATCTCCAAGCTGTGATCAAGAGTAATTGTCCCTGATAACTTTACTCCAGAGATAGCACAATTGGTAATAAGGGGATTCGTTCTTTTCAAGGGCCGTGTCTTGAAATGCAATCCTTCATCATTTCTTAGTTGGAATCATATCTCCCTTTAGACAGTTGTAGCTCAGTATCTCGTAGACTAGGTCATCTGTGACTGCTTAGTGAGCTTACATTATAATTATGCAAAATTAAAATGAATCTGAATATTTCCTCCACCATAGCAGGAATTTAGTATATAACAAGGGACCTCGAAGAGGGTCTAGCTTATACTCAAAAGTCAGTCTATCAGATGCATCTTCCACATTATTTCTTGAGTGTCAATGGCTGGTGTCTCCCAAACCCTTGGAAAGAGCCTTTATGCTAACAATGCTGACAGAGATTCTTGAGGGAACATAAATTTCTATGCAAAGGGTGTAGTTTTTGTTTTCAAAATCACATATATTTGGGGTAACAGAATGCTTGATTCCATGAAAGAATAAAGAGAAGAACCTCATGCCCAACTCCCTAGTAAACTTTGTCTTCTGTTTAAGGACACCATTGTTTATGGCAGAGTGTCAGAGGTGACCATTAATTAATAGTTTTTAGATCTCTTCCTCTAACTATAAAGGATCAAAGTGGTTATACAGACAATAGACGTGAAGAAGTCACACTCCCAGTACAAGGTACTAAAATCTGAATCTCTGCTTAACCAGATCAAATGTCCTGATGGATATTTGAACTCAAGATTCACATCGGTTCTTACACATAAAGGAAAGGGAAGCTGACAAAGTCACATGCCCAAGAAAGGTTGGCAATAAATGTTGCTTTTGTCATATATCATGAAAAATTTGATTTCCTCATATATTCTCTAAGCAAGTCTCCCATTTTGTTGTCAGGAGAAAAAAAAGACCAAAGTGAAAAAGACCAGCGCTGATAGTACACAATGGTCTATCTTATCTTTCCCAATGGAAGTGGAGAAGGAATAAACACGAATACTTTCAGTACCTGAATGAGAATTCAAAGGGTAACTGAGGGCAGGAAATGTCTTAATAATAGGGAACAGGCAGAAAATAAATTATTTTAGATAGGCAAAGAGATTGATTTGTCTCAAGGCCTGATTTGATACACAGCTTTGGATGAATAGCTTTACTAAGCCGAATATTTTCCATTTGACCAAATCTATTTTCCACTCTTCACCCTATTCTTTGCTTCCAGAGGCTGACCCCTTCGACTGCATCAACCAGACTCTTTTGCACTCTGGCTGCTGTTTGGGTTTCCTCGATGGGAGGAAGGCAGGATATAGACTGGAGAGACGAGACAAAAGTCTGGGTATTTATTTACTCCCTTCCTGCAGGGCATGCATTGGCAGTGGCTGTGTTCTCTTATAAGGTCACAGCTCCCGTAGGGTTGACTTACCTTATGGGTCAGCTGCAGCTACAGCAACAGCTCTTGCTACAATTTTTTCTGGGTTCTGATAATTCTCTCCCCTTGTTTCTTGGGGCTTAGCTTCTGTGTGTTTTGCCATCTCCTATTGATTTTTCTTAGCCCTACGTATGCCTTTGTGAATAATTCATTAATCTCCCCTCAATTATTCAATTCCTACCCTGATAATTTACCATGTCCCCGCCGTGGGGCTCCCTGGATCACTCTGGATCCCACACTTGGTTGTTGCAATCATGTTCTGTGTGCGGTGTTCAGCTGAGGGCACAAGTGGGATTTGAAATTCCAGCTCCTTCTCTCCTACCCAGTAGTGGACCTGTGAGCACAGCTCCTCCATATGGAGGGGTAAATTTCAGTCACTTGCAAAAAGCCCCATGCAGGCTAGCAATATCATCAGTAATCTTGCTCAGCAAATAGAAATACTCTATTTTAGGTGCCTTGCATCAGGCCTGGGAATGTTGACTGGATAATTTTCCTAAGAGAAAAGAGAGAAGTTGCAGTACAAATGAAGCATGATTGAGCTAGAATTTTTGCTAACAGTGAAAGGAGTCCAGATTCTGTAGGAAGCAGAGGGAAGAACTGTTAAGAGTTATGCTCGTCCCCTCCTTTTAAAGGACAGGCATTATCTTCTACATACTCCATTCTCTTCAAACAAATGATACATGGTCCAGTTTTAAGTAATTAATAAAGCTTGTGGCAAATTGTCTACTAGGCCTTCTAATCTTTTCCTCAAAAAACTCATTGATATATAACCTACTTCTAGGTAATTTTCAAAGCCTGTGGCAAAAATGTCTACTAAATCCCCCAGCCTTTTCCTCATAAAATTCATTTGTTATACTTATTTTTCCCCAAGAGACATATACTACATAGCTAAATACTTTATTTCTTATTGGAAAAGTTTCTAAATATTTAAACAAAAAATATACATATCTACATTCTTTTTTTTTTTTTCCCTAAAAATTAAACAGACATCATACCATATGATTTTTGAGAAAATTCCTTGGTTAAGCCTGGGACTTTATTTATTTATTCCTCAGTACCCTTGATACGATTCTGCCATCCAAAAGCTTAGAATATAGGGGTGCCTGGGTGGTCAGTTGGTTAAGCACCTGACTCTTTGTTTCAGCTCAGGTCATGATCTCAGGGTCATGAGATTGAGCCCTGTTTTGGGCTCCACACGGAGTCTGCTTGAGATTCTTTCCCTCTTCCTCTCCCTCCCCCTTGCTCGTGCTCATGCTTGCTCCCTCAAATACATACATACATACATACATACATACCTAAAATCTTCAAAAGCCTAGAATATAAAGCATTGCATCTTCTTCTGATCTTTACTTAACTATGTTTTACGATCACGCACTCTATAATTGTCATTCTGTTTGCCAAAGTGGATCGCTTGCTTTTATCCCTCAATAATTTTTAGACAATTTCCTACTTTTAACATAGAATTGCTTAAGTTTTCAGAATTTTGAAATTTGGATTTGAAAGTTTTGATGTGCAAGCACCTGTTATTTTTTAAATCCTCAGATGTGATCTTGCTTTATATGAAAATTTATAAAAACTGTGCTTCCTTAAGACAAAGTGTGTTTTCTTTCTGACGCCTTGTCAGGGATCTAATAGTCCCTCAAGAGTCAAAGCTGCTTTTCACAAACACGAGATAGCAAAATCTATAATCGCTTCCATCTTTATAGTTTATTGAACAAACTGCTTGTTGTCGTCTTTGTTTTATGAAAAAATAGTTTTATATTTTTAAAGAAATGGGGAGAAATATAAGGGCTATTTCTGATTCATTTTCCCTTCTAGAAGTATTTGCATATAATCTGCTACAAAATAAAATATAAAGCACATTGTAACAAAAACAACTCATTTACAAATTTGTTCCCCCTTAAATCCCTTATCACCTTTTCTTGGCATTCTTCTCTTTCTTCCATCTCCTAGAATATGTTTAATTAATAATCATGTATTTGGGTCTTCTTTGATATTTAGACTCACTCTCCTTACTTCCTGTTTCTCTGAACACCTATTCATCTTGATAGAACGCCATGAATCATATTCCTAAACACCAAAGCTAGAAATACGGTTCTTACTTTACATTGTGCAGCATTACCTTAGGTTCTAGAGGTGGAGGAAGAGAATACAGTATAATAGTTTTCTACTCTTTAGATTTGAAGACAAGAGTCTAGTAGTAGACAAGCTTTAAAATAAAGGATATCCTGAGGATATTTTCAGGTTCAATTTACAGTTGCAACATATTCAGACAAGTTAAAGGTTATTATAACATGTGGATACTTTGCTGAATTGAACCTCAAAAACTTAAGAGCTCTGTCCATCAATAAGGTAGCCTCCCTAGGAAATTTTATTTTTAACTGTTATCTCTTTGAAGCTGTGTACTTGATTTTTCTAAAGGTGTAGAAACATCATAAAATTGAGCTGCTTGTGACATATTTCCCCAGTGAAAAGTCAATTACTAATGTTGTAGCTCTTGAATGTTTTTGATGTCTAGAAAACATTCAAGGAAAAGAGAAAACAGGCAAACAAATTTAAAGTTTCCAGTTGAGATGGATAGTCTCATGATTAATAGAACACATCTCTGTTTCTTTCCTAATAATGGTTTGAATTAGACCTATGTTAAGTTTTCGTGGAAAGTATTCAAGTATGTTTGCTCTTAGAGGCGCCTTTACCATAATGGAAAACTTCGCAGTTTTATAAATGCAGTATCCATTAGTCTTTAGTAATTTAGTAATTTATATATTACTTTATAATCTAACTGCAGATTATGTTAAATTCCCATGGTTTCATGAAAGGAGGACCAGTAAGTTAAGACATGTATCATTTGAGTCACCATCATAAGGAAAAATGGGGATACTGAAATGGAACTTTTGCTGGTTTCCAAAACCTCTCAAAATTGTCTTCACATTTCAAAACCTTAAA
Organism: Ursus arctos; assembly: GCF_023065955.2. Lineage (NCBI taxonomy): Eukaryota > Metazoa > Chordata > Mammalia > Carnivora > Ursidae > Ursus > Ursus arctos. Next base: position 31,317,161 of record NW_026622841.1, on the reverse strand, counting down.
ACTCAGAAACAACAGGAGCCAAAAACAAAACAAGAAGAACACAAAGTATAGCACTGAGGGTCCTGAACTGGCAAGCTGTCAGCACACTATAAAAGCTAGGATATCTACTTAAAGGAATTCTAAATCACCCTTGCTCTGGGGTGCCTGGGTGGCTCAGTCAGTCATGCATCTGCCTTCAGCTTAGGTCATGAGCTCAGAGTCCTTGGATGGAGCCCACGGTGGGCTCCCTGCTCAGCAGGGAGTCTGTTTCTTCCTCTCCCTCTGCCCATTTATTCCCTCATTCTTGTTCTCTCTCAAATAATACAATCTTTAAAAAAAAAAATCATCCTTGCTTTGAATTAAACAGTGCTAAACTAGTATGTGCCGCGTTTCATTTGCCATCTGAGTTGAATATATAGTAATACCCCAAGTTCCGGATGGTGAGGCCCTACTTGACTCTATCAAAAAGTGTAGTTTCTAATAGCATCAAGTTCCGGTCTAATCGAAGAAATAGAAATCTCTCAGTAACTAGAGAGAATTTCATGCAGGAAATTTATTACACAATAGCAAATCTGAGAAACCAAGTGGAAATGGTAAAGTAACCCAGAGATTACATCAAAAAGAAGCTATCACCCATAGGCTGAAGCAAGAAAGTGTAATTATGAAACACAGAAGCCTTCCCAGTGGGAGATGGATCCAAGATGTAATGTGGCCAATTCCACAGATGTCTTTTAATGCAAAGAACAAGGGGAAAACAACTCAAAACTGTGCTTTTTCCTGTCCTCCCACCTCTCACTTTTGCTTCCGATTGACCAAACCCAGCTGGAATTTCAGTTGTCATTAGAGTCTGGGAAGCCAAGTCTGCTGGAGTCACCCCTTGTGATAACAGGAGGTACGCGATATGGAGAGGTACGTCTTAGAATTAGGAGGTCCACAATCAGTACAAATGTATAATTTGATGGTACTCTAGGCCCCAGAGAGTGTGTGGGTTTTACGTAGGCTTATTTCTGTCATTCTTTTTCTGCTGATAGCAAGGCCAGCATTAAATGAAGAGAGAGCAGTTTCTAGCCATAATCTCAATCTTTGTGCTGCCAAGCACACCTGATAAATATCTGAGTAAAAGCAGTATCTTCGATATGTAAATTCAGTTGCTCAAAAGTGACAGCCTAGCTTCTCTTTCCAGATAGATTATCACCTCTCACTGTTTCCTGTAAGGACTTCCAGAACTGCCCCTCCAGTGGTCCCTGGCCATGAAGTCTCAGCCAGCTTCTCCCTCACTCATACTTTTACACAGAATCTTTATTGTCTTTTATTACAATCCAGATTCCCTTAGTCTTCTTTGATTCATCAAATAAGTCTCGGTATAGCTGAACTCCAATTATGGATACAGACGGGAATTATCTCCCACCAAAAGTTGTGCTACTTATCACTCAGGAAATGCAGAGCATTCCTATGACAACTGCAAAGTTCTTGGGACATTATTAGTTGTTTAGGGGTCTGGTCTTCATAAAACATAGAGGAGTGGCATTACTTCCTTCACTCTCTAGTCAGATTCTCACCAGTGATCCTTTCAAAATAACTGTCTTAGTTTAAGCTGCTATAACAAAAAATACTGTAGACTGTGTGGTAAAAACAACAAATTTATTTCTCAGAGTTCTGGACACTGGAAGTCCAAGATCAAGGTGGTGACACCTTCCTAGTTCACAGATGGCCATCTTTTCACTACCTCCTCACATGGTAGAAGGAACAAGAGAACTCTCTGGGATATCTTTTATATGGGCACTAATCCCATTTATGAAGTTTCCACCACCATGGTGGAATTATCCCCACCTTCTAAGATCACCACACTGGGGATTAGCACTTCAACACATAAATTTTGGAAGGACACAAACATTCAATCCATGAAAATAACCATCGTGGAGGTTTGAGAGCTACAGTCTCTCGGGCAGGTATCAGGCCTCTTAAGTCACTGTCTGCCCAAAGCTTTCAGCAGAGCCTAGCTATGTGCTGCCACATATGGCCACGCAGCTTCCACACTGTACAAGACACCATTCTGAGGTGCTGACAGCGCCCCAGGGACTGTGCATCAGGGTGACCTTCCCTATGCACACAGAAGGTGTTAAATAAATGCTTGTTAAATGCTAAGTGAATCAGAAGGTTAGCAAAGCCTTATGATACAGAGCACGGCAAATATCATTACAAGGAAATAGGTTTTATGGAGAAATGGATATTGGTAAATTATCCTAAGAATTTTGCTGGTTAAAAAATTGCATTTTGCTTGAATAATAATAGGATATGAAATTGCCAGAGGAATGCTATTAATGAATTAGGATCCACATACTCTACTCAATTAAATTATATAAAAAGGCATGTTGAACATAATGAAGCATCATCTAATTAGAAGGTTCAAAAAGGTCTTTGAAAATCAGGGATATCATGGAACCTTTTGCCTTAGGACACTGTCATCACAAGTGTCCTTTCTGCCTGAAATGATCATTAGTTTTTGCCCTTAATTGCAAAGATGTGGGTGGGTATGTTAGACATTTCCTTCCCTCCCTCTCAAGCAGAAGCAGAATTTCTTTTCATTTTCTCTATCCTCTGCTGATGCAGTAAGAATGGCCATTAATTCTATATGGCCTCGCTATCTAATCTTATATAGTTGATCTTCCTATGCTTCAGTCAATTTCTTACATGTAACTTTTACCCTTTGAGATCCCTGTTTCAGCTGAATCCACTTTTGTCTTTCCTCTCCTCCCTTCATGTTATTTTATTACCCAATCCCTAAATTCGGGCTGAACACAGTAACACTGAAACGTATTTGGCAGACTTGCTAGATGGAGAATGTTGCAGGAAAGTTGTGGTGTTGCCGTGAAGATGTCAACTCCCGAGTGGCCAAGAGAAGTCAGAGACTACATATTATGTGTTTTTAGACAAGACATATGTAACTAATAAAATCAGCATTGTCTAAGATATGGCCCTTGGTGTTGAAAGGAAAGAAACTATCTACACAGCACCCCAAGGGTGAACAGACACAAGGGTGTGTATTTGTACGCAACTGACAGTAAAATAATTGCCAAACAGCCCGGATGAATATGTGCTCTGACCACCTCAGTCACTGAGTGTGGAAGTGCTATATGGGATGTCGAACTGCTATCAGAAATGTAATTAGTGAACAGGCGAGCAGAAAATGTTGATTTTCTTGACATGAGGCAGAGTAGATCACATCCTGAATCAGGGCACCCTACACCCTAGGGGTGGATTTAGATAAACGTTTCCAGTTTACCCCTCCTTTACCTGAGGTCCTATTGCTCATTGCTGCTTACTCTTTTTCCCCCAGGACAAATTAGTCTTCAGTCAGACTATGATTCTGTCATACTAGCCCTGGACTCATTGTAATGTTTTAATATGTCTATGCATTTTTTTGCTGTTAATTATGTATTTATTTTATAGTATAGGACCTGAAAGCCAATTTTGCTTCCCTTATTTTAAAGTTCTTGGGAGTATGAACTGTGGCTTCAAGTAATACACTGATTTTTGCTGGGGAACTATAAGGATCATACTAAGACACATTAATAAATTCAGCATTATTAAGAGAACGTAAACTATTACATTTGAATTAACATAACTAAATTATCAAAGAGATGCTGATGGAGATCTATCTATATACGTATCTCCAACTGCACAATAGAAGAAACTCCTAAGTGACATTTAATTAATTGTGTTATTGTATTGTAATTCTATTAATTCTAATAAATAGATACAGTTGTTCTGTTTTCTTCTCAGACATGGCTGTTTCTCCGTCTGACAGTTTAAACATTCTTAAACTTTAAGAACAGCTCTTTGGTACACAGAAAGGTTTTATTTCTTTCAGCGAGTGGTCTCCTAGCTAGTCATGTTCAGAAGCCCTAGTTCCCTCTCTTAACTATTGTTTGATAGCATCTCTTCTGTGAAACACTGGAATATTTGACTGCTCTTTTCGCCATGTGTCCTTTACTCTGCCTGGCACCAATCCCATCTCTCCTACAAAGAAAGAAGAAATCTCTTTCTCCATTCTATCTTAGATATTCAAAATTCTATTAAACACATTAGACAGGATTTTTAAAATATGTGTATGGATGTACTAGTGTCAGTATTTCTAAGCAAATACATACACAGAGAAAGAGAGAGCAAAGCTTTATGAGTTAATTATTTGGGGTTTGGGATTGTGGGTTATGTTTGATGCCTTGTATTTTTCCCTTCATTTTTTAGATTGTATACCATGAACATATACTTCTAAAAAAACAGAACAAAGAGGTGTTTTATTTTTTTTTACAGTACATGAATATATGAACGTGCATGTACATGTATGCTTCTTTTGGGAGGGAGGGAGAGAGAAAGAGGAGGAGGAGAAAGGAGAGGGAGGGACGGAAGGAGATAGGAGAGACAGAGCGCCTCTCCCCATTAGTTCAGATCAATCTATTTCATCTCTAAAAGGTACCCACTTTCATGGAGTGCTAAAGAAAGGATTTGAGGAAGAAAGACAGGGACTTGTCCTCCTCTTGAGGAATATGGGGAACCAAAGATATTTAAAAGCTAAAGAACTTCACACTCCAGCGTGTTTGCTCCTCTCAGGCTGTCAGTCTTTTTTTCCCTGTGGATGCTCAGTACGTTTTCCCAAACATAAAAAAGAATACTAACTAATTTACATTTATAATATGAGACATATCTCTAGCATCATTAGCATTTTGTAAGACTGAATTTCTTTTCAGTATATGCTTTTAAGAGATTTACTCCATTCTTAAGTATGATTATATTACGTCTTAGGGTTAAGTTGTATTTTGTTTACTTCTCAAAAATAAATGCTTAGTTTTACAATGGAAATCAGAAAATTAAAATTCACTGCTTATAATTCAAAGCACAGATATGTCTATCTTCAATATACATACATACACACGTGTACGTTATTTAATTTCTGTATATGGAGACATAGCTACATTTAACTTTTTTTAAAACTTTTAAATAGGTAATACCAGTATTCTCAAACATACGCTGGTTTGTATTTGCCACATAAAACTTAGGGATGCACAGTTTGACAAAAACAGGGACAAAAGGCCACACTACACAGAACTAGAGCTGCCTTGGGAAAATCAAGAATTACATAGCAACACATGTCCTGTGAGTGGTATGTCTGGGGGGTGACTTTTCCTCACATAGCTGCAGTTCTTCAGTGAGATCATTTGAAATGGGAGAACAAAACCTAAGTAAAAATTCTATAATACAGCTTTTGGTTTTTACCACAGTGGTTTTCATAACTTAAGCTCATAGATTATTTGGGCTAAATTGTTCGCTTTTGAACCTGTCTGATCCACAATTTTGATAGATTATATCTTGTCTGAAGAAAAGTAAGATGCAGGATATAATATCACGTGGCCAGCTGATGGGCATCCTATTGCAATGCACAAACTCAGCGCAAAATCTGACCAAGTTTGACCATACATGTAAAAATGAGGGTGACGTAATGAATGTCTCCAAAGTGTATACTCTGGTTTTAGAATCTTCAAGTTCAAATTCTTGCTCTACCCATTACCAGCCACGTAACCATAGTGATGTTATTCAGGCAGTCTTAGCCTCCGTTTACTTTCTACAAGATGGAAATGATAACACCAACTTCATATGGTCAGTGTAAGGAGGAGATGGCATAATCTATTTAAAATGCAGGACACAGGGCCCGGAAAAGAAAACACTCCATATATTTTTATTGTTATTTTTGTGGTGGTGATGGTGTAAAGTTCTGTATTCATGAGCCAATCTGACATTAAACAGAGAGAAGATACTGTTAAGAAGGGAATATTAAGAGTTAAAAAAAAATCTCTAAATAATCTCATCAGTCAGTCCTATGATAAATTAAAACATGATTTGCATGTTGCCATTTTCCTTAAAACTTGAATTTGTAAAATTTGAATGTGAACCCACCAAATCACTGAATATTAGAAAAGTATCTTAAGGAATGGAGTAGGAAGGATTTTAGGTAAAACTCTTGCCTTGATTTATATGTAAAGCCAAAAGGCTTGTCCCAATGATAGTGCCTTCACAGCCTGACCTCGTTTACTCTGAATATTAAACATTATATTGCAATACGCATTTAACTTAAATATGAACATTCCCCCTTGTTTCTAAGCATACACAACTCAGTGGTATTATGTGCCAGTGTATTGCACTAATTTGTGGCCAGAATTCATAAGGCACTGAAGCATATTTCCTGTTGTCATTAAGATTTATTGAGAGTCTATCTTGTATAGAGCTCAGAACTCAGCACTTAAGTTTTTCTATTTGCCTTTTATGAAGATTCACTACTATCCTTAAAGTCAGGTTGCCTGATGAGGTGCGTGTAGCACGACTGTGTCAGTGAGTTTCCTCTCCTCTGGACGCCTCCCAATCCACCGAGCCCGACAGTGAAATTCCTACCCATGTGTGGAGATGTTCATCTGAATTGAAGCTTGATGTTCACCCATCACTTGCCTGCAGGCAGTGACAGCCTCAGACTTTCATCTGCCAGTTCGTCCTCCGTCCTCGCAGACACAAGCAGATTAACATATCCCCAAGAGGCTGATGTCTTTGGTTGCCAAAGCCACTCGATACTTATTACCTGACAGTGTTCTATAGTGAGACTTATTTATTTATTTTCAAATGCTACCTGCTAGGATATCTTCATGAGATACATGTGTCATTTTCCAGGGGGGCCGCAGGGGGACAACAGCTCAGGGTTTCTCAGGTTGCCTGAAGCTGTCAAGACTTACCAAGTGTAATTTGGTGGTGGCCCTTATCCCTCTTTAGACTCCAAGTTCAGATCCAGTTTACTGTGTAAAAAGTAATGTGAACTATAGGGAGTGATATGGCAATAGTTGGGGACAGTCATTGGGGAGCTCTAACAATGTGAACATTTTGGTCCTGAATGATATAAGGTGGCTGTCTACACAGACTTAAATCTCAGGATAATTGTCCTTCATTTCTTTGTGACAGAGTCTTGGCCTCAGCAGCAGAGCGTGTCACTCTAGCAACTTCTGCCACTTTGTTGTGGTGATTGTGAATTGATGCTTGACACTGATAAGGTCTAATTTCCCAGTGGACTTTGGGAAGGGTCTGACAGTGGTGTGGATCACTGTTCTTGCATACAGCAGCTATTTATATCATTTTTCTTTCTGTTCAAGGACACTACAGGCAATAGTTATCTGTGTGTGTGCGTGCATGCATGTGTATGTGTGTGTGTGTGTGTGTGAGTGGGAGAGAGAGAGAGAGAAAATGTGAGTATGTGTTTTTGTTAATCTCTTATTTCATATCAGAAATGCTTATGTTAATGTTGGGCAACATTGAGGCAGGATGGGCCAACAAGTCTAAACAGGAGAAGGGCAATGGGCCGGCAGGTGAAAATCAGGCCTGTAGCTGCAGAACACCTCGGGCTTACACAGCATTCTCCTTTGTGCATCACACCCCTTCGAGGTATATAAGAAACAGGGTGCTGTGATCGGTCCTGTACTTCAGATGAGGAAAGTGAAGATGAGAGAGAGAGCCGGTCATATATTGTAGTCATCCGATAAAAGCTGGAGACAAAATCAGCTTTTTCTGATTCTGACATTCCTGGGCCAAACCATACATTCCTCAGAGATCTTACAGTGCAGTGGGAGAATTAAAGAGATATAGAAATTTAAAAAAAATATAGGCATTATCAGTACAAGAATAGAACTATGTAGAAGGTTTAGTGGCAGAAGAAAAGAGACAGAGAATAATTCACTTGGAGGTGGGGCAGCTGTGATCAAGGAAGATTCAAATAACTGAACACTCACTTCGAAGTTTCTCGGATCCAAAAGGAATGTAAGCATTTGACAAGCTTCACAAAACTATACTCCAACATAAAAAACTGCTTTGGTTAAAGACCAATGGGGAAGCTGTATTTAACATTACTGTAATAAACTTTGTGAGAGTTTTCCTGTCATGATTGAATGTAATTGTTGCAATGGATTGTGAGGCATTATGATGGATTCTAACAAAAATGAGAATTTGCACATCCATTATGACTTTCAAGTATGATGAATTTTTAAACTACATAGAAATGGGGCAGGCAATTGAAAGAAGATTGTCATTACAGATACTCATGGCTTAGGAGCTTGATATAAGCAATGAAGAAGCAGGTTGCAGCAGGGCAGTGTATAAGTTGAGCCAATGGATGTAGCCCTTATTTCTATGTTTGAAGCATCTACCTCCCTAGAGAAAAACCACAGCAGACCCATAGGTTTTAATATCAGGGTGGTAGAAAAGCAATATTTTAATGGCCTATTGGGTCTAAGGAATCTGTAGCAAGGGGAGAGAAATCTGGTTTGGGTAGCATAGTTGACACACTGATCTTCAAAAACACCTAAAGTTCTCTATGGGTGGTGAAGTCTAGTCCTAGTGCCTGTTATTGGGTTGCATCTAGTTACACCATTGCAATGCTAATTTCTAAAATATCTATTTATATCAGGAGATTCTCATCTCAGCAGGTAGAGCAACCACCAAACCAACAGAGGTTGTGAAAATATAGCAGAGCAGGAGGACTGTAGAATTATTGATGGAGTATCTAAGAATCAAAGTGAGACCCTGGGATTTTTTAATGTGATACAATTATCACTACAATCAATGAAATTTACATCAGTAGCTCCAAAATGGAGGGCCTTATTGGTGGAATTTGCAAAATACCTGAAAGCCAAGCACAAACCAGGCACTTATTACACATGGGGCTAAATATTTCAGATGTACATGATTCCTTCAGTTTCAGTGATGTTCCCTCAAACCAAATTCATTAACCTCTCTTTCAAATACAAACTAAATACAAGTCTGTCATCCAGTCTCAAAGGCTCAAAGCCATCTGAGCTTGTTTCTCCCACCTTTTGAGAGCCTCACAACCAATTCTATCTACATAATATTCTTACAGTTCTTACATCTGTTCCACTCTAGTAGTCAACTCACTTCTTCGGATCCTCAGTACTCTTCATTTGTGAGACTACAGGGATCTCCTCACTGACCTCCGTGCCCCATTGCTTCTACTGTCGTCACCCTTGACACGAGTCAATACACATTCAACCTGCCTAACATGAAAACTCTACATGTGTCATTTCTGTGCTTAAATAACGAGAACAAAACACCGGAACAACAACCAAACTACAACAACCACCACAACAACTAAAATACAAGTATTTTCTACTGATGGCTGAATAGAATTATTTCTTATGCTAGAGTCCAGAACCCTCCAAACACCAGTCGAAAATATTCTTCTAGTTTCATTTTTCACCACAGTTTTTCATGTGCCTTAGACAAAAACCACAGCAAAGTGCTTCTCTGACCTTGACTTGCCCTCATTCTTATACTGTTTTCTCACTCTAGAATACCTTAGCCCTACACTCCACATGGACATACAACATATTAACTAATGCTCAAATCAAGAGCTACTTATTAAAAGTGGTACTGGGAAGTGAAAGAGTTTTTTAGATGGAATATATTTTAATGAAGAAGACTTCAGGCCCTGACGCTGCTACTCCCTAGCTGTGTGACCATGAACAAGCTACTTTACCTCTATTTATCCTACCCATTCACAAAATGGATAAGAAAGATATCTCAGAGAATTGTTGTGAGAATTCAGCTAGCTAAAATACATAAATTGCTTAGAACAATGCACACAGTAAGCACAGTAAGCACTATGTTAGCATAACTATTATTGTAGAACTGGAGCACTTACAAAATTTCCTTTGGGATATCTTATGGACAACTACTCATTCATTTTCCCACACCATGCTCTTCCTCACAGACATAAGGCACGAAACTAGGACAAAAATGATGTATATAGGCATTGCTATTGTCATGATTTTTAATTCTGAAAGTAGTCCATGAACTCCAGTTCTCCCAGCTCATTTTCAGATTTTTGAGTGTGAGTAAATGAAAGGATTTGACTTATTCTAGTTGGTTCATTCATTCATTCAATTATTTACTAAATGCATATTGTGTATTGCATACTATATTAATTTCCTATTGCTACTGTAGCATATTGTCACAAACTTTGTTGCTTAAAACAACAGAAATTTATCATCTTATACTTCTGGAGGTCAGAAATCTGAAATGGGCCTCATAGGGCTAAAATTAAGGTGTCAGCAAGGGCTGCATTACTTTCTGGAGGCTTTAGGGAGAAATCCATTTTTGTGACTTTTCCAGCTACTAGAGGCTGCCCACATTCCTTGGTTCAGGGGAAGCTAGAGATACCAATGGCCGGTCAAGTCTTTTACCCATAACATTAGGCTGACACCGACTCTTCTGCTTTCTCTTGTATATTAAAAAGCCCTTTTGATTATATTGGACACCTCCAATAATCCAGTGTATTCTCCCTATTTTGAAGTCAGCTGATTAGCAACCTTCATTTCATCTGCAACCTTATTTCCCCTTTTCCATGTAACATAACATTTTCAGAGGTTACAGGGGTCAGGATGTGGACATCATTGGATAGCCATTATTCTACCCGCCATACATAATTATCAGAAATCCTCCTTTTTTAATGAGTGAAAAGCTGGAAGAGAAAGACAAGACCACTGTGCAACTGTGTTCTAAAGAAGAAAGGGGAAGAATCGGGGAAATTGTCACCATTTACAGGATATTTCCTTTCTCTTAATGAATATATTCTTCAGTTCCTTTATTGTGCTGAATGACTTTATAGACCTTTATTCCACACCTGAGATTATGCACACTCACCAAGTAAACATAACGTTACAGAGCATCTCATTCATGCTCATCTCATCCTAGATGTTGGCTTAAATAAAAAAGAAGATAACAAATATCATGATATGAGAGAAAAGAGAACAACATCTGAATCAGAGAAGTACATAAGGTCTAAATGTTAAAGGACTAAAATTGGTATTAATCAAAAATCACAATACACAGAGAAAATATTTTATCCTCTGATTTTCTTTTCAAAATATGGGTTATAAGAAGATAATAAGAACTTGTAGGGGATTTTTGTGTCCAAATATTATATTTCTGCCTTTTTTCTTCCCAGATATGACTGAATGCTTCAGTTTCCACAGCATACCTTATTAAAAATTTCTTTGGAAAAAGCACCACGTATTCAGAATCCTTCAGACGCATTTGCTGCCTATGAAATGAGAATGCAAGTATTTGTATCCTTCCTTTTTGAGACATGAGGATGGATGGCAAAAATCACTTGTAAAGTACTTTAGATGTCTTGGAAAAAGAGCCTATCGAAATGGAAATTATTATCATCGGAAGAGGCATAACAGTCTTCCAACTGTCATTGTTATAGTGGAAAATGGTGATTCATTCTACTTTCCTTCTCCTTTGTCCCAGTGGATGGAAATCAGCTTATTAGTTTCTTAGTGTAACTGACAGTCTCTCCTTTATAAAACCCATTCCTAATTCACATTTTCACTGAAATTTTAATCCAATGAATTATATTTTCTTCCCTATGTTGCCAATTCAAAATCATTCTTTGGTGACCGTGCTCTCTGCCTCTACTTCTCCTTGGGAAAGTAGAATGACTCTGAGAAAAGACAGAGCAGAGCCCTCCTGTGGACATTCAGTCCTGTGCCTTTAGAAATAGAAATCTAGATCTAGAAATGTATAGCCCTTATGCTCCCAAAGAACAGTCTGATCTAGAAATGTACAGACCTTATGTTCCCAAAGAATAGTCATTCATATCAGGGTTAGGCAGAGGAGGATGGTCTTTTTTTGGGTTATGTCCATCTCCGAGTCACTAATCCCTCATTTGCATCAATTCCAAATGTTACAGTCATCACCGTGGAAACAAGGAGGTATTAACCTCCTCATTAAAATTAGAAATTGACACTAAGGAAAGTCATACATCCTGATGCTGGCATAGTGCCTTCAGGGAGAGAAACAATTACACAGCATGATGGCTAGCTGCTGCCTCATAGAGTCTCATATAGGTCAGTGTGATGTGGGATACCATCCAAAACTCCCTATGCTTTCAGATGATGCAGAAGTAGCTGAGAGCAGGCCAACGGACCTGAAAAAGACAAGAGAAAGACGTGTATGGGCCTGGTGCCTGGGAAGCTGAGAGAGACACAGACATTCCATGTGGAAGCAATCAAAGTAGAGGCTGATGATCAATGGGGATTCTTCATCAGTAAAACGGGGAATTACAGTATCCTCCTCATTGCATTACAGTGAAAATAAAAATACACATAACGTATAATAGCAACTGAAACATAATAGATTTCAGTAAACAGTTATATGATTTTTATTCTGTTCATCGTTATTGCTGTTGCTATTCTTATATCACAGAAAAAGCCAATTTGGAGAAGCTTATACTTCATTAATAACTCATATCTAACCTAGTGCCTTGGAACTTACCTCATTCCAGAAAAGAAGGGAATAAGAAAGGGAGAAGAAGGAACTCTCCATAATTCATAAATTTTATCTCAAAAAGATGGCTATTAGACAAAATGACTACTGAGTTTACTTTGAATTGACAAGATTATATTTTCTGTCATTGGCATAATTATGGGCTTGAGAAGTTATTTCTACAGGTTGTTAAATCTGTGAAATTCATACTTCCTACATCTGTGTAGTATTATTTTTGCCAGGTAGACCATACTGAATATTTTTGCTGCCTCTTATTGGTGGTAGTATTAAATGTCCAAAATTTTAGACTTAAATTCCTTGGGGAACTGATCCTTACTGGATTTTCATCCCCTGGCACAGTGACCTGCAGGGTGAAAGAAAGTAAAAAATGAGGGAGAAATAGAGAAATAATGATGAAAGACACAGAGGAAAAACAAACAACTATAAGCTAACAATATGTGCCAGACACTATACTACCCTACTCATGCGCTGTATGCTATTACAGATACTGAAAGTATTAAATATTTAGATACAGTATATGGTAGTTGTTTTCCACTTTCAGCTGGGAAATTGGAGTAAATTTCTCAAGCTCTCACAGCTAGTAAGGAATAGGAATGGGACTTTATTCCTAGACTGTCTGAAGTCAAAGTTCACACTACTAAACATGATTTTATATTAAATATGGAATTCTCAACCAATTCCATCAATAGTTGATGTAACCTCCCTCTTTTCTCATTTCAGAGTCGATGAGAAAGAACTCTAGAATCATATTTCAGTAGCTGTTCTTATGACCTGCTCAGGACTTTGGATAAGTTGTCCTAAGTTTGTTTCCTCATTATCTGTGGTATCCTTAACTGTATAGAGAATTTCATCTCAATTAGTCAAACCATCATTATTTCCTAATGATGGTTTGTTATTTTGTTTTATTTTTGTTTGGTTTTTAAGATTTTATTTATTCATTTGAGAGAGAGAGAGAGAGGGCGGGCACGCGCGCAAGGAAGGGTTGGGGGAGGGGCAGAAGGAAAGGGCAAAGCAGACAGCAGGGAGGCTGAGCAGGGAGGCTGACAAAGTAGTCCTCAATCCTAGGACCATTAGATCTACCTGAGCCAAAGGCAGATGCTTAACCAACTGAGCCATCCAGGCGCCCTGTTGTTTAATGTTTTATATAAAAAAAATCTATGTGTCTAAGGGTTGTGTTTTTGTTTGTTTTATTTTATTTTCTGGAATTCGAGAAGGCCACTCTGTGTCTGGCCAGAACTGCCCAAGAGTTAACACCCTCACCAACAGTTTTCAACCAATAACTTGGTAGTTGGTCTGTAAATAACCTAGCTCCCTTGCATCGTGGATGAGATATGTTTCCCTGAGGTTCCTGGTAGAGGTAAATTCTAGTAACCTCCCTCCTGGGCTTAGCTTCTCTTCCCTGCGTTATTTCCCACTCTGGCACCTCCCAGATGAACCCTGCACACTTGAATCCTTGTCTCAGGGTTCACTTCTGGGGGAATCGAACCTAAGACAAAGATCAACTAACCTACTTCTGATCATTCAAGTCCAGCATAGCCATTAGGGTTGAAATCAAAACACTTTTTTTCCCATTAAAGGAAAATGAATCTAAATCTACCCTCATCTAAATCACTTTGGTGTCTCCTTTCTGATTTTCTAAAGTACAGCTTGCTATTACTGCATAATTTATTATGTCATGGTAATAATACTGATTTGAATTGTACAATGCTATGTGCTTTGTCAGAGTGCTTTGAGCTACAGAATCTATTAACCCATATCTTTTTCTTAATTTTTTTCCCCATGTATACAGGCTACAGGCTCTATCTACCCAGTGATATTTTAAGGTCCCTGATGAAAAGTACATATAGAAAGAATTGTGATATATGCATTTAATGACTGAACATTGAACATGTGATAGATTATACCGAGTTGAACTGTGTTACATGCACACGAGTAATTAAAGAACAGAACTTTAGTATAAAATTCTGATAAGAAAATCACTCTTTTAAACTGCAAAGCCTATTCTGTCCCCACATATCATGTTTCCATTTGCCAGAATTTATTATATACCTAATTTCTGGACATATTTTTACAGACAGAAAAAAACAGCAGTATCAAGAGTTAAAGGTGGTTCTCAATACGTAGCTTTGCTTTGGGAGATGAAATAGTTATTTACCTCTTTGGCTCATTTGATATTTAGTACTGCGTTTCCTTTCTGCACAAAAGTTCTACTTTCCTCACTCCAAAATGCACCTTTCATCCTTTCAGCCATCCAAATAGCCAACTGTACTGTGTGGTGGCAAGTAGGGAATTGGACAATTCAGGGCATAATGGCCAATAAGATGGAGTGAGAGGTAAGATATGGAAAGAATGACGTCTGGCAAAGAACTGAGTTGTTACATGATCAAAATGAGAAAGAACACCTGATATATTTTATATATGTCACTACCTTTTTTGTCAACAGATATGAAACCAAAAATGAATATCCGTGTCTCAGTAGGAGACATGCATTTGGAGTTAGTTGTGGGCAGAATTTGTGAAGGGAAGTAGGAACCTAAAAGATACACCATATGAGACTGTCTTAGCAAGTACAGATGAAACATTTTAACTGAAAATGTCTCTTTTATAAAGAAGAAGAAAAATGGGATACAATTAGTGAAACAAATTATTTTTTCAGGTAGAAATGTTAAAATCATTAAGTCTGGATAAGAACTACATCTCTCTGCAAATTGATCTTTTCCCATCAAGTAGACCTGATGCTTAATGTTGCAGGATTGTGAATCGTGTGCGAGGACAGTATTGATACTACTAAAATACCATTCAGCATGGGGTAATAGAGCAATGTGTTGGATATTAAAAACCTAGAAGCAAGAGACTCTGAATCCAATTTCCAATAACCAGTCCCCTGAGACATCCAATTCTGCCGTTGAACCAGTTTAAAAAAAAAAAAAAAGTGAAGAATGTCAACAGCAGTAATACTGAGATGCATTAACTGTAAAATTGTGCTGGTGCACATAATGACAGTCATAGGACTAATAACACTTTGCAATTAAATAGCACTTATCTTCCTAGGAGTTCAAAGTGCTTCCCAATACAATATTGAACAACCTTGTGATGCAAAGAGGGAAAAAGCTTCCACAAAACTCACGGAGGAAAAAAAAAAAGCATTTTATACTTCCACCACAAGGATATGGCCTCTCCTCAAACATTAGAGGAAGTGCGCCAATGCTTGGACTCAAGGCCCCGGTAGCAAAGAGTTTCCTCTGCCAGAGAGTGTAGGGGGCACAATGAATGATGTGTGGCTGTCCACTGTCATCTTAGCTCGGATCTATTGCTGGTTCTGGGCTAACTGCCTGAGTAATGAAGTCTGCTTTTCTAACCGCTTTTGTTTCCTCATCTTTAAACTGAAGTGCGCACACCCTGAGTATGTGTGCAGGTAACATGATTCATTTGAAGAGTCCATTCGTTGTTGTTTCGAGCTGGATTATCATCACTTTTTTAGGACATTTATGTAGAAGGGTATATGCTGTTTACAAGGCTTTCAATTTGACAAAATCATCATTGTCATTTAACTAGTGCTATTGCCAAACACCACAAATCTCTGCCTTGTCAACCTCACTAAGGTGTTTTATTAAATACCACTGCTAACTGAAAGCACTTTGAACAGTATAGAATATTAGATAAATGAGCTGTTATTCACCTAATTTCCCCTCATCACCCATTATGGGTCTATCATGCATGGATTTATTACATAGATGGGCTAATAAACTCAGTATTGGTTGCACTAGAAAAGGAAACACATGTCCAGAATGAGAGCCCTACACGCACTGCCCCCTCCTTGAAATACTGACTATAAATCATTTGTGGAAAACTCTCTCCTATCCCACTGTATCTGCACTTTCCTCTAAATTCACAATTTTCCATGTCTATTGATGGAGATAAGAGGGTGGAAGATAATTTGCCTCACTGGTGTCAAAATGGGTACTTCTAATTTAAATCTTGACTCAACAATTCTGGTTTCTACTCTGGCTTTATTGCTATCTACCTGTGGGGTATGGGCAAGTCACTAAACATTTCTTTTTTTTTTTTTTTTTAAAGATTTTATTTATTTTTGACAGAGAGAGACAGCCAGCGAGAGAGAGAACACAAGCAGGGGGAGTGGGAGAGGAAGAAGCAGGCTCCTAGCGGAGAAGCCTGATGTGGGGCTCGATCCCAGGACGCTGGGATCCCGCCCTGAGCTGGAAGGCAGACGCTTAACGACTGCGTCACCCAGGCGCCCCAGTCACTAAACATTTCTGCTAACTTGTTGGCCTCTTCCAGAAAATAGAAGTTATAATCCTATAAAAGGCTGTCGTGATAATCAAATAAATAAAGTGTGAACACAGTTTACTGAATATAAATTATTATAGACAAGCAGATGATTGCTCTTTTGATTTTCAGATGGCTGGCTAACCAACACTTGTGAATAGTCACTGTGTTGAAACCAAACAGCTGACTTAACTAAATCTAAGTCTAATACAAACATAGCTAGAGGGAAGTGGAAAAATTCAAAAACAATCCTAGAAACGTTTTCAAATGACACACCGTATCTTAAACTATCCTGGATATCTGTGTGGATCTAGAAAAAGTAAATATTCCCCAAATGTATAGAGTATGTATGAGAAGATTTGTAAAAGGGTTTTGTATTGTAACTCATAAGAAATTGGTCTGTGAAGTCATTATTTTTATGTTTATAAACCAGCATAGACCACTGACTAACAGCCCATATGGATGTTCACACTTGGAAAATGACCATCCGTGGGAAAATTTATCCATAAAGTTAATTTCACTGACACTGTTTAACAACTGACCTCTAGGAGTACTTGAGACTCATTTTTTATTTGTGTGCTTACAAAAAGAGCTCTACCAAGCTCACTGGCCAGCTATCTGATATTCTCTTCCCTACGATGTGTCCTTCAGAAACAGTGTTCCTGGACAGAATTCTCTGTAAGAGAGAATATCTCTGTCATTTCTTTCTCTCTGGGTGTTTTGGATGTGGGAGGGTTAAAAAAAATGATTACGATGCTAACTGAAGACAACTCAACAAGGTAACTTTGGGCTGCTTTGGTTTAGTGGAGACTTTAAAAGCTTTGAAAATGCTCTTAAAGTTATATGGATTTTTTTCCTTTTTATAGTCAGTCAAAAATTATATTTTAAAACTCTACAGTTCAAGGGGAAAAGCAATTATCAAAATGCAATAAACTTCTAAGTAAAGTACAAATTGCTTCCGTGGCCTTAACTATTAAAATAGAGAGCTTCTGGTAATGTGTTTCATGAGTCAATCAGCAGGATTCTTCCCCCACATTCTGACACCCAGGGGAGGGGAGAGGTCAACATAGAACTTTAAGAAGATGCTCATGAAGAGCCAGACTTGAGCAAATGGTGAGAAGTTAACATTTGGCTTTTTTTTTCCTGGTCCTTTTTTTGACAGCTTTTTCTCTTGGTTACTTCCTTCCTGACACCAAGCCTGATTCACACTCTCAGAGATCAGGGAGTAAGTAGGAAAAGCAGCTATCTTCATGGTGTGAGATGAGAATCCTGGAGCTTGCACACTGTAGAAATGTAATAAGTATCTGTTGGTTGATCACTTCTCTTAACTTATTTATATTCTGTTCCACACTACAAAGCATTTAGGGCCCTAGAGGCATAGAATTGGGGATTTAGAAAGGATTTTGGCTGACATCTAATCCAACTTCAGACAACAGGAGTCCTTTCTGCAATATCCCAGGCTGATTGTCATCCACCTTTCCTTTGAACCCTTTCAGCATGGCAGAAATTACTTCTGAGGCAACCTATTCCATTATTAGATAGTCTCGTGTTAAAGAAAGAAAGAAAGAAAGAAAACTAATAAAATCTTCATCTTTTAAAAGTCTACCCATTTATAGATCTGCCTTCTGGTGCAAAACAGACCAAAGATTTCCATTTCCAAAGATTTGCATGAGTTGAGGTAGAATGAAAAATGATGGATCTTCAGAATCTTATAGCCGTGAGTTGGGTCTGGGCTCCACCACTTACTACAATGGGCATGTAGTGTAGTGTTGTTTTTGATATAATATAAGATTGGTGATAAAATACCTAGCTCATAGGTTCACAGTTTGTTGAGTTTACATGTGATAAACTCGGCAAAACACCTCAAAGATGTCATTCTCTTCCTTTTCCAAGTACTCTAGTTTGGCCCTTAAAATAGTTCAATTATCACAGGAATTTTTTAGATATTCTTGTATTCTATTTTCCCAGACCAAAGTATCAATCTGTCTTACCTGCCACAGTCCCTATAATGTCACCTCTAAAGGTTCATAGCAATATTTGCCATAAATATTTGCTGGTTTATTAATTTTCTAATATGAAAAATGACCTTGGAGAAGTAACACAAAATACCATCAATAGTGAAAAATAGATGAGTTGAAATCAATAGGAAATCAAGTGAAAACACAAAAAAGCAAATCAAGAATATCTTATAGATATTTGTCTTGAGAATGGTGAGAAAGAAAAGAGATAGGTCTATAGGTGACGATGAACAGGAGTTTATAGGGGGATGAATGGCATCATTTCCAAGTTCTTAGAGCTCATTTCCTTAGGCTCAAGTCTCTAATACATACATAGTAAATACAAGCATCTACATATATAAGTAGTTAATGCACCTCACTACGGGTCAAAAGGCAGATATATAAATTACTAAAACTGGATAATAACCACCCTCTTCTTAAATATCCTTTACATGCCAGTTGGATCACCATTCTTCTCTCTCAGCTTTTCAGAAAAATTCCTCTTTCCTAGATGTTTCTTTCTTGCTCTCCACCTCCATTCCTCCACTCCTGAACTCTCTTCTCATCTCATGCCCTTTCTTCTCAGTTTAGTGGATTCTATTCCCCCTTCTTTGGCTTACAACTGCTACTTTTGCAAATCAGCCCCTTTTCCTTGATCATGCAAAAGAGTTTAACTCTGTACTTTTGAATAAATTGCCATACCCTTTTTTAATATCCAAAGGTTAATTATTAACACACTAGGTGAAATTAAGGGGTCAATCTACTGTAAACCTCACCCCTCAGGCACACTCACATGCCGGAAAAAGACTTTGACATTGCACTTTCACCTTCCTCCTTCCCCTATGAAAGGAACTTGTCACTTGGCCCAACCCAACAACATAAGGCCAGGATATGCAATTCTATTCTGTGCCTGCAAGGAGAACAGCACCAGTGACTACCACGTTTAGCAGAGGTTATAAAACGGAGTGATGATTCATATTCACACTTCACTCTGTGGGCTCCGAACACTCTAACATCCTACTCTAACTTGCTGTAATAAATGTGGGTAAGTGCTACAGCAGAGATGCCTAACCTGATTATGCATAAGAATCATCTGGGTAGCTTTTCAAAAGTGCAATGCCCAGGCCACCTCCCACTTGGGTATTATTCAGTAGGGAAAAGGAAGGGTTTTTGAAAAGCCATCCTGATCTATAGTTAGCTTTGGGAAACACTGATTTAGTCAGCCTGTACTTTTTTTTTCCCCCCCTCACTTGTAAAAATGAGATCAGTGTTATGGAACCTAGCATGATCAAACCTGGGGTCTCATAAAAAATACAGTTTATCGGATCCTTTCCCCATAAAATCAGCTTCAGTATGTCCTCAGGCCTTGGTACTCAAAGTCTGCAGATGAACCAGCAGATTCACCTGAACATTAAAGATGAGAAATAACTTCCAACTCAGAAGGGCTCAGGAAAGTATTTTGAAAAAGCACACCAGGGAATTCTTGTAATCAGAAGTTTGGGAGCCTCAACTAAATAATTGATTATATAATTTAGGAATCATAAATAAATAAATAATCAGCTGTTTTTTTCCTATTAAATTCAAACTACTTAAAGATGGGAACTGTATCTAGTATTTCTTGTCATCCCTAATTGCAAAAAACCCAATGTATTATGAATAAATCTTATTGATGTGAATGGAGAGAGGGATGATGGAGAGGATAGGATTTTGTCAGCATAGAATTTTTAATACAAATAGTATTAATAAGGCAAATATGGGAAGAGAAGGGTGGCTAATCTATCCCAGGAGATAGCAAAACTCACTTGGAAACAGATTGTTTTCTATTCCCTTTTGTTTCTCCCCACAGTGCCATACAATGGGTTTATTCACAGTGAGTAATATTTGTTAAGGTGATCATGATAAAAAGAAAGTTAGAGATAAGCAAAAGACTCTAGAATAAATAGAGTTATGTTATAGGCATTTTGCTTATTGGGGGGTATTTCCATTACTTTGGATAGTTGTTTTTCACAGATAAATCAAAATTCAGTCTCACATTTTTGTCAGATAGTGAAGGAGATGTAAAAAACTAAACTTTTGTTTACATCAGAAGATTAAATAGGCACAGTGTTAGAATATTCAATAGAGGAACCATGATAGATAAACTGTCAAAGAGAACTTAAGAAACCACTCAATGATTTAAAAAAATATATATATACAGCCTTATCTTCTGATGTGAAGACTCTTGCAACTTCACTTTTGAATATGTATGACTAAAACCTTACTGCTTTATCCTAGTCTTCACAGAAAAGGAAGCTCTTTTACAGATGGCTTGTAAACAAGCAGACTGAGAAAGAAAATGAAGTCAGGGCTCGTTGGTGTATGTGTGTGGGGAAGAGAGGGTTGATGAATGATATTGAGCTAAAAGCAGCCTTTCTTTTACAGGAAGATTTCCACAGTCCTTTGTAGTCCTAATGTGTAGAATTCAGTGTCAAAAGTCTTACCATCAAGTAGCCAAATAAACCCCTGAAATCTGAGCATTCAGAATATCCAGGTACTTCGAACTGTTTGCGGGCAGGGTGGAAAAGCTATAAGCTTTATTTCATTTTGGTTTGGATGTTTGACCTGAGGTAGACAACCAAAGGACAGCAGAGCCAACTAAAGATGAAAGGGTTAAAAATATCCCAACATATGTTGATCCAGTGTCATTATATTCGGGGCCAATTTTAACTTTCCGAAGTGAGCGATTTAAGGAGCAGTTTAAGTGCAAAAATGATATTTTCCCCCTTCACAAAGTCTCTAAGCTGAAAAATTGAACATTTCTATGAAAATCACATTTTTCAGCATAGTGATGCAGTTGTGAAGCACAGGGCAATTGAGTGCACTGGGGAAAGTTAATGTGTTCTACTGACATGGCACTCAGAGGCCACACAGATCAAATGCTTTTACCCCCAAATTTAGTGCCTTCCTTCTATAGACCTAGGGAAGTTTTCTACCAGGAGGTTTTAAGATGCACAAGTGACCACACATACCTTAATAGGAGCTAGTGTGTATTTGGTAAGAAATGCCTTCATCCTTTCTCCACCTCTTAATCTAGACTAAAGACCAATGCACAGAGACATTAGCAGCCTGAAAACCTGGGCCAAATAGTAGACTCTAACTACAGAATAAATGTCCAAAACACTTTTTTGGAATCAGTTAGTTTGACCTAATGGAATCTATCTGGTTGACCTTCTTATTTATACTCTCCTTACTAATTTTGATCCTGATCCTTCTTCATGTCCATTCAACCTTGGGACAACCATTTTAATGCCCTGACTCAGGATGAAAGTGCTGATGCATTCAGCAAACATTTATTGCATAACTACTGAGTACAAAGCAAAATATGAAGAAACGGGACTCGGAGTTTGCTTTTCAGGAGCTCCTTTTCTAATTCCTAAAAGCATTTATTGTCTATAACATAATGCTTGCCCCTTAATCATGTGCTGTATTTTCACATTAATAGTTTAATGAAAATGGATTCTGTTTTCCTAACTAAAGAATACGTTTCATAAGGCCAAGTGAATTGTGTGGTATTTTGTGTTTTAATTTCCCATAAGGTCTAGCACCTAAGAGGGGATTTAAAAAAAGTTTTTATATTCTGCTCAATTACAAAACTATGTTTTTAGATAACTTTTTAAAAATTAAAAATATTTGGGGGGCGCCTGGGTGGCTCAGTCGTTAAGCGTCTGCCTTCAGCTCAGGTCATGAACCCAGGGTACTGGGATCGAGCCCTGCATTGGGCTCCCTGCTCGGCGGGAAGCCTGCTTCTCCCTCTCACACTCCCCTTGCTTGTGTCCCCTCTCTCGCTGTCTCTCTCTCTCAAATAAATAAATAAATTCTTTAAAACAAAGTTAAAAATATTTGGATTGAGAAAACTAGAGTCTTTTTTTTTAAATAGTGATGGAAGAAGTTATAATACATAACAAATGCCAATTAAAGTTAGCTTATTTGGTCTTCGTTATATCAGAAATTCTTGGCTTTAGAAAAATGTGTACAGATTATCACAGGTTAACTCTTCAGCATGGAGAAAAAAAAATATGTGTAAAATACCACCTCAGGGATTTTTAAAATAAAAGGAGATGTTAAACTTTAATGGAAATCTAAATATTAGGATAAATGGGTAGATTGTTAATGAAAATGATGCCCAATTATACTTTTTTTAAAAGAGAAAAATTCTAGTAAGTATTGTTCAAGTGTAGCATATCAGGAAAAAAATAAATAAAAAGATCCTTAGAGCTTGACCTTGATGGCACATTGCTTCATCCAGAGAGCGCAAAACATTATAGACAATTGGTCTGAGAGCCACCCCTTAAAGCAACTTGCATTCCTGGCAGAAACTTCTGACCTCAGCTCAGAGAGATGGTGAATCAAGAAGCATTTACTCTTTGATAAACTAAACTTTTTTTGTATGTATGACTGAAGGATGCTAGTGGCCTTGATAAAATCCTGGCTCTTAGATATTTCCAGCACAAAAAAACATATGTGGAAGATGACTAGTTGGAGCTTAACATCCATTCTTTAATTTGTACTAATAGCATTTAGACAGGTACATGACCGTCTAGCTAAAAATTACATTCCCCAGCCTTCTATGCTGCCAGTTAAAGCCATGTGACCAAGTTCTGCACAAAGAAATTAGGAAAGTTGATACGTACCAGTGCCAGCTCTTGCCCTGAAGAAAAAAAAAAGGGGGGGGGGCTGTGTGCTCCCCTGATTTCTTTTTCTTACCAGCTATACAAAAATGGTGAGAGCTGGAGAATTTCCACATGTTAAGAATGACAGTACCACTGCCCACCCTGGACTTGTGGAATATAACTTGATTGTTACACAATGGAGAAATAAACTTCTGTTTCAGACACTGCATTCCTGACTTCATTTCCTTTCTTTCTCACAAACCTTAGCTACTATCTCAAATAGTAACAATAGCTAGCTTTGTCAGTTAATGTAATACAACACAGATTGTCAAGTGTGTTAATAGAGTATAGTGTTATTCACTCAAGACTGAATCATAAACACATAAATGCATGTGAATGGCACACATGCATCATACTAGATCACATATTAAATAATGTCATATAATTTTATTTGGAAGAAAGTAGCAGAGACAAAATGAAGATCAGAGAAGAAAAATCAAGGGGTCACGAAGAAGAGGCTAGGATTAAGCTAATAAGATCCACATCATTATCAAAGGCTGTGAGGTGCTTTGAGAGGTAATTTAGACCTTAAAATGTTTGAGGAAAAGCATAGGAATTGTGGCTAGATGATAATGTTCACCATTTTTAGTCAAGTAGCTAACAACAGTGTCTCCTTACCTTCTGTTGAGTCTGGAGTATACCAGGTGGTACACTCCTACCTACTGTGGTCATTTTAAAAATGGTGAGAATTTGTAAACATTATGCCTTTGAAATACCAGTTGGGGGTGGAGGATTGGGTTAGAGGGGCAGCAGATGGGCAAGAAAAATGGACAGAAACCCAGCTGTGCCAGGTAACACCTCAGATTCCTGAAAGGTTAGGCCTGTTTAGATTTTAAGAAGTAGAAGTCAATCTGTCTGTCACATCTATTGCCTAAATTTCTGTGGGAAGTCAAAAGGATGACTCTAATGTTCTGTAGGAGAATGAACATTTAGTGACTAAAGCAATAGGGGGAAAAATGTTTCTTTCCTTGCAACTGACAATGTGATAGTCCCACTTAGTTTCTCTTCAACAGATTAACTAATCACATATTTGCACGAGACTGTGAATACCTACTACTATGAGCAGTGCATTATACATGACTCCGAACAAAAACATGACAAAGTAGACATTTTCTGTATCAAGCAATATGAGGTAATGACATCATCTCTGACTTGGCCATAATGAACAGCAGGTTCTTCTTGCAGCCTTCTGACCTCCCCTGATTTTTAACTAATATCTGTGGGCTCAGGGCCCATGAGTAGCTTTTGACTCAACTCACATGTCAACTTATTCACAGCCATTGATCCAATGATTCCATTTAGAGCCTATATTTTTCCATTAATATTCATTAAGATAGTTTAGATTCCCAAAAGGGGTCCGTTTCAATGAATTCAACCCCATGAAAAAAACACGTATTTCCCACAAATTTAAAATATAGGATACAGGGCGGCTATAATGAATTAACAACTGTTTCCTTAAATATGATGCTGCTATGTATGTGGCTTCAGATTTTAAAGTGGGTAAGAAATTTATGTTTAGGACAGAAAAAAACTGAGCAACAGAGAACTTGGTGGAAAATGTACATTTCTGACAACTACTTTCACCTGCTGAAGCCTCAGCCATTCTTCCAGACACTGCTCACTTCTCATCAATATCCTGAAGGCTTCCAGGCACACGAACTGCAACTTTTCTCCCTTCTGTGAATTTCTATAACATTTATGACTCCCAGTTACCACTTACGTGGTTTTGGCACAGTATTATAGTTATTTCTATACTAGCCTGTCCTCAGCTGCTACATTTAAATGTTTTAAATAGAGAATCCAATATTCATTTTTTCTTTACATTTCACATGCTTTTCTCAAATTCAATATAACAGAGACTGATAACTGTCTCTCTATATCCACTTTCCCCTTCTTCCACAGTAACACAGGTGAAGATGGAACATAGTAACTCTGCCTGCACCTATGGTTCTGAGCCTCTCTTCCAGCTAGGTTTGTTCATATGACCAAACTATCATCAATGGAATATGAGCAGATATGATATGAGATGTGAACTTCCACTTAATTTAAGATGGTTTTTCTGATTCTGAACATCCTATCTTCTCCCCCTGTGCCAGTGGGTATGCCAATGAGCCCAGTTACTTTAGAAACTGAATATTAAAGATAACAGAATTCCCATCAGCTTAGGCCCCTGGAGTTGAGTCACTGGCATCCTGAAATCCTCACCTTGGACTGTAATGTGAAAGATAAATCAACTTCTCTGTTGTTTTCTTAATCACTAATTTTGGGGCATTTCTGTTAAAGTAGCTTCATCTACCACTCTACAACTAATGTGTAATAAATTCTTGTTTGAAAGGATGGATAGATGTTTTCATAGATGAATCCATGAATTAAAGTAGGTTGAGTCTAAAGAATTGTGGCTAAAGGATTGTGCCTAAAGAAACAAAAAAGAATGTTATTAGACACTGATTCTCCAGAGGAGCTTGAAGGAGAGAATAAATGGACTCAGACCTAAATTAGGAAGACAAAATAGAGCTTTTTTAAAAAAAGAAACAGACCACAGTTTGTGCTAGAAATGGCTGATCTGATAAAATAGAAGAAATTAATCCATAACTATTAAACTCTTTCAAATATTATCCCCTATGTAAACTGAGCACCATGACAAAGGATATATCCTGGAATTCCTAATAAATTAAGTTAAAGTCATTTTTTTGGTACTAAAAGTGGATGACTAAATTCTGATGCTGATAAGTGCTTCATAATAATCATATATTGTTGAATAAGTAATGGACCAGACAAAGAATCCATGTTAGGGAAACATAACACTAAGGGTGTTAGGATAATATACAAAAGGGAGAATATCAACTTAAGACTGAGAAATTTTCCCTGAAGTTTTGGTTAAACTATGTATTAGAGGATAATTTAGGCACATAAAGAGATGGAAGAAGAACTTTTCAGGGATAATGTACAAAGTCCTTGAAACAGAAGAGATGGAATGGCTATCTTGTACGGAAAGGCCAGTGGGACTAGCAAGAGACAGAACAGCGGGAAATGAAAATGGCAAGATCAGCAGAGGACAAAGTTTTCACAATCACTAAACTATGATCTACAATAAAAATCACATTTTATATTGGAAGCCCATATCCATGCACATATGTGCACTTAATAATTACCCTAAATATGGATGATGTTCTTCAGTATCTTCTATTCCTTTTTTTCTGTTTCTTTTAAAATGTTATATCATGGTTCACTAATGGGTTGCTCTCCAAATATTTAAAATACTCTTTTAAATTGTGGTAAGAATTATTAATTTCATTCTAAGAACAGTGGACATTAATAGCAGATTTTAATGTGGGGGTGGGTTGGGAATTTGGCAGAATCAGATTTGTTTGTAAAACAATCTCTATCCACATTGTCAGATGGATTGGACACAATCAAGAATAGATTCAGAGAATGATTTTAGATATTCTGAGAAGAGATGATGGTGGCCTGTAATAGGATGAAAGCATAGACGAATCATATGAATAGATAAATGAGGTAAAAAGGAAAGTCTGAAGAGAATTAAGCTACTGGGCTATGTTTCAAATATATTCTTGAAATACCCCTCTACACTATGTGGGTAGAGACAAGCATTTGTTTATGCATGCATTCATTTATTAATCCATTAATAAATTCATTTCTTCTGTCAATGGCCCATGCGTTCAAGGACCTCACAGTTGAGGAATGCAGATAAATACTGAAACACTTGCAAGTAAAGTGATATGTAATAGACAAGAGCCTTGTACTTGATAAAATGAGAGCACAAAGGATAAATTATTCTATCTTATGAGTGAGGTGGTTTATTTCTTTGCAACCCCTCCATTTCAGCCTTACGAAATACCAGAATTTCAGAAGCAGGAGAGGAAAAGGGGCTAGGAAAGGGACCATATTGATTAGGGGGGAAAGAAAGAAAAAGAATACGGTTTCACAGTTCTGAAGAGTTCAAGAAAATAAGAACACTATGTAAATACTCCGTGAAAATTAAGTATATGTACCATACATCACAGGATCTGATTATCAGGAGAAGCTTGTAAAGATTTCTTTTCCCCTTGAATACATGGGTAGCTCCTAATGATGACAAATATCTAAGTTTTTAACCCAAACCATGGCATAAATCTTAGATGCCTTCTTTTTGCTTTTTCATTCATTTAACCTGTCTGCTCTGTCTCTTCACCAGTCTCACTCCCAACTTTTTGACTCTGACTCCATTTTCAGTTTTATCTATACTCTGTGGACATAAGTTTTCTTACTCAGATTTGAACCATAGATGGTTCCCAAGTACACATTCCATTCATTTTCCAACTCTTCTTCCTAAGCTCCCAGGTAAGCTCCTTTCTCTGCCATGCAGAAGCACCTACAACCGTAACTTGACACAGCCTGCACTGAGGGGAGAAGAAGAAACAGGGTGTTCAGTGTGAAACTCACAGGAGTACTCACAGATCTATGCGACTCCCAGCAAGAAGAGGAAGGTAATGGTTGAAGTATCTGAGTGGGTGACAATGTCAATGAGTGAAGAACATTAATGAATTCAAGAATCAGGTCATTACACTCCAACATTGTGAAATGGGAATGAAAGAGTTCTGAACATTCTTGGGGTCCCTTTAATGCCTGTAATTCTGCCTACCTCAAACGGTCATATGACCCATTGCCGTACTCTTTAATGCTCAGCACAATTCTTCTGTGACCCTGTTTTAACTGGTTATCCTTCTAGCATCACTGATTCACGTTTCAAAGTTTTAAACTTTAGGAGAATGTTCTCCGTAATTCTCTCAAGCTACTAAGCTCATCCAAGCTCAGGTCAAACTTCACCCTTCAGGAAACCTCCTACAGTCCTTTTCAACCACCATCAAGCTCTCCTTCCTTAGAGTAGTTGCACTACCTACATTGGAACGCAGTCTTTAATCCACAAATTGTGCACAAGTTCATTATTTTGCTGATAATTTAATATTTATACATATATTAACCTTCAATTAAGTTTGTTAGCCATCTTGAGTAGAGTGCATGTGTACATGTGCATACATATATATATTTCCTGTATCAAAGAAATAAATAAGGAAGATTAATACCTCTGTTTTTACAAACAAAATGGGGTTAAATTCGAACACCTTGCATAATCTCACAAAACTATCTAATTCTAGAACTGGGTCTAAGGCCCTAAATTCATGTCTTCCTTCAGAGTGCCCAGGACACTGCTGACCATGTGATAAAATCTCAGTGTGTAACTGTTGATTTGAACTTAATAGCTCTAAAGTAAAAATTAGGTTTCCCCATGGCTTAGACATCTTGGCATAAAGACATGGCATTAAGCTGACTGATTTGAGATGTAGGCAATAAACTTTGAGGGGGGAGTTGTCCCTGAACCTCTGCCTGCCTATCTCCCTTACCGTATCATTGCTATGCATTAGGCTTTGCCCCCGTTGTGTTTTCTCCCTCCTGTGTCTCTGCTCTCTCTCTCAGCTGGCAACCTCACTTTCTTCATTCCCACTGCTTTATGGGTTGCTGATTCATTTCCTTTAAAAGCACTAATATTGCTCCTTCCATTATTTATTAATATTATTGTTACAAATAATGTTATTATTTGACTTGCTCTCAGGGAGATTTCAAGTTCTGGAGTCATTGCACATGAGCTTCTGTCTGCGTATCCACTTGCCAGAATAATCCATATGCCTCCTTTTCTGAAAATTCCCACTAGGAATGTTGGAAACCTTACAAACTTTGATTGAGCTGCCCCAGGTCAAATTGAACATCTGGGAAAGAACTTCTGCATCAGCTGCAGTTGTGCATCCTTAAATACCCTAGTGACCAAGTTCTAGGAGGAGGATTGGCATGGGGTTTCATTTCGTGCAAAATGTATGGATATATTTAAACATTTCATTATATGGTCCAATTAGGCTGTGTCTACATGGGCACATAATAAAGTAAAAATTTGGCAATTATCTGGTTCATTTCATCAAGTCAAGAGCCAAAGGCACAGATCTAGTCTGGCAAAAAAGGTTTTGGAAGGGAGAATGGTGGAGAGTCAAAATAATTTGAATTTGGAAATTATATTCCTTGTATGTGTAAAAATGTGTACTTAATTTTACTTTTCCCAAACGGATTACAGCTTAAGTATACCAAGTCTTAATGATCTCTATGACAATGCTATATGTTGCAAATAAATAAAATACATATAAATTCTGTTCTTATTTCAAATCCTCTTCCATTATCCTGGGCATACATACCTAGTCTGAAGAAAAAATAGCCATCTGAAGACTAAACTCAGACTTGCCTAACTCATAAAATGGGTTTTAGATTTCCCTCTAAATTGTCTTGGTCTAATTAAATGAATCATGCCAGTCATTAGCATAAAAGGAAGAAAGGAAGGTAGGGGGTAGGGTGGGAATCAATTAAGATGGAACTGTGTTATGGTGTCTTTATGGGCACTGTTTAAACATGTATAAAAGCCACCTACTCAGCATCCTTCTTTCCCATCCTTTTATCTTCACCTCCGCCTTCTATACCTGCCTGTTAAGTCCTGTTAAGCTTTCCTTCCTTTCTAGGAAAACTGTGTATCTTTAGGCTCAGAATTCCAGACAGGCAGCTGGAAAAGCTGCTGAAAACCATGAAATAAGGAATACAATGGATACTGAGCACTAATGTAAACTAATTTTTTTATAATGATTTTTTATTATATTATGTTAGTCACCATACAGTACTAATGTAAACTAATTACACATCCCATTTTGAGAGTTTCCTTTTGTGTCTCTGAAGTGAAGAGGCAGAGATGAAGGAGCAATATAGATACCCAGAATCTGTGATTTTGTACTTAAACATGACATACTTATTCTTCCTGCCTATCTATTTAGAATTTTTTTCTTAAAGTAATGTGTATACCCTGATCTTGTCCTAAATTAACAATACAATTGTAAATCTGTTGCAAAGGCATTGCCTATGTGTCAGAAAGGATTGATTTGCGAAGAACCAAGTAAAATGCAATCTTCACAGCTCAAGGGAAGAGGGATATGATTATCATTTTCAAACATTTGAAAGGATTAAAGACTGGTGATGGGTGAATCTCAGAAGGCCAGAGTTGGACGCTTACCCAGAAAACTTTGGAATCACATCTCAGAGTCTGCAGAAACTGGTGGAAACCTATTGAGGCTGTGCTTATGACATTTTCACTACTGTTTGCTTCCAGGCAGCCTGGAAGCCCCCGCCTTAAGGTCTTGGCACTGAAGCATTAATACAGGCCCTCCTAGGGAGTAGAAGGGGGGTATGATAATTACAAGTGGTGGTGGCCTGCAGCAAAATTGTACAATGGGTGAAGATTCCTTTGGCAATTTTCCACCCATACTCTCAACTATTCTAAAATCCACCAAGTTCTCAGCTTGTAAAGGGGTTTTGATTAATACACTTTCCAACGACATTTGCATTTTAATGGGAGATTCTGAGACAAAACAGGTAACAAAGGACTCAAAGCTCAAATGGTATATAATATTAGGTAGCAATGAGTATTAGAATTGCCCCTGAACCTCCACCAAGGGGGGTTTTTTCTAATGTTCTCCTTCACTCCTGACTCCTCCTTGGTTTTGCATATCAATCTGGACCACAATTTGTCTTCAGTCACATCTCAGCCATACTGAATACTCTGTTTTCTGAAAATGACATCTTTTCTCATTAACCTTTTATATGTGCATACATGCTCCTCTTCATATAATGCTCTTCCTTGTACTTCTCCGTGGAGGTGAGATAGCACCGCCTCTTGGAAGGCATCATGGACCCTCCAAGCCTGAGGAAGGTCTCTTGCAGTGGGATTCATAGACATTTCTCTCCCACCTCTCTCACTCACAAAGTAACTGTAAACCTGTATTTTAATTACCCATTCAGCTCTATTTGTCCTATGTGCTCACTTAGAGCAGGAATAATGCTTCCTCACCACCCTGCATTTTCACTATTTCTTCAGGGCCTTACAAAGTACTGGGTATAAAGTAGGTTACTTAGTATTTGTTGAATAGATGAAAAAATATCTTTTCGATGTTTCTCAAGCTTACTGCCTCTTTAATACTCTGAAGAAGTATACAGGATTTGAGGCAAAGGTTTTAACTGAGATATCCTCTTTGTCCCTCCCAAACACAAATTTTATAGGCGATTACGATAGAACACATTTGAATGAGGTGGGATGAAAGTATATAGACATTGAAGTGACAATTTTGGAGAATCCTCAAAAAAGCAGTGTTACTCATGAAAATTTCTCAGATTGTGAAATAATATTTTTACTGAAGTGGTGGGTACATCAGTTTCTTTGGACAATTATAAACCTGATTGGCCAAGACACTGAAGACCATCAGGCAGAGAATAGTGCTGCAGTAGGAGACCCAGGCACCAACATTCAACACTGGGAATTGGTAATTAAGTGGCCTGAATTCCCTTCCCATCTTTTGAAAATGATTTCTCTGCCTCATCTTTGTTTTGTTTGCCTAAACTTTAGTAAGACCCTGGCATCTCCAACCTCGTGCCAGTTAACCATAAGATTCTTACTGTGGCACTTGAAACTCCCGGCATTTCTTGAAGTTTTAATCAGACAAGAAAAAGGCATTCCAGGGGCACCTGGGTGGCTCAGTTGGGTGAGGGTCTAACTCTTGGTTTCAGCTCAGATCATGATCTTGGGGTGACTGAGCCCCAGGTCAGGCTCCACGGTCAGTGTGGAATCTGCTTGGGATTCTCCCCCCGCCCCTGCTCTTCCCCTGACTAGTGCATGTGCACACGCACTCTCTCTCTCAAGTAAATAAAATCTTTAAAAAAAAAAAAAGAAAAGAAAAAAAAAAGGCAGGCACCTGGGATGGCTCAGTCTGTTAAGCATCTGCCTTTGGCTCAGGTCATAATCCCAGGGTCCTGGGATCGAGTTCCATGTCAGGCTCCTTACTGAGTAAGTAAGTTTTTCCCTTTCCCTCTGCCTGCTCGCCCCCCAGCTTGTGTGCTGTCAAATAAATAAATAAAATATTTTTTTTTAAAGGCATTCCAAAGTGATATATAAAGTCAATTATTTTTTCAAAAGATTTTATTCATTTATTTGAGAGAGAGTGAGAGAGCATGAGCAGGGAGGAGAACCAGAGGTAGAAGCAGACTCCCCGCTGAGCAGGGAGCCTGACGCGGGACTCAATCCCAGGACCCTGGGATCATGACCTGAGCCAAAGGCAGATGCTCAACCAACTGAGCCACCCAGGCACCCTCAATTATTATTATTATTATTTTTTTTTTAAAGATTGTGATTTGTGACCAAAAAGACCTTGTTCCAGGAGGCCATATCCTAATATAAACTCTAAATAATTCATCTTTTGGCAATTTAATAGATCTGAGACTCATTTGCTCATCTACAAAATCTGGATGTTAATACCTACTTCTCAGAGTTATTGTGAAGGTTAGCGATAATGATTGTAAAGGGTTGGCATTTATAAATATATTTTAGTGTTCTTGTGCTTGTGGTATTTTATAATACTTTCTTGTTATTGCATAAATTTTATTATGCTAATAAAGGAACTCTTCTCATGCTACTCTGAGGGCAGCATTTATTCTACTTATATATCTTTGGAGGGACCTAAGGGACACAAAAATCATTCATTCTCCAAAAAAAATATAAAATACATACTCTGTTCCGGCTATTGTATTGCATGGTAGCAGGAAGCAATATCTATCTTTAAGGAACATGAGTATTCAGGAGAAAGAGAAATATTTGCCCTGTGTTACAAAGGTGGTAATAAATATTTCAAGGCACCTGCCAAAGGGATAGGTCACTGGACATGGAATTTCCATGACTTTCACTAGCCTGGAAGGAGGGTTAAGGGCATTCAGCTCACAGGCTGCTGTTGAACAGGCAAAAGAACAATTATTTGAGGTTTGGTGTGGTGTGTGAGAAAGTAGGAGGGAAGCAGCGGAGAAGAAACCTCCTATATTCCATAATATCAGAGGAGAAAAAGTACTGCTGAAAACCGTGTTTGCCTTCTAGGAGAAAGAAGATTGCTCTCCTGGGCAGAGGACTTTTTGTTTAGATAAATCCCTTGACAGACAGATTTGAATACAAAAGGAGAAAACCACAGGGAAGAGTCTGGTGTTTTGGAATATGGATTTCTACCATATGATATAAATTATTTTCTGTGGTGCACTGTGATATAATCACTTCATTGCAACCTCCCAAAATTTTAATAAAATCTGTGACACACAGTCATGTATCAGTGGTATTTTGGGAAATAGTTGCATCTAGTATGGTGTGGGGGTATAAGAATAGGGAGGACAGAGATGGAGATAAGAGAGAGGTAAGACTGAGATACCAGTAAAAAACATCAAAGACACAAAATAAACAGTGAAGCAACAGGATCAGATTTGAACATGAGGGAAAAAAGCCTAAGTGATTTCTTTAGATGGGAGGCAGGAAGACCAAGTTGTGATTGTCCTGGTGAATCAGCGGTGATTAAAACTGAATATGGAGATAAATAAACGAATAGAGAGATGCAAAGAAGGAAGCAATAATAGGACATAGTATCAATAATATACAGGGAAACTGAATCACTATGTTGTACCCTGAATCTAATGTGGCATTTTGTGTCAACTATACTTAAAAAACTTTAAAAATAAAATAAAATCTACATACGTTAACAGTCGAAAAACAAAAACACAAACAAAAAACAGGACATGGTATCAAAAGTTTACAGGTTGAGAGACCAAGTATATAGATTTCAGTGCCAAAAAGAGGAGTTTGAGGAACACCCAAGAGAATAATTTAGAAGATAAAAATTAAGGAATTCAAAATGAGTGCTAATCATAATTTTATGATTTTTTTTTTTAATGGTGTTCTTTCAGAGGAGTGTTCTTTCCAACTCTACTTAGAGGCAAACTTTTGTCAATATTTCCTCTGGTACCTACACCCCATTATCTATTCCCAGTTAAAGGATGGATTTATTAAAAATACAGGATGCCCCTTCCCTTCTGCTAAAAATTCCCTAAGGCCAGTACCCAAAGATGTTCTTTGCTTCTCCATTCCATAAATTCTTTAGAATACAAACTACCCTAATATTCTCTCCTTTGGTTTATAAGGCTACTCTGAGGTACTCATCTGTGTTAATCTGTCTTTCCTCAAAAATTACTAAAAGGATCATCACAGCATACTGCTACTAGTACTACTGATGCTACTTCTTTCATTACTACTACTACTACTCCTTCTCTAGCAGAAGAAATGGAAGAGAAGTTATATTCAAAGAAACAACTGAGAAGTTTCTAGAATCAAAGAAATTTATATATCCCCTGTTTGAACCTTCATACCGTTACCTAAGTAATATGAGGGATCCTTCCTATCTTGAACCATTAGATCTTGGATAAGACAATTTTAAAGCCAGGACAACTTTATTACTGGGATTGTAAGGGTTAGAAGTTATCTGTAAGTTCCCTGATGTCCAGAAGAAAAAAAGGAAAGGCAAACAAAGAAAAATGGGAAAGGGAGAGGGGAGGGGAAAAAAGAAAATAATGTGAGCTATATCCAGAGGCAGAACCAAGAGTGTTACATGGTGGGGCGCCTGGGTGGCACAGCGGTTAAGCGTCTGCCTTTGGCTCAGGGCGTGATCCCGGCGTTGTCGGATCGAGCCCCATGTCAGGCTCTTCCGCCATGAGCCTGCTTCTTCCTCTCCCGCTCCCCCTGCTTGTGTTTCCTCTCTCGCTGGCTGTCTCTATCTCTGTTGAATAAATAAATAAAATCTTTAAAAAAAAAAAAAAAAAGAGTGTTACATGGTAAGAGGTAGAGAGACAAAGAGTATGGATGCCCTGAAAGTAGATGCCAACAGCATCACTGAGATCTTGATACTGAGCCATGGCTAACCAGGGAGGTATGGAAATTGAGCTCAGGACACCTATATTATGCTAAGACTCTCAGTTGGAGACTGGACTGATGTAATCAGAATTCTCTGGTGTCCAGAGGAAGCTTATGCAAATCCAATCTGGAGGAAAGCATCCCTAAAGTATGCATGAAGGTTTCCATGGCTTACTATCAATCAGTCCACAAGCAAAGATCAACAAACACAGAATTAGAGAAGCCAGGATGTATGAGTGGCAGAAGAAGCGAAGACAATAGTGCTCATAAGGAAATGAATAAGGATTTAACAGAAATGGAAATATCAAAGAGAAATTAAGAGCTCTAGAGAATGAAGAGACTTAAAATGCTTCTAACTGGATCCTCAGGAGAAGACAATAGAGAAAATGGACATAGGGCAAAATTTATAGAGACCATCATTCAGAATATTCCACTGATTAAAAGCATAAACACCTAGATGCAGAACGTAGAATATATCCCAAGCAGAATAATTATAAAGAAATCAGGGCGCCTGGGTTAAGCATCAGTCGATTAAGCATCTGCCTTCAGTTCAGGTCATGATCTCGGGGTCCTAGGATCAAGCCCGGTTTTGGGCTCCCTGCTCAGTGGGGAGTCTGCTTCTCCCTCACCCTCTCCCCTTGCTCATGCTCTCTCTCTGACTCTGTCTTTCAAATAAATAAATAAATAAATAAATAAATAAATAAATAAATAAAATCCTTAAAGGTAAAAAAAAAAAAAAAAAAAAAAAAGAAATAGATACCAAGACACATTATATAGCATAATGGAAGAACATGATAAAACAAGAAACTATCTTAAAAATACAGCTCAACCACAAAGGATTTTTCAACATTAAAAATAGTGGCCAAAAAGACAATAGAAAAATACATTCATGACTTTGAGAGAAAATAACTTAACTTAGAAATATGTTCCCACCAAAATTATCTTTCAAGAAAGGAAATATAATTAATATATAAACAGAAGCATGCCAGAAAATGTCCTCCAAATGTATTTCTAATGCATGGGCATGATCTAAGAAGCACAATTTGAGATTTAGACAGAAGTAGTATACACACTATACACACATATACACACATATGTTCTGTGTACATATATAAATAATTTGTCATTGTGGAATTAAAACCACAAATAATTTGTCATTTGTGGTCTAAACCACAAAAATGTTGGTATAAAAATAGTATACTCAGGAGAGAGTGATCAAAAATAAATTCGTGCAAGATTCTTATTTGTTTTTAGAAGTCTGACAAAATATTTTCTATACCTCAGACTTAAACATTCATTAAAAAGATAAACAAATAAATATGATGCATAAAATCCAAAAATGAACAATAAGAGCAAATAAATCTTAGTTAATTTAAGTAAAAGCAAGTGAAGAGAAAAAATCATAGAAAAGGATAAGCAAATATTCAAGAGTAGAATAGTCAGAAACATGTTCAAATATGTCAAAAATTATTTAAAAAATAAATTTATAAAAATATATTTTAAAACTTAAGATATTTAAAAATAATAAACATCTAACATGTAAAAGATATTCTAAAATTAGGTTAAAATATAGATAAGAAAATACACCTATATGCCATTTATAAAAGATACAATTGAAACATGAGGCTTTGTAAACACTGAAAGGAAAAAGACAAAGATTCAATGAGCAAATACTAATCAAAGGAGAGCAAATATAATTTTGAGCAAAATAGACTTTCAAATTATTTTGTTACTAGAGATATACAGAGGCCAGTATAAAGTGTTCAATTAAGTAGATATAACAGTGCATACATCTAATAAAATATCCTCAAATTACAGAAGTTTTGACAAAGATCAGAAGAAATGGACAAATTCACTATCATAAAGGAATATTTCAAGATCATTTAAAAAAACTCTAAAGTCAATGTGTTCCCTACATCTCCAAATCAAAAGTACAGATACTTTGAACGACACAATTAAAAATCTTCATGAGCTTGACATGTTCAGAAGTCTTTACCCACAAGTAGTAAACACACATTTTTCTTGGGCACACACTGGACAGTTATAAAAATCAACATGAAATAAGAGATAAACTTGTCTCATCAAATGTCAAACATGTATTAGTATATTGACTTTTTTTCTTACCACCATACAAAGAGGAAATACCAAAAGTATAATTTAAGATCCCAACATTAAAAAAAAAAAAAATTAAAAATTAAAAATAAAAAAAAAAAAGGCTGGGTTAAAAAAGTCATAGGAAAAATTTCCAATTCTTAAAACCAAAAGGTTAAATATACCATATAACTTGTGGCATGCAGTTAAAAAACTTTATTGTGATTGACATTCAACTTTAAATTCTTATATTAGAGCCAAAGAACAAACAAAATCAACTAAGCAGTCAACTTAAGACCTTGAAAAGGAACAGTAACAAAGAAAAGTAGTAGGAAAGAGGTAATTAAAATATTAATAAAATTTTAGGAGAAAATTTTAATAACATAAAACAAAATTTAATAACAGAGACAATAGAAAACAGAGGTTCTAGAAAGCCAAAGTTCGATTTTACAACTGATATACAATACTATGATGAGAACAATGAAGTAAAACAGAGAAGACATAGATAAGCAATATTGGAAAAGTGAAATAATATAGAACTACGGAGCTAAGATTTAAAAATTTATAGAAATTTGAAAGATAATACTTAATATAATCATGTCATAAAATTTGAAGACTTAGGCAAGTAGATACCTTTGTAGACAAATTTATCTGAATAGAATAAAAAAGAAATAGAAACCTTAAATAGTCTTATACCTATGAAATAATTTTAATGAGTTTTAAACAACCCAGAAAGAAGAGATTAGCTCCAGACAATTTTATAGATCAAATAAACTTCCAAAAAATATATATCATTTCAATATGTGGAGAATACTTTCATAAAAGTCAGAATTATTTTATGAATATAGTTCTTAGCAAGCTGAGAATGGGAAGGACTCTCAATCTGGCAATTTTTTAACAGCATTTTCTTTAATGGCAAATCCATTAACACTGTTATTATTTCATCAGTATTTAACTGGAGGGCTTAGCTAGAAATTGATACTCTGTTTTGGTTGTGTTTCCCTCCAGCCCCCTCACCGTTCTGTTGTTTTCCTCATTACATTTCTTGATGACCCAGTAGTGTCCACCTTTCCTAGAAGACAACCTCCACAGCGTTATTAAATTCTCTTTGACGAGTTGGTCATTTATATTTATGCTGTTAAGTCACCTGCTAAAGCCAGAAGCTGGATCCATTGTTTGGGAAAATCATTTGCCTTTGCCCTCATCTTATTATTATTATTTTTTAAGATTTTACTTATTTATTTGACAGAGAAAGAGAGAGAGTGAGTGAGCACAAGCAGGGGGAGCAGCAGAGGGAGAGGGGGAAGCAGGGTCCCCGCTGAGTAGGGAGCCTCATGCAGGGCTTGATCCCAGGACCCTGGGATCATAACCTGAGCCAAAGGCAGATGCTTAACAGATGCTTAACCAACTTAGCCACCCAGGCACCCCTCTTCTTACTCATTTTTAACCTAGCCTCATCTCTTATTTTAGAGGTCATTTTTTCTCAAACTTACTACAAATATTCCTGGAATCTAAAAGTATTAGTCTGCTAAATGCATCATTAGACTCCTGAAACCTTATGCATGTTCAACTTTTCATCATAGCACTTATTTCTATTTAACAATCAGTAAAAATAATATTCTTGTCCTTGATAGCTTTTGATATTTATGAATTTAATATATCTTCTTCATAAATTTTTGTATGCATCTTACACAGGACTTCTGATGGTAGTATAATAGATCTCTAGTAGTTCAATATAGCTAAACAAACTCTGTTTTCCACGTTTCCCTTCTCTGCTTAGTTCTGAGATTGGAGGGTCTTCAGGCAACACTGAGATCTGGAAAATGAAAAGTAGAAATTTTAAGTTTGGAGGCTTAGTGCAGGAGTACCAGGAACTGTTATAACTCAAGTACACTGTATTTATTGATGGGTGGGATCATCTTGTTGGTGTCGGTGGGGCAATCACTGGGCCTGCAACTCCTTTGGCTTCCACTGGTTCCTCGGTAGTTTTACCAACCTCTGGACCAGGTATGTGTTTTGTTCCATGATGAAGGGTACCAGATTTTCCATAAGATTACCCACATCATTGAGGCCTGGAAGCAATAAGAGGTAAACATGGATTCCAATCCATCCTGTGGGTTCTATTTCATCCTCATTATTTCTATTGTCTTTGCCTTATACTACCTTCACTACCTATCATCCTTTCCTAGCTGCCTGACAGGATTTTCAGGCTTAGATGCAAAGAAAACAATCTTCTATCAGTTCCCAAAATCGAATATGGTCAGCTTACTATTAGAGGTATGTCTGTCCATCTCCCCAACCCCTGTCTCCATATATGTATGTGTATATGAATATCTCATTCTCAGTGGTTCTGTTTTTCTGATCAAATACTGAGGCAGTTGGGGAATAGTTTGCATGCTGCTATAAATCCATAAATACTTTGCATGCTACCTAAAACTACATCCCATAATTTCAGTAAGTACCCTGTCTCAAGGTTCCTATAATGTCCCAAGTAATAATTACCATCTTGACTTAATTTTTGATCATTTCTCTTGGCCAAAGAAATAAACTCTTCTTCTGTTAGTACTTAACATGGCTTCTACTAGGAATGGTTTACACATACTCCACTAAGCTAAAGCTTGCTCAGATATAAAATGAGGATGATAATGCTTGTCTTACTTCACAAGGCTGTTGTGGAAAGCTTATTTATAAACATGAAAATGGTGTAAAATATATAAATACAAGCATCAATACATTTTCTTTTTTGTAAGGTAAATATTTCCTGGCTCTTTAAACACTAGGCTAAGTCTCAGACAGAACTTCTTCCAAACCTGAAATTTGAATTTGGAAAGAAAGAGTTTCAATTCCTTACTCAGTATTATTTAATCACATTTAGAAGTAGGATCTAGTTCATTTGCAATTGGTTTCAAATTGCTGGGGTAGGACATGGGTCTTAAGAGAAGCTAAAGGGAATCTTAAAATATATCCTACCACCCAGATAAATAGAACCAATTTACATGTATTTACGCTGGAACCAAGGCTACTTTGCCTGCTTCCAGGTGGTCTGAATGCTGCTTCACTCAGTTGATTGTAATTGCAACTAAAAGCTCCTTGATACGAGAAGAAAAACTGAAAGGCTGTTGAGTGTTGATCAAATCATGCCCTTTGATCTACTTTGTTTCATAGCTCTCCTCTTCCAGTTGTTTGCTCCTTGGCTCGGGCTTATAAAGCTAGCCTGTTAATAATTTAATATGTTCATCTAGTTCATTTTATACTGAGGGATCTTAAAATAACAGCTCTAAAGTGCAGCTACATCTGGACCATAATAGTTCATCTTCTTTATTGGTTTCAGGAACATTCCAGAGTGATTAGATAAGAGATGTATGCTCTCACCTACTCTGATTTGGAAATTATGTGTCACTGACAAAGATTTCCCTGGCAATTGCAAGTCTCTGCTGTTTACTTTTGTTAGACCTTTAAAAGTGATTTCCTAAGGGCCCTTTCCAGGAATGAGAATGCATGTGAATTTCCTTAATAAACACAATTTGTTCTGATTTAGATGTTACAAGAAATTGGTAGACTATGTAGACCAACCTAATATTATTCCATCCCATCTCATTTATTCTATCATCTGGAAACTATTTACTGTGCTGTTACACTACCTGGCATGGTGCTCAGGATAAAGAGGACAGAACCCTTTTCTTAAAGCTTGCACATTCAGTGTGAAAATATTGTAATAGTATGTAACACATTGTGTTGCAACAGAGATAAGTCTAGGGTGCTACCAAAGCAAGAGGAAGATAAGTCAGGTCTTGTGTGTGTCTGAGAGATTCCCAAAAGGAGCTAATTCTACTGGAACAGTGAAGGATAAAGAGAACTTGCTAGTGAGTCCCTAACATGAACTGTCACAAAGTCTCTTTCCTAACTCTGGACCAGAAGGATTACATAGACACAGCAGCTACACAATAATATCAGGCAATTTCTCCAGGATGTACATCTCATCTTCTACTTTGCTCTGCCAAGAAAGATGCAACAATACAAGCCTTCCACCCAGAGAGAGGTGACAGGTGGGATTGGAGAAATATAGTGGAAGATCAATGGCTAGAAGGAAGGGAGGCTGCAGAATAGGAATTAGGGCTGAGGAAAACAGGCTGTTCCAACTTTACAATTATGTCTAAAAACTGGTCTTGTATAGGTCATGATCCATAAGGTCTTAGAATTCCTTCTTCAGTGAGTATGCTTTCCAGGCTTGTTATTTTAGATATGATGTAATAGTATGATGTAATGGAAACAACATAGATGCTGATCCTTAGCTCCAACCTTACCACCTTAGAGTTTCAGTTTCCTCGATTCTAAAATATAGTCATTCCGGACTAGAATTTCTATAAGAATCATATGAATGCATGGAAATATACAAGTTTTATAAACTTTAAGAATAAATATAAAGATATTGCTATTACTTTTATTACAGTATTACTAAAATTCTTAAAAGGAGTAGACTTCTGACTTAACTTGCAAGAATTACTCAGTCGGCCCCTTCACTTTCCAGATCAGGCACTTTCATTCAAATCAACTCTTTGCTTGAGGGCAAGTGTAAAGCTTCTTTAATTAACAACAGTTAATGGCTCCTATAAAAGGTATGTTGCAATGTCGTACTAGGACAAAAATAAAAGTTATCAGTCAAGAGGAAAATAAATGAAATTGTAAAAGTGTGCCATCAGAGCCCCATTTTTAATAACTTTAGTAATTCTTGTGATTTGGTGCTTAATGTTGCTTTATATTTTTATGTACTAGCATGTTTTTCTTATCCTTGGTTTTAAGCTGAGAGTAAAATTGTCTACATCTTTTTATGTTACTGAATTCTCCTCATAGAATCTTGCATATAGTAGGTGCCTAATTATATTTTGTAGCTGCTACTGATGATAGTCAGGAGTCCATGAAAATTAGCAATCACTGGCAAAGGCAATAATGCCCAAGGATTACAAAATATTGGATGTACATTATTTAGAGAAAGTGCTGTTTTGCTTGAGTTTAAACCTGTGGAAAAAATTCTAAAAGCTTCCTCCCATTCTGCTGATGGACTTAGGAAAACAAGCTGAAAGCAGATGATCGGTGGCATCTGTTAACTGGCATTGACACTGCCGTGTAGGGCAGCTGTCAATCATTCCACTTTCTTCTACTTTTCTTTTCAGAATTAATTAGCACTGTGAGACTATCAAGCACTCACCTAGTTGCCAAGAAGAACTTGGAACCCATCTCTTGGAGAATAACATGGGAGGATTCCCCACCCCCTTCATAACCCACCTTCCTCTAGCCCACTTCTTCTGGCCCCACTGGCATCCACTCTCCTTGGGTTTGGAATGAAGATTGTATTTTGAGATCAAATCAAAAAATGAGATGGATAAGGCTAAACAAAGACTGATAGAGGCCTTGGAAGCATAAAACGTGGACTCAAAACTCTGTGCTCCATCTGTAAAGTAGGCACAATGCCTGTTTGGTTCAGGTTCGTAGTAAAAAATATATATATATATACATACACACACACACACACACACACACATATTAAATTAAATGATATGTATTTGAAAAAGAAAAATGCTTCATAAATGTGAAGTGTTATACAGGAGAAAGATTAATAAAATATAATCAATTGCTATTGCTTCAAGTGCATATATAAATACACAATGTATACTGAGCATAAGGGGGGGGTGAAAGAGGAAGTTGAGATCAAATTGTAGAAAAATGTGAATAAACTCAGAAATCTTGACAAAGACTGCCTAATGTTTCCCTCAGCTTGACTAAACTTTAGACAGGTTCTTCCTGACTAAAATGTCCTCCCTTTTCTTAGAGCACTTACTTTAGAAAACTTGCAATTGTAAATTCTTTCCCTGTCCCTTTGAGATGCAAATCTTCTGCAAATTAGAAATGTCTTTCTCAGGGAGCTGGGTGTCATTCCTTTGAAATGCAATCATTAAAGGAGACAGCACTCCCTAACTCCAAGTCACAGGGAGGGTGGGAGCCTAACTTCAATAAGGGAGTTTTAGCAACAATATGGGTGACCTAATCACACCAACCAATCCCTGTAGACCCAAGGTCCTCTAGTATTTTTCCATGAGCTCACTCCCCAGCATTAAAAGTACTCTCCTATAAAATACCCTTTATACTTGTTAGAATGGCTATTATCAAAAAGACAAAAAAATAACAAGTATTGGCGAGGATACGGAGAAAAGGGAATACTTGTGCACCGTTGGTAGGAATGTAAATTAGTGTAGCCACTACAGAAAACAGTATACAGTTTCTTCAAAAAAAAAAATTAAAAATTGAATTACCATATGATCCAGCAATTCCATTTCTGGGTATTTATCCAAAGAAAAAGAAAATACTCAAAGACACATGTACCCCCATGTTCACTGAAGTATTATTTATATTAGCCAAGATACAGAAAAAACCTAAGTGTCCACTGACGGGGACACACACACACACACACACACACACACACACAGTGGAATATTATGCAGCCATCAAAATATGATATATTGCCACTTGCAACAACAGGGATAGATCCTGAGGGCATTACACTAAATGAGTAAATTAGAAAAATACTGTATAATCTCACTTACACTTGGAATTAACAACAACAGCAACAACAACCCTACTCCCCCCACAAAAAAAAACACAAGCTTACAGAAAAGAGAACAGATTGGTGGGTGCCAGAGGCAGGGGATGGGTATTAAAAAAAAAAAAAAGGTGAAGGGGGTCAAAAGGTACAAACCTCCAGTTAGAAAATAACTAAATCATGGGGATATAGTGCGCAGTGCAGTATATTAATTATAGTTAATACTGTATTGCATATTTTAAAGTTACTAAGAGTAAATCTTAGTTCTCATCTCACACACACACACAAGCACACACACACACACACACACACACACACACACATCCTCTCCCTTTTCTTTCAATGGCAATGGAGTTCAATCTCTCTCCCTTACTATAATTGTCTTGAATAATGTCTGTTTAACTCCATCTGGTTCAATGGTTCAATTTATTATTTTTTTTACACTCTGAAGGGCAATGAAGAAAATGATAATGACAATGGGAAGATAATATTT
Organism: Ursus arctos; assembly: GCF_023065955.2. NCBI lineage: Eukaryota > Metazoa > Chordata > Mammalia > Carnivora > Ursidae > Ursus > Ursus arctos. The sequence continues at coordinate 31,272,763 of NW_026622841.1, read as the reverse complement.
GAGGGAAAGGTCTGCCAATTATTTCCACTAAATAAAGGAAACTCGGGTACATGCTGAGATTTCCAAGGGCAAATTTAAAGTTTGAAATTCCTGGTCACTGGGCTGTTACCAGACAACAATCAACCATTCCTAACATGGCCTAAATGCTCAAAGTCATCAGTTCTGGTTTAGCCCACAGTATCAGAGTCAGATCTTGGGGAATTTAGTAAATTTTGGAAAGGTATTCTTTGATGTTGTTTCACTTCCCCTTTTTACCTACTGGTCCTTGAATTACCCTACCAAAGTATCGTCTCTGAGGTACAACTCTCTCCTATCCCCAACTTTTCATAGCCTTCTTTGAGGTACTACTTCTCAGTCTTCTGAATCAATAATTCTTTTATATATCCTGTTTTCCTGGATTTACTCTAGCTCTGTGTCAATGTTATAAGCCTTCCTAAAATTTAAATGACTATAAATGGCTTAATGTTCCATTACTTCTAGGTAAAGTATTTGCATTTTTACAGAGACATTTTAGAAATAATACCCAAAGGAATGATTCTCTAACATCAGCATGGTGGTTTAGGGGATATGCATACATTTGGGCAGCTAGATTACCTGTCACCCCTCAATCATACCAGCAGACAGGCGCTTACTCAGCCCTTGCCTGTAGCTAATTCTATAGGGCATTTAAGTCCCATTCAAAAACCCACTTAATCACTGCACTGAATCTCTCTTTGCCGTATGTTTCTCTGGCTCTCTACTGGGGTGAGTAAATGCTCCTGCTTTTTCCACAGGCAGTTACCTATGGGAAAAAAATTAGGTTTGAGCTTTGCTATAGTGAACATCAAAATATCCATACTTTAATTTTGTCTTTAGTTTCCAGATGTAAAGTGGAAAAGCTTTGAATTTTGTTGGGCTAAAGTGACATTAGTTCAACCTGCATAGCCCGGAAAGTGAATATATATATATATCAGACAGTGACTTGCCTTAAAAGGTAACCTAACTGCCTTTTCTATACTGCAACAAAGGATGCGCCTCCCGCTAGACCTAGATGCCAGGAGGCTGATGTCCTGTGCACCACAGACAAGTGTCAGATGCAAGAGAGCTCTGACGAGAAGTGTATGCTATGCTTCAAGAACATCCTTGACAAAGTAGAAGGCTGTTGCCAAAAGGGTTCATACTATCTGAGACCAAATGGTTTGTAAATTTTGTCAGATATGTGCCAGGGATTTCAGGGAGAGGGTCTAAGTTGTATATCCCTGAATATCAGGAGTACTGGAGTTTTCATGGGAGGCTGGCAGTCTCATTAAAAGTATATTTTCTTGGAGAATTCACAAGCGCTAAGATGCATAGTCTGTGAAAAACATGAACAACCACTACATGCCCTTGGCAATATACTAGATGGGGGACAAGTTCACCTTCAAGAGAGAGATTTGCGTTTAAACTTGATGGGAGACAAGGGGCAGAGTCAGAGGTAGAGGATTATTGATTACATGGTAGTAAAATGTCTTTCATGTGTTTTTGTGTCCCAGCCTTCTTCAGGTCAGGGTGAGTCTAACAAAGAGGTGGTAACAAAGAGAAAATCAGGTGAAACTTTATACTACTGGAGTTTATGTGTGAAAAATGAGGACATGTGTCAGTTCTGCTCTGTAGCATAAGGCACTCTTGGTAGGAGAAGGGCATTTTTTCTCCAATAAATCAGAAAAATCTCCTGCAACAGAAAGGAAAACACTGGGGCAACTTTTAGTGGAAAATAAAATGGACTAAAAACTGGGTTCTTTCGCAGAGAAACCTTCAGTTATAATAGGAAAATTTTGTCAGTTAGGATGGTAGCCTCTAGGGCACATGACCTCATCATTGGAGAAACAGCTGTGCATTAAAATGTGTTACCAACTCATGATAGCTCTCCAATGGGTCTAGCCCCTTTGAACTGGAGGAATAGCAAGAAAGGACCCTCCTGTACAACCCACAAAGCTATTTGCCTGGAAAGGGGGGTGGGCATAAGAGCAGATGGAGCTACTGAGTTACTACTACATTTGTACTACCGAGAAACTTTTATTCTTTCTAAGCTGACTTGGCCTGACTCTTCCACGTGGTATAGTTGAGGGAATTGAGTGTTCATAAGCTGGAAAACAGAAGAATGTTGAATCATAATAATTATCTTAGAACAGTTTTAGGGGATGTTTGGTAGAACAGATTCACCTGTTCTTCCAGACAGCAAAGTTAATACAAGGCAGATTTACAGATATATAAAACTGATAAATCTATATCCTTCCTACCTCTAAAAGTGGTGGAAGTCCAAATGATAAAATAACTACCAAGTAGAAGTTGCTCAAGAACAAAACCAAAAAGTAGATATCATTTACATCTAATTCATTCTTCATTCAAACCATGTCCAACAGATAGATGCCTGATCCAGTGTAAAGAATAAAAAAACATGAAGTTTTAATAGTTAATCAGAACCTTAAATTTCAAAATTACCAACACAGACTAAAATATATATCTTCCTCCTCCTTTTTCTTTGTTAATACTAGAGTCAGGAGAGAAAGAACACCTGTTTATAGGGTAAGATGAGAGTTATAGTGTGATTTTACTGTTCATTATGAACATAATCATAATGGACATGAAATAGGCTTTATTAGATAGCTAGATGAATGCATAATTGAATAAATCATTTATTATTTTTATGAGATGTTAAAATATGTCTTAGATATATGTGCACTGAAACTCCATATCCAACAATCTGTTAGTGTATTCATATTCTAAAGACATTTTTCCAAATGTATAGTTAAATGTAGACCTAATAAGCTGCAAAAGGAAAGTTAACATTGACAGGCATTCGTTTGTTTACCTGTATATTTAACCAATTTTGATGACCAGTTTTGCCTTTATTTCCTGTCCAGAATATTACTGTAGCAAAGTAACAACTCCATGAAAGGAAGAACTTCAAACTTTGTCTTAAATATGAAAAGCTTTGGGTTTTTTTTTCCTTCTCTTGGTTACCTAGCAATTCATCATCTGCCAATCTGTAAACACACTTTGAACACTCTAGTGTGTGTGTGTGTGTGTGTGTGTGTGTATGATGAATAAACATTGTAAGTTTCAATTGACTCAGAGAAGTGTTTTATCAGCTCAAATGAGAGAAAATACTCAAAAAATCTATTTTTATACTGTTTTAAAAGATTAAAATCTTTAAAGATTGCATTCAAGAAGGATTTGAAAGCCTAGAAAACATACTGAGTATGTATTCAAAAACAGGAACTCATGACCACATGGGCAAAATAGTTTTAATATTTAGGGAGAAAAAAATATAGCCAATATTTTGACTTAATTAACCAGGAAATTTAGCAGACAGAGTTGATCAGTTAGTCACATGTGGAGTCACATGAAACTTTACTTGTACTCTTTGTTAAGAGTAAAATAAATTCTTCCATAAGTTGTTCTAAACATGCATCCATATTTTGTCTCAGAAAATAATCTTTTCCAAGGAACTAGTTCTAATTCTTTTTTATAGCATTTCCATCATTGTGCAGCATCGCTAAAATAAGGAAGTAGTTAGCTCTCCTGATCATCTGGACCCTGTAGTAGAGACTTACATCCAGCAGATGAGTTCACGTTGGGTGCAGCCCCCAACTTTGAGAAAGCACAGGTAGATGGAGGGACAATAACAGGAAGAAGATTCCTGTGTTCTTGCAATCTCTTGTTCCTGTTCTTGCAGTCAGTAGGCTACTGCTTTACAGTAGCAGCAGGTCATCTCTGTTACTTCTAGAAGCCCTTTTAGAAGATATGAGCATGCATACGGGTTTCAGCATATATCAACCTTTAAGTGTCTATTAATAAAGGACCTACACCACTCCTAATAAACTATCTTGAAGGGCTGGTGTTAGCTAATGATATACCTCCTATATTCAACTTCAGCCCCACTGTTTTAAAATGTAGTCCTCAACACAATCATGTCAGAAAAAGGAAAACACACAATCAACTATCCGTGACCCTCAGGATTTGAAAATGTCACAATTGCTGAGTTGCTGGTTTTAACTGTCCTTCACTTGTTCACTGTCTCTCCTACACCACCCCCTATCTCCTACACCACCCCCTATCTCCCTAAAAGTGTAGGTACTTGGTGTTACTTAGCTTCTAATTTTTTTCTCTCCTCAATTTCTAAGCCTAATGAGGCTGAGCTGAGTTAATAATGGATGTAATAAGTAATGACTCATTGTTTTGGGGCCCACACGTCTGTGTGTGCTGCGGAACAGGAGCCAGGACTCTGATGCTATTTGTTCTGCTATGTCACTTGCCACCAAGCAATGCCACTCATCAATAAAAGGCAAGATGACGGATGAGTTCATTTAATGGAATTCCTCCGAGTGAGCTACAGCCCAACTCTTCAGTAGGTCTGCTACCATACTCTCTCCCTCCTTCTCTCCCCTTTGTGGCTCTTTTTCCCTTCCTCCTAAATCCAGGACAGTTGGAAAGCATGCTTGGCCGAGAGGGCCACCATTTGTGCCAGCAGCTCCTTCTGCTCTTGACAACTGCTATCCTAAATCAAATCAGCAGCTCTGTGCCTGGAGATTAAATCTGTGCCACCCGATAGCAGTGGCACCCATAGCATTTGGCCACGTGTACTCCTTGCCTGGACTCATTTATTTCCTCAGAGGCTAGGTGGTGTTGGGGAGTAGGTTCATGTCCTGGGTCATCAAGATTTAAGTCTTCCATGCTGTCCTTTGAAGCCTAGATCCCCAAACCCAGCTGCTCTCTGGGAAAGTTTGCGGAGTAGTCTCTCTCCTCACCATGTTGACCCTCTGTTTCAGAGTCCCCACTAACTAAAGTGTGCTGCTTCATTCCATGATCTGGGCTTCACCCGCAGTGAGATCAACACTGATGACAACGTACCAACAGGCAGAGTTTTTAGCGTGAAAGAATGGTGAAGACATTTGGGATCCCAGATATCCTAACTACAAGGTATGAAAATAAACCAGGTATCCAAACAAACATGACAGCTGCTAATGTCAACACACTGTTTTAAGATGTCAAATGTTTTTTTTTATGAAGAGTAAAGGGCACAAATACAGGAAATCAAATATAACCATCTTGTAGAATTAAGGGAACAGAGTTTTGAAATAGAGAAGTAGTTAACATCTCTAAACTGAGTTGGGATGATAGACTGTAACCTCAAGATTTCCCATTATGCAGACAGAAGTGACATAAGGAGGAAGTAAAGTGACAAGGTGGGAAAGAGACTTACAGGATGTTACAGGCAGCAAGGTTTACAGATAAAAGAAAATGAAGAGATCTTGGGAAAAATACTTTTTAATTTCTCTTATTTGGGAAGACAAAATGGAGAAATTCTATTTATAAGCTAATTGGAACATCACTGACAAATAGCTAACAAAGTCATTCAGGTCTAATCTCTCTTTTGCCAAAGCTACATAAATAGATTGGATAAATTGTGCATATACACACAACTGTGTATTCATATTTAAATCTGTGGCATGTATATTTAAGGGCAGGAGGCATTTCTCTACTCCAGAAACATGGGAACTCTGCATGGCTTTGACAGTGAACATTTTCTGAGCCTCGGCCAGGGATGGTTCTAATACGCACTATCCATATCTAACATCCTTGATTTCATATGGAGCAAAAAGCGTTGATTCTCTTGATGCTGACATTATATTTCATATTCAGGCCCTTGCAGAGTTGACTCTATTCACAATTAAAGTCAGTGTCAAAATAGGAAAAGTGATGAGAAAGGAAGAAATATAGTGTAAGGAACTAAATGAGGAACAAAAGCGTATTTTAAAAACCTACAGAATAAGAACAGCCAAGAAATAGATTAACAGAGCATTACATTTTATTATTGAGCACAAATGTTCCATTCCTTTCTCTGAGCTCCTAATCAGCATTTTTCATTATTTTTCTTCCACTGTATCTGGCTCCTACGCATCAGTGCCCATAGCAACACCTCTAGTATTACTAAAAACTTCCTCTTAAAGTAGGGTTACCCACACAAGGAGCCTCGCCAGGGCTGACCTCCCCTCCACTTAGACTGCCACACAACTTGGGACTGGTAAGTTAGGATGAGAACTCTCCCTTTGAATGCAAACCATTTTAGAAATGATTGTCCCCATTTATATGTGGGCAGGAATGATCTCCTTCCTTCCAAAAGAATGTGTTTTGGTTTTTTTTTGTTGTTGTTGTTGTTTTGTTTTGTTTTAAGAAAGGGGCTGCTCTCAATGTCTCCTTATCATGTGGCTTCTCTTGATGCCCTCCTGGACCCTTCCATTTGTTCCACAGACTTTATAACTCCCACCTGGTAAAAGCGTTAATGGCAATACCCTATCATTGAAAGACAGCTTCTATGACTATCTTTGCCTTAAATGTGTTAAGTATGAACCCAGTGATTTCAATGTCCTTACACAGAACTTGCCCTATGAGCACTGTTTTTATCATTTCTAGGATCACAAGGACAAAGGAAAAATAACAGGCAACTTAATTATTCAGGCCAGAACTGTGCTTAAACTTCACATAATCATACCACCTAGCACAGAACCTCTGCTGACTAGATGCTCATTAATACATGTTGAATTTAAATAGATGGAATAAAATCTAGTCTTTATCCTCTGTGCTTACTTTCTCGTCTCTTGCTCCAATTATTCCATAAATATGTTTTTCCCTTGGTTTTAGAAATTTGGCAGGTGGCACTTTAATTTAATCTGTTCTTAAATATTCTGACTCCAACAGAAATTAAAGCCATATGTGTACCGTGGTAGGCTAAGACCTGCAGACATAAATCAAATTTGATTTTGCAAGTGTTTGTTGGTCACCTACTAAGTGTTTGGTGTCCTACGCAGCATAGTCGTGGTTAATAAACAGAATAAGTTATTTCAGATCCCTAGAGTTCAGGAAATTAAAACTTTCATATTTAGAAAATGACTTAAATTCTAGAATTTGAGCTATAAGAATGGATACTTTTGTTTTGTAAAATCAGAGAAGAAATCTAAGAAATGTATTAGTTCTAATTCAAGCCCCATCCCATACAATAAACTTGAACGGCAACCTTCACCAAGGGTATTTTGCCTGCTTGAACATACCCCAGTCAGGAATTAACTGGCCTGCAGGAAACACAAGTCTCCTGATCAACATTTTCCCTCCCTAGTCTATGCTGGTTGTCCCATCCATGGGTACTAAGGCCTCTGTGTCATAGGAGAAGCAGGATTGACCTTTTTTCTTCCCTTCTCTGGAAACCAGGCCACAATAAGAGCATGAGACAAATTACGATTTTAGAAATGTAGTACACGGGAGAGGCAACTGCTATTCCTACTTGCCAAGCATTGCACAGGTACAACTCCAGAGCTCAGATCACAGTGAAGACCTTCCTTTTGTCACCCATTAAAAATAACTGTATTCCATTTATCAGAAAACTCTGCTGTTTACAGACTAAAAATCAACACAAGAAGAGGTGGGAACCTGGAGGTGAGATACCAGAAGGGATGAAAGGGAGTTTCTAATGGGTGATCATAGGCTGGTCTATATCACAGATGTGTCCTATTTGGTCTTCATGATGCATTGTTTTTGATTTGTGGGATTTATTTGCAAATATATTTAAAAAATAGGGAGATACTTCAGCTATTCTTGAAATGCAGAAGATCTAGCAGCACTGGATTAGCATTTCCAGAGGCACAAATCAACTGCAGTTGAAGACACAGGCTTCTTGAGGTAGAGCATGGAATCTCTTATTCACCACAGCCTTTGAAGATTCTGCTTGCACTTTTACTACCTGACCCCCATAGGCACCCAGGTTCTACCTCTCTGACATAATAGGACTCGGAAGACATGGAAAGTAAAAGGACATAGAGGGTTCAAGATGAAAGTACCTTCTGCACCAATGGATGAAAGGGATCAGGATGGCTGCATGGGATCCCTGAAGGTGCCAACCAACACCAGTACCCTTCCCCCCAAAAAAGAAAGAGTCACATGAAACCAGTAGAAGGCAAAATAAGTATACAAAACCCTGCCCCAGTGACTCCAAAGTAAACCGCTACTGTATGAATGCCTTTTGATGATTGTCAGTGACTGGCTAGCAGTAAGGCCCTGCCATAGCAGACGCTAATGCTGGGTTACACCGGAATGTTATTTACATGGTTATTTTCTGTTCACTTGTATGTTGAATATTGCATATATCAAAAAAACTGAAAGCATCGTATTGTTGTAGGTACCGTACCCACCTCTGGATATATACTGTTGAATAAAACACAGCTGGTTACTTCTCATCAGCCATGCTAGCTCAGCCTCACCTTGTAGATCTGGTGGAAGCGGTGGTGCCCGGCACATGTAAGTGATCCGGTGTATCACCAGCTGACGGAAATGGTAACTGTACTGAGGAATGGCAGTGGAGAGGAAGAGATCCTTTGTTAGGACGACAGGAGGGCCAATAAAACATGGATAATTTCTGTACCTATGTGACGTATCAAAGGAAACCACGTGAAAGAGAAGTAGTTTCCCTTCACCTTTATCATTGGTAATTCTATCTGACCCTGTTCCTTCCATTCAAACAGAGGTTTTAAAAGCCTTTTTGGTGGTTCTTCGCACATATTCACAATCCTCAGCTAATTTAGGCTTTGGAATTTTTAGAACTAATTACACATATTTTTGCCACATATTTGTATTCACATTTGCATTCACATCTTTTAATAGATTGTTTTTAATTATCTGATCATCAGAGAGCTCCATGTACAGTGTGAGTATAACTGGATACAAAAACTTTTGGAAATAAAGTTTGGATGTATATGTCATAACTGGATTAAAAATGTAAATTAAAAATATCAGCTATTCCTTTAATTTTATTCTGCCTTTGATCTCTTCTACAAGGAACCTTTCCTCCATTCCATTTTATTTACTTACTCCCATAGCCACAGCCCAAACTTTATTAGCACCAAAAACTACACTGTAAAATCAGGAGCCAAACCTCCCACCCTTCTATAATGACTTCTTATTCTTCCAACTCACTTGATCAAAAATCTGCTCTAGAATCTTCCTTAACTTATTAAAAGCTCCTTTTCACTCTTTTCTATATATCTATTTCCTTTCTGCCACTCTGCTTTTAATCTCTGACGATTATTCCCATATTCCATAGTTAATACATACAATTAACTTCAGTGACCTGGTCTCCATCTATTGTACTTATCATATAAAACGACAATCATAAAATCAACCCCCTGCCTTTTTTGGTCTCTGCACACATGCTGAATGGAGCACTATTTCAGACTGTAGCTCAGTCAGGCCCGAGGGTATCACTCTAATAATTCATTACAACCAACTTCAAATGGGCGCATAACTGTACACAGCAATACTATACTACTATTTTTTCTAAATTTATTCTGTCATCACAAATGCTTTTGTTATCTTCCTTCCTCCAACCTGAACAAGCTGGATAATGTGTGAAGGGCCTTACCGACAAAATAGAAGCCATGATCATCCTTCCACCATCTGTAACAATTCCTTCATCTTCCTCCTTTTTATAACAGAGAAAGTGGCTTTGTTCTCATCAGAGATCAGTTTCTCTAAACACAGAGCTTGCTTGCTCAGATCATGTGTTCCTTCAGTTATTCCCACTGTAGCATCTTTACTTCTGTCAACTGGATAATTCTAACAATTAAGCTGTAATGCCTCACATCTTGAAAAGAATACATATTTCCCGAATTGCTGTCTATACCAATATATCCAATCATTTACACCCACTATCATCATCAACCCTTTTCAGTCTGACTCCTACACCACTTTACTCACATATTTATTGCCAAGGTTCCAATAGGCATTTTTGGCCCTTATCTTTCTAAACCTTTTAGCACCATTCATCAGTGTTGAACGGTCTCTCCATCTGAGAACACTCTTAATGAGCCATAGTTTTTGGACTCCTCTTTCTTACTACTCTATATGAAGATCCTTTGTCAAATCACTATTCTTTCAACCAGGATTCTAAAAAATATAGTCATCTTTTCTTAGATAATACAAACAATCCAACCACCCTGTACCTCTCTCTCGTATCATCTTAGAGAACCTAACCAATTTCCATATATTCAAGTATTGTAAGTATACGGAAAACTCTGAAAATTATTTCTTGCCTCAGACTTAAATATCCAAATGTCTACCTGTCACCATTATGTGAATATTTCAAGAAAATTTAACATGCCAACACCCATCCGAGAACTTTTGCTACTCCTTCCCTATCTCAGAAAATGCCATTATTCTTCAAAAGGCAAAGAACTCAGAGTCATTACTGGAAATTTTGTCTCCTACCACTACTGATGTCCATCCATACCAAATTCTATAAGATCTATTCCTAAATACATCTCAAATCAGTCATTTTGTCTTTTTTTTTTTTTTCAAATCCCAATCATCTGTCATCTAGACCACTATAACAGGATAAGTGGTTTTGGGGTATTCGGTCTTGGTAGCTCCAATCTATTCTCCATTATTGCACTTATTTACTTATGCATTTAAAGTCCTATTGCTCTCTTGTTTATATAGTGGAGAATTGAGACCTTTTAGAGGGTAAAACCAATGTCCATCTAGTCTACAAAAAAAAAAAAAAAAAAAGTATGGTTTCACTTCGCCCTGGCCCTCCACCTTATTGTTTGCCTTTACCTAAAAATTTCTAGAGTCACTCTTGTCCTCTTAAAATTTCTTCTAACACACAAGACTATTTTCTTCTTTCTACCCCTGTACACCAAAAGCCCTGCACCTATTATAGATGCACACCAATTAGTTACTACCTTGAATTTATCAAATGCTTAATCCCCTTCTACAGCATTTCTAATTCAAATCCTGGACTTCTATGAGAGAACTTGGACTATACAGCATCAGCTTACAAATATTATCCTTTCTGAACCTTGCAAGAAACACAGGAGAGACTAATAGCTTTAAAAAAGAACAAACTATACTATAGAAAATGTTGAACTTGTAGTCAACCATGGTATATTAAATCCATGCACTTTATTTCTAGAAAGAGATAAAGTGTCTGAGACACAAGTATGAGGTAAGAGACTATCAAGTGGCACCTGTGTTAGAGCTCAAACTCCATTTGGAACAAGCCTGTAAACCCAAGAGGAGCTGAAGTGGCACATAACCTTTCACAACTTCTTCACTATAATATAGTAGTAGTAGTATCTAGGTTTTTGGAATAGTATAAATGCTAAATAGCATATAAAGTGGCATGCTAATGAAGCATATTCTTAACATATTTAATATTTTCCACATTGAACTCATCAATAAAAGTACTTCTAAAACTTGTGTAAGGGCCTAGATTTAAAAAAAAAAAAAAATGGCCAGGTTTTGATGACTGAAGCTGGGTGAGAAGTATATAGTATATTGGGCTCTCTACTTTGGTATAGAAGTTTGAAGTTTTCCGTAAAAATACTTGTTAATATTTATAAAACTTAAAAAGTAAAAACAAATAACTCCAATTTCCAAAGTCACCCAACTATACTCCTGGTCTTATCATAGCATCAATGCCTAGCTCATCCCCTTCCTTGTGGTCAGAACATAGTTAACTCTTTAACTTCCTAACTATCACTTTCAAGAATTCTAGATTGTTTATTTCTCCTTTTCTGAACCTGCCCGTCTCCTTCACTTAGTGTTGAGATGAAATGCAATTCTTCCCCACTAGGTTGCTAACAAATTGCATATAAGGCCTACCTTCATTTTGTCTTACCCAACAACTAGTGCAAGATGTGAAAGATCTATAAATTTTCATTGAAAGACTAGGACTCACAGAACTTATGATATTAACCAGTTGTATTTGTTTATCTTAAAAGCAGGGAACAGATATAGCCAACACACTTAACTTTGTTAAATTTGCCCATTTACTAGATTAAATTAAACTAAGATTCTAATCCAGCTTCCTCGATGTATAATCAAGCATTCTTACTACTAAACTTACTACACTTATTGATCATAACACAGGAAAATGAAGTGACCATTGTTAGCTACACTTTTCTCAATAATTAGGAAATTTTTCATTGAGATTGACAAAGCTGTCAAAATGAAGTCCCATATTTTTTCATTAAAAGGATGGTTTTTCAGACACATACCTTTCTTCCAATGTTTTCCAGTTTTCATAAATCATTCTTTTCCCCCTTTATTTTTATTGAAATTGAACATATTTCCTATAAACTAAATTCAATATAGAATGTTTGATTCTAAATAACCTGAATATCTTAAGTCCATAAACCAGTCTGCTTTCTTGAGTCATTTTTTGAAGTTTCAAATGATCTTATCTTTAGAATAATGAAGAGATCTGCTTCTTCATTCAATATAAATATAAACTGAAACCTAAAAAATGGATTTAATCCTTTCCTTCTTAAAAGCTATTCCACCAGGTGGTACAGTGTGTGAACTGTTTTACTCCTTTATGATTTCCACATTCCCTATTTCTAAAATAATTACTTGTGACCCCTTGCCCTTTATTTTTATTTTTTTTAAAATTCTAGGCCAAAATACAGTTAGTCAGGAAGAAAAAAATCATACAAATAGAGTTTTCACCTTAAAAATCTAATTTGCAAAGGCAGTACTTGAGAATAATTTTATAAATTGTCAGAGAAAAATTAAGTCTGTAACTTAACATTTAGTTTCTCTAAAATAGATGATTCAGTATGCCAGTGAAAATGGTATATATTTTTATTTATTAGTGTATCTTCCCCCAAGATTGGTATATAGTAATTCAATAAATACTTCAGTGAACATGCAGATGCATAAGTTATTAATATGCCCTTACCATAATCTTGAGACTAAAAACAGGTAATTCAGACTGAAACTTCACTTAGGGCTCTGTTGGCCCACATAAAACATAGTAACTGAATAGTAATTAAATAATTTCCATATATTCATTTTATTCAAGCATTTAAAACCACAATTAATAATCTCAGTCATTCACCATTAATTTTCCATGTTTGTAGTCCATGAACAATTTCTTAGATTCGTTAATCAAATAGACTCCAGGATGGCTACAAATCTCAAATGGCCATTCAACACAGTCAAGACAATCCTAATAAATCTCCCAAGAACACACATTTGCTCACATTACAAAGTGATTATTTCATACTAGTTCCTTTCTCTTCAGACCCTTGATCTTCCCTCCTCCTCTAGCTCATTTGCTGACCTCATCTCACATTTCATTCAGAATATAGATAGTAGTTGAGAACTAACTAATTTTCTCACTAGAAAATATGTCCCATATTTGAATCTAGATCCTCATAATCTGCCCTTCTGTAATGGAAGATTTACCTCTCTTCGATCTAAGGACAACTCGTTCTGTGTACTCTCCATCCCATCCCCTCTCCCACCTGTTCCAGAATGCTTCTCTAAAATCAGCATTTGGGGGCGCCTGGGTGGCGCAGTCCTTAAGCGTCTGCCTTCGGCTCAGGGCGTGATCCTGGCGTTCTGGAATCGAGTCCCACATCGGGCTTCTCGGCTGGGAGCCTGCTTCTTCCTCTCCCACTCCCCCTGCTCTGTTCCCTCTCTCGCTGGCTGTCTCTCTCCGTCAAATAAATAAATAAAATCTTAAAAATAAAATAAAATAAAATCAGCATTTGTCTCATTCTATCAGATGATTATTATCAGTGTACAAATATTCCTTAAACCTCATTATATATATATAATATATATATATATATATAATATATATATATATATAAAATCTTGCTTACTCTACCCTCTGATTACAACCCCATTTATCACCCAACCACTTTAGTGTTAAAACTGTTCATAAGGGTGGTTTATTCTCAGTGTCTAATTTCTCACCTTTACTTCCCTCAATTCTATCTAATCGGGGTTTAATCTCTACAGCTCCCTGAAAAAGCTTTTAATTTGGCAAATCCAAAAGTTAATTTTCCAGCCAGTTGGTATCATCTGACAGAGCTGAACTCCATTTCTTTCCTGAAATACATTCTTCTCCAGATTTTAGGTCACTGCCCATTCAATTTATTCACCTCTTCACTTGTATTTCTTTTGCTGGATCCCCTCTTTCGTTTGAATCCAAATATACTCTCTATCCTTAATATGTTTTTCGTCCTCTTTTTTGTCCTACCCTCTCCATTTCTCCCAATACATTTATATTAAAGAATAAAACAAGTACTGGAAAAATTCAGAAAAACAAGTATATACACATGAATGATTATGAAATCACCCCCCCAGGCCAAGAAATGGAACACTACTAGACCCCAGAAGCCACTCTAATAACCTCTCCAAAATCATCTCTTTTGTATGACTTCTAACTTCAGTATTTTCCCTATTTAAAAAATACATTTTTAAAGATTTTATTTATTTGAGAGAGAGAGAGCACAAGCAAGGGGAGGGTTGGGGGGGGGAAGAAGGGAGGAAAAGAGGGACAAGACAATTCCAGGCTCAATCCCAGGACCCCAAGATCATAACCTGAGACAAAATCAGACACTTAATCGACTAAGCCTCCCAGCTGCCCCTAAAAAATACATTTTTAAATTATATAATCATTAATAAATATATAATTTTGTATCTGGCTTCTTTTGGTCAATAGGATGTTCGTGAGAGCCATCTGGTTTGGTGTGTGCGTGTGTGTATACAGTTGTAGTTTGTTTATTTTCACTGCTCTGTATATTTATTTTTATTACTAACAACATTTATTTACCCATCCTACTGCTGATAAACTATAAGCAATCTGAGTGTCTACGGATATTATAAATATGGGCTATAAGCATTCTTGTACTTGCCTATTTGCATACAGATGTGTAGAAGTGCTGGGTCATTAGATAATGCCAAACAGAATTCTAATTGTAAAATGTACTAGTTTTCCTCTCCACCAGCAACCTAGGAGAGTTCTAATCACATCCCAACACATTCTTCCTATCACCGGTAGTGGTAATTTTAGCCTTTCTGATGGATGCAGAGTGGTGTTTCATTGTAGCTTTAATTTGCAGTAAGAAGGTTGTACAATTTTCACATGTTTGCCATTTGGATATTTCTTTTGTGAAGTACCTGTTAGAAAGTTTTGCCTCTTTATTCCTGTCCTTAGGTCATAAAGATATATGCCTGTATTAACCTCCAGAACTATATTGCCTTGCCTTTGACATTTAGGATTTTGATCTGAAATTGATTGTTTGTATTGCCACACAAACTTGATAGGAATCAAGTTTCAATTGTTTTTCATTATGGATGTCTACTGGTACCAACCACTATACATTGACAAGCTGTATTTCCCCACTATTTTGCAATGGCAATTTTGATGTAAATCAAGTACCTATATATATGCACAGGTCAGTTTCTAGACTTGCAATTTTGTTCTGTTGGTTTGCTTGTGTAGCTTTGTTCCAATAAGACACTATCTTTTAGTTACTGTAACTTTTGTAATAAGACTTGTTAACTGATAGTCAACTCAGCTACTTCATCTTCAATTTAGCTTTGCTATCCTTGGCTTTTTGCATTTCTGTGTAAGTTTTATGATCATTATCAATTGCTAACACAGGTGCTGAGATTTTGTTTGGTACTGCATTAAATATACAGATCCGTATTGACTTTAAAATGTTGGTCTTCCAGCCCATGAACAGGAAACATTCTATTTATTTAGAACCTTTAATTTTTTCTGAATAAAGTATAATTTCCTTCTAGAAGTCTTCACATATTTAACTTTTCTGTGTATTTTAATGCCATTGTAAATATTTTTTAAGATTTTATTTAAGAGAGAGAGAGAGAGAGCATGCACGTGTGAGAGAGCATGAGTGGGAGGCAGGGAGAGGGAGAAGCAGACTCCCTACTGAGTGGGGAGCCCTACACAGGGCTTGATCGTGACTTGAGCCGAAGGCAGACACTTAACCTACTGAGCCACTCAGGCGTCCCACTGAAATATTTTTAAATTTCTCTATTTGTTGTTGATATATAGAAAGGCAGTTTATTTTTAGATATTCAAACTATGCATTCATTTTCTTTAACGATTGTAACAAATTATACAAACTGAGTGGTTCAAAAGACCACCTATTCATTATCTCACAGTTTAGTCACAAGTCTGGGCACAACAGGGCTTAGTTGGATCTCTTTCTAGAGACTGGGAAGATAAATTTATCTCCCAAACTCATTCAAGTGGTTGACAGAATTCTATAGAGCTACATACAGATTGACATCCCCCACTTCCTTATTGGCTTTTATCCAGGGATTATTCTCCGCTTCCACAGGACACCCACACTCCTTGCTCATGGGCCCATTCTTTAATCCTGAAAGCTAACAATGGCAGGTCAAGGTCTTCTCATGCTTCAAATGTTTATGACCTCCCCGTTGTTCTGCCTCATCTCTGTCTTCCTCTCTGTTGCATCTCTGATTTACTTTCCCACCTTCCTATTCTTCCTTTAAAGGCTCATGTGATTACATTGGGCCCAACCAGATAATACAGGATAACCACTCTATTTTCAGGTTAACTGATTAATAACCTTAAGGCCATCTACAAAATTCCTTTAAAATAGAACCCTGAATAGTCAGGAGATAAGAATCTTAGAAGTGCATCATTAAAATTTTGCCTACACCTTTTATCTGACTACCTTGCTGAACTTGCATTAATTAGAAGTATTTAATATATCACAATTATATAGATTATAATAATTAGAATTATTCTAATTATCTGTATAATTTTTAGATGGGTTATAAATATATCATCTAAAAATCTGGAAATTTTATTCATTTCAAGTTATATTTATTTTCTTTTCTTCAATATCAGTAGTTAGGATCACATGCAAAACATTGAATTGAGTACTTTCTAGTTTCAGATGTTTTTAATATCTCATCATGAGACAGTGTACTGTATGATTATTAAATTTTTTTTTTAAGTTAGAGTAAAGGAGATCCCTTCTATTCCTAATTTGCTAAGAATCTTACCACTAAATGATGTTGAATTTTATCAAATGCAATTTCTAAATATTTTGAGGTCTACGAATCTTCCCCTTTATCTGTTAATGTGAACTACATACAGTAATTTTGCTGTTGAATTTCAAATCAATCTTGTATTCTAAAAGCTAACTCAACTTAGATATATTGGTTTAAACCTTATATACAGTGTGGATTCATGATGTTAAAATCTAAGAATTTTTAAGATGTTTGAGTCAAATTCCCAACAATTGGTTTTTTAAAAGAATTGTCAAAGATTTTGGAATCTAGGTTGTTAGAAACAACTAAGTTAGTGATCATTTTCTTTTTCAATTGTCTAGAATAGTTTGTGTAGAAATGGTTATTTCTTCTGTATGCGTTCAGCAGAATTTACTGGTGAAGCCATCTAAATGTGGCGTTTTCTTCGTAAGAGTTTTAATTATACATGTTATGTTTTCAATAGTTATACAAACCCCCATGTCTTCCCCCTCACCAAGGAAATTTCATCTAAATTTTCAAATACATTCTTGTTCATAACATCCTATTACCTTTCTAATATCTGAAGGATCTGCAATCAGGTCTTTTTTTTTTTTTTTTTTTTTTAATCTGTGTGCTACTGGTAATCTGTTCTGTTGTCATTTTCCTTTTCTTGATCAGACATACTAAGGGATTTTTCATTTTATTGTTTTGAAAGATCAAAATTTTACTGATTTTGTCTATTATATTTATAATTATTAATATTGCTATATACTAAGTTTTAATTTGACTCATAACCCATTAAAGTGAGCGAGGATGTGAATTGTGAACCTAAAAATTTTGAGGATCTGCTAAAATACAAGAGTTAATATGAACCAGAGTCTTATAATACTCAAAATGTTGAGCATACTGTGTAGTTACTGGTCATACCAAGAATCAGGACAATCTCAACTCCAAAAGGAAAACAACAGTCAGACAATAACATTCAGATGACACTAATAGACAAGAATATTTAAACAGCTTTCATAAAAATACTCTAACAAGTAATGATAAAGATGCTTGTGGAAAAAATAGGAAGTCTCTGGAAAATAATAGAACACAAAAAGTACTAAATGAAAATTCTAGAACTAAAATACACAAATGCAAAAAAAAATCTTATTGGACGGCTAAATTATAGAATATAGACAACAGATTAAAGGAATCTATAAAATCAAATATAGATCAATAGAGATTATCCAGTTTGAACAACAGAAAGAATACTTTTTAAATAAGTCTCAGATTTTTTGCTGCAATTGAAAAAGTATCTAACATTCATATCATCAGAGTCCCAGAAAGGAAAGAAAAAAATATAGTACTGAAAAAGTATTTGAACTAATGACTAAAGCTTTCCAAATTTGGTGAAATACATAACTATACAAATTTAAGAAGCTGAATGAACACTAGACAAGATAAATTTAAAGAAATCCATGTTTAGACAGAGTAGACTCAAACTTCTGAAAACCAGAGACAAGAAAAAAATCTTGAAATCCTCCAGAGAGAAATGACATTATCTATAAGGCAAGGTTTCTCAAACTCAGTACTACGGACATATTGGGCCATATTATTTTTGTGGGGGACTGTTAATGCATATTTTGAGATGTTTGTAAGCATACTTGGCCTCTATTCATTAGATCACTAGATGCCAGTGGCACATACCCCTCAGTTGTGACAATTGAAATGGTTGCAAACATTGTCAGATATACCCTTAAGGGCAAAACTGTTCCCAGCTGAAAACCACTGCATTTGATTTAAAATTCACCATCTTACTATTTGATTTCCTTGTATCCTGCCTGGATGATGCTTTTCCCTAGTACATTATTACTGGAAGCAGAAGTTGTCCCTCTCCTTGACTCTATTCTTAGATTATTTTCATTCAGATTTATGCTTTTGAAGAATATATCATTGATTCTAATGTTCACCTTGAGTATTTTTTCTTCAACTTCAAATTGTTATTCTCCAAGTCCACTTGGATGTCAAACAATTCTCACAGTTTAATATGTCCAAAATAAAACCCATAAACTGACATTCTACCACCACATGATCTAAACATGCTCTCTAAATATGGTTCTTCTTCATTCTATCCTTCTTTGTAAATTAGACTATCTTCCAACAAGTAGCTCATATCCAGGACCTGAGAGTAAAAAAGAATTCTTCTTTTCACTCAGGAACTCAGGAAATAAATGCACCTTGCAAAGCCTGTATCTTTAATCCATCTCTTCTAACTACTGACTCTACCAAAGCTTAGCTCCAGATCCTGTCTTCTATTGCTGGACTCCTGTTTTCTGTTTGTTCTTTTCTGATAGCCATCAATTACACCATACAACAGCAAATGTGCCCCTCAAAATGTAAATCAGATCTCAACATTTCCAGATGCAAATTGTGCAAATACAATAAAAACAAAATATATTTGCCCTACAAAGCCTTCTGTCATCTCATTCATAATTTGTGATTTCTTCCTCAACATTTCTCATACCTAAAGTGCTATTTTGGTAGAATTTTTGCATAGCTGACTCTTAATCTTTCAGTTATCAGGTCTCTCTTCAACACTAGAGAGTTCTCAACAACCCTACTAAAGTCATTCCCATTCCCCATTGTTCTATTGCTTATTTTCCTAATTTTTTATGTCCATTACCACTGTGTGATATGTATTATTTTTAATGAAACACCCAATAAATATGGAAGCACTATCAGTCAGAGGCTTTTGTGTACCTTCTTTCAATGTCTCAGCACTAATTGGTAGACTCAGGTGTTTGTATTTCTAGTTCTTTTTTTGAACTCCCCCCACCCCGACCCTCAAACACATATACTACCACTACCATCGAGCTTCAACTTAGGCATGGCCATCTGACTAAAATTGAATTGCCTCTTTAAGGAAAAAAAAAAGCCATTTAAGAGATTATGTTGCCCTCTGCCATCTTTCCTTTCCCTGCCACAGAAACCAAAGTCCTTCCAGACTGGACAGTCTCAGTGTTATTTCCTGAATGAGGGCCACTTGAACAAAAAACACTTGTGACCTAGAATGGGCATGAAGCTTGGGGAAATATGCGGTGTTTTAAGGCAGTATGGTTTTCTGGCTAGTTGTTCTGTAGCACAAACTAGCCTGCCCTGACTTAAATTATATAACATTTAACAAATACTATAGAATGAATCAATTCAACTTCACTATCATACCTACAAGACTACAGCATAGCTCAGTCAAGAATCAACTGTAATGCACCAGATAACTGGCATTTTTATGGAATATGGAAGCAGTGGTCTCTAAAATATTTGATATGCTGAACATCCATCGTCATAGCTTAGGTCTCTTTACTTAGGTCTCTTTACTACCACTGTGCTAAACATTCCTAGACAGAAAATAATCAAGGCCAATGACCAGCAAAGCTCTGTGTATCTATCTTAGGAAATAAAGTTTTTTTTTTTATTTTTCTTTTTACCCTTATTGCAGGTTTTTGATGTTCGAAATAAATATGGATTCCCATTCTCTCCTCCTCCCCCTCTCTTTTTCATCTTTCTCGTTCTTCTAGGTAATGGAGAGCTATCGGAAGTTTAAAGAAGACTGGTCATGCAATTAAAAACAAACAAACTTCAGCATATTTATCTGTTGTCCAACCTTCCATAAGCAACTTATGTTTACAATATCCCTCAAAGGAGATTTTAATTCCTTTTTAAATTATTTTAAATTTTTCTTGAAATACCTAAAATGCATATGCTTCAAATCTCAAACACTACATTTCTTTTCTACTAGTCTTCTCTTCCTTAAACAAGAAAATGTAGTAATTCAAAATTACATCTTTCCAAATCTAAAAGCACATTCTTATTCACTATTCAATGCAGTCTTTTTTATTTTGCTGCTGTGAATTTCCTTGTTCTATTCTCTCCTCCGGAATGGCCTTCCCCTGTGTCTCCACATTCCAATGGCCATCCATTTTACAAGAAACACTTCATGTTTCCTACTTTATGGTGGATCCCATGGTAATTCTAGTTCCCACTGATCTTTTCCCGTGAGATGCAGTAGCACTCAAAATTCACAGACTACTCTCTGCGCTTTGGCAGATTTATGTTCTGTCTGGTAATGGTCTGTAATTGCTTCATATATGCTAACCTTGCCTCCACAACTAGTTTTTGAAGATTAATGAGACAGGAGCTTGACTTTTCCTTTCTGTGTAATTCCCATAGCAGTAAGACAAATACGAGACACACAGTAGGCATTCAAAGAAAATGTGTTCATTCGAATTAAACCAATTTGAGCTTAACAAGATTTAAATGAAATTGTCTATCTTGTGAAAAGTGGCAACTTATACCTAAGCAAACATTAAAGGAGCTCAGGCTTTCTTGCCTAAGTTTTATGTCCAATTTGTTCCAGTTCCAAACCCCTTGACAAAAACAAAATCTTTTAATCTGTTTTCAAAATATTCCTTCTTTCCTCCCATCTTGCCACTGCAACTCTGTGATATACTACCCTTGCCTATTACCCCTTTATAGCTGTTTTGTTAAAGTTCATACCGCAAAGACCTGTAAAAGAAATTTATGGCTCTAGGGATTTCAGCAAATTCTAAATAACCATAACAGGAACATGAAGCATTAATTAAAGACACTAGAGTCTAAGTTATAACAGGAATCCTGACATTTAAGACCCCGGTACCATGTAAATTTAAAACACTATGACAAACAGAGAGTAATTTGACGGTCAGGAGGTTATAATGGATACCTTAATACCTTTATCAAGAAAAAGTGCCTGTCCTTGCTCTAACCCCTATCAGGGGCTTCAGGGGCTTCCTTCATAAAACATGGTGATGCCTACTAAATATTTTTGCCATAACTCATATATAAGCCAGTCTTTTCTTTAAGTATACCAGAGATTAAACAGTAACCCCCAATATTCACACACCAATTTTCAAAGAAAACAATCTAATATTTAACATATTTGCTGCAAATTGACCATTTTTTTTAGTTTACTGCAGGGCTGTATTTAAAACCAGGGCACCAAAGAACATGCTGTGATACATAAGAGCAAGTTTTCTCCAGGGAATAGGAAGATACTTGTCTAAAGGCAGGAGCCAATATTCCTGACTCACTCATTCAAATCAAGCAATGGAATATGCTTTGCCTAACTTGTAATAAAAATAAACAGTAGCAGCTCAACTTGCTTTAGGTGTTTAGTACCTAATACCCTTCTTAAAATGTTATGCATATTTGTTGATATGTATATGTTGATATGTATACGTTGACATATTACGCATATTTGTTGAATGTATGTCCACACAAGGAACACAAATTGATCCTCAAAGCACAAATATGCGGCAAATGTGTCCCATCCTCACCTGCACCTTCAGTAATTCCTCCCTAGAAGGGTAAACGTTTCCTCTCTGTGAAATTCTTTGGCATATATTTGTGATAAGCCATTTTGTCTTATATTGCTAGATTTTGTGTATATGGTCTTATTCAAGTAAATTACAAGTACTATAATTTATATCTTCTACAACACTTGGCACTGGCTAAATATATTAGACTTTTAATAAATATCTCTTGGTTGATTAATCAATTTATCACACCTGCTAATTGCAAAGTGACATCATTTGTCATTAACAGACACATAAATGAATTACTAAAAATCATGTAAATTTGAATATAATCAGATTAAGCCCAAAATTAGCATTGGAGAAGCCAACCACCCTCTCCTTCAGGCCCTCCTCACACTTTATATCTACTTATTCCTCACTTACAATTCAGCTACTTGCTTGCCTTCTTTCTCTTTTCAGCTTTGTGCTGTTATTTAATATCTCACCAGTTGTGTAATTTCAGCTCCCAAATTGAATAAGACGTTCCCTCCAGTGGAACCCTCACCTTGACAAATAGCCAAATAGTAATTATTATTCCTTTCAGGGGTTGAGCTATGGAATCATGCCTGCAATATCCCAAGCTTGAGTGCCTAGAAATTTATGCTATACTTCCCTGTGTCGGAGTTTCCATCGGAGATCGTATTTCAAGCCCTCTCATTTTTTTTCCCAATGTGATTAAGATAATTCCTTTATGAAGTTGGAGGCTCAGAGAGACGTTCAGAAAGAAAGTTGATGTTTCATATTTTTGCAAACTTGCTCTCCCCATTTCCTTTCCTATCATTTTAGCTACAATGAGAGGGAGGATTAATTTTGCAATGGTCTCTAATTTTTTTCTAAATGTGTGACCTCCATATTAATAGGAGCCAGAGGACTCATTCATCATATCTGGTCACTGTGAAACTGACATTTACAGGGTGGAATGTTTCTCGCTCAGGATAAATGGGTATCATTTGTAAAACATGCCGCACCCAATCGTAGGCTCCCATGGCTCTCAAACTACATTTTTAAGCAACAATATATACCATTCCCCAAACTGAAAGGTCTTTTCAAATATTTACTGCCTACCTATGGAATTTTTATTCTGCTGGCTGCTGCCATCAATAATCCTGGGAGCTCCAAGCTAAGTGTTGTGTGTGACCTCCAAGGAAAGTCTTAGTGCTGCAGAATGGGGGAGGTGGGTTCTGCATCCTGCTATTCTTCCTTCTGTCACTTTCTAGGGCCTATTGCAGAGAAAATAAGGATTGCAGAAGGCTTAGTTTTAGGTTTAGGATGAAAGGCCTCAACCTTTGCATTTGCAAGTAAGCTCAATGTTTTTAAGCACTTTCCACCCAAAGTGGGATATTCCTGCCTACTTTCTCCATGAAGACTTCGGACTACCCCAGCACACTATAATCTTATAAATAGCCTTTTACTTCTATTTTTTTTAAAACCCAGTCTTGAGTTCAGGCTCCCATTACTTGGACACCTTGATGATCTTAGTTCAGGCTCCTAATTCCATCATGAGGACCAGAACAACCCCTCCCCTAAAATAGCCGTGATTTGGGGGAACTTCTGCTTTCTCAGGATGGGCTCTGTCTCAGGCTTCTACATTCACACACTGTTTTGCCTCCTGGCAGTGAGTGCACAGAACAGCTCTTCAAACGGTTCCCGTAAAAATGTACAATCCCCACAACAAGAATTTGGTGAGCTTAAGTATTTCAAAGTTGCAGATTCTCTTCTCTTTCCCCTCTCACCCTCTTCTCTTCCTCCCATCTCTCCCCTTTCTTCTCCCAACCTTCTAAAAAGCAAAGTATTTTCCTTGCCTCTTACTGAATATTTTCAATCCCTTTCTCAAGATGTGGACACAAGTTCAACTTCCAAGCTTTACAAGAACTCACTTACTCTAATTAGGATTTCATTCCAACAACAACAAAAGTCTGTGTTCCTCTTTAGAGGAATTTATGAGGTGGTAAGACTAAAACTACATTCATCTTATGCTATTCCTAGAGAATCCTTCTTCTTTCAATTAAAGTATAATTGCTCTGTCTTGAACAAACAAATGGTAAGCCTAGGCAGATAGTTTATGGTGACCCATGTCTGTCACTGGTTATAAGCTTACCATGAGGTCAGAATTTAAACATGGCCATCCAGGTACTCCACTTAATAG
Organism: Ursus arctos; assembly: GCF_023065955.2. Lineage (NCBI taxonomy): Eukaryota > Metazoa > Chordata > Mammalia > Carnivora > Ursidae > Ursus > Ursus arctos. The sequence continues at coordinate 31,248,406 of NW_026622841.1, read as the reverse complement.
GAAACAAGATAGATGGATCTCAGCCCTCACAGAATTTACACTATGAATAAAAGGGTCATAATTAAAGAGAAATTCTGTAATAACCTATCTGAAAGGCTAAATGTGGGGATTAAAAAAGTATAGACATGTATTTGGACAGTCTGGCAATCACAAACATTCAATAACTGTTAGCTACACTCTCCCTCCGTAGCTATGCATATTGGATCCTCATAACAATGCAAATAGATGTTGTTACCACCATTTCACAGAATAAGATACTTAAGTATTAGGGGTGATTAATCAACTGGTTAAAGGACAGACAGGAAAAATGGAGAGAAGTTGAAATTACAATATCGTTGTTTCTGAACTTAAAGCATCCTGCATTTTGGTTTTGTGTGTGAACTTCATTATTCATACAATGAATATATACAAATGGAAGTTTTCATGAAACATTAATACAGAAATTGAGGTTTTAAAAAAGTTACCACACTTAACCACCATCCTGAACAAAAGGACTATTCTCTGTACCAAGAAGCCTCCTTAATGCCCCTCCCCATTTGCAAACACTTCCAAACGTTGGAAAGTAGCCATTATAAAACATCGAGTCACTTGCTTTTGTTTATACTTTTATCAAATAATTATACATTTCCAAATAATACAGATTACTTTGGTTTGTTTGCAGATATTATGTAACTAGAATCATAGCCAAAACTCCTATTACCCTTGTCATAAATCAGTGCCAAATGTCTATAATGGATATATCACTCCAGGCTTTTTTTTTTTTTTTAATCTATTTAATTACCTTTGCGCAAATACATACTGTCTCAACTCTTCCAGGTTTATAATAAGATTTACTTTCTGGTGGTGTAAGTCCAACAACCACCTTGTTTCTTCTTCAAGAATGCCTTGGCAGAAGACACAAATAGACATTTTTCCAAAGAACATATACAGATGGCCAACAGACACATGAAAAGATTATCAGTATTACTTATCAGAGAAATGTATATTAAAACTATCACCTTATACCTGTCAGAATGGCTAAAATCAACAACAGGAGAAATAGGTGTTGGTGAGGATATAGAGAAAGGGGAACCCTCTTGTACTGTTGGTAGTGATGCAAAGTGGTACAGCCACTCCAGAAAACAGTAGAGAGTTTCCTCAAAAAGTTAACAATAGAACTACCCTACAATCCAGCAATTACACAACTAGGTATTTACCCAAAGAATACAAAAATAGTAATTCAAAGGGATACATGCACCCCAGTGTTTAAAGGAGCATTATCTACAATAGCTAAATTATGAAAACAGCCCAAGTGTCCATAGCTTGACAAATGGATAAACAAGCTGTGATAGATATACAGATATCTATCTATATCTATCTATATAATATTACTCAGACATGAAAAAGAATGTAATCTTGCCACTTGCAAGGCCATGGCTGGAACTAGAGAGTATTATGCTAAGTGAAATCAGTCAAAGAAAGACAAATACCATATGATTCTCGCATATGTGGAATCCAAGATGTAAAACAAATTAGCAGAGAGAGAGAGAGACCAAGAAACAGACTCTTAACTGTAGAGTAAAAACTGATGGTTTTTACCAGAAGAGAAGTGGATGGGGCATGGGTTAAATAGGGGATGGGAATGAGGAGTACACTTGTGGTGGGGCACCTGGGTGGCTCAGTCAGTTAAGCATCTGACAACTGATCTCAAGTCAGGTCTTGATCTCAGGGTCCTGAGTTCAAGCCCTGCACTGGAAGAGAAAGAGTACACTTGTGATAAGCATGGGGTGATATATGAAGTGTTATGAATTACTATATGGTACATCTGAAACTAGTATTACAGTGTATGTTAACTGGAATTTAAATAAAAACTTAAAAAAAAGAATGCTTGGCTATTCTTCACACTTTGCCTTGTCATATACATTTTAAGTTCATCCTATTAAATGTCATCCCATAACACAGTAAAAGATCTGGGTTTTGTTTGCTGTTTCATACTGTCTATAAATGAAGGATAACGGACATCTGTAAAATACTGAATTTCCTGATCCATACAAATGGAATACTTCTGTTACTCTTAGATCATCTTCATTATTTCTTTTTTTGTTTTTTGGTTTTTGTTTTTCCTCCAGAAGTCCAGCACAGGATTTGTCAGATTTCTAGAAATTAAATGTTTATGCTATTTTATATAGCATTATTTTAAGCTTTGTGTTTGTGCCACTATGTAAGACACAATTTTTGAATAATAAACTTGTTGAATTCTTAATTATAATAGTTTTCTGTAGATTCCTTTGTACTTTCTACATATAGAGATGTACAATTTGCAAATAATGAGTTTTTCCTTTTTACTTCCCTATACATATTAATGTAGCTATATACTTGTACATATTGATGTGTCTTGCTTATAATTTTTATTTTCTGTAACATTATTATTTTGACATCTTATTTTTTCTGGTTAGGATGAGACTGCCCCTTCAGTCTATTCAGTTCTTAGGGCAAAATTCTCAACCAGGAACATGCCTTTGATATACAAACTATTCAATCCAGAGCAATACCTTCTCTCTCTGGCTCACACTGCCCTGGAGGTGATATGGCTCTGCCTTAAACAATCCAGGACCAGTTGCCAAGCTATCAGGGACCACCCTAAGGCTTAGAGCCTGTCAAAAGTATTCAACCTAGCCAATCCAAAAGTGTTTACCCTACCCTGCATGGTCTTTCCCATAGAAACTCCAAATAAAGGTCATGGCCTAGAAACTTTCCTTGTTCCTGCCCTGCTGTCCCCTGACTGAAGCTGGTGGTTTCCCAGGTGACCCTACCTGGAATGTCTTGACTCCTGTTTCTAGGATCTGTGAGTATAATAAATTTTGTTTTCTTGAGTCTCTCCTATGTCCCCTCTTATGACTACACTTGACTATCACATAAAAGAGCACAAAACAGTATGCATATATATTTTGGTTTAAGAACTCAGACTTTCCATACAGTGTTGAAAAGAAATAATGATAGCAACTACTATCTTTATCTAATTCCCACTTTCACAGAGAACGTTTTCTTTCTCCGTTAATTATGGTTTCTATTGGCGGTTAGTTTTTAATAGAATCCTTTATCAGATAGGACCATTTAATTCAGATTAGCTCTCTTCTAATCTTAGTTTGCAATGAATTGCTTAATTTGCTAAAATTATGTTGAATTTATCAATTTTCCTATATCTTTGCATGACCATCTGGTATTTCTCTTCAATTCTATAAATCACAAGTTTTATTGATTTTTAAAATGTAAGCTGACCTTACATTCTTGAGATTTACCCAATTTGATAGTATATAAAATGAGCAAAGGATCATTGTTAGATACAGTTTAACATTTGATTTTTTTCATTTGCATTCATAATATTGGTCTAATTTTCCTTTATCAAGTCCCATAAATTTTTGGTATCAAGTTTTCTAAAATATGTTGTGGAATATACTTCCCCTCCATTCTCTAGAAGAACTAGCATAATAGAATTATTTGTGCCTTAAGTGTTTAATAGAACTTAAAGATACAGCCATCTGAACCCAGAGGCTCTTTTACTTTTTCTTTATGGAATTTTTAATTATAAGTTCTGTTTCTTTAATAATTACAAGACTATTTAGGCATTCTATTTCTGCCTAAGTAAGCTTTGGTAAGTAATTTCTCTGTGCAACATTTTCAAATTAACATCAATTTGTTAATAATTTCTTCTTATAACTGTTTGATACCTGAAGGGTCTATAGTGAGATTTCCTTATCATTCCTTAAATAAGTTAATTAAGATTTTGTCCCTGTTAATCACTTTTTGCCTGAAGTTTATGGATTGTATTAGTTGATTTAAAGAACATTTTTGAGCCCTGTTAAGATTAATATAATATTTTCCATATGCCCTATTTTTATTATTTTCTTCATTTTGTTTGCATTTTGTGGCTCTTGCATAAATTTGAGATGAATGTTTACTTCATTAATTCAGTTTCTGTTTTCTAATATATACACTGAGAACCATAAATTCTTTAAGTTTCTTATGAAGACCTACCAAATGACCTGACAATATCTGGCTTGGGGGGAAAAAAAAAAGACAAATTGGAAATTATCAGCCTTACACAGTTTTGTTATTCAAAAGATACTTAATGTAAAGCTAAACCACGGACTCAGAGGATATTTGCAAATATATATATATCTAAGAACTTGTATTCTGAGTATATGAATTAACTCTTACAATTCAATAAGACAGATTTAAATATGAGCAAAATATTTGAATAAGGACTACTATAAAGATACACAAAAAGCAAATATACATTGAATATACTTATCATTAGCCATTAGGGAAGTACAAATTAAGTATGCAGTGGGGTACATCCTACACCTACCAGAACAGTGAATTAAAAAAAAAGAAGACAAAATATCAAGTGTTTTTAAGGTTGTAGAACAACTAGAATTCCAATGTGTTAGATGTTGGGAGCTCAAAATTATAAGTCACTTTAGGAAACTGCTTGGCAAATTCTCATAAAATTAAGCATATTTATTTTGTAGGATCCAACAGTCCTACTCCCAGGTATTTTTCAAAAGAAACAAAAATATATGTCCAAATAAAACTATATTGTGTTACAATAGACATATCAAAACTGGAAACAACTCAGCGTCCATCAACTGTTGGTTATCACGATGTGGCATAGCTGTTAAATGAAATACAATTTAGCAATTAAAAGGAATGAACTGTTGATACATGGCTGAATCTCTTGAGCACTATACTAACTGAAAGAAGCCAAACACAAAAGATGGAACACTTCCTTCCATTTATGTGAAATTCACAAAAGATGAAACCAATGACTGAGAACTGACCAGTGGTTACCAGAAGCTAAATGGGAGGCAATGAAGGGCTTGGCTACAAAGGAGTACCAGGAGACTGAAAGAGTTCTAGAAAAATTAGGTATCTAATTATAGTGGTCATTATGTAACAGTGTAGAATAAAGCCAATTGTAAAACTAATTTAAATCTTTGCATTTCAGAAATTTGACAAATGTAGGTAAAAAAAGTGAATATATAGGAAAGGATATCAGAGAACTTTTTGTAATTTACAGAAGACTGTTAGTGTTTCATATGTGTTTAATAAAAAGTCAACTAGAAAGTTAGAGCTGATATCTGGTTAAGGCAAATTCCTCTTACATCATTCCTTCCTAAGGTACTTTGATAACACAGGCAAAAAAAGCTTATTATTCAGTAGATCTACTTCGTGCCTTTAATATCTATTCTTCTTGGTTCACGTAGAGTACTAGGATAAAACGGAGGTCTGTGTCTCCCATGATCAAGCCCTTTTAATAATTCTCTAAATAGGAGTTTAAATGAACAAAATTCAGGAACAGAATTTCAATGAACTACACATATGTTCAACCCAATATGCATCAGCTGTGGTAGCTGAACCACATCCAATTGGTTTAGTTGGAATTACATCTCCCAGAAACCCCTTCCCCCAACAGGGCCAGAATAGAGCTGGGCAAAGGAGGAAGTTGCATGAGATTTGGATGGTCGAAGTGAAGCAATAGTCCTTACTGCCTCAAGGTCATTATGGCTGGATTTGGTGAGAGCCAGTTGCAGAGATCATGGCAGAGTCTAGCTATTTAATAGCTATTTTTACCCTTACTTTGTATCTAAATCTTAGTGCTGTTGACCAACAGCAGTCCCAGTCCTATCTCCAAATGCTTGGGTCAGATCCACAGAGGTATTAGCATAGCATCCCGTAAACCTACCCATTAGCTACCTGTCTATCGTCCCTCCAATGACTCTGCTTCTCAGAACAATTGTTTGGTGACTCCTTTGATGGTCTATCTTCCCTCCTGGACCTTCACTTGTCCAGCTTTTCCCACAGTATCTAATTCTTATAAGTCACTTACTCTGTTAAGTCAGAAGAAAATGCAGTGACTTTAAGTACTTAAGAATATTACTGTGTGTGTGCACGCATGAGCGCACACACGCGCACGCACACACACACACACACAAACACACACGGTTGTTTAGGCAACCCAGGTATTTGCCGCTTGCCACATCAACTGGAGGGATAGGTTATCAAATTGCATGAACGAACTCCATGATAATGCATAAATTTGAACTCAGGCAGATACCACCTCAACTCAACTCTCTTTAAATCCTTCCAGGTTTAACCAATTCCTGGGTTGAAGGGGACTGGTTAGTCTAGAAAGGACATTAGCTGTAAGCTCTTAAATCTGCTCCACATGGACTCTCGCCTTCCATTAAACTGACCCAGAATAGCCACTGTGGTAGCAGGGCTCCAAAAGAAATAAATATAAATCTTCTTGAAGCTCAGGATCAAAATCACACATTTATTCTGTTGCATTCCACTGGTTAAAAGCAATTTCAGAAAGCCTGCCTAGATTCAAGAGTGGAAGAATGGACTCTTGCTTAATGGAAGAGGCTTAAAAGATATCGTTTGTTTTTTTTTTTTCTTTCCAAATTACCACTGTAATTTTCATAGTGAATTCTTTTTTGGGTGAGATAGGAAGAACACAGTGAAGAAACAGGGAACCACTCATCTGATAAAAAAAAACTAACATCAATCCTTCCTCTCCCTGGGAGAAAGAAAAGAGTCTACCTCCTTCTCTCTCATAGTGTTATATACCACTCCACCTTCAGCCTTCCATCACCACAAATGCTCTGAAATATCAGATAGGTGTTGAGAATCTATTCGGAGAAATAAAACCAGGGGTCTTCTACATACTTCCTTACCTGTTATTCAACTTGAACTTTAGATCTACTCAGATAAAAAGAAAGCCTGAGTCCATATTATGCCCTTAAGATCTTCCTCCCAGTATGTACAGCTGCAACCCTAAAACAAAGGTATCCAGTCTTGCTGATTATCAAATGCCATCTGGGGTATTTGATAATATACAAGTTCTTGAGCCATAATCCCATATGCACTGAATTAAAAGCTTTGTAAATATGGTCAAGACACCCATATTTTTATTGCCACTGACAATGAAGAAACAAGGTTGCAGACAATTTAAGCTACCTCTCAAAAAACAAAAACGAAACCGAACAACCATCATTAGAAGAGTTGGCAATGAAATCCAAAGATCTGGACTCCTTGTTCAATGCCCATTTCTAATACACTCCATTCATTCAATACACACAAAGAATCAAATTCATTTATTCACATTAGGACATTTTAATGCAATTTCAAATAATTCTGACACCCTATCTTTGATTATACATCATTAATTTGACAGGCTCCTGGAGAATTTCAGAATAGAAAGCAGATTACTTCTAGATAACCTATGTACATTGATTTTGAAATTTTTAATCTTTACTATGGTTCTATATCTAGATTTTCAAGAAATTTACCATCATCTGCAAAGTTTAACGGACCTATATGACATGCTATATTTATCATTTATATGACATCTTTTACATAGAAAAGACAAAATATTATAATTTAAGTTCCTTTGGCCTATTGTCAATACTGTCAGTATCTGACAGAGTATTTCTCTCTTTTTTACTTTTTCCCCTGTCCTTCAAGGATAACTGCCCTTTTATTCATTTTTGCTCTACCCAAGACTAGCAGCTGATTTTGAAGTGTCAGACCATTATTTGTTTTTTGGGGTGTTACCATTTATTGCAAGGAGGATAAAATCAAATGACATTTCCAGAACAATGATAGATGACAATTGTGAGTGGTCTTTAAATGCAGAGGACTAATTTTTAAAAATGTCACAAGTGTGCTATTTCAGACTTTGTCAAAGATAAAGCAGTAAAACTTATGGACGCAAAAACTAATATTTCACCATGTTACTTGTAGATAAAGATGTTATACTTATATTGTTATAGGTTTGTTTAAATACTGCCTTACTTCTAGCTACAATAACTACAGTATAATATTATGGAAGTCCATTGATTTGGGCCCTTCAGAAACAAAATTAGAGGCTTTGAGAGAGAGAGAGACAGAGACAGAGAGAGAGAGAGAGTGTGTGTGTGTGTGTGTGTGTGTGTATGTATCCATATGTAGTCTCAGATTGTGGATAGAAGGACTTTTAAACTTGTATGCTCTGTGTATCACATTTATCTATTCCTGTCTGTATGACCCTGAGAAAGCTACATACTCTGTTTCACTATCCCCATCTCTCAAATAAAGATATCACTGGATGTTAACCCAAAGCTTAAATGGAAAAAGATAGATAAAAATCCTAGAACAGTGGCCTGACACACAGTACGCACTCAAATGTTAGGAATAGTACAATAGCTTTTGTTTTAAAATGATACAATGTCAACACCCGATTGTTCGTAGGAGCAGGAACTTTTATATTATCATTTTGTTATTGTTCATGCTTTCTAACTGATCTTTAAATTCATTTCATGCAGGGCCTGGTTTGCATTTTACCTTGTTTCAGTGAATTCAAAACAAAATTGTGTGTTTTTTGCAGGGTTTATTTTACACACAGAGAATGAGAAAGCATGATTGTGGGGGAAGGGCAGAGGGAGAATCTCAGACTCCACGCTAAGCAGGAGTCTGACACAGGGCTTGATCCCACGATAGTGAGATCACTACCTGAGCCAAATTCAAGAATCTGAACTGACTGTGCCACCCAGGAACCCCAAATTGTGTGCACTCTGTTAACTCTGGGACTGATGGTCAAGAAGCAGCTGAGCAGGAAGCCAGGAAGGAACTGCATGGTTCCAATTGACGATCCTTTTTAGAAAGGTGATTTGTGGTTTAGAGGAACTAAGTGTAAATTACAATCTGGGATTTGCCCTCTAAAGATTCTCTGGCTTTTGGGAGGGTCAAAGGATTGTAGGAATTTAGAACAAATTTATATCAGAGAGTCACTTTCTCCCTCTACCCGACTGAACTCCAAGAGGGAAAAAGAACAGAAAAGCAGAAGAGCAAGGGGAGAATACCCTGTTGCTTTCCATATTGACAGTTACTGGATACCCTATTGACACCCAGTTACCTCTTCATCGAGATTATTCAGTCTGCATGAATCTGGGGGCTTCCCTGAAGATGAAGGCCTTCCCTTAGTTATGTGTGTATAAAAGACATCTTGCTTTCTACAATATTACTTTGTATGAAGGAGTTCTTAAGTAGTAAACCATAAATTCTAAATAACATCAATATACCTGCTAACATTCATAAAGTGGCGACTCATGAAATCCTATGTTTGTGAAAGACCTGCATTCAAATTTCAGCTCTAAAACTTATAACTCTGTGATACTGAACAAATTATTTAATGTATCTGGATGTCCGTATTCCTCACCTAGTCAGCGGGGATAACAACGCTTAAAAGCTGTAGTGTCCTGAAGTAGTTCGAGGATTCTAAGGTTTCTCTCCCGCTCTCCCTCCCCCCACCCCTCTGCTTGAGAGGACTCCCAGAGCCCAAAGATTCTCAAATTAGGTTTTTATTGCACATTCTTTTACTCTCCTGCCCAAGTTTACTACTTTTTGCATAGTACTTACATAAAGTGCTTAATTTACAAATTGGCCTTAGGGGTCATCAATGTTAATAGTATTCAAGATAAAGAGATCACGTGTCTGCAGGGAAGTGGTAGATCCCAATAGCCTTTTTTGCAACTGCCATCACTCCACACCCGTCCTTGGCCTCCCCCACCATAATTATGAAGCTTAAGAAGAAAGGACTTCAGAATAAAGCCAAGGGGGGGGGATATATATATGTATAATATTCCTAGCCAGTTTCTGCCTCAAATGCAAATGAAAGCTCCTCAATTGGACCTTACAAAGTAATCCTTTGATCACAACAAACCACCACCACCGAGAACAACACGAACAGAAACACTAGTACAGACTTTTTTCCGTTTTCCGCTTGTCCCATCTTTGAATCTCTGCCCACTGTCTTAGTCCAGTTACTGGACAAAACCGATTAGTCTAAAGAGAAGTGTACTAAAGGTGTGCAAGACGAAACAGTTTGCTGGAACACCGACAGCAACAACTTGGAAGCTTCCAGGTAGGAGAACAGACATTATTTTACTCAAGTCCCATAAAGAAAAGCCATATAACCCCCTTGGGACCCCAGCCCTTTAATATTTTAATTCAAGTTTCACCTCTAACGTTATCAGAAAATAAAACACAATCCTTAATCCTGACTGATTGTGAGTGGAAGAAAAATAAGCAGAGGACAGGGCTGGGTCAATATAAAGGCGGAAAGCAGATATTTTGGAGCACCTACTGGAGACCAAAGAACATTTTAATCACATTCCAGAAATGATACCTGCAAATCAGGACTTACCATCACAGTCTTAGATGTCCTCTGTTCCAGGTTCCAGTAAGAGTTGAGCACAGAGAACAAGGTCAGGCAGATGAACACCCTCTAATTCCTTGCCAGAGAAAGTGTGGTCTTCAAACCAGTAGCATTGGTATCATGTGGTGTTAAAATGCAGAACCACAGGCTGCTAAGTCACAACTTCCAGAATTCCTCAGGTGAAATCTGCAACCAGTCTCTGTACACTGCAGGCAAGGAGCATCGGAAGAAAGAGGCAGGCCCCTCCAGGTTGGTAGCTGGTGGTTTTAATGAGCACAGGAACTTAACGAAGGAGGCTTGTTCCCCGCAGCCAGCCAGAGGCAAAGACATCGCCAAACTGCCCGCCCCAATCTTGCGAATTTATATAGAGGCCTTAATTGGGCTCAGTGACATGTACCATCGAGATAATCTCCATAACACATTGCTCTCTCAAGGATGCATCTTAAAATTGCTTCAGCTGTAGGAACAGTGGGTGGAAACTATGTTGCAAGGACAAGGGAGGGGTGAGATCCTTCTCATTGCTTGGGCCTGCTCTCGGGTCAACCAGCGGTCATGTCCTCTTGATGACCTCCACCAACACAGGCCCTGAACCTCAGACTCGGTAAATCAGGAACTCAGGGCACACAGGCAGGATTCTGGGTTGTAACATTTTCAGGTGATTGATTTACTCATTAAGTTTTTAAACACACTGTTCTTGACTTAAGAGATGTATATTATAAAGTTTAAACCAGTCACCAGTAAGGACAGCTGTGTGGACCTAACCAGGATTCCTTGCAGAAGCCAAAAATAGGCCTAAAGCCTAGTTTTCTAGGCTTTGAGAAACCAGTGTTTCTCAAAGTGTGGGCCCTGGACCAGCAGAGGCAGTATCACCTGGAAACTTGATAAAAATGCAGATTCCTTGTCCCATTCTAGAAGTGCGAGTCAGAAACTGGCATGGAGGCTAGCAATATGGGATTTAACAAGCCCTGCAGGTGAATCTGGTGAATGCTAAAGTCTGAGAATCACCCACCTCGAACTAAAATGCAATCACTAGACCACTCCTTGGCCTGTAAGAAAATATTTCCCTTTTGATTAACCACACTAGTAGTAAAAACAAAAAAAACAAAAAACAAACAGGTCATGAGGGTCACTAACAATGCCAACTCACAATGCCAATAGAAAAGCCCAAACAGCCCAGGTGAGGTTTGCTCAGGGTTCTCAAGCAGCGGTGGTTCCTCTACTTCCTTATTTTTAGGAAGAACTATCCCCCAAAGGGTCCATATCCAGCAGCACCCAAGGCTTAGCTCATTTAACTCTCCTACCACTGCCTAAACGCTAGACTTCTATTACTGTTTTTGCCATTAAATTGTTCTCCTCAGCTTTCCACAGTATTGTGGTGGAATAAACAATGGGAATTGGGGGGGGAGTTATTGAAAGGCCTTTACTAAGCTATTCGTAGCTACCATTTTAGAAGCTGCTCTACTCCACGTCTATGATTCTGTTGCCCAACCTCATCTCCAGATGTGGCCACCTATTCATAGGTGCATAAAGCAGTTACCTACCTTTGCTGCCTGCAGTTGGTTTAATGGTGACCTCCCCAAAGATATATTCATGTCGTAATTCCTGGAACCTGAGAATGTTGCCTTATTTGGGGGGAAGGGGAGAAGATTTTTGCAAATGTAATTAAAGACCTTGAGATGAGGAGATCATCCTGGATTATGTGGGTATGCCCTAAATCCAGGGATAAGTATCCTTACAGGAGAAAGACAGAAGAAAATTTGAGACACAAGATGAGAAGACACAGAGAAGAGAAGGCAATGTGACCATGGATACAAAGATTGGAGTGACACGGCCACAAGCAAGGGATATTTGGGATCACCAAAAGCTGGAAAAGGTAAGGAACAGAATTTCCCCTAGAACCTTCAGAGGAAGGGTAGCCCTGCAACATCTATCTTGATTGTGGACTTTTGGCCTCCAGAGATCTAAAAAAATAAATTTCTTTTGTTTTAAGCCATCCAACTTTGTGGTTATTTGTTAGAGCAGCCCTAGAAAACTAACACTGCCCTACTCTTCTAATTGAGAAGATCAGTATGGCCACAGAAGGTCAAGTGGAAGGGCTTTAAGTATGAAAACATCCTACAGTTATTTTATTATAATACTATAAGGGCCAGATCAAAGAACAACTAATAAAGGGGGACTCTTGATGGTATTCTCCACCTTTGAATCAGAAAGCCTCCTCGATGTCAACTTTGTGCTCATCATCTTCAACTCTGTGTATGGCTGGATCCCTACTACATCTTCCCAGGCTGAGTTCTGTCCTCAACATCCAAATGTTGACCAAAAATAACTCATAATTTATCACCTTTCCTGTCAATAGTTAGTAGATCATGAATAGCTATCATTTTGTGGTATTTTCATGTCTCCTTCATTATATTTTATCATGACATAAATGATAGAAACTTATAGGACTAGAACCACTAGTAGCTTGGCCATTGCTGAGCCTAAACAGCTCTGATTTTAAGTGTTTGATTTAAAAGCACTGATTCTTGGGCACCTGGGTAGCACAGTCGTTAAAGCGTCTGCCTTCGGCTCAGGGCGTGATCCCGGCGTTCGGGGATCGAGTCCCACATCAGGCTCCTCCGCTAGGAGCCTGCTTCTTCCTCTCCCACTCCCCCTGCTGTGTTCCCTCTCTCGCTGGCTGTCTCTCTGTCGAATAAATAAATAAAATCTTTAAAAAAAATAAAAAATAAAAAAAAATAAAAGCACTGATTCTTGAATGTATTAAGCCTCATGTTCTGTATTTGTAAAAAAGTGGTCTTCAAGTATTTGGCTTGCATACCCATTAAAATTATTTTGAATATAAACATACATCCTTGTACATTTTTGCACTGATAACTAAAATGTTTTGTCATAAATTGCAATGGATGTAGTTTTCAACCTGTTGTCAATTTTGACACTTTTAAATAAGATTATATTTCTCTTTTAAATGTATCCAGTAGACACTAAATATTGTTACTATATCCACTTCCTTCTTTTTAAAAATACATTTTGCACAGTGAAAGAAGCTATCAACATAATGACAAAGCAACCTACTGAGTGAGAGAGATATTTACAAATAACGTACCTGTTTAGGGGTTAATATCCAAAATATGTAAAGAACTTACTCAAGTCAATGCCCCAAAGCAAACAATCCAATTAAAAATGGTCATAGGACCTGAATGGACAATTTTCCAGAGAAGACATAGAAATGGCCAATTGACACATTAAAAGATGTTCAACATCACTAATTATCAGGGAAATGTAAATCAAAACCACAATAAGATATCACCATACACCAGTCAGATGGATAGAATAAAAAAGACAAGATACAACAAGTGTTGGTGAGGATGTGGAAAAAAAGGAACTCTCTTGCACTGCTGATGGGAATGCAAATTGGTGCAGCCACTGTTGGAAATGGTAGGAGATTCCTCAAAGAAATAAAAATGGTACTACCATATGATCCAGTAATTCCACTACTGGGTATTTACCTAAAGAAAACAAAAACACTAATTTGAAAAGATACGTTCATCCTTATTTATAATAGCCAAGATATGAAAGAAACCCAAATGTCCATCAATAGATTGGTACACACATGCGCAGGCACACACACACACGCACACACACACAAGAATATTACTCGGCCATAAAAAAAATGAGATATTGCCATTTACAACAACATGGATGGACCTAAAGGTCCATTTCCCTGATGATTAGTGATATAATGCTAAGTGAAATAAGTCAGAGAAAGACAAATATCATTCGATTTTACTCATGTGGAATTTAAGAAACAAAATGAAGGAAAAACCAAAAGAGAAACAAAACAAAACAAAAAACAAACAAACAAAAAAAAACCCAGACTCTTAAATATAGAGAACAAAATGCTGGTTGCCAGAGGGGAGGTGGATGGAGGGATGGATGAAATAGATAAAGCAGATTAAGAGTATATTTATTATGGTTAGTACTGAGTAATGTACAGAACTATTGAATGGAGACTAAGAGTATATTTATTATGGTTAGTACTGAGTAATGTACAGAACTATTGAATCACTATATTGTATACCTGAAATTAATATAATGACAGTACATTAATTAAACTTCAATTTAAAAAATATATATATATATATCTCAAAAACTTCAAGAGGGGTGCCTGAGTGCCTCAGTAGGTTAAGTGTCTGACTCTTGGTTTCAGCTCAGGTCATGATCTCAGGGTCCTGGGATGAGCCCCACATAGGGCTCCCCACTTAGCAGGGAGTCTGCTTGAGATTCTCTCTCTCTCTCTCTCTCCTTCTGTCCCCCTGCCCCGCCTGCTCATGCACTCTGTCTCCCTGACTAAATAGATAGATAAATAAATAAATAAATCTTTAAAAAAAAAAACTTCAAGAGTTAGAAATTTTACATTTTCTTTTTTCTATTTCCATGATGCTCATTCACCATATATTTATAAGTATATAAATATATTTTTTGTGCCAATCATATGCAACTTATGCTGAAAAGTCTATTATTGATCATGTTGTCATATTATCAGATTCCTGTACAAATTATAAACAAGTAAATTGAAATTTAATTTTAAACTTTCTATAAGTTTCTAAGTACTGTAAAATTTATTTTAAATGAGTTATCACAATTATTAAATTGTTCACACAAAAAATTTCAATAAATTATTATACCTTAAAAGGTTCTTTAAATATCCTGATGAAATGGATGAAGCTGCTTCCTATGAATGTTACTTATTCATCATCAATTCTATTCTTTCCTTTATGTCTGTTGGGTTTTATACATATGTAACATACAGAAACACGGTATCAGAAAGGACCAGGCTATGAAAAGGTAATTAACAACCTCGAAACTTCAATGGCTAAAGCAAGCAAGCAAACAAACAAACAAACAAAACTGCCTATTTTTCTCACACTCTATGCATTTAATGTCAGTCAGTTGTGGGCTCTGGTCCATGTCTGCTGACTTCAATATTCAGGCTGCCAGAGCAGCTGCCATCTTGAAAGTTGATAATAACAATGGCAAGAGAGAAAGATATTACCAGGAATTAAATCCTTCAGCCCAACATGCAAAAGAATGAAACTTGACCACTCTCTCACACCATACACAAAAATAAACTCCAAATGGATGAAAGACCTCGATGTGAGACAGGAATCCATCAAAATCCTAGAGGAGAACATAGGCAGCAACCTCTACGACATCGGCCAAAGCAACTTTTTCATGACACATCCCCAAAGGCAAGAGAAACAAAAGATAAAATGAATTTATGGGACTTCATCAAGATTAAAAGTTTCTGCACAGCCAAGGAAACAGTCAGAAAAACTAAGAGGCAGCCCACGGAATGGGAGAATATATTTGCAAATGACACTACAGATAAAGGACTGGTATCCAAGATCTACAAAGAACTTCTCAAACTCAATACATGAGAAACAAATAAACAAATCAAAAAATGGGCAGAAGATATGAACAGACACTTTTCCAATGAAGACATACAAATGGCTAACAGACACATGAAAAAATGTTCAAAATCATTAGCCATCAAGGAAATTCAAATCAAAACCACACTGAGATACCACCTTACACCAGTTAGAATGGCAAAAATAGACAAGGCAAGAGACAACAATTGTTGGAGAGGATGTGGAGAAAGGGGATCCCTCCTACATTGTTGGTGGGAATGCAAGTTGGTACAGCCACTCTGGAAAACCGTGTGGAGGTCCCTTAAAAAGTTAAAAATTGAGCTACCCTATGATCCAGCCATTGCACTACCGGGTGTTTACCCCAAAGATACAGACGTAGTGAAGAGAAGGGCCATATGCACCCCAATGTTCATAGCAGCGATGTCCACAATAGCTAAATCGTGGAAGGAGCCGAGATGCCCTTCAACAGATGACTGGATTAAGAAGTTGTGGTCCATATATACAATGGAATATTACTCAGCTATCAGAAAGAACGAGTTCTCAACATTTGCTACAACATGGACGGCACTGGAGGAGATAATGCCAAGTGAAATAAGTCAAGCAGAGAAAGACAACTATCATATGATTTCTCTCATCTATGGAACATAAGAACTAGGATGATCGGTAGGGGAAGAAAGGGATAAAGAAAGGGGGGGTAATCAGAAGGGGGAATGAAACATGAGAGACTATGGACTATGAGAAACAAACTGAGGGCCTCAGAGGGGAGGGGGATGGGGGAATGGGATAGGCTGGTGATGGGTAGTAAGGAGAGCACGTATTGCATGGTGCACTGGGTGTTATACACAACTAATGAATCATCGAGCCTTACATCAGAAACCGGGGATGTACTGTATGGTGACTAACATAATATAATAAAAAATCATTAAAAAAATAAATAAATAAATAAAATAAATCCTTCAGCCCAGAAATAACATATACCACTTTGACTCCCAAATCACTAGTAAGACATGAAATCCTACTATGCGCTAGAAGGATGGGACTCCAAAAATTCTAGGTGACCTGCTGTACTGATTACCATAGTTCATTCTTTTGGCCACTAAATATTTGGCTTACCACTCCCCCCTTTTCATAAGCAAAATATTCTCATATTCTTCTAAACTGGACAATTCAGAATTTGGATTATTAGGTGTGCTATGGATAAGAGCTATTCCCCCTTTTATATATAAATTGGAAAAGATGGGATTGTGAAAGACAAAGTAGGAAAGGTAAAATGGAATGATTTTTCAATTGTAGCAGTTCAGTTGTAAGAAAGGTGAAGTTCGGAATTCAACGATCAGGCCATTGATTCCCTTAAAATCCCCCAGGCACAGGCACCCTTCAGATGGTCTTCATCGATCCCTAGGGTAAACATAACAAGTTTGATGACCACTAGTTCTAGCCCAAGAGGGAGGGAACGATGGTATGTAGTTTAGGCAGAACAGATTATATCATTTGTTCTTAACATTGAAGAAACCAAATTTTAGAAGAATTAAGTAGTTCCAAAAGATTCACAATTAGTGACCTACAAAATTGGTGTAACAGAAAAAAAAATTAACAATTTTTATTGTGTGTGTCTGAGAGAGACAAAGAAACAGAACAGCAGAGACTAAGGGAAAAAAATGTATAATTTGGATTGTTGAGCCTGTAATTCCAGATCCCTCCCTGGATGCAGGAAACAACTGTATCATACAAAGGTGGACATTAAAAACAAAAACAAAACATCAGCAATCATAAGTTGAATAATTTTATGATAAGATGCTACAATTATATTCTCATGATACAAGCCAAACTTCCTCCTAGACCTATTTTGGTATAGTTAGGAGAGTGAAGAAAGGTGGCATTTAAAAACTTCTCTTGAATTATTTGTGTTCTTATTAGTATGGATTATGGGTAAGCATGTACACAGCTTGTCAGTTCCTCCATTTTATCCTTGCATTATTGGGAAAACAACACGTGCCTACAGACCAAGCTTTAGGGCAATGACTTACTGCCATGATATAAAGCATTCATAATTGTTTCCTTGAAAGTTTCAAGACCCTAGCTCCCAGGGTCATCTATTATCTGCACTTTGCCATCTGACCATTTATCTAGTGCACTGGGATTGTCACTTCAAAGAACTGACCTTGCATTTTGATGATACAACTGCATATGAAAAAGTGGAGTAATTTTTTTGAGGATTACTAAGAAATCTCAGTAGGAAGGTAGGAAAACCATAATAATTGTTTCTAAAAAACAACTGTTTATTTATCTGTGAATTTCTATAGCTCAAGTTTAGAATAAACTGAAAAGGTTTGACAGATGCAAAACCTCTGGAAATTTTTATTACTAGGTAAAAATGAATCATTTTTCTTTTTGTTTTGGGAAAATACTCTCTCCGTAGAGGGAAAAATGAACTCATTTCAACCTAAAAAAAAAAATCAATGGGAAAATTAAAAAAAAAAAAAAGAAGAAAAATTCTACATTAAAGGGGCCATATTTCATATAGGAAAATGATACCACTGATATATTGCCAACAAGACATGCTCTTTGAACTTCCTTCTATGGGAGAGAAAGTTTTCACTAAATTACCTACAGTTACTCATTGGTTTTTCTTTCCTCCTTCTTCCTTCCTTCCTTCCTTCCTTCCTTCCTTCCTTCCTTTTCCTTTTCCTTTCCTTTCCTTTCCTTTCCTTTCCTTCTTTCTTTCTTTTCTTTCTTTCTTTCTTTCTTTCTTTCTTTCTTTCTTTCTTTCTTTCTTTCTTTCTTTCTTTCTTTCTTTCTTTCTTTCTTTTTCCTTCCTTCCTTCCTTCCTTCCTTCCTTCCTTCCTTCCTTCCTTCCTTCCTTCTTTTTTTCTCATTCTTTCTTCTCCTTCTCTTTCTCTTTTTCTTTCTCTCTCTTCCTGAATAAAGACACTTTTGAGCTGATAACTACCTTTTTTCTATGCAAACTAATTCATTTAGCTTCATTAACTCTACTCTATAACCTACTGATCCTCCAAGACTCGTTAAATTCCCTACCATCTTTACATTACCTTGCATGTATATAAAGTTCATTAAACTCCTATAGGCTATACTCTGTCACCTAATATACTGCTTGCTGTTAATTATTTTTAGTTTATTAATTGATAGTAAGTTCTCTGAAAATGGTTGTGGAAAGGATCTCAATTTTCTTAATTTTCCATGGATACTTAGAGCCACCAAAGGAACTCAAGATGAATTGAGCCTAAATATATGAAAGAAACCATCATGCTTTAATTTCTAGCTGGTGTCCCAAACCCTTAAAGAGTCTCCCACCAAGTCAGTTCAGAGTGGTGTGGGCTGGGATGGTTCTTTTCTCCTTAGGAACTAATGGCTTAGAAGGGAGCAGGCTGAATGATTGACCGTTTTTTTTTTTTTTTCCCCCTGAGCCCCACCCTGAGTCCTACTTGGCCTAATTAGGATGTACAATTAAGTAGGTAGGCCAAAACTTTGTTGCTATATTAGTTTCAAGGGAGCAGGGAAATTTTACAAAGAAAACCTTCCTTATGATGAAGTATTTCAGTGTCTGGGTCCTTCCATCCGTACCCCTTGTATCATTTTGAAATCAGGAACACACTGCCCGTGCTTTTTAATCATCTTTTCCTATACCCTATTTACTTCATCTCAAAGCAATCATCAAAATCTGAAATAATACATTACTTGCTTACTCTTTCATTGACTAAGATCCTTAGGAGTGAGGACCAGTATTGTTTTATTCGCAATTATATATCCACATCTCATTTAACATCTGTTGCATCATAGGATCACAATGAAGATGTGGTGAAAAACTGTCATAACAGAATTCTCATCAGTTATATTGGAGCTACTCTGTCTTGGTGAGGGCTTTCCAGAATTTTTGGTGAATCTATAATATACTATCATAATATATCCTTTCACTTACCTCCAGTGAACTGACTAGTTAGGCCTGTGGTTTATTAGGATTCTCTTTGTTCCTCTCAAAGAAAGGGATCAAAACCGGTATCAGATAAAGCCTCATGAAGATATAAGCAAGAATTGGCTATATTATTACTTCTATTTGCCTAACTGGAAGTGGTGAGAATAAGAACCCAGATTCATAACTCAATGTTGTTTTGTTTTCAATGTTGTTCACAGAAACCCCTGAAATGCTTTAGGATTTTTGTATCATTGCTGGTATTCCTGGTCTTATGATATAGGGTGGTATGCGTGCACCCCAATATCTTGGGAAGATATCCCTTATATACACATCTGCCTCCAAACTCTGATCCAAGATTCAGTTTTCCAGGAAAGAAATTTGATCCTGTGTGTTTTGCAAAAGCATTCAAAGTGATTTTGATGAGTACTACCAGATAGACAACACTACAATGAAATGATGAACTGCCATATATTTCACTTTGCATTTCAAATTACACCAAGTTATGTTGTTCAATGTAGTCTTTTATTAATCTTTAAAAATAACCAAGGCCTTTTTAATTTTAATTGGGTGTTTGTTGTTGGGGGAACTTGACTTTACTTACCAACTACTATTTGGGGATTTGTTTCTTTTATTTCTACCATTTATGCTTTTCTCTCTAGTGATTTTTCCTTTTCCATTTTTGGGGTTTATTTTGTTCCTTTTTAAATTGATTTAGTAAGTACATATATTTTCAATTTTTCTTCCCTCTTGCACATGTATTTTTTTAATAAATGCACTTAAAACTGTAACTGTCTTCAAATCACTTTTTGAATAAAACAGGTATTTAATGTTTATTTTGATTATGTTCCAAATAATGGTATTTTCATTTTTTAATTTTATTCCCAGATATTTGATTTTATTTTTTAATTTTTAACTGTTGTGCTGAACAAAACATGCTGATATCAAATCTTTGGTATTTGTTGAAATTCCAGTTATGGCCTTGAACTCAGTCCATTTTTATGTAAGTTCTATGTTTGTTCTAAGTTCTATTTGCTTATTTAAATTTCTACAATATCTTTACTTATTTCAGATCACTTTAACTGTAAATATGTTATTTTCTATTTTAGTTTTTTAAACATATTTATTTATTTGAGAGAAAGAACAAACGTGCATGTGTGGTGAGAGGGAGGGACGGAGGGAGAGGGAAAGAGAGAATCTCCAGAAAGCAGACTTCCTGCTGAGTGGGGAGCCTGTCGTGGAGCTCAGTCTCACAACCCTGAGATCATGACCTGAGCCGAAATCAAGAGTCAGCCATTCAACCGACTGCCACCTAGACTTTTGATTTTAATGTTAGTTGTGGATTGGAGTTTAATGTAAATATCAGCTTTTTATTTCTACACTTTTTAATGCTTCATATACAAATTATATTTTGTATATAATTACTGTCCTGGGTTTTTTTCAATAATAGACTTTATATAATTTTATTTTTCTCTGCTCTTACTTTTCAACCTGCCCACCATTCATTCTAATTTCATCTAGAAATAAATTCTATGTGGCTACTGATTTGTCTTTGAATGAGCTTTCCATTGCTGTTACAACAAATTACCACAAACTTAGTGGCTTAAAACAATGCAAATCTATTATCTCATAGTTGTACAGGCCAGAAGTCTGGGATACTCAGCTGGGTACTCTGCTTAGAGTCTCCTGAGGCTGAAATCAAGGTGTTGGGTGGCTTATGCTACTTACTGAGGGCTCTGAGGAAGAATCCACTTCCAGGTTCCTTCACGTTGTTGTCAGAATTTATTTCTGTGTGGCGGTAGGACTGAGATTCCTGTTTCATTTATAGGTGACAGCCCATCCTCATTCTCATCTTCTGGAGCCTGCCATCCCCCTCCCCTTATCCTGCTTTACCTGGTTCATGATCTTTTGTCTTCAAAGCCACCAATAGTGGGTAGAATACTCTTCACACTTTGAATTTTTTTGACCTCCACTTCTGCCTTATCTCTCCTGCTTACAGCTGGAGAAAGCTCTTTGCTTTCAAGGGTTCATGATATTAGTTTAGAGCACTCTTAATACATCAGTAAAGCACCTTTTGCTATGTAACTAAACATATTTACAGGTTCCTGTGATTAGGATGTAAACGTCTAAGAGAGGTCATACTGCCTACCAAAGCCCTTTAATACAGAAACCATACACCACACCAAAATGCTTATAATTGTATTACTCTAACAGCAATTCCCTCGTGGTCTTATAATTCTAATGTTTCGGTGATTTATTCAATTACAAACACCTACAAAATCTAGAAGCCAAGAACCAACTGTGACTAATAAGCTATGTGTGAATTTCCTTAAACAATATTATTTTCAAAATAAAATCACTGTTCCTGTAACCGAAGACATCACAAAAGATAAATCGATATTGCTGTTATTTGCCATACAATAGAAAATCTTAGTGCTACCTAGTAGAAAGAATTGGAAAAATAAGAGGAAAAAACAGAAAGATAAAGGCTTCATGCTTTCAGCTTTCCAGTCCTCATAAAAAGTTTGTATAAATTTAAAAATCAATAGGACAAAATTCCCACCAAGAGGTTACATTTGCTATTTCAGTTGTGATTTGGGACTTTATTCATGGAACTGTCTAACAAATTGTTATATAAATGTTCTATTTATCTCATGGAGAAGCAACTTCCATCTTTATCTGATAAGGTTTTTATTTCTTGAGATTTTCAGGTATAATATCTTATAATATTAAATAATATTTTGCATCAACTATTTATTTATGTTCTTTTATGATATAATTGTATTGAGTCCACCTTCAAAATGCTATATAAAATTGTTTTTGGAAGTTATTTTCTTCTGATTTTTAATGGTAAATATTGTACTATTTCTTCATTGAATATAATGATTTGGTCAGATATTATATTATTCTTGGAGTTTTTTGGAAAATAAATATGAATTTTATCAAATGCCTTTTGGAACTTCTTGAGAAGATAATGTATTTTTTCTTCTTAAGCATATTAAAATGATAAATTATATTAATGGAGCTCCTTTTTGCTAATTGGGATTAAAGTCTCCTTGGTCATGGTATATTATCTACAGTGATTAATTTATTTGACAATATTTTATTTAGGATTCCTGCATGTATCCCGCAGCCTTCTTTTTCTAGCTTCTATCTTAGCAGAATTTATCACTTTGTCCAAGACACTTACCATCTCAGTGTCGCTTAAATTTTTTAAACAGTGGGAATATATCCCACTTTTTCTGATTCTGAAGAAGTTTGAATCATATGAAAATAATACATTATTTTTAAAGTATTCATAATTCAATAGCCCCCCATTCTAAGATGTTATACTTCTTGAATTTTATTGAATCTGAGTTACAATCAATTGTGAGACATCATTATCTTATGTATCTTCTATGGAAAAAATCACTGTCAATTAATCTACTACACATTTTTAACAATTTCTTAGAATTTTATGGTCCACTTAGTGGAAGAGCTTTTTAATACTAATTTACTAGATGTTTGTCACATGTCTCCTGTGCATATACAAACATACAAATTATAATCTCCCCTTCCATTCCATGATGCCATGACGCGGGGGAGAACTCTCAGTTCTATGACTTTGGGTGAGTTATTTAATCTCCTTAAGTCTCACATTTCTCACATAAATTTGATAATAATTCTTAAAGAATTGAATAAAATAATGTATGTGAAGCATGCAACATACTGTGTGATGCATAGGAATTGCTCAATAAATGATAGCAATTGTTATTTCTTGGCCTTAGTACACATGGATGGCCTTCATCTTTGTTTCTGGCTCTGATCCAATACTCTCATTTATTTCGAGAATTTTTATTTTTTGTTCGTTTGAATGGGTATTTAAGAGACAGGAAGTTAAAAATTATGGTTTACTCAGCCATTTAGAAACAGAAACCTTGACTATACATTTTGAGCACCTAAATCTATGGCTTATTAATTATTATTTTCATCATATGCGTTCTGTTCTTCCCAAATTGCATCTGAGCAATAAAAATCAGGTACCACATATTCTTTACTTGTTATTCTCCACTGTACTTGGCATAGAGCTAGGGATATAGCAGGGTCTCAATAAATGTGTGTTGAGTTAAACCACAACCAAAGCAGTTAAAACATGCTAATTTTCCTTCCAGCATTCATACTCAGGTTCAGTCTCAAACCAGATGAATAGTGTAGTAGAATCATTATCTTCCCAGGCCTGTTTCTCGGAGGCATGTGAAACATATCAGAGTTTCAACTCTGTTCCCAATAGAGAAGTGTACAGATCACAAAACACATTCACTTGCCCTTCTAGTTGTCAGCCTATGCAGAGGATCTAAGGATGGAATAGGCCCCAAAGGCAAAACTATCTTCTCATTTTCAGTGGCAACTAGGGCCAAGGTTGAAGCAGATTAACGGAGGTGGTACAGGGCTAGGGCAATTGTCCTCTGGAGAAAAAGAAATTCATTTCTAAGACTTGTCAATCACACTCATGAAAGCTATATCTGCTCCTCTTAAAAAAAGAAAATCAACTATATAATTTTCTGATATTTGATTTCAGAATGATCAATTTTCTGTGAGTTTTAATGTGTATACTTCACCCCAATAAAATAGCAATAGCCTTAGGATAAGGCTTTATTGTGTGTGTAACATTTTATTTTTATACTATTTCATACTTAAAGAAAACTTTCAAGAATAATACAGAAATTTTATTATACTGGGTTTTTTTTTTTTCCAGAATAACCAGCTGTTTTCCTTTTGCCTCATCTGTCTTATCATTCTCCTTCTGTGTGTGTGTGTGTGTGTGTGTGTGTGTGTGTATGTGCCCATGTATACATGTACATGAATTTCAAAATAATTTGAGAATAAAATTATGATATCATGATCCTTTACAACTAAATATTTCCATTTAATTTTTTTAAAAAGTATATTCTCTTACCTTACCAATGTATAATTATCAAAATCAGAAAGTTTAACATTGATCACAATACTATCATCTAATCCAGTCTATGCTCATTACTTTAAAAATATAATATAATATAATATAATATAATATAATATAATATAATATTATTTCTTTTGGTGGTCAAATTGCCCTAGATTAGACCAACATATGCCCCTTCATTTAATCTGACCTCCGTTTTCTTTTGACATCTCTAATTTTCTTGAGCTTTTTCTTAACACAGAGTTATTGTCTCATTTTATGATGTCAATCCTTTCTCCAACAATGACAAATGTGATGCCCACTAACCTTACTATTTTCATTTATTTTCTTAAGACCAGAATAAACCTAAAGTAGTTTCTGAATTGCTGAACCATACCATCATTACACTGAAAAAACAAATCTACAAAACAGAGTTCAGTAAGTAAAATATAAATATCAGAAAATGCTAATTTCTTTTGTAAAATTCACATAAAGTCAAATGCATCATTCTTGAGTGGACAATTCATAGTTTCGAAAAATTCATATACCCATGTAACCTATACCCCTATCTAGATAGAGCACATATCCATTACCTCATTAAACTGTCCTTGAATTCCTTGGATAAACCCTCCTTGTAATGTTCTATCCTTTTCATATACTGCTATATATAAACTGCTGACATACTTCAAAAAAAATTTCCATCTATGTTTATAAGATATATTAATATGTAATTTCCTTTTCACTTATTTTAATATCAGGCTTATGCTGGTCTTATAAAATGAATTAGGAAGTGTTCCTACCTTCTACGTTTTCTGAAAAAAGTGTCTTTAAATTGTTATTATTTCCTAAGTATTTAAACATCAAAGCCATCTGGTCCTGGAGGATTCTTTGGGATGTTTTTAATAATTAATTTACTTTATTTAATAGAGAGCTATTGAGATTTTCTATTTCATCTCATGACAAGTTCTAAGTGGTGCTTTCCTAAGAATTTGTTCATTCCATCTAATATCTCAAATGTATTGGCAGAATATTATTAATACTTGTACTATGTTATCTTTCTAATGTCTGTAAAACCTATAGAAATATCTAATTTTTCACTCTTGTTATTCCAATTGATCAGTCTTGTTAGCTACTGATTGTCAAACAGCCATCTTTTGGTTCAACTTCTCTAAACTGTCTTCCATTCTATTATCTTCTGTTATTATATTTATTGTATGTCTTTAGTTACTTGGTTTTAGTTTACTTTAGTTTACTTATAAGTAAGCACTGATAATTGATTTTTAATAGTTCTTTTAATTAGAATATTTAAAATAAATTTTCCTCTAAGCACTATTTAGCTGCATCCCACAAATTCTTTATATGTTTTACTTTATCATTTGTTTGAAACATTTTTTAATTTGTGACTTCTTATTTGCATGTAGGCCATTTGAAAGTATGCCGTTTAGTTCGAATATATTTAGGAATTTTGTTTTCTAGGTTTATATGAATAGTTTCAAATTCTTTTCATTGTAATCAGAAAATATGCTATATTCTTTAATAGAGAATTTCAAAAATTTCAAATATATCAGGTCTTCTTTTATGGGCTGACACATGATATATTTTGGTGGAAATAACATTTGTGCTTGAAAACAATGTATATTTTGCAGTTATTTTCCGGTGTTTTCAGTAACTACCAAATAGATTGTAGTGTCTAATTGTGTTATTCACATTTTCAATCCTTACTGATTTTTGTGTGTTTAAATGTTTTATATCCATTACTGAGAGAGATAAATATTTAATTCCTGATGAAGTAAACTTCTATTATTGTTAAATATTTTTCTTTATCTCTTGCAATAATTTTTGTCTAGTAGTTTATTTTGTCTGATAGTAACATAACATATCCAGCTATGGTAGGCATAGTAATGGTCCACCAAAGATGTCCATTTACTAATCCCCACAGACTGTGAATATGCAAAGGGGAATTACAGTTGTAGATAGAATTAAGGTTGCTAATTAGCTGACCTTGTGATCATCAGATTACACTGAGTTATCTTGAGTGGGCCCAATGTAATTATAAGAACTCATAAGTGAAAGAGGGAACCAAGGGGGTCAGAGTTCAAGAAGGAAAAGTAGCAGGACACATTCAAAAGTCAGAAGGATTGGGGCTCCAAGGTGGCTCAGTCGTTAAGCATCTGCCTTCGGGTCAGGTCATGATCCCAGGGTGCTGGGATCAAGCCCCACATCAGGCTCCCTGACCTACTGGGAGCCTGCTTCTTCTTCTCCCACTCCCCCTGCTTGTGTTCCCTCTCTCGCTGGCTCTCTCTGTCAAATAAACAAAATCTTTAAAAAGAAAAAAAAGTCAGAAAGATTTAATTGCCAGTGGGCCACGAGAAGAGGAATGGGGACACCTTCTAGAAACTGAGAAAGGTAAGGAAATGAAATCTCCCCTAGGACCTCTAGAAGCAATGAAGCCCAGCCTACACCTTAAATTTAGCCCAGTGAGACTCATTTTGGACTTCTGACCTCCAGAACAATAAGATAATACAATTGTATTATCATAAGGAACTTAATTTGTGATAATTTGTTACAGCAGTGGTAAGAAACTAATAGACCAACCTTCTTCTGCTTATTATTTTTATGGTTGTCCTTTTTTATCCTTTTATTTCTATCCTATTTGTATCATATTTTAGAATGCACATACAGGAACTGGTTTACATCTAATTTGGCAATATCTACCTTACAAATAGAGTTTTTAGCTCAATTACATACAACGCAATGCTGGATTTGTCGGATTTAGTTCTTCAATTTTCTTATTTTTTTCTAATTCTTTTCTTCTATTTATTCTTTATGCTTTATTTTGAGCTAAATACATATTGTTTTTATATTCTATTTTAATTTGTCCATTGGATTTTAGCTACAGCTCATTGTATTCTCTAGTAGTTGCTCTGGAAATTTTAAAATGTATCCTTAAAAAATAACACAAAATTGTAGAACTTTATGTATTGTAAGCAACTTGTAACAGTATTGTTGCAATGATCACTCCTTTCACTATTTGTGCTGTCATATGCATTGCATCTACATATGTTGGAAAAATCATAACTCACAAGAGAGTGACATATCTTTTTCTTTGTCTTTAAAGAATTCTCTAGGCTGAAAAGAAATGTTATTGGATGAAAACCTGAACCTATGGATATGCATAAAGAGCACTAACAATGACAAATACACACATAAAAATGAAAAAAAAAATTTGTTAATCTTTAAATTTCTATTCTCCTATTGGATCTTTTTAATTGACTTCTCTACACAAATTTGCTTGGCATTTTATTCTGCTTTCATGATTATGCAAAGTCTATCTGGGATTTTTTCCCCAGACATTGTAGTTTCCAGTTCTGGGAATTTCCATTTGGTTTTTCTTTTTATCTTTGAAACTCTCCATCTAATTATTCATTATAAGTATATTTTCATTCAGGTCCTTGAGCATGTTTATAATAGCAGTATTAACATTCTGGCCCAGTAATTTTAATATCTGGGTCATCTCAACCTAAGGCTCAAACAATGGCCTTTGCTCTTGACAACCAGTCACATTTTATTGTTTCTTCATATGCTTAAAATTTTTGATCCTTATTAGAAATTTTGTAAGATACATTGTAGGGATTCTGGATTCTGATATCTTCTGAAAAATTCTAATTTTTATTCTAAGAGATGGTTAACTTGACTGTAGCTAAATTCCAAACTCTAAACCTTTTGGTGGGCAGTAACTCAAATCCGTACTCACTTATTTTAGCTGTTATTTTCTTCTAGGCCCCTGGATTCTTCTCTGTACGTCTGTCGATGAAAAGTCACTTTATTGAATTAGGCACAGTTTTCTACAAATTTTGGGATACCTCTCTGTGTAACTGCTCCCATTCTGGGATTTCCCCTGTCAATTTTCAGACACTCTGGCAGTCCCAGATTTTATCTTCCAACTCCTTATTCCAGTAAAAGTGTAGCTTTTCTGCTTGAGTCCCAATTATTCAATACAGCATACAAATTTATTCTCAACTACTTTGATGCAGTCTAAATTAATGACTATATAGTCCTGATCAAGAAAACACAGAGGCCAAACAATCAGATAAAATCATTCTTTTAGAGATGTTGGATAGTATAATGGCCATTTCAGCAGGATTAAACATCTTACAAGACTGGCTTCAGTCTTCCTATATGACTTCACTTTAATATATGCAATAATTCATAATAAAATGAATTTTAATACCTATCAGGAAACAAAAATGAACTGATACATTTTTATAAAATTGAGTTTGTTAATTTGGGGAAGAGAATAAAAGGCTAGAAAAGACGACAACTAAGAAATCGAAGGGTTAGGGAACAATATCAGATAAGAAATCATGTTACTTGCTCTTAAAACCTTCAATGTAGTGTCGTCATTGAGAGCAAATTACTAGATTACTTTATTCCACAGGATGCCAATAACTAGGTAATTTACTCTGTGGATATACTGTAATTGCCATGTAATTAGAATAATTGCATTTTGGGGGCAGGATAGGCACTTAAGCTAGGTTATGATTTCACTCAATAGTCAGCCTGTGCAATTTAGTTTTCAGATGTTGAAAACTTAAGGTTAGGTCAAAATTTCTTTTTATCTTTAGCTTCAGACATTTTTCTCATTGCTGAACTGATACTGTCTTGCAAATCTTATTGTCCTGTCTAGGTCCAGAGTGTTCCAGAGCAACATTAGCCTTTGGTGGTGAATGCCCTAAGTCCCTACCTATTTTCAGTGTTTCTTCTAAGTTCCATTTATGTTTCTTATTCACAAACATATCTTTTTACTTCAATCCCTTTCCTGAGTTCCGAACTTAAATAATCTAATGTCGTCGCATTGTCCTCCCCCAAAATACTCATATCCAAATGAACATGTCTAAATTCTGGATTCCTCCTTAGAAACCTCAACCTGTCCTTCCCAGGCTTTTCCATCATAGTAAATAAATCATAACCCAGATGCTTAGACAAAAAAAAAATCTACAGGTTATTGTTGATTCCTCCATTTGCTATTCCTTCATAACCTACATAAAATACGTATGTTCTGAACCTGGGCAATTTTTGCCACCTTCTTTACTGCTTCTTTAGCTCAAGTCACTATCTTCTCCATTCTTGATTGCTGCCATAAGTCTTTTAATTTTCTTCTTGTCTTCTTGTCTTTGACACATCCTTCTATACAATAAACCAATGATCTAAATAATACATAAATTATATCACAGCACTACCTATTAAAACCTCACGATTTAGGGGCGCCTGGGTGGCACAGTGGTTAAGCGTCTTCCTTCAGCTCAGGGCGTGATCCCGGCGTTATGGGATCGAGCCCCACATCAGGCTCCTCTGCTAAGAGCCTGCTTCTTCCTCTCCCACTCCCCTGCTTGTGTTCCCTCTCTCACTGGCTGTCTCTATCTCTGTCGAATAAATAAATAAAATCTTAAAAAAAAAAAAAAAAAAACAAAACTCACGCTTTATTTCCCATAATGTTTAGAATTAAGCTGTAATTTTTTAACAAGGCCTAGAAGTCCCTCATAATATTGTTTCTACCTATTTTTCTAACATTGTGTCCTTATTACTTACCTCTTGGCTCTGTAAAGCCTTAGTGTCCTCCAAGCATTTTTTTTTTTTTTTAAACGCTAAACTGACTTCTACCTCAGGGCCTTTCACTTCTATTTCTGCCCCTTGAAATGCTCTTATCCTAACCCTTCTTATTCTTTACTCCCTTGCTTCATTCAGTTTTATCTCAAGTGTTAATACATGAGAGATGTCTTCATTGTCCAGACTACCTGACCCCATCCTCACCCTACCATGCTCCATCCCTTAAGTCTCCTTTACTTTTGTTCACATAATTCATCACTAGAAGTGATAAATAAATGAATAAACAGGTAAAGATTTGTATAAATATATAGATACATAAATAAATACAGATATAGTTTGGGGATTTTTTTTCTTGTTTCTTTTCAGACTCCTCACCTAGAATACGAATTCTACTACAAACCTGTCTCCATTCTCTCTCCATTACAACTGTATTCTCAGTTCCAGTAAAAGTATCTAACACATAAGAGATGATACATATGTATCTTTTTAAATCAGAAGTAATTATGATATGTTTTGAGCCAAGAGATCTAATAGAGATAATAGGCAAAATTATGATGCCATTCCTCACATAAAAAAAAAAAAAACAAAAAACCTAGCATCACTACACGAATGGAAATGAAAGATGACCTCAGACTTGTTTTTCCAAAAGTGAAGGTATGAGTTGTATGAGCCACTCATAGAAAACACACTTTCTCATAAGACTTTTACAGTAGTTAATTGTATATTATATATATTTTAAATAACTTTTACAATTACAAATATAATATATATTGTATTTGTGGAAAGGATTTTGGAAAATGTAAAACTTAGAATATAAAAAGAAGAAAACTGGGGTGCCTGGGTGGCTCAGTCGTTAAGCATTTGCCTTTGGCTCAGGGCATGATCCCGGGGTGTTCTGGGATCGAGCCCCACATCGGGCTCCTCTGCTGGGAGTCTGCTTCTGTCTCTCCCACTCTCCCTGCTTGTGTTCCCTCTCTCACTGGCTGTCTCTCTCTCTGTCAAATGAATAAATAAAATCTTTAAAAAAAAACAAAAACAAAAACAAAAACAAAAGGAAGAAAATTACTTATAATTTCATGATCTAGAATCTCAAAATTCTGGAGAATTGCTTGTAACCAATGCTAGAAATATCCTGTTTTCATTTTCATGCAATTTTTATGTATTAAAAATTGTACCACTCCACACACAGATCGTTGTTGTGTTTTTTGCGTGGAATTTTATACCACGGACAGTGTCTTGTATTGTGTATTTTTTTAAGTATGAGTTTTGATTAGATATATTATCTCATCTTATGGATACTATATATCCATGTGTTCCTACTCATTATTAGGGGTATTTATGTTTTTTACTAATTTTTATTTTAAGTAATAATAGAAAGAATATTCTTTGAGAAATCTTTGTAAGAGTATGTATTTGCTAAAATATTGAAGTTGTAAGTATATTCTGAGTATCTGATTAGAGTACAAACATACACCTATACACACACACATGCACACACACACACAACACAATTTTGCAATAAATGTCACATTTCTGACATGCAAAAAAGGGGGACCGATTTCACAATGTGGGTTTGTTTGATTTTTAAGTGACTTGCAATTACCAGGAACATGGATAAGGCACATGTTATTTATGTTCTGTTAGTGGGCTGATGCATTTAATTTCATCTTAGCCCAGCTCGCCTGCTGTCTATCATTTACATGGAAATTTGCCAGTCTGAATACTGGAACAATGGACAACATTTCCATATAGTCCCTATTTATCTTCATCATAAATGCCTATACCTTATTTGTTACAAATAGAAATGGAAATTCTTCTGTCATAAGTCGGTTTTCTATACTATTTTCACCTTCTTTCTCTCTATGAAGCTCTATTTCATTTACATATAGGAAAATGGAAATGGAAAATAATTGGCTTCTTTTCCATCTATATTCTCAAAAAACAATGACTTTTTTATAGTTCCTACAGGCTTTGAATATGAACCCAAAGTTTTTAGACACCACTTCCTAAACTTTATAAATTTAACTCTAACCTAAAAGTCTTACAGCTGAAAAGATTCAGATAATATATTTTGTATTTATTGCATGATGACCCAGAATTATTTTCCAAAAGCTCTATCAAGTTATATATGAGATGATACATCAGTTTTGTGCTTTTCACAATGTTTCATCAGTAATAGCCTTTGTTTATCAATATATCAATATTAGCCTAATTATACATGACTCAACATAACTTGGAAGTAAATGAAGAACTTAAATTTCAAAGAAAATGATATAAAGAAACCCTATCTATGTAAAATTTATGTTTTACTGTGGACTGCTCTGGAGGAACAGACCTTCCAAGGGAATCTACAACCAGTCTCTGAAGAAGCCAAGAGATTATTTTGAAACAGAAACAAAAAATCTTCTTTCTAGACATTTGAGAATCTGTTAAGTCTTTTAAGTTTTGCTTCTTCAGGGAAGGCGTTGACAGATTGGATTTGTAACACATTGCTGATGCTAGCAGTTGTCCCTGTATATGATGCCCATTTGCCTCTTCTTCAAGGTAAGCTGCAGGCTTTGCTTCATCAGGGATAAGCTAGGCAAGTTTGGGGATTCCCTTATGCTATGTTCCAGTTAACCTTCTTTCTCATAAATACTACAAATAGATAGTCTTTCCAGAGTGGCCGAATTAAACTCAGTGGCTCTCCAGTTAGGCTGGGTATTATCCAGGATTATGGAGAATTGTGCTTTTCCTTTCTCATTCTAGGGCAAAGCGTAACCAGGGCACCTAAACCAACTCTTTCCGATGGGTCTTGTCTTTTCTGATTGATTGTTTTGGGTATCTGAGTAAGGTCCAAAATTGACCAAATATTGTTCTAGTGATTAGATTTTTATATCACATACACAGAAATAGAAAACTGGACATTTCCATCATATTTCAGTTAAATATCACTGAATCCAATGAGGGGCAGTGGTCAAAATGATTGATTTGAGTTGATTTTTGCTTGACAGACTGACTTGATTATTTTTTTGAAATTGAAATTAATCTAATTAAAAGCAGATTCCATTGCCTCTGGCACATTAAATTAAATTGCTATATGGGACCTGTGAGCTTGAGCGCTACAGGGGAATGGAATAATATTAGCAATTTATGAGAAAACATGGCTGTGTGTTCAATACAATCTTAACCTCTTACTAGTAACATAGTTTACAGTCCTGGAGAGTCTTTTAATTTAGCAATCTACCAAAGGTTTTTATATATGTTACTTAATTTCCAATGATCCTTACCACCACCACCACCACCACCCCTACCACCACCAAGAAGCCATGTTCATGTGTAGGTAATTAAAGAAAATACTAATCTAAAACAACAACAAAAACAAAAAAAAACTACCTACTAAAGAGTTGGTAAGATGAGATGAAACAAGGTAGTTTATAGTACTACAAATATCAGTGTAATTGGCTTTTAATTTTAAATGAGTTCATTATTTTGTCTAGTTTCTAATTTATTAAGATAAATTAAAACTATAATAATTAACAATCTTGAAAAGTTAAAACAATTGCAGAATTAGAGATACATAGGTAAACTGTGTACCTAAGGAAAATCATCAGCTTGAAAAGCAACAACTGCAGTCATGGATGTGTCCCCTTGCCTGTTCTACCCATGGTTTCTGCCACGTAACTGCAATTTGCTAAGTCAAATTCATCAAATGTGGAAAATTGATAAATTCATTAGGTCTTATTCATTTTTTTCTTAAAAAATATATTTTTAAAATTTTCATGGTAGTGATAGAAAATCAGCTGTGAATAGAAAACACAGGTATTAAACTTGAAAAGCAGAGTTAGAAGAAAATATCTTCAGCCTTACAATTTTTCTTCTGCTTTTCCCTAATGTGTCTTTTGCACATGACTGGCTCATAGCTCTACAAAGGTCACCATTACAGTAGTAGACAGCTCTGAGCTAGAACCATATGGTTAGCCAAACTCCTGGTGCAGACACAAAACTAACAAACAACCCCTGGCAAATTTGTCTAACTATGCCGTTACTCCTGGTATAGCCACAGGGCCCCAGACAACATCTAAGGACTTCCTGCTGATGACATCCCCAGAGCTCTCTGGAATAGGATAAGCATACCACGTATGCCAGCCAAATTAACGTGTAAATACATAGAAATGTTACTCATAGAGTTCTCATTGACTCTTGATGATGCTTAGCTATGAACTCTCAAATGTGCAGAGTGATTGAAAAGTGCTAAAATTAAATATTTTCGTCAGGCTACATGTCTCCACTTCTTCCTTAGCAGCACGTGAACTGTACTTCAGATGCATCGTCAACCTGCATGATGAAAATGAGTGGGAAAGGAGCCACAATAATCCAATGTGGACAAGGGGAGCATGGTCACTAAGTGACCTAGAAGAATAGATGGTACACTGGAGAGAGGTCCTATCCACAGGGACAAAGAAACCCAGGAGACTGACGCTGAGGAATCTACCTGAGATACAAATGTCTCTTTGTAGTTTGGGAGACTCCACCTAGACGCTGCTATCCTGTCTAACAGTATGCTATTTCTACTTCGTATGTTCCTTATTATTTTAAATCAAGGATGGTATAATCCCTCTGACCAACCTCACTGTATGGCAGCCTGAAGCCAAAATGTTTTATTCATGAATGCTGGCTTTTTTTAATAAACGATAAAAATGTGAAACAATAAAAGTGATATATACCTAATAATGAGTGAACCAATAAACCCACCAGGCAACTTTGCCCTGCAAGTGGAAAAATTGACTTTGTATAACAAATTGCAAAATTATTAAACCTGTTTGAAACCCTTTTTATATCATACCATTTACTTTAATTCTTACTAGTTTGACCATTATCATACATTATGCATTTTTCTTTGTATTTTTGGGCGGGGGAGTGGTGACTAAAGTGTACTCTTGAACTTTCAAGGCCTCCAAGCAAGTTGAGGAGAAGGCCCTGACCAGCTGGCAAAGGGAGAGGAGAGGGAGGCACCAGGCTGCGGAAGCCTCATCTAACATCTTGATTGACAGAAACCTCCAGTTTTCCTCTGGAAGGATGTTCTTCTCCAGGCAGGGTGGAGGAGAAGCAAACATTAGAAATAAGCAGGTGCTTGCCTCCAGTGGCTTCCAGAAGGTTTATCACCACACCTGCCAAGGGATATTCTTCCATAATTAAATAAATAAGTAGGGGTAATATGAAATCCCTGAGATTTCAAAGGAATTCTGAGAAAATATGTAGGTGTGAAAATCTATACTAAAAAGTTAGCTACCTTGCAAAGTTTTGCAAAGGGGAAAAAAGAAACACCAAAAACCTACAGTGTCAACATACTTTGAGGGAGGGCTATTAGCAATGCAAATATGAAACTACCTAAACTTGCATTGATGAATTAGAATGAGAGAAATATCACAGACATGTTGGCTTTCCGTTACAAATTTTACATATTTTGAGAGATGTAGATGTCATCCACCTATTTTCAGCAGCATTCTCAGCTTGAGCCTTAGTTATGTACACCCCAGGTTTTAGGTTTTTGTCAGATGCATGCCCTAGTGAGCAACTCTGGACTCACCCTCCCATGTGGAGGAAAATCAAAGGCAAAATATTGGTAGGGAAAAGTAGGGAACACACAAGGTATGTCTGTTTCTCAGATCCCCAAAATTGTGAAATAAATGTGCTATCATAGGAGAATAATTACAAATGTGTATTTCATTCGGTTCCCTCTGGGTGTTGTCAGCATACAGCACAGCGACATCCGTGCCTATAGCTCTGAAGGGTTCAGTCCTCTTGCTGGGGGCCTGGAGGAACAATACCCTCCTTTGGTGGGTATTCCCGTATTTCAGTCACTTTGTGCAACAGGAGAGATTCATTGTACACCCGGAATAGGAAAAGTAAACGTGACAAGATGATGACAGGCTGGTTTTGTGAGGGCTTTCTGCGGCAAAGTCTTGAGACTATTATTGGAATCTATACTTATTCCCATAATGCTGTAGGCCAAGACACCTGTGCTACATACTCATGGGGAATGGAGCCCTGGAGGAATGAAGTAACTTCTAAAACC
This sequence comes from Ursus arctos, assembly GCF_023065955.2. Taxonomy (NCBI): domain Eukaryota; kingdom Metazoa; phylum Chordata; class Mammalia; order Carnivora; family Ursidae; genus Ursus; species Ursus arctos. Next base: position 31,212,223 of record NW_026622841.1, on the reverse strand, counting down.
ATCACTTACCTACGTAAAGACAGGTCTGAACTAGAATTCTGGTCCTCTGATTTGACAAAAGTCTTTCAATATATTCAGCATACCTAGTCTGTGTAGAGATACATTCAAATTTATTGATTTATTCAGCCATTAAGTATATATTGAGCATCTACTATATATTAGACACTGCTGAACCCTGGGAAATCAGTGTTGGCATCATATGATTTACGTTCTACTCTGACTGACAGCAAAATAACACCACCACATAATGATATAATATGCTAGGCAGTGAAATTTCTATACAACGAAAAATAAAAGCAAGATGCCAGAAGGATTATTTTTGATAAACTAATCAGAGAACCTTTGCTCGGGATGAGAAAATTCAGCAGAGACATGAAAACAGTGAGAAAATAAATCCTGCAATAATTTTGGGGAAAAGATTGCTAATAAGAGGGAAGAGCAAAGACAGTGGAGCAGGATGGAGCTCAATTTACCTGAGCAACAACCAGCAGGAAAGCTGGTGTGGCCTGAGCAGAGAGAACATGGCAGAGAGAAGAAGGACATGAAAGTGGGTGGACGGGGCCAGATCATGCTGGGCCCTGTAGGCAACTGTTCAGGGTTTGGATTTTATATTAAGTGTTATATGAAACCATGGCAATTTGAGGGCAGGGCATTGAAATGATCTGCTTTTTTAAAGGATTTTTAAAGGATTACTCTAGCTACTGTGTGGAGAACAGAGACTCAAGGGTGAGGACGGGAAGTGAAGGGACCAGTTAGAAAGCTAATACAGTTGCTTAGCAGAGAGACCACGACACTGGTGACTTGCATTAGATAAGTAGCTATATAATTGGAGAGAAGCAAACAGATTTGGGATGTGTGATAGGAAAAATGAGCCCACACTGTTTACTGTTTTATGTGTGAGGTGGTAGGGGTAGAAAGATTCACCTACACAACTAGGTGAACTGTAGTGCCATTTACTGAGAGAAAGATGGCATTTGGGGGTTGGGTTTAGAATATGTAAAGTTTGTAAGGTCTGTCTTACATATGCTGTGTTTCTGATGCTTACTGGACATCTAACTTACCTACATACAAAAGGGCTTGTTTTCACATATAAATGGTAATAGGTATCCCTGTAATATTTTAGATTATTGGCAGAATCTTAAATTCAAATGAAGCCAATCTTACAACATAATATTTCCTATCAAATACTCTAGTTATTTCAGGAAATGGAATCCACCATTTCTTTAGTAACATAATGTCTTTCTTCCTTTCCTTTCCTTTCCTTCCTTTTTATTGATTGATTGATTGAAGGTGGAGGCAAGATAGATGGGAAGGAAAATATTCAATAACGTGCTGCTGCTGCTTCTGGACACAATTCCCAGTAGATGTCATTACAAAAATATGGAGAACACAAGATTATTCATAGAACCATAGATACCAGTAAAAATTAAAGAAAAAAATTTCATGGACTTTCAGTTTGCAGGTCTAGGCACACTGTGGCTGAATAGCCTTAACATGTGATTATCCATATGTTGTGACTTTACTGGCATTTTGGTGATACTTAATCACCACCTCTTCTTTTCTACACACACTTATAAACCATCTCCCAAAATATTTCATGGCACTGAGGATACTAAAACCAAGGCCTAAAGACCCCTGGTAATTACACAAGACTCTGTATATAATATTATTTATTGTATGTAGTGTATTTAACTATAATTATTTGTTTACTAGTTCGTTCATGAGTTTCATTAGAGAAGAGAATTTATGTTTTCATCCAGGTGTCCCTAGAGTTCACTCTGGTGACTGGCATATAGCATGTGTTCAGTGTATGTTTTTTGTGTACATGAATAAAGAGAATTATCCATTACAATTGGAATCCAAACATCAATGAAGGTATTAATGAAAAGGAATGTAACATTATAATTCTATTCCAAATAAAATATAAACTTATTTTATACTTTAAAATTTTTAAAAACTTTATTTATTTATTTATTTATTTATTTATTTATTTATTTTTAGAGAGAGTGTGAGTGGGAGGAGGAGCACAGCGGGAGGGAGGGAGAAGGAGAAGGAAAGAATCTCAAGCAGACTCCATGGTGAGTTCAGAGCCCGACGCGGGGCTCCATCTAACAACCCCGAGATCATGACATGAGGCAAAACCAAGGGTCAGACACTTAACCAACTGAGCCACCCAGGCGCCCCATATTTTAAGATTTTTAAAATAAAAATGGAACACCTCAAGTAGCTATGATTGTGACACAGAGTTTGTTCACTCACATTAACGAGGATTTGCATATCAGCAAGACGGGATCTTGAGAGTTTTAGTATCCATAGATAATAGTAATGATTTTGAAAGTACAATGTGAATCCATAATTGGTAAATGAATTTAGATTGCATACTTTTAATAAACATATGATGAAAATATAAGTGGGTACAGAAATCATTTAGATAAGTTAATGGATTCAATCAATATTCTACGTAAAAGTTCTAAAACATGTACCATGTGTCTGAGATTTGTCCTTAATATATGAGAATAATTTCAGAGAAAATATAATACCAGGACTTCCCAGATATATAATCCTTCTCTGAATGGACATTGGGGCTGAACCATTGTGTCATTTCTCCTGTTCTTACGTAGCACACAGTAGCACTTCATTCCTGCCTTATTTTTACCAAAAATCAGTATCTTTCCCACGCCTCTTGCTTTCTGAAATATCCATCTCTTAGACTCCAGTTATCTCTTCCTCAACCAGCAGCATCTTGGAGTGAAAGATATTTCCAACTTCAATTCTTTTTATATCCTTTGCAATCTAATATTACTTATGGTTCAGGATCGGTCCGGCTTTTCAGAATGAGGTTTGTAGGAAAGATACTAGCAGATATAACCACATTGTACACCAGCCTAGAAGGCACAGATTTACTCATTTCACTTTAAAACATTCATTTTCAAACAACTGGGGAAGAGAAACATAAACACCTTCATTTTAATAACTGCCTTGCAAAAGTATTTATTCAACTTTTCTAAAGAGACCGAGTTGAGGATGACATTTTCATAAACTGCTGAAGATTCAAGGGTCTGAATCTGTCCTTCTGTAAGTTTCATTCTTGCATCTCACTATGGCCATGATAGGGATATCCTGAGGCAGAGACAGAGCTGAACACTTTAAGGCACTGACCTTGCCCCTAGACAGACACGGTTCAGCACCTTGGACCAGCAGCTGAAGTGATTTGCATGTATCTTCCTCTGGAAGCAGTGGGCAGCTGGCCAAATCTTATGCATATTAATCTATTAATCTTGCATGGCACACCCATCTTCTCATGGGCAACAAATAGACTTTTAAAACATTTTGGTGCATCAAGCAAAAAAATCATCCTACCATATTCTTTAAGGACTAATGAGAAGTAGTAAGTGATATATTTGACTTCTGAAGTTGTCGGGAGTGGAAAGGTGTTGGGGAGCTTGCCCTGCTGGAAGGAGGAGGACATAATGCTATTCTGTTGGAGCAAAACAAAATGCTTTACAATTCTCAAAAGTTCCCAGGAGGATCACCATTAAACCCTGGAAATTATGTTTTATCTACATCATGAGAGGGGAGTAAGGGCAGAGTGGTGTTAAATGCTTTCCCTTTCAGGAAAGTTTGTAGCATTTCAAAGGCTTTGGTGTCTCTAGCTCAAACTAAATCAGTACAGCCATAAAAGCGTACCTCCTCTCCCACAAACCTTCACACTGCCTGTTTTAAAACCTACCGCAATGTGTAACATGGAGAATTTAAGACATTTTATGTATTTGGACAATGAGCTTGAATGCAGAGCTTTATAAGACTAGAAAGGTACATGAATTAATAGCCTTATAATTTTATTGACTAGGTAAAAAAGGTAGAAGTATGGACCATGGCAAGAAAATTCATGACTGAACTTTAAATCACTGATTAAGGGCTGTCCCTCTCACGTGAAAGCAAAGCATGGACATAACCTATGGAGAAAAGAATGGGTTGTTATTTGTGGATTGATTTCAGCACAAACTTCCTAAAACACTTTTATCTGTTTAAACCACATTTCCCCTGAGTTAACTTCACACTAGTGAAGTAAGAGATAAGTTTGAAGGAACAGTGAAATGTAGTCTTTCCTTTTAATTAGGAAATATTTCTAACATCTCTGAAAAAGGGTTGAGAGAAGCTAGGCTTCTTACTGTTCTCCCTCCCAAAAATCTGCCTTCCTGTCCCATTTAGATGTGCCTAGCCTTCTCTTTCCCCACTCTGCCATGCAACACACTCAATGAGCAAACCCCACACCTAAGGTTTACCTTATACCTTTCTTTATATTGATTCCCTTCCATGGAATTCTCTTCTTCCTTAAATTCAACTCACCCTTCACTTCTCTCTGAGGTTTTCTTAATCATAATCAAGGGTACACACATCCAGTATCTATTGACTACCCTCTATACATAAGCCACAAGTGTTTATTTGCAATATACCTATTGTAAAACAAGACTTCAAATGATATATGCAATATGTATAGACATTATCCACACATACATTATACATAATGTAGTACAGACATACATGCAGAGAGAGGGAGACAGCCAGAAAAACAATTCTTCCTTTGTATTCTTCCTAGCACTAAGTTCAAGAAATACCATGCTATCATACAAATAAGGTCCCTGTTACCAAGCCAGGGGTTTCTCCTAACTAAGGATCAGGAGGCATTGTTATATTTAGATGACCCAGAAAATGAAACAAAAATCCAGCAAACTCACACACACACACAAAAGATATTTTTCTGTGATATGTTATTATTTGAAAATTGAAGTGGGGAAGGTTAAATTATATTGAAATTATGTTATTAATGTAATGTTTCAAATAGTAGAAGGTTAGAATGTTAAATGTACTGGTGGTCACCACCAAATCACAATGGCAAGAGGTTACTGGGAAGAAGGAAACATTGGGATTATGGGTGTGAGCCTTTCTTTACATATAGCCCAGTTGAAGCTATAAAATGTTAGAAAAGCTATAAAAATGTTGACATTTATAAATCATTTAGTTTTTCTCTTACATTGTATCAAATAGGATTATAGTGCTTCTTGTGTTGCAACAGACATACCAAAGGAAGCCTGTAGCTAATAAATGTGCTTATCTCCATCTTTACAATGCACTAGACAGTGTGTGTGTGTGGGTGGGTGGGTGTGTGTGTGTGCACGCGCACATGTGTGTCTATGCATGTGTTTGTGATGGGGAGTGAATTTTGATTTCTAAATCTTTATTTACACAAATTTGAATTTAGCCAAAAACAAACAAAGCAAAACCACATTGTGTAGCATCTTAGACTGCTAATCTTACTGGCAAGTAAAGAAACCATGCAGAATTGGAACAATCTTGGGGAAAATGTGGAGCTTGAAAATTATCAAGCTGCTCTGTGACGTGAAGCAGAGGAGGACAATGTAAGCAGGGCTTCTATCAGATGATATCTTCTACTCCATAGAACGTGTTATTTAGTTCAATTTTTTGAAGCAAATTATGGAGAAATTGTCAAATATGCCATTTGCCTTCATTTCATAACAGTTGAAAACCACTGTGAGATCAGATGGCTTCTATTCTTATGCTTTAGTCACCCCCACAAATGTCCTAAGAGAAAAACATCCATTTCCTTTTGAAAAAGATGCTTTACTGAAAGGATATATTGGAGGTGGAATTCTACTGGAACAGTCTTAGGGAAGTATTTATTCTTATTGATTTCCCTGCAGGCATGAAATCCAGATACCTATAAACACTGAAGAACTATTTGGGCATTTTTGTTCAGAAGACCTTAACTGTGTTCTTTGACATAGACCTAGCCTCATTTTGCAAAGCGAGATATGAGGACTCTTTCTCCATTCGCTAAGAATAACCTCACTTTTGTAAGTCTTGGATTTACCAAAATCAGTTCATCAATTTTGCTGTCATCAAAGGTAAGGTTGTCATGGATTGTCTAAGGGGATATGTCAAGTTGTATGTCAAAGATCGTATGAAAATTTTAACTTTTTTATTTTGGCAAATTTAAAAGTAATTGAAATTCACTTTTAGTGTAATTGAATCTGATATTTTATTTTACTTGCATAGCTTTGTTATATGCCTTTCTTCAAAAAATTTTCATTTTTTTTACAAAGAGAAAGAATATAGGTACAAAATTAACTAAAAAAAGATAATATTTATGACAAAATAATTTGAATTTGTACTTATATATGTCATAAATGCTGATATGTATTCATAATTTTTTTACGGCAAATCTTTTATTTAAGATTTTTTTATTTATTTGAGATAGAGAGATAAGAGAGAGAGAGCATGACAGGGGAGAAGCAGACTCCCCGCTGAGCAGGGAGCTGGATGCAGGGCTCCATCCCAGAACTGGAGATCATGACCTGAGCCCAAGGCAGATGCTTAACCATCTGAGCCACCCAGGCACTCCTGTATTCATAATTTTTTAAAATAAATGAGTAAGTGAGAAAGAAAAGGCAGTTCTTCCTTAAAATAGAATTCCATAAATAAATGTAAAAGGAAAGAAGGAAACAGAAAATCACCATAAGACAAACACCACAATAAAAATTGTCACAGATGAGTTCCACCAAAGGGTCTAAAATTAATTTGATAATGTTTAAGGTAAAAGGATGTGTACATTCTCAAAATAGTTCCCCCAATGATTTCATTAAGTACAGTGAAGAAAATGATAACATTACAGTAGACAAACCCACCTTAATCATTTACCAATAGATAATATACATTGGTTTCCATCTTACTGGGGAGAAGTTCTTATCTTTCATCATGAAATGAAAGTTGATCCCAAATTTTAAAAATCACTTCTCTGAAGACTTAAGATAACTGTGTGTTCAATGTTTGACTTTATAGAACAACTTTTCACATTCCCCAACACCTCCTCATCTTTCCCACAGCTCTAACCTTTCTATAAAAGTAATTTCCTGTGTCTGACCTTATGAATTACTGAATGTAACCCAAGGAATAAACTTTGTATTTTATATTTTTAATTTCCCAGGATAAGGGTCTAAAAAAATATGTTTCCTGAGAGAAGACCATGTGGATCCAGAAGAAATGTTCTTATTGTTGCAAAACAAGTAAATTTAACTACAGATCAGAACTCCTCGCTTATGGTACTGGCTCTACCTCCAATCTGCTATTTAACCAGTGAGTCTCTTGGGCCTTTCTGTTCTACTATGTAACTGCCAACATCTTGTAACTCTCCAAAACTGCAGTTTCCTGTCTATGAAGCAGGAATAACACCTAATTTGCACATTATTGTGAATATCAAATGCAAGATACGGAAAAAAATACAGTCCCTGGAAGTGGCAAGTGATAAGTAAAGCTGTTTATATTTCCATTTGGTGTTCTTAAAGATAAAATAAGTCAGAGACAAAATTAATCAAGGGTGGGAAGACATTCTAGTCACTTTTCAGGTACACTTGGCAGTGCTTGGTTGACTACAAGAGGACAAGCAACCAGTCTGGGAATATGTTAAAAGAGGAAGGATGTTTAACCTCAGGGTTAAGAGTTTTCTGTGGCCAACCTGTTCCTGGAACAAGTGGGGTGAACTGGGTGCTGTGCTGTGGTCAAAGTGTCATGGTGACCCTTATGGAAGTGGCTGCCATGGAAGGCAGTGTCTTAGTTCTCCCTTTCAGTGTTTTGTTTTATTTTTTTTTTCCTATCAGAATCAAGAAATTGGCCTACACTCATGCTACTGTGTCATTGTCACTAAATCATCATCACTGAATCTATTGGGTGTCATCACTGGCATTCTCCTTGAAGATTTTATCCTCATAATCTGTTTTGTTGTCTGGTCAAGTAGTACCTGATCATCTGTTGTACCATCCGTTAAGACACCCTGAAAATACAGACTTGATGACTGATATGTACTCTTCCAGTGAGGTTCGATGCCTTTTCCAGTAAACAAAATCTCCTGCTTGAAGATCATGAAAAAGCTATAATACTGGTGACAATACTGGTATAATACATGATTCTTTTGCATTATTTTGTTATGTCTGCATGTCAAAGAGTAAAATCTAGGACAGGCTGTGAAATACCTCCATACATATGTCCTCCAGTCACAAATTCCTACGGGGATAACTCATGAGCCCACAAAAGTGTGGACTGGATGGCCACAACAGCGAGAGTGTCTGAGTTTTGCTAGTCTCAACTCAAGAATGCCATTGGTTCTTTTAAGCTTTCTAGAAGACTGTGGGTGATAAATGTAGTGTAGTTTCTGAGTAACAGGAAAGACTATAAATTTATTCTGTCATAGTTCCTATATAATACATGCCTCCATTAGTTAAATAATAGTTTGTCTGCCCCAAGTTGGAATTATAAAAGAAAGCAGCATTTTAGCAATGGTGAGAACTATAGCTTTTCAGCAAGGAAATGTTTCCACTAAGCCACAGCTTGACATTTGAAGTACTTACTAATATGTGAATTAATTGATAAAAGTCAGGTAAGCCAAAGTCGTAGTATTCTAAGTTTGTTACTGACTAGTTGTCTGTCATTCTGAGGCTTAGGAAAATACCCAACAATGGCTTTTAATTATTCCTAGGACCAAGGTTTAAATTCAATTGTGAGGACATTCTAGGCTCATGACCTGAGTGGATCCATAAAAGGAATAGAGGTGGCAGAAAGCTTGTGAGAAAAATTCTCAGGAAACAGAGAGGGAAAAGGCAGTTCTGAAGGGCTGCAAGAGGAAAAGTACAGGGTACAAGAAGTGTGAGGTATACAAGGGGGTGTGGTTTTAATGGGGGAAAGCTGTCCCTTGTTTAATATCATCAAAATCTTGTCTAACCTCAGCCAAAGAATCTTAGAGAGAAGCTAATTTGGAGTTGGAATTTTACTTAGAAGCTTCAATATACCAATTAAAAATTTTGCTCATTGGGCCACCTACGCAATTTTATTTCCCTTTTTTTCTAAGATAGCTCTCACATGAATAATATTTGCTAAATGAAATGCTCCCCAAAGTGACATTGGAGACCCATTTCACTGGCATTCTCTAAATGGCATTGTTGAAATTCTGCCATTTAGAGAAATAGGGACAAGACAGCATTGTAATATTATTACATATAGAAAGCAGTTTTCTCCGAGGTGGAGGACGTGTACATTAAGAAGAACCCATGAATACTGCCCACAGTCAGTGGAAAGTAGTTGCTTGGTGTGTTTTGTGTTCCAAACCCTTGTACTAAAAGTTAGCTGCCTCTAAACACAGATTTGACAATTTATATCCCACCCCTCCCCACCAGTGGAAAATCAAAAGGAACATTCTCTGTGGATTGAGAATAAGCTCTTGGGATGAATAGTCAGAATAGGAGAAGAATCTCATCCAGTTTTATTGGTGTTCAACAACAAAGTTGGTTTTTGTTTTTTGGTTTTTTTTTTATTTTTGTTTTTGTTTTTTTGGTTTTTTTTTTGGGGGTTTTTTTACCCTCAGAGGACACAGGTCTGAGAAAATCACAAAATGCTCAGCCTGGGAGCTGGCTGGAACAACAGACCCGTACCTTGAGACTGTCTTCTCCTTGTGACTCTACAACATTTAAAGGTATAGCAAGCAGAGACAAATTACCAAGGATGTAAACCAAAACAGGAATCTTAAAACAAATGCAAATACCAGGAACAGCAGAGGAACTCTTATTCAAAGAGAAGACTTACTGTTTTGGGCAACTGAAGGAGCAGTTGCAGCCTAAGGGGCCTGGGTGGGTACGGCTCCCGCTCAAGAGCCCAAGTCTGCATCCCAGGTAGATCTGGCAGGTTCCAAGTAGGGCATTGAGACAACTGTCAAAAACAACAGTAAGACAGTAACAAAATTAACAAAGGCTATATATTTATAAACCAGTGTACCTGTCTTCTATCACCTTCATTTCAACAAGGGTTCAAAAGCGTTAGAAGGGAGAGTAACATTTACAAGGCCAAAAAGAAGAAATACTGAGACCATCTCCGATTGGCAAGTGTTCTTGGCAATGGGATTTTTAGAAGTGGGGAAATTTTCTCTGATTGGTGTTCCGAAACATCCAGCTGTGCATGGTTGGCTACAAGAAAGCAAGTAAGCAGTTTGGGGATGTTTCAAAAGAGGAAAGAGTGTTCAATGATAGGGCAGAGGGTTTTCTGTACCCAACCATTTCTTGGAAAAAGTAGGGGTTGATGGGATGCTTTTTTGCATTGTGATTGTCTTTATAGGATGGGGAATGGCTGTGATGCCTGATAGTTTCTCAGTATTCTGTAACTGTAATATTATGTATGGTTATAGAGAAGTTAACGTTCAAAATCTCAACTCTTTCACTGAGGATAATTAGAAAACACATATTCCTTTTTTTTTTTTTGGCTATATTCTTCTTTTTATCTGATGAACTTTTATATCCCCTCTAAATTAAAGTTGTCCTTTGGATTAGATTTTATATGAAAAGAAAATGCTGATCTGATTTTCAAGACATCTGATTAGATCTTGCCCATATCTAGGAGCTTGTACAGAGTTTTCAAAGAGAAATATTACTGAGTTCTAAGAAATCCAATGGCCACAACTACTTGCCTGGATGCCTTCCAGCCCACTTCCAATTAAAACCAACCTGATCATAAATAAGAGACTAAGCTTTGCTAATGTGCTCACTAAATACTCCATCTTAAAATGATGTACTCTGGAGGCTATATTTCTTGGACAGCATATGCCTTTCCTGAATGATGAAGCCCCCAAGTATAATGTCACAAAATGATTTATTCATGATAGTATTTTACATTTATTATCATTTTACAAATCCTTTTTTTTTTTTTTTTTTGCTGTTTTCCTAAATAAACTGAGGCTTGCTTAAACCATTTCCTTTCATAATGTTCAACATAATACCACCTATCCCTGCAAAGAACAATATATGGGGAGAAAAATAGTGTCATTTGAATTCTTTTTCTGTGGTTTTTCTCCTATATTAATTTGATGTGATAATTGGCTTAGTCAACCTGACAAAACAGATGACTACCTTTAGGATTATCTTGTTTTCTTCTTTTCTTTCTTTCTTTCTTTCTTTCTTTCTTTCTTTCTTTCTTCCTTTTGATTGTTTTCTTTAAAATATCCCACTACATCATACTTTTTACATCTTAACAGTTGAATTCTGTTTCTCTATTCTGTGTCTGGGAACTAAGTTTTTGCAACCAAATTGGAACAGAAACTTTCTCTGTGGTAGGATTTTATTGAAAATAGGCAAGTGCTTATAGCCATTATATTTTTCCTCATACGGAACCACAAATTTCTATTTGCTAGTGTTTCATTTTTCTTAGTTTAAGGTTTTGTTTCCTTTTAAAAATACAAATACTACTTGGAGAAGTAATGGTTTAAAAGAAGTCATAGTTCAGGGATACACTCTGCAGCCATACTGTCTGGGAACATACCCCATCTTCTCTTCGCACTAGTAGAATACTATTCAATATCTCTCTAAGTTTCCTCACCTGCAGAGGGTACACACAATTTGTCCCTGTATGATAGAATGGCTCGGCTAATGAATGCAGTAAATATACATGATTCACATAAATTTTTCTAGAACAGTGGCTGACATGTAATAAGGGGTTATGGTGGACATGAATATTATTCACTAGTATTTCTAGTTCTCCTTCTTCCAGTATAAACAGAGGACTGTGCATATTCCTCCCTGAATTTAGGTGTGGCTGCATAACATTGCTTGGCTAATGAAATATAAACTCAAGCGAAGTATGTCTTTTACAAGCAGATGTATCTTAGAACCAATGCAAGAACCTCTCTTCGTAGCAATCACTGTAATATATATATTGGCATGCTCTACACTATAGAATCAAGATGACCTGGAAAACTGATGCAAGGTTAGAGGTTGGCTACCCTAAAGAGTTACACAGTCCCATAGCAAACTGGGAGTGAAGATTTTTTTTTTTAGTTAGTTACCTAATATTTAGGATTGTTGGTTCTCACAGCATAACCCAGCCAACAATAACTACTATTCTAACAAATATAAGCTACTATTTTTATGTACACTATAGATTTTAGGAGGAGAGAGCAAATAGAAAGGGAAGGACTTGTGGATAAGAAAAGATAACAAAAGGAGAACTTAAAGTCTGAGGCCTTCAAACATGAATCTCCATATCAGAATAGTTTCGAACGCTTAAGTCACTTCATTTCTTTTTCAATTATGTTACTTAATTATTAATCAATCAGTCAACCAATCAACAGAAATTACTGGTTATGTTATGTGCAGCAAACATTTTCCTCTGCCCTTACTAGATTTTTTTTCTCTACTTATGTTCACTAAAATTTCCTTCTTGTCTCAGGTTCCTTCACTGTTTCCTCTCTGTCCTTTCCTCATCAAATTCATAATTGTAGGGAAAATCTACATTTAACTTTATTTCTAGATGAAGAAAATAATGTCCTACTCACAAAACAGCAATGGCTTACTAGTAACAATAACACAAATTTCAAACACCTTAACCTGTTACATAAGGTCTTTCAAAATCAGACTCCCCACTTGCCTCTCAAACTTATTTTCAATTATACCCATTCCAAGTCTTTTCACTTGAACTCACAACACCTGACACGTTATTCAATGATAGCCAAATTCTATTCTACTTCACGCTGTTGCTTGTTTTAATATCTCATGTGGTCACACATTTAATTTTACTAAGTAAACTAAGTATATTAGTATAATATCACTTTGCATGTTTTATCATGCCTAACATACTCGCTTGTATTTAACATTTTTTTAAAATTTAAAATATATTCCATACACTTACTGAATGAAAAAATTAATGTTAATTTATAAATAAGAGAATGAGTGGATATAAAGGTTTTCAGAAAGTCCTCTAACCACAATACCATATTGTGTTACCAAGTTATCTCCCTGATTTAAAATTTAAAACATCGTATTCCTTTCTTTTCAAATTAGAAATGATTGTGGGGCAATATTTAAATAAAAGACACTGCTGAAATGGCCAACAGTTGAAAGATTAATAAGTAAAAAAAATACTGAGATCATAGAGCTCACTGAGAAATAAAGTGAGACACAGTTCCTTAAATTTCAAATCCTAAAGTCACAGTGATTCAAACTAAGGTATGTTCATTGATGCATTAGTGAAATACTTGTGTGTTTAGCAGCATGGCACATAGAACCTAAGGGTTTTTGTTTCAGACTTGGTGTTCTCTCAGTGATATAATATCTTCTTCTGTAACTGTCTCTTCTTGAGTTTACAGCATGGATTATATTTGACAAAGCCAATGATTCATTGATTTATAACAACCCTGAGCAGCTAACAGGGAGAATTCTATTCCCATTTTACAGATCAAGAAATAGATACAAAGAGATCAAAGTTATTTATCAGAATATCCACAATTTCCATCAAATATCTTGATTATTATAACCATTCTTCTGCAACAGGCCCATTGTGTGTTCTAAACTGTCATTCTGCTTGACTTTCCATGAGGAATTATAACCATCTCAGGAAAGATTCAGCTAGTGGAAGAGCATAACTAAGCATGAAGGCTGCCCATCATGACCATTATTTTACTATTACAGAAATTAACTAGAGGAAAGGTAAAATTTAAAGTATTATATTGTATGTTTATAGTACTTCGGGTTTATTTGTGAGAAATGTTTAATTTCCAGCTGTAGGTCACCGAGCAGAATAACCATGACTGCCTCCCCTACCTCATGATGAACCAATGCAAACTCATTGAATAGCTGGAGCAAGACAGAATGAGTAAGGCAATTCTGCTGCAGCAAAAGTGATCAAATACAATCTGAAGACAATTGTGAATAATCTCTTTTTCTTCGAATCAATCATGCAACTGTTCCTCTCTATTAGCTCATGTAATTGAGAATCAGATGTATATGCAAAGAATGACTATTTCAACACTGAAATTCAGATTTTCTCAAGTTACACTGTTTTGGATAGAATAAAATAACCACACAGAGTCACCAACACATGCATAATAAAGAGCAGTCAAATATCAATTAGACTTAATGACTTAACTTGGCCTTCCTTCAATCCTTTCAATCCAAAGTATTTAGTCACTGCTTCCAAAATCACAAGAAGGATGTGGAAGTATCCAGTCCTCAATGGTATTAAAGAATAAAGAAGAGAATGTTTTACTCTGAACATGTTCTAAAATTATGAACTTCAGACCATAGGCGTTTAAAAATATTTATGACTTTTTTTCAACTTTTCTACTGCTTTATCTGTCCTCTTACCTTCAGGTTACAGGATTTCAACTTCTTGTTTTTAATTTATTAAGACCAGGTTAACACTCCTTCAGTCAAGCACATTGTGGGTAAAAAACAAACCCTCATAATACATGAAAATGCTTAATTATAATTTAGTCAAGAGAACTATGTTTTCAACAAAGATTCTTCTGTTCATTTCAAATTCAGAGAGATTTATTTATGTTTTCTTGATTTAATTGGCAAGTTCCACAGTGCTTCAAAAGTTTAAAAATGAAAGGAGAAAAAAAAAAAAAGAAAAAGCAACAGCTCAAGGATGATTTTGCATAACTTCACACAACAAGCAGGTGTTTGTAAGATCAATTTACAACAGGGACCACAGTACCCACCTAACTTGGATGACTTCCAACCCATTTCCAATTAAAACTTACCTGATCATAAATAAGAGATAAAAGCTTGCTAACCAGTAGAGTAAATAATAGATCTTAAAAAAATGTATTTGGGGCTATGTTTAGAGACAGTAAATTAATTCCCTTTAGGTCAGAAAATGTTAGGAGGGGATTTGAGGTCAGGATTCCCAGGAAGCCAGCAGAATATTGTCTTTTTCAGCATTGACTCTGATATTTTACAATGTGAATTGCTGAATCACTAAGAAGTTTACAGTGTGGGCTGTACCTGCCAGACACTGCAATGAGGCAGCTATTTTTCAGCCCCTATGAAAGGTTCAATAAATGTAGTTGCCTGGCAGTAAGCAGGTTTAGAGTGGGCAGCATGATATAGTGTGGTCAAACTGGGCAGGAGGCCCGCACATATTGACTACACTAGGCCACGGGGTCCTCGTATTTTTTATTTCCTAGTCAAAAGAGCAGTTCTTATAGTTTTCATGGGAATGCTATTAATGACAAAGACCGAGAGAAGAAATACATGGGGAAAATCTGCCTTCCTCCATATACTGGACAATAGTTTTGGAAGCTGGAGGAACAATGAGTATCACAAGGAAGGAACAGAAAGGATGGGAGATTTTACAACATCTACATCCTTCCTATTATGGGTGGAATTGTATCCTCCCAAAAGATATGTTGAAATCTTAACCCCAGTACTTGTGAATGTAACCTTCCCTATTCGGAAATAGGGTATTTGCAGAAGTAATAAAGTTAAGATAAGGACATTAAGGTAGGCCTTAATCCGATATGATTGGTGTGCTTATAAGAAGAAAATCTGGATACAGACACAGATACAGAGAGAAAATGGCTGCATGAAGATGGGAACAAATTGGAGGTAGGATGCCACAAGCAAAGGAGTGCCTGGGGCTACCAGAAGCTGGAAATAACAAGCAAGCATCCTCCTGTAGAGACTTTAAAGAGAGTAGGGCCCTATTAGCACCTTCGGTTCTGACTTCTAGCCTCCAGTTCTGTGAGATACTGAATTTATGTCACTTTAAGCCACCTACTTTGTCCTATGTTGCTATAGCAGGCCTATAAAACTAATGGAACTCCCTTTAATATTCTATAGACTCTAGAAAGACTGGCATCAAGACCCACCCTATTTGGTTAGAGCATTTCAAACAGTATTTCAAACCAGAAGCTTGGCTCATGTGGTGACACCGCTTTAGAAACACTGTAACAACAGGTCAGCAACAAACAACATCCCAGCACTGATATCTTTATTGAAAGACTTGTTGCTCTTTCATCTTTTTCCAACAGGACTTGACAATTGAAGGCAAAGAACTGGATATTCCTGTATCAGCTGGAGTGTTATCTTGGAAACATAAACTTGTATGTGTTTCAAATCAAGGGAATTTAAGATGAGAAACACGTTACACAGAGAAACATGTTACAAGAGCTAAATGCAAATCAGAGGACAGGGAGGCAATCCAGCCACTAGCATCAGTGGAAAACTGCTCCCTACGTACTCTAGGCCTGAGAGGACAACTGACAAGCTGGTGTTATTGAAGCTGAGGCTACCCAGTTGAAGCCAGAGCCACAGAGATTCTGCCTACTAGGAGATGGAGCCATGGATGGAGTGCAAAAGGAGACAGACACTGACTGCTTATTTCCTCCTAGCTATTCACCTCTGGTTAGTGCTTCCCGTTGGCCAAACCTACTCAGTATAAAGTCAAGTTTGGTAAATGCAGTCTGTAGGCAGACTCCATAATAAGAATGAAACAGGGGAAGAGGCAGGGGTTGAATATGACAGCAAATGAGCAATGAAGGTACATTGCCTCTTCCATAATGGTTTTGCTGGCTATTTAATTTCCATATAATTTATTCAACAAATATTTGTTGAATGCATACTATATACCAGGGATTGGCAATTTCCAGTCATCAGGGGAAGAAAATAGAGAGAGTATATGCTCTCACAGATTTTAATGTCTAGTATAGAAAGTAGACATTAAACAAATAAATGCCTAACAAGGTGAACAAAGTTTATGACAATAAAAAAAAGAATACTCTGGGAGTGGAGATATCTCTATCTCTATCTCTATCTCTATCTCTATCTCTATCATCTATCTATATCTATATCTATAAACCTGCTTACTGCCATATAGCTCTCTCTCTATATATATATTATATATTATATATTATATATATATATATAATTGGTTCTCTTTCTCTGGAAAACCATGACTAACATAAACCCTTGAGGTGTTTAAGAAACTGAAGGAAGGCCAGCAAAATGCCTTAAGTGTTGTGACAATAGCACTCAGAAGCACAAGACGATTCTGATGAAGTATATAAGGCCAAATCATGCAGGATCTGTGAGTGGTGGATGGCTTCTGGGAATGGCTAGCAATCCCTGCACCGATGGATGAAAGATTACTCCAAACTTTGCTGTGAAAGAGAGAAGGCAAGTCAACGTTCAGAGACTTAGGCCCTTTTGCTCCTCTTTGCTCCGGCTTTTATTGGTCCTTCAGGATAATCACAAATCCTTATCACTGTTTCTCAAGCACATGATGTGTGGCAAGGGGTCTTACTGAAACTGGAAGGATCTGTTTACCCGGAAAGATACAATATGCTAATTCGGGCATGTTCTAGGAGTGCTGCTAAATGTGGCCTAAGGGACATCTCTTAGATCACAGGGCAGCTGTTTGGGCTAGGAAAGTTTCTGGAAGGCAACTCCCCAAGGCATTCCAATGGCAGAGTGGTCACGTAGGCCTTGGCATTCCAAAGGTCTACGCCCTTCTCTGAAACCTTCCCTGTCCTTAGCGGCCTCTATGTTACATTTTAGCAAGCCAGGTATTATGGTTCGTGCTCTACATTAATCCCAACAGTTGGCAATCTGGATTTTATCCTACCCAAAACAGGGAAATAATTTAATAGTGTAAGCAAGGGAGTGAGGTGACCTGAAATCAATTTTAAAAAAATAATTCTGGATGCATTAAAGGAAAAAGAATTGTACAGGCAGGAAGTGGGAGTTGAAGCAAAGTCAAATAATAGGTATTGCAATTGTCCCAGTAGAGAATGATGGTGCGTAAAACTAGGGTAAACTAGGGTGTAAAATGTGACCAGAGCTGCAACATATTTTTATGTAAAATTAATAGAATTTGATGCATCCAAATGAACCTAATCTAATCAAATGCGTGTAGCCGTAGAGTCAATGCATAGTAAACATTTTCACATTTCTGCAAGAATTCTAGGATTACCAGTTCCTCACAAACTCTGACATGATTGCCTATGAGAAAGATAGATGCTATTTTTGTTCCACAGGATACTAGTTCCCCAGCTGATCAGGTCTATTTAATCGAATCATTAGTCTTATCAGTTGCTTTTCTGGGCTCAACCAACCATTTGACTGCATTTTGTTTGCAAATTTGCAGACTTTTAAATAAATATTTGCTGGATATCAGTTTTTGATATATCATGTTATTTAAAGTAATATATTTTATATGCAGTGAAATTCTCCATTCCAACATTATATGAGCAAACATGAATTCCCATGTAATTTGACCTGAGAGGTAATAGAAAATACTCACTTCCACAATTCAGTAAGAAAAAAAATTGAGATAGTATAGTTTACATAAGAATAAATAAAATTTCAGAATTCCTGTGAGATGAATTACCCTTAATTTTTTAAACATTCTTATAATGATTGATACATTTTCAAATGGATGTCTTTTTAAAATCCTTCATTTTGCTAAATGTTTTCTATTCTTTTTTGTCTCAAGGTCAAAGCACAAAGAAAATACACAAAGCCAAGGGTGGGGTTCAGACATTGAGAAAATAATTTAGGAATGCAGCCAGCATCCTAAACATAAGTAATTGCTAGAAAAATATAAAATCTGTGGTGTCTTATATTTCTCCCAACTATATTCTACTGCTGTCTTCATTCTATGCTTGTTAGTCTGGTAGAGAAGTGTGGGAGGGGAGATGTTCTTTAATGTTTTGATTAAGCATCGGTCTTAGACAAACACTATGTCAAGGTAAGGCTCTCACAATTTTTCCTGCCCCTCCACTCCTGTGGCTAACACATACCCTAATTCATTCTGTAAGAGAAGAGTTTTTCCCTTATTCCTCTTCTATAGCTCTTGCGGGTTTCCACCAGTGTCTTAAGACTTTTGTCTTTTAAGAGAGATAGGAATGATGATCCAGGCAGTGTTTCTTTAGTGGCTGCTGTTCCCCTTCCCTGGCCAACCCCACAAACCCCAAGGGGAACTGTCACAGTATTCTCCCTGATCTTCCCTGTGACTTCCTGGTAGGATATGCGGAATAAAGTCTTCAAGAGGAAACAAACCACCCACCCCCATGTATGTAATCTGCAGAGACTTCATACTCTTCACTCTCTCTCACAGCAATTCATTAAAAGTTGTTAGCTGAATTGGCCTATTTGGTTCTAAGCAAGCAAATACTCAAGATCTGTTTCTCCTGAGTCACCTTTCTTAGATTTAGGGTTAGTGAAGTGCCCTGCCACGTGAGTTCTCCAATGGATTCAGAAAAGCTATTATGGGCCACCTGGGTGGCTCAGTCGGTTAAGCATCTGCCTTTGGCTCAGGTCATGATCCTGGAGCTCCCGGATCAAAATATTGGGCTCCCTGCTCAGCAGGAGTCTGCTTCTCCCTCTGCCCCTCCGCCCTCTCCTGCTCTCACTCACTCACTCTTTCTCTCTCTCTAATAAATAAAATCTTTTTTGTTTTTTAAAGAAAAGTTGTTACTTTGCAGTTTCCTCAGCTTTTTTCTTGTGCGAGGGTGGAAATGAGACCCTTCCTAACTCTATACTTCCAAGCTAAAACCAGAACACCAGGCACCTTTTTAAATATCAATTTAGAGGACAACTGAAAGCGCTTGTAGGATCTGTTTTCAAATAAAGAATTGCTGGTACCCAAAAGATTCACATTTCTAGCCTTTCTCCCACACCCCCTCTTGTGTTCACCTTTGAGAAAGCCAGAGATCACACAGCCAGGTACTAAAATCTCCCCCCAAACACTTGCTTTTCCCTGTTCCCTGGTTGCTAATCTCTCTCCTCTCTGAGATGATGCAATGCTTGTCAGTCACCGTAATGGGGAGGAGAAGAACTGAGAGACGGTTTATCTAATGAGAGCAGAACTGCTTTTGCTTTGGCATCTTTCTTCTCTCTGATACTGTTTTGTTTTCTGTCATCACCTGATGACCTTGCAGTTCCTCTGATTTTCATTCATGTGCCACACACACAATTTTGAAGTGAAGACCAGAAAGGGTCTAAAGGTCAAAAGCAGTTTTAGTAACAAAAAATTTATTTTTACTAAGAGTTTTCTCAGTCACAGACAGGAACTCAAGGGATACTGTAGATTTGGTCAGATAAGTATAAAACATTAAGGGTTTTATTTTATATTCTTTCCTATGAATCAGAAGTGGAATTGACTGAGCCAGTGTGGGTAAGGGTTTTGAGAGCTTTGCCCAGTAGTGAGGACAGACTGACTCTATGTCCTCTGTTTTCTCAACTTACCTGCTATGGGATCCCTGTCATTTCAAAACTCAGTGGTTTAGGTAAAGTATGGTTTGTATTTGCGAAAGGGAACTGGATTGTGGCTATTACTTCATTAAGCTCATTATAAGTTTCTTTAAAAATGGTTATTGAAATAGAAATTTTTTCTTTAATGTGAAATGGGAATCTGGCCAGAGTTGAAGGCAATTTACCCAGACCCTGATTTTACCTTTGGTTTAACCAGATGTGTGACCTCAGAAATTGACTTAATTATTCATTAACTCTACTTCAAAACTGATCAAATGAAAAGAAAATATCTATCCTCTCTTTTCTGTGTCACACATCTTATTTCTGTGATGCTAGCAATCTGGTTGAAGAGTAAAATTTGAAAAACACACCCACTTCACACACTGATTTATCTATCCAAATTCCAATTCAGTGAATTTTTAAGTTAAGGATTTTTTTTTGTGGTATAGAGACAAAATCTTCACTGGTTATTAGAATAGATTCCCAGTTTATTTCTTAAAAATTTTAGAGACTCACAATAAGGAAATTTAACCACTTTTTGAAAAATCTCAATCCCAGCCAAAGGAAAAGAGGACAAAGTAATATAAATCAATTAAGGCAATGCCTTTATTATCAAAAAATTGCATTTTGGGAAAACTCAATGAGAACCAGTAGCTGGAAATACAAATTGCTACATTATGGTGTTTTACACCTATATTGAATTTTCATAAGCAACTCAGAAACAAAGGCCAATTAACCCTAAAATAACCCTGCCATTTTGAACACAGTCATTTCAAAAGCATTATCAGGATTATTACCTTCTGGTCTAAAATCTGGTTATGCCACTTAATATTTTATCTTTGATGGAACAAACTCACATTCAGAAGGAAGAAAAGTGAATAATGGGTGGAAATTATTTGTGTTCACAGTATTAAGGAATGGCACTTACAGATAAACTTACATGAGATAACCATACTTTCTCTCTAGAATACCCACTACAAAGAAAAACCTCTCTTTCACTTTGTACCCAAGCTGAGATTGATGGGCAGTGCCAATCACTTCATGGCTCTTGTTGATGTTTGCTGTCATGGCTGAAGCTCTGTGAAGTTTGTAATAAAGTGACAGGAAGGATTTCAGCTTGTTGGCAGTTTTCCTTAAATAAGGGGGGATCTAATGATAAATGGGACTTAAACTAGAGAAAGTACCATAAACTCCAATGGGAATTCCTTCAAACCAAGCTCACATTCACACTGAAACTGTACTGAGGACAAGTTCTCAAGATGTGGAATCTTTTGGCATCTTTTGGCTGAAGTGAAATATTTTCTTGGCATTTTAAGAAATTTGATTCAGAAGCAAATACCCCATGACCTTTTTATATTCTAAAAGACTTATTTACTTGAGAGTCCATGGCCATTACTTATTGTACCAACATTAAATTAAAAAATACTTTATACTTATTTATTAACCAACTATTAACTTAATATTTAAAATATATCAAGGACCTTGGTAAATGCAAATAAAACATTATCACTGTCATAAAGTATTTACTATCCAATAAGTTATAACCTATATATAAGTATGTGATATGATGCAAACACTTCTATGAGAGTACAGAATAGGATCCATTAATTCCTCCATAGAAAGTAGGAATATTTCCATGGTCAATATTTGAGATAAACCATAAAAGTTTGGAGGAGTTCTCTATACAGTACATGGAGTGTGACCTGAAAAAAATTGTAATTTAAAATGTGGAGGCCAAAATTTGCATGAGTGAGGAATGATAGGTAAACTGATGTGTCAATAAAGGTTTATTGACCATATATAACTATGGTTTTCTAGATTTAAAAGTGTTAAATTTCATTGTCAAATCAAATGTCACATTCTTTGTTCAGAGTTGGGGTATGAAAAAATAACAAGATGAGCAATGAGGATGAAAAGTTAGTCTAGAATTAGATTGAGAAACATCTTGACTTTAATTCCAGTAAGTTTTTAATGTAATTCTGCAGTTATAGCAGAATCACTGAACAAGAATTTTTGTCTTAATTGCTACTCTTTTCTAATATGAACTCCCTGCTCTTGTAAGTTCCATCAATGGAAAAAAAAAAAATAGCACCTACAACTCCAGCCTCTAATATAATTTCTTTCACCATGGCTTTGATCATATTTTTTGTCCTATTTACAATGGATTTTTTTCTCTTCTCAGGAAATCTCAAATCCTACTCATCTTGGGGCCTAATTGAACCTCCAATTCAGCCTGAAATCTGGTATCTTCATACTTCTTCCAGAAGGTAGATCCCATCACCAGCATGAGCACCGACCAAAGAATAGCTATGAAGAATGTGGCTAGGACTTGGACATGGGGACTGAAGTAACTATGTGCCTGCAGAAGAGGTGTCACTTGCAGCACAGTCCAGAGGCAGGGGTGCACAAAAAAGATGCAGGCTGCTACTGAAGATGGTCTGGTGTGTGCTCTCCTGGAGCCTAATATTCCAGCAGAGCAAAAGGGACTCTGAGAATCCCATTCAAACCTGGCCTTTCAGTTTCTTATGGATGCTTAAAACTTCTAAATGTTTAGATAAATGATACATGGGTCTTCATTTACATGATTGTCCTGGGCCCTGAAAATATTATGTTGTTTCTGTGCACAACTAATAATGTATAACATTTATGCTTACCCTGTTTTATATGTTAATTTAGCTGATTCTATTATAATGTCTATTTTCCTCAAATAGAGTTGATATTCTTAGAAGATGGAAACTATACTGTTCAGAACCCAGCAAAATAGTATCCATACAATTCTTAATCAATAACTGTTTTTACTGAACTGAGAAAAGTATTTTACTAGTCAAGGGCCTAAATTGTACAATTGTACACTATGTGGAGGCTCTGTTGTACTGGGAACTTTCCTTCTGTTTTATAAATACATTGGAACATTTCCTATAAAGATTGCATCCAGAAAAATTACCTATTTGTTTGAAAAATAAACATAGCTTCTCTATTATCTTAGGGCACTGAAAAAGTGGAGAGGAATCTTAATAGAATGAATCAAGGCTTCTAAGTGTCAGGAGAATAGCACTTAGATTAACATTCTTTTCATTTTGATGGAATGAACATTTAGATTAGTAAAGACATGGTTTTTATTAAAATTCAGCCTCATTATTCATAATACATCTTCAGTTTCTATTAGTTCCATTTTATATAAAATAAGAGGAGCTAAGTACCTCTGTAGGGTCATTTCAGGGTCATTTTGAAGGACTCTTTCCAACAATATGTCATACAGTCTAAAAATTTACTATTACATCCTTCTGTTAGTCGTTACCTTTTCTCTGCTGTTTCCCTTAAAAATACAAACAGACCAGAGAAAAATACACCATAATGTTATTCTTCCCTTGGCTTTGGGGTGTTTATCATATATTCTCAGTGAGGAAATGGGAGAGCAGTATGCTTGGGTTGCAGTATACAAAGGCAATGGCATCCCAGGATATAAGCAAATGTACTGGTAAGTCCAAATCATCATGGTGTACTTGGTTTCAATCTCTGAGACGTAAATGAACAAGTAATATACATGCTTAACAATTAGAAGATAATTTTCTACAGCTATGACACAAACCCTAGCACACACGGTTGATGATATTATAGAGACTAAAAACAAGCATAATGCCTTACAATTAATATAACAAATATATGATTTCACAAGTGTGAGCAAAACAGAACAGTTGCCTTTCTTGTTCTAGAGGTTACACTTCTGCTACTGCAGCCTAAAATCAGGATTCTCTTTTTTCATCTTGTTTCCCTGCCACCATAATTACCTGGCCCTCCAATTTTTTCACCAATGCCCCCAAGAAAAGATTGGCTTTGCTCCAGTTCCCAAGATAATTATGTTTAAGGCAGTTTTCCAGTGATTTTCCTGCTTCTTCTCATTTGCCCAGAAAGACTTAATGTGGTCTCTCTTTTACATCTAGGATCATAAGTGATCATAGTAAAGTATCTTCAAGTTTAAGACAAAATCACATATTTTGATTCTTTAACGTTTCACTTAAAATTCATTGACACATTTTCATTGGCATTATGATGGCTAATTTTATATGTGAACTTATATAGGCGGTGAGGCCCACATTCCCTGAAATAGTCAAGTTGTTTTCCACCAGGGTTGATAGTTTACAAAAAAGTCTGTAAGCCTTGATACAGATTTACTCAGCCAATTATCCTAGATGGCTTCAAATACTGGAAATCTACTACAAGTACCATTGAATGATAAGTAGACCTGCCATCCTGCCTTATTTTACCCATGATGCTAGACTGAAGACTTTTTCTTATGTTCTTCCTAGTGACTTGGAGACAAGGGATATGCTGTTTCTCTAAGAAGATATCTGCATAATCCCCAGACTCCTGAGTCCAAGCTACTGCCTGGAGTTTCATTCTCCATTACCATAAACCTAAATGTTGGCTCTTTCCTAAACATGTTTCACATTTGTCTTTCTCTGATAGTACTGGCCCTCTCCTACCCAGGTGTGTCACTATAGTTAGTTTCTACATTTGAGTCATTTTCTATATCACTACCTTGCCCCAGGAGGCAGGTACCATGTCAGGTCTTAAACTACCTCCCCATCCTTCCCTGACCTATCCTCTTACAAACAAGTTTAGAAGCAAGCATAATGCATTATGCGTAAATTCAGAGAGCAGTATATATGCATTTTTAGGCTTTATTTTTTTAGAGCAGTTTTAAGTTCACAACAAAATTAAGAGGAAGGTACTAAGATTTCCTATATACTCTTTGCCCTCACACATGCATAGCTTCCCCCATTATCAACATCCTCTACCAGATGGTACATCTTTTACCAAAGGTAAGTCTACGTTGACACATCATTATCACCCAAAGTCCATATCTTGGTGTTTGTACATTCTATGGGTTTGAACAAATACATTATTACATATACAGCCATTATAGTATCATACAGAGTATTTTCACTGCCCTAATATCCTCTGTGCCTTGTCTTTTCATCCCTCCACATACAACCCCTGGCAATCTCTGATCTTTTACCACCTCCATAGTTTTGCCTCTTTCAGAATGTCATATAGTTGAAATCGTACAGTATGTAGCCTTCCAGATTAGCTTCTTTCACTTTATAATATGCATTAAGTTTCCTTCATGTCTTCATGGCTCGATAGTTTACTTTTCTGTGTGTTTAATAATATCTCATTGTCTGGATGTATCTATAGTTTATCCAAGTTTCCTTCATGTCTTCATGGCTCGATAGCTTGCTTTTCTGTGGGTTTAATAATATCTCATTGTCTGGATGTATCCAGTTTATCCATTTGGACTTACCAAAATGGACTTATCCATTTCACCTACTGAAAGACATCTTGGTTCCTTCTAACTTTTAGCAATTATGAATAAAGTTACTATAAACAAATGTGCAGATTTTTGTGTGGACATGTTTTCAAGCACTTTGAGCACAATTACTGGATAATATGGTAAGAGTATATTTAGTTTGTAAGAAACTGCCATACTGTCTTTCAAAGTATCCATACCATTTTGCATTCCCACCAGCAGTGAATGAGAGTTCCTGTGGCTCCACATCCTCTCCGGCATTTGATGTTGTCACCAACCCTGATTTTGGCTATTCTGATGGATAGCAGTATATTTTTTTCAGAAGTATGTTTTGAAAAGCATGTTACACATTTGGTACACATTGAGAACACAGTCAACTAAAGGCTTTTTTTGGGGGGGGGGCACATTGGCTTTTAACCCTTCTATATTTATGACGTGTTTTTGTACTTTATATTTCTATTTTAACTAAATGCTTTTGCTATGGTTATATTTTGTTTCGGCCAAGAGTTTCAGCCCCTCAAGAAGTTTTTTCTTCCTATACGTCTACTTATCCCTCCTACCAGGCTTCAAACCTGGAGAAAGAATACAATACTTGGACTCAGAATCAAGTTACATGTCTACCACTGACTGGTTGTGAACATTCAAGAAGTTACTTCTCCTCTGTGAATTGGGTTTTCTTTTCTTTAAAAGAGGACTAATACTACAAACTCCACAGGGCCTGTTATCAAGGGTCATATGAGATAACATATTCTTAACACTGAACAGAATCCCTAATGATAGTAAAAAGAATAATGAGCCAACAAAGTTATAATAATCAAAATAGCTTGTCTCCAAAACTATACAGTCCTACAAAAGATGAATTATTCTTTTGATTTTATATACAACACTTTATACTTCAGCATGAAGGGGACCAGAATGTACCACCTCAAATCATACTACTTTTGCATAGGATTAATTTGAGGTGAAGGTGACTGAAAAACAGTGGACATAGGAAAAGCTCTCTAGCCTCCTCCTAATTGCCTAGAAACGGGGCATAAGTTTCCCTTTTGTAAAGGAAATTTCCATTTGTAAAGGTGTCTTCTTCTCCTGAACCAACAATAAGAGAATGATCAGAAGACAACTTTCATCATCAGAGATGATATGTATTTGCATAATGAACTTTACTGAACAACCTGTTTACCATATATTTCCTACTCATTTTCCCACAGCCTCTTCCTTTTCCACACTTTGTTTAAATGGTATAAAATTCTCTGGGCTGATGGCTTCTTTGCATTTTCTCTCTCTCTCTCTTTTCTTATTTGGTGAAGCTCCCATGTGCAGATGTAATAAATCCCTTTCTCCTATTAATCTTTTTATCAATTTGATTCATGGGCCCCACCCATTGAACCTAAGAGGGTAAAGATAGAGCATTTTCCCTTTCCCATGGTAGCTAGGACTTGCTTTTCCCTTTATGGGTTGTGTGGTTTCTATTTCCTTCCCAAAATTCAGATTCTCTCTGTTGACTTCAGTGCTTGCCCTTTAACTTCTCAACCACTGTTACCCAGCAAATTCCTGTGCCTTTCAAGATAAATAGCGGGCTTTGTCCATCCTGAATTCCTTCTCCCATCAGTCTGGGCTTAGTTAGGTATCCTTCATCTAGGATTAGAACACAAGGTTACTAAATTCTGCAAGGAGGGGAAAGAGTGTGGAAATGGTGTCAAAGTAATCTCAGAAGATTTTAGGGCTGTAAAACCACAGATTGGATATCATATTTTAATTAAAGTCTAGTCTTATTTAGAGTTTTCTTACAGTTTCTCTAACAGTAATTTTACAGTATCAACGTTTCCCATATTTTTGATTCCTAATTAACCTACTTTACATCACTCATTATGAGAATCCTGCATGAAAACTTTCCGTAATAAACAGGTGTGTCTGTATGAAATAAGAACCTGAGTCTTCCCCCATCCTGCCAGTACCTTGTCATTATTCAGAGGTTTTGACCAAGTCTGCATAAATGACTTTGTCTTTTCTTACTCATGTATATCTTTTAAAAAAGAGTCTACAGCGTGCCTACTCAATCTCTGAAGATTAGGAATTATTTTCTTAAGTGAGCATTAATGAAAGGAGAATGCATCATTCTTCATCAGCCGATGGGCTGAAAATTGCTGATGGCAAATGTTGTTAATAAAAACACATTAAATGGAAAGAATGTATTTGGCAGTTAAGTGAATGATTCTTAGTGGAAGGGAGGCCTTATTTGTTGGATGATTGGAGAAATTAACATTTATCATACACAGACTGGCATTAGAAATGAACCCAAAGAGGGCTGCTTTTCCCCCCTTCATTATACTTATAGATGGTGAACAAAAATATCACCTGGGCAACAGCTAACCCGAATCTCATTTTTTGTCATTGTTGTAGCTATTTGTTTCAAAATGTTTTCCCCAGGAGAGCCAGCAATCCCTCCCTATCCTGAACTATCAAGTTGCAGACTACAAGTTTTCGATGGCAGCCAATCTGGAGAGTTGCATATATCTACCCCTAGACAGCTGCATTATGGAACTAAAAGAACTGCATCTAAATTCATGAGCCGATAAAAAGTAATCTGGCTAAAGTCTTTTTTTATACCAGAATATACAATGATAATCACACCCCCTTGAATTACAAATGTTCCATAACCATTCAAACTGGTACTGAGTTACTGACATTATTTGAAGTAATGACATAATAAAACACATTTTAAAAGACAAACCCATAATTTACTTACTTCTCGCTTAAAAAATGTTTCAGAAATCTTTTGAGATCATAATTGATAGAATACCATGATTTCATAGACCATCAAAGACTTGAATAGGTTTTAATAAACCAGGAGAATTAAAGCAGCTCTAGCTTGCTTGC
This sequence comes from Ursus arctos, assembly GCF_023065955.2. NCBI lineage: Eukaryota > Metazoa > Chordata > Mammalia > Carnivora > Ursidae > Ursus > Ursus arctos. The sequence continues at coordinate 31,183,948 of NW_026622841.1, read as the reverse complement.
TAGCTATATTTATTCTCTACCTTCTTCTAGCCTTTTTAACATCTAAAATTACAGCTAAAAATTAATTAAAATGGATAGTGACCTGAAGCTTTTTTAATTAACTAAGTTTTTTTTTTCTAAAGGGAATGCAATAAATCACAAATATCTCTATTTTCTATTTAAAGTAATTTTTTTAGAGTAATATTGTAGAGGGTACCTAGTACAGACAGATTAAGCTTCACAGTACACAGAAACGTGCAATCAATAAACTGGAATATAAGATAGTTGACAAAATGCATTTATAATTCCTCTTATGTTCCTACTTTCATGGCTAGAAACTCAAACTTTAGTATTAAATTATCTTTGGAAATGGCAAGTCATGATTTTGTATCACTAGCCAAAGGTTGTTTGGGGAATCTTTCAGTGGCTATGTTGATTTCACTGTCTGGCTGAGCTGATTAATTGTGCTGAAATATACTTAATAATTGTGATTTTCAGAGATTTAGTTTATAGTTTTGAGCTGGGAGTTTAATTTCAAACATTTCTTTCCTGTCATTCCAAATAAACCCAACTGAGCAAAATTATTTTCATGAGGTCTTTAATCCTTAAAGCATAGGTATGGTTATAGTGAATATGTGTCATGTTTATATGTCTCGACTCAAAACAATAGAGGGTAAGCACTTGACACAGTTGAACCTTGAAATTAAAATCTATGGTGTTAAAATTCCAGAATCCAAGATCTGTCATTAAAAAATAATATATATATAAACAAAATAAATAGATGGGGAAAGACATCATGTCCTTTGAGTAAGGGAAATTAGAATACGAAAGACCAGATTTCTGTTCAAGCTCTACTTTGAGCAGTGCCAAAGCAATAACTAAGGCTTAAGAATGTTCAAAGGCACCTGGTTAAATATGTCTTGAGAGAGGAAGGAAACAGAAATCAAGGTAAAGAAACCAAAGAGTAAGACATTTAGAGCCAAAATGAAATGAGTAAAATATGAACTTATTTGGGAGGCAAGAAAATATCAAGATACAGCAGAGACCTCAGATGGAGCAACCATCAATGTGTCATTTACTTTAAGGAAGATAAGCTTTCAACTCCCATTGTAGACCATTTACTCTAGATTTCTTTGAGGAATACCAAACACTTTACCAAGAATATTTAAACATTACTTACCATAAGCTATGTAAGTAATATAACTGAAAGAAAGAAATAAAATGGAGGCCTCTAAGATCTAACCCAAACAGGAAGGCATAGGAATGTATGACAGGAAGAGGTCTTAGAGACAAACCAGTCCAACTCTCCCATTTTAGAAACAGTAACTGAGCCTTAGCCAATGAAATGTATCTTAATATCAGAGACAGGATTAGAAATCATTTGGGGCACTAACAATCATGGAGTTTACAAATAACATCACACTCACGTTTTTATACCATAATACAATTGCCCTCTTGTGTAGGCTTTCTCCCTACAAATAAATCATAAAATTTGTGAATTTCCTAAGCACTTGTCTCTTATTTATTTTGCATTCATCTTGGCTGGCAATGAGTCCAGTGATGGGCATACAATGGAATTCTTAATTTCACTACTGTGAATGATTTGAAGGAAGACAGAGGACACTGAGAGATAGATGAAAACAGTTCCAGAATGTAATGAGCAGGAAACAAAACATCAAATAAGAAGGAATAAGGAGAATAAATATGCTCATTAAATATAAGCATCAGGCTCTGGTCTAGTGTCCTGATGCTCCAAGTAGAATTTTTTAAAAAATCGATCACATTGATTTTAAATCAAACACTTTGCATCACAACCTTCTACCTTCCTACCCACCTTCTAGCTCTATATTTATCAGTCAGAACACGTTCTTAGATTGCAGTTGTTTTTTCTCCTGTGGGAGTGGAAGTTTGTAGGTCTCTCTGATCTCCTTTTTCTGGCATGAACACATGGGCTCTCTGGAGACTGTCCCTGAGAGACAGAAGCAATGGTTGAGAGCACAGGCTCAGGAACCTGAATCTGCCTGCAAAGCGCAGCTTGTAACAAACTCTCTGTGCACTCTGGGACATGTTACTTTAAACTCAGTGCTTCAGATTTGTCACCTATAAAATGAGCCTAATAACAGTGCTTACTTCATAGAATTGTTGTGCAGAATAAGCAATTTAATACTGATGGAGTTCCTAACATATTGTAAGCCTTCTACAAATGTTAGCTGGCATCTTCCAAGAACTCCTAAAATCTTCTGGCACTCTAAATGGTGACCTTAATTTCTGTAAACTTAGGTTCATAAAATAGCTTTTCTAGAATTTTCAAAAATTTCAGCACAAATTGGGAAGACAGACTCATATCTTCAAATATCTTGGTCCATTTATCAAGAGAGAGAAGAGGCAGAAATCATTTAATCAAATACTTTTGTTTTTGTTTGTTCATTTGTTTTTGCCAGATGAAGGAATAATTCCAAGGACATTCATGACTTGGTTAAAACCACCCAGTGGATCAGTGGCAGTGCCTCCACCCATAAGATAGTTTCTTCTCATGATCACAGTAAATTGCTGAATCCAGTATTCAGTTTTATTAGACAAAAGGGATTGAGTAAAGCAAAATTTATGAATCAAGTTAAAATGTGATCTCTAGACTTTTAGGAGTTACAGAGATTGAGTTTTAATTTTATGGTGTTAATATAGAAAACCCTTAAAAAGCTTAGGTGTTTCTGGCTACCACGTGCACTGACATGGTACAGCCAATTGAGAGCCTCCCATGGACTTTATTGTACAAAGGATTATAATATTCCTTGTATAGGATTTTTGCATATGAGATACAGAAAGTAAGAATTCTTTACACTTTATTCTTTAAGGATAAATCGAAACCCCACTCAATCCTACACAGATTGAGAGATCTGTGGAATATAGATCTGGCATACACAGAAAAGGTGAGGATTTGACTCTAGAAAACTTGACAAGGCAGGAGGCTTTTCTTTTTTTTACCCTACAAATAGAGGTATTCCCAAATCTATCCATTTTTATCTATAATTTGGGTCTTCTAAGATAAAATAGAGTGTTATACAGAGAAAGACTAATGAAAAGGGCCAGAGGTAAACTTTGAAACTTATTATTTTCTCAATTCCCATTGAAATGCCAATTCCAGGATTCCGTATCAGAGATATTTATACTTTTGTGTATAAAGTTTAACAGACGCTTAATAGTTACTTACTTGGTACACAGAACTTCGCAGAATATAGGAAGATGAAAGGAGTTTAGGTCAGTGGGCAAAGCATTGTGCAAATAGGAAATGTGAATTGTTGCAAGATTGCTAGAATTAACTCAATAAATGACTGACAACAATTTCACAGCTTCTCTGGGCTTCAGTTTCTCACTCTATAAATTGAGGAAGTTGGAATACTAATGCCCATTTCAACTCTAATATGTCACAAAAGTTACAGTGGATGGAGCACACTGTAAAGAGCAGTGTATTTCAAGCCAAGAACTCTATTTCGGGCCTTCTAACTAAATTATTGTTTGACCTTAAATCAGTTATTTAACTTCTACCAGACTCTTTTCTTCTCAATTACAAAATGAGGTGTTTGACTATTTGATCTCTAAAGTTTCTTGTAGGTGTAAAAATCTATGATTCAATTCATGACCCTGTCCTCAAGGAGCATTCCATCCAGTTAAGGAGACAAGATAAGTACATAAAGAGGTCAATAGCAATATCAGCCAAAAATAGAACAGATGTCACAAGGCAATGGATGCCTTAATGCCAAATAAATGGGGCAGATAGTAAGTAATATAAATGTGAGGCAGGAGAGATCATTCTAGGTTGGAACAGTAGGACACTTACTCATAGAAGAATCATTCTAGCAGATCCTTAAAGGGTAGATTAGGTCCACTACAAGCAGAAGCTGATGTGGGGCTGGGCATTATAGTGAGCAGAATCCTAAAGATAAAAAAAGTACATCCTGAGAGTCGAAAAAAAGACTATGTGGTGTCAAAAAGGGAATGGTAATGTGACCAAGGCATTTTTGAAAATGGTGCTTTAGAAGGAATCATCTGAGAATAATATCCAGGATGAATATTTCTTTTCACTTCTTGATTAAACAATTGCCTATTGAGTAACTATCAGAAACTGGATTTTGAATGGGACTGGATACAAAAGGTGGAAGTTAGAACTTCATTTGTCAGTATTATTGATAACACCTCTTATGGGTTTCATGCATTGTTTCTTCCAAATATTAAAAAATTAATTTTTACCGATGAGGATTATTCAATCCAAATGTAATTTCCAGTAATTTGAGACCAATACACATGACAGATTTTTTGAAGCTGGAGAAGTCTACCGATTGAAGCAAACTGCACTAGGAATTTACATGCAAGCATCTGACAAACAAAAGGTGGTGTAGCCCTGGGGCTTACGGTTGTGACTTGAGAGCCAGTGGACCTGAAGCTTTACATCACAGGGCATGGAATAAAGCTGTGTTTTATAATGTCGGTAGAAAATCACAGGGTCTGCACTTGATTTCTTGACAAAAGTTTCTCAGACCCATCTGGGAGGAGTGCAACATATTCTTTGAATGCCATATGCTGAAACAAGGCTGTAGCTTGGGCAGATGCTTCCTAAGATAAAAGCATTTTATTCACTCCTCTCGGATAATTTGTCTGATACATCTCTGACTCCAAACCAGGCCCTTGATTCAATAACCAACCTCAATCAGAGATATCAAAAGTTTTCCCCTGCCCTAGAGTATAGATTGAACTTTCAACCTCAGAAGCTGTCCACTCTGTTAACAATGTATTCAAATTGCAAGCAAGCATTTAATGAACGCTGAGTTTCAGAGCTACAGCACAAAGACTGGGAGAGCCTTAGGAGCTGCCGAAATAAAAGGGCTCCTCTCTTAATTTCAAATATCAGAAGACTTGAACAGAACATGGCATCTTAGCCATCTGAGCTTTTTAAATGTGACATTGGCAGACGTACAATGCTCAGCTCTGTGGTACCTGAATAATTGAGGCTTTGAAACATCAAAGTGTTGACACCTTCAAACACTCAAGTAGCTTTATTTGAAAGATTCTTCTCACAAAAGAAGACTAACTCTGCCATTTGAGATCAATGCATTTCTCTGAAACAGTGTCCCTACTTTATATTGAAATAAACTTGTTTACCACATATTGACTAGCTGTGTCCCACGTGCAGAAGATATTTGATTAAATACATTTCTTTGTTATAACATAATACCCAGCAGAATTAAGAATGACTTGGAGTGGGGGGGGCATGATAACAACATAACTTATTTTCTAAGCAGTGAACGTTCTCAGATTTCACGTTATTCAAGAAGTTAGAATGAGGATTGGAGGATAATCAAGTTCGCATTAAATATTACATATTCAACAAAAATAATGATAATTACAACACGATTTCACTTATTCACTTTTTCAATGATAGCACTCGTTATATTTTGGGCATTGTACTAGGGTCTGCAAATACAGAGGAAAACAAGATAAAATAGGTATTGTTCAAATTGAGCTTGGACTCTAGTAGGGGATGTTAAAAAGTACATAGAACATATCACGTGGCATAGTAGTTTCCTAAGTAGCTGGGTATAGTGATGGAGGAACTACTTGGTTCCATAAGAGCCACAAAGGAACCCCATGGATTAGGGCATCTGATAGGCTTCCCAGGAAATAAAATCAAATCTGCAGTATAAAGATGAGAAAAAAACTATCTAGTCAAAGAGAAAAGGGATAATTAGGTGGTGGCCCAGTAAGCATTACAATCTTATGAAAATGTGCGGAGTTGGTAGAGAGATGAAACATTGTGCCATAAAATATCAGAAGGGTCAAGCTGTCTATGTCAAAGACCCAGAGCAAGAGATGAGGCTGGAGAAGAAAGGAAGGGCTACATATGAAATGCTTTTGCATATCGTGATGAAAATTTAGAGTCGTTAAAGTTTTTTAATCATGGACGTCAAGGAAGGGATTATTTTTCTGTATGTTGAAGATGGGAGACCTGAGCAGATGTAAATGTTTATGGGAAGAATTTGGCCAAGAGGGAGAAAGAAAAGCTATAGAAAATAATGGGAGTATCTGATGAACCTGGATGCAGAGGAGAAGAAAAGGCAGAAGTAGACGTAAGAGAGGAGGAAATCCATCTGAAAGTGTTTTCACCAGAGTGAAGGCCTCAAATACACAGCTATTCATTAATTCCTTCTGCAAATATTCTGCATGTGTACCATGTGCTAAACACTATCCTAAGTGCTGCAAATAGAGTAGTGAACAAGAGCACACAAACTTACCTCCCTTGTGGACTTTTTTTTTTTTTTTCTAGTTACATTCAAATGTAGATGGTCAGACCCTTTGTGGAAATGACCCAGAGGGGCAAGCTTATATCTTTCCATGCAAACAATAGATGTTTTTTTACAAGGAGCTCTAGGAGAACACTTCTACCACAGTTACCTAATTTACAGGATACTTGACATAATGAGCCACGCTAGTGGGAGAGGGATTTAGAAGAAACAATGTCATAGCAAGGGGGCAGACACCAACTCTACATGCAGGACTGGACCTATGTTTACAGTGGGAAATGTTAAAGAGAGCCTTTAAGAGTTAGCTGTTTCCCTTACAGTAGCCATAGATATTGCCAGTGATATTCAACTACTTGCTCCATATAAAAGTTAAAACCCATTTTCATTTTGTGTGCTAGTATTGGACAAATATGTATCAGTGCAAAAAAATAAAGAGTGTTTTGATAAACTTCAGAAAGCTGTACCAAGAAAACTGAACACTCACATAACATTTTGCATATTTAATAGGCACCTTGAAGCTAATGATGGGACTCCAAGGGGCCTATTGATCTCAAGTTAAGAATTCTAGACCTATTGCATAGATGCTGCTTTGGGAAGTAGCAAAGAAAAGGGTAAACTAATTATGACAGGATTAGACATAAGCAAGAATGGATAAGAGAAGAGAGAATGTGAGGAAATGAAAAATGCAGTAATAGAGTTAAAATCTATAGCTAACATAATAGAGCACATTTTCACCTAAATGACTCAACGCACTGCAGATTTATCATTCCCTGGTCCTTCCTCAGGAACACAGCCAGTTTCTCTTTTTTGATCTCCTGATTGCTTTAATTAGCACAATTATACTGCCCAGATCTTACTGTTACAGGGAGATTTCCTGATGTTAAAGATATGCTTTTTTAGACTGCAGTAACACAATGAAATCCTGAATTGAGGGCATGTTTCAACACGGTAAACACAGACAAACAAAAATCTCAAAGAAGATTTTTCTTCTCAGTGCAGAGATCATTTTCACCAGCATTTAAAAATAAAAATATTAGGGGCGCCTGGGTGGCTCAGTTGTTAAGCATCTGCCTTCAGCTCAGGGCGTGATCCTGGAGTCCTGGGATCGAGCCCCACATCAGGTTCCTCCACTGGGAGCCTGCTTCTTCCTCTCCCACTCCCCCTACTTGTGTTCCCTCTCTCGCTGCCTGTCTCTCTGTCAAATAAATAAATAAAATCTTTAAAAAAATTAAAATTAAAATTAAAAAATTAAAGACAGAAGAATTTAGGGACACTGGGTTGGCTCAGTGAATTAAGCATCTGCCTTCATGTCTGGCTCATGTCATGATCCCAGGGTCCTGGGATCAAGTCCCCATCAGGCTCCTTGCTCGGCAGGGAGCCTGTTTCTCCCTCTGCCTGCTGCTCCCCCTGCTTGTGCTCCCCCTCTTTCTTTCTTTCTCTCTCTGACAAATAAATATATAAAATCTTTAAAAAAAAAAAAAAAGAAAGAATTTATAATTCACCTTGAATTCAACTCACCAACACAGAGATGTTTATATTGTTTTCTTAATTCTCATCTAAATCACAATTCAGCTGTTCATAAAAATAAAGCTTATTCATACAGGCCATCCAACTTCTTTATTGTTTTTACATTCATGAATCTAATCTCTTCTTATGCCTTTCACAATTTGCTAATAATAGTTGCTCTGAAATTTCTCTTGATTCTCTTTCTTTTTTCAGGTTCTGTCACCAATGCTTTGGTTCAATTAAAATATGGTCTCATTCATAGAAGACTGAAATAGGGCCCTAATTTCCCTTTTTAGTCAGTTTACCCATTAAAGTTAATCTTCTGATAACACTGAGATTAATTCTATTTGTGAGTGTATTTTATTTTCTTGGTTAAATACGTGGGAGTGGAATTGCTAGATTACATGATGTTTGGCTCTATAAGAACCTGTTAGTTTTATGCTCCCAGCAGCATTACAGAGGAGTTCCAGTTGCTCTATATGCTAATGAACATGTGCTATTGTTAGCCTTATTAGTGTTTGGTGGTATCTTATTGTGACATTAATTTGCATTTCCTTGAAATGATATCACACATTATCTCACATGCTTATTTCCATGTTGTTTTGTGATATATCTATTCAATTCTCTTTTTTCTTTTCTTTTTTTAAGTAGACTCCATGCCCAATGTGGCACCCAACATGGGGCTTAAATTCACAACCCTGAGATTAAGATCTGAGCAGAGATCAAGAATTGGACATTTAACTGTCTGAGCCACTCAGGTGCCCAAATCTCTTCTTTTTTATTAAAGAGTAACTGACATACAATATCGTATTATTCTGAGATATACAATACAGTGATTCAATATTTATATATATTATAAAATGATCATCTTGATAGGTCTAGTAACCATCTGAAATCAAAGTTGTTGCAATATTATTGACTATTTTCCTTACACTGTGTATTACATCCCCATGTCTTATTTATTTTGTAACTAGAAGGTTGTACCTTTACCTATTTCATCTATCACACCCATGCCCCACCCCCTGGGAATCATCAGTTTGTTATCTTTATCTACAAGTCTGTTTCTGTTTTGTTTGTATTGTGTTTTAGTGAAGATCTTTTTTTTTAATTTATTTTTTTAATTTAAATTCAATTAATTAACATATAATGTATTATTTGTTTCAGAAGTACAGGTCGGTGATTCATAAGTCTTATATAATACCCAGTGCTCGTTACAACACATACCCTCACCAATGTCCACTGGCCAGTTACCCCCATCCCACCATCCCCCTTTAGACTCCACACGTAAGTAAAGTCATATGGTATTTGTCTTTCTCTGACTTACTTCATCGAGCATAATATCCTCTAGGTTCATCTAGGTTGTTGGAAATGGCAAGATAGAAATCTTTTTTGTGGCTGAATAATATCCCACTATATATATATGCCACGTCTTAGATTAATTCTTTTTATCAAAAAATGTGATGGTTCCCAAATAATGGGACTTTCACTATCATTCCAAATCAACTTTTTAATCCTCTTCACTTCTCATCAAAATGGACCCTCCAGATACGACTACAGGGACTATTTATTTACATTTCCACAAAACACAGAGTTCTCCTACCCCCATTCTTGCTTCACACAATAATTGCTTAGAATGCATTTCCTCCATGTCCCATACAATCATATGCAGGTCTCACAGATACATACTTGTCATTTCTGCTTCCTAAAACAAATATCGATTTTTACCTTTTCTAGGAGGCCTCCTTGAGTAATCCCAGTTGAAATAACTCCTCAATTTCTTTTTTTTTTTAATTTTATTTATTCATTTGACAGAGAGAGAGGGAGAGAGCACAAGCAGGGGGAGAGGCAGGGAAAGGGAGAGGGAGAAGCAGACTCCCCGCTGAGCAGGGAGCCCAATGCGGGGTTTGATCCCCGGACCCTGGGATCATGACCTAAGCCTAAGGCAGACAATTAACCGACTGAGCCACCCAGGTGCCCCTAACTCCTCAATTTCTAAGCCATTTATTAAATATTACCTTGCCTTGAGATACAGAAGACAAGCAACTGTCTTTAAATATTATTGCAATTTTTAATTTATAATTTTATATAAAAATTTTATACTATAATTTTTATAATAATTTTATACATTGCATGTTTCACTGAGAGGATGTTTTATGCATATGCTTCCTGCTTCCATGTAATGAATATGCTGACGATAATTCAGACTACTACAAAGCAATAGCAGGGCTAGGTGCTAGATCTCTGGCAACCTGTCTCAAGAAATAAGAGCCTATCAGATGGATTTAGCCTTTTACAATCCAATTTTTTCCCACTGGGTTCTAAAAGCTGAGTTCAAAGAACTTTTCTTGCTGACCTATAGTAATGATGGAAGCATGGAAGCTTTCTGTTCTTTACTGTAGTATCCTACCCTAAGGATGTTATTGATAAACAGATGGAATACCAGATTTGCCAAGATTGGTATGGGTTGTAATTGTAGCACCAGGGTGCTATTACATATTGTCTACACAAGCTAAGTGTTCTTTTAATTGTAGTGGGAAATCAGATGGTAGGACTTTTTTTTTCTTTCTTCTTTTGGTAATAACTATACCCAAGTATACATTATATTATAGCTTATGGGCTTAAATGCTGACATTAATCAACAGTTTCGTTTTCCTGGGGTAAGAACTATTCACAAAAGAATTGACTTTGCAGTACTCGAAGTTATGGACCACATTAAGTCACATTTGGTGACTTCCTGTATCTTTAGGGTTGGGTGATTTTGTCATTATTGTATTTTACTTCCATTCATAGCAAGATGAAAATGATGGTTTATCGGTATTATTTTAAAATTAGGAAGATCTCTGAATAAGTAATATATTTTACTAACTACTTCTAAAAAGTTAAAACTCATTAAAAACAAATTGTATGTCTTGTGGATAAATTTTAAAAAAATAACTTGTATTTCAACAACTAGAAATGTTTGTGTTTTCTTTTTTCAAATAACTCTTTTCCCTGAAACAGGATCAGGCTTGAAGTGGAAAAGAAGTACAAAATCCAGCCACTTTTGATAGGTATGTGAAATCCAGAATATTTTTCTCTGTAACATTTTAAGACTTCACACTGCCCTACTTGAATATGAGTTAACTGTGTAGTCATGTATACTTTTTTTTTTTTTTTTTTTTTTTTTTTTTTTATGGATGTCAAGAGTGTAGTGCTGTCACCTGAATGATGTCAAGGTCAGACTATCTAAGATGTGGATATCCTGGGAAGGCTATCTGCACAGTAAAACCCTAATACTAGAGAACTCATTGTAAGTGAAATTTACAAAAGACCTGTCCAAGCAAATGTCACTGAATGCAGCAGGGTTAAGGCAATAGCACATTTTCTTAAAAGGTAAGTACTTGTGGCTGTTTGGAATTCATGACCCCTACTTTTTTTATTTGGAACAGGTCATAGCACCACCACCAAAAATAACATCCTCAAAAATCAATTCATTAAATTTCCAATTGAATGAAACTTTGCCTTCCTTCCTTCCTTCCATCCTTCCTTCCTTCCTTCCTTCCTTCCTTCCTTCCTTCCTTCCTTCCTTCCTTTCTTTCCAGATAGGATATTCTCTAGGGTGGGTAGGGTTAGCCAATTGTGGAGATAGGGGAACTGACAAGGTGTCAAAGTTCTGCCCTTTGTGTTTTTTCCACCCTTCCATTTACTCATTTAGATTCTCTTGATAACCTTTGGAGAACATAACAGGAAGAAAGCTTTAGGGAACCTAAAGGACACAAAAGTGCCCTCTCTCAAATACTCCAAACATTGTGTTCAGAAGAAGAGACTGGAAGAGCAAGAGTTAAGTTGAATACATCTGCATAGTGAAATTTTTATCTTTCTGTGTTTGAGAAGTAAAATTTTCTCCGGAAGTATTAGTTTCTGTGTGTAAGGAGAAACTTTCAGAAAACAAATTGTGTAAGAAAACTAATATCCAGTAACTACTATCTTTCATGGTCTCCTTTTGTGAAGGAGGTAAGATTGACTGACAATGACCACTGTATGCTTTTCCTCAGGGAGGTTCACCAAGGACCTGTGTTGAAGGGTTGTGTCTATGGGAAGGGATGGGAATATGTATTTACTAATCAGCAACTAATCAGTATTCTTGTTTAGAATTGTTTGGATTTCTGTCGTTGTTGTTGTTTTGGTCAATAATTTTTAAAAAATATTTGGGAAAAAAACCCTCATTTTTAACATTAAAGAATAGTTAAAATAGTCCAGCAAAAGTAATATTTCATTAGATGTTTCCACTGGAGATAATAAAAGATCCAGAACCTCCTTCACATCTCTACCTTCTCCCCCCAACTCTGCTAGTTCCTTTGGTCCTTGCAGAGGCTCAGTTATATCAAGACAACTGCTGATGGCTCAGTTGGTTAAGCATCTGACTCTTGATTTGGGCTCAGGTCATGATCTCAGGGTTGTGAATTCAAACCCCAAGTCCCCTGTTGGCTCTGTGCTGTGTGTGGAGCCTGCCTAAGACTCTCTCTTTCCCTCTCCCTTTGCCCCTCCCTACCACCAGCCCCCTCCCACCTGGACCCACTCACATGCATGCACTCTATTTAAAAAAGAAAGAAGAAAGAAAGAAGAAAGAAAGAAAGAAAGAAAGAAAGAAAGAAAGAAAGAAAAGACAAGACAATTGCTAAGTCATATTCCTGATTAAGTGAGCAGTATTAACCTTGGGAAGCCTGGGCCTGAGTCTGTTAAGACACTTAAAACATACCACCATCATGGCAAAGGCCAAAACAATGTGGGTATTAGGCAGACGTCATTTGGTGGCACATTTGACATGGAATAAAAGATGACTACACCATTTTGACCAATCCATATTGTTTGAGCACCCTGAAATTTACATTTAACTGCATTTTAAAAAAACATATGATACTATCTTGCCTACAGAGAGTAGGAGTTCCTGAACTAGGCTGGGCCTCACATATTATCTATCTGCTGAGGTTATACTGTGTATCTCTTGAAGCTGTGCTCCACGCATTAAGTACCTATAATTTTTATCAGACAACACTGCTATGGAAAAACCCAAAGAGAATATTAGACAACAAACAAAAATCCTGAGAGCATCACCAGGCAATGATTAGAATGTTTCATGGGAGAGATTATTTTTTAAATGTCACTTTTATTTGAAGTTGGAGGAAATGGTACTTCAGCTCAACCTTATGGTAATTGTCAATCCGATCACTGCAAATAGCAATCTGAAGATGTGTTCCACCTGAAATCATTACACTTCCCTCCAACAGAAGTAATAGCCCCTACCTCTGTGTTCACATAGTACTACTTATTTACTAACTTTCTCATGGCATATATAAAAATATTACTTTGTTGTAGTTATTTTCTATTAGAGGGAATAGGCCATTTCCTGTTTTTATTATTCTCCACTGTGCATAACTTTAAAAATAAGTACATGATAACATTTTGTTGGATGTAGTTGAATTGCACTAGACTGGGTTTTCTCATGCCAAGGTAAAGTGGAGACATAAAGACCATTAAAAGACATAAAGACCATTTTGATTTCTAACATGGCTATTTCATCTTACACAATAGATATTTCTGTAGAGGATGTGTACATCGGTTTGCCAAGAAGTATTTTCACCTATTTTGATAAGAACACATGGTGATGGTGGTCAATGAAAAAATCTGAATCTGGAACAGGAGGACTGGACACCACCCAGGTGTCCAGCAGGCAGCTAGCCGGTGTGCTTTACTACATTAAAAGAAGATAGAAAGAGGCAAGATTTCAAGATTTCAAATGAAAAAAAAAAAAAAAAAGCTTCTGTGGGAAATTGAATTGGGGCTGTTTAGCAGAGGGGTAGGAAAATTATGCCACAATCTAATAAGAGAAGCAGTTAAAGTCTTCTGTGGGAAGTCTTCAGGCTGGGTAGAAGGAGAGGCTGAGGTATACTGTCAGGTATTGAGACCAAGTGAGGATAAAGTAGGATATAAGAAGATCTGGAGCCAGTGGCTTCCAGATGAGCCACTACTGCTAATCAGTTGAATGCTATTAGAAAAATTATCTACTTTGCATAGGCTCAGTTCAACTGTTCATAAAATATCAGGTTTATGTAGCTGGCTTCCAAAATCACTTTTAGCTTTAAAATCATTTGAGTCTCTAACAAAGGCAAGATGTTTTCTACATCCTTTAAAATTCATTCTGAGAAATAGTGCAATCTCCAATAAGTCAATTAGTTGAGTTTCTGGGAGAAAAAAATTATTTCTGGGGACTAATTTGCAAGTTGCACTTTATAAGAAAATGAAAGTTATGCATCATAATGTATTTCCCTTTTTTACTTTAGTTTCTAAGAAACTTAGAAATTAGATTAGATGTTGGAAATTTTATAGCAACATGAAGTTTCCAATAACAGTAAGAACCACTTCTCAAGAGCTTTCTTTTGCTTCTGGAGATAGGATTTAATATTTCAAATGTATATATTTTTCATTTTCTATTTTGTTTAGCTGTAAAACACCTCAATGTTTATTAAAATGCATGAGTATAAATAAATGAATAATTAGTATTTAATAATTGGTTCTAGAAAAAGAATGAATAGAACAAATTGTCACGTCTCTAACATTGATTTCTATAACTTTTCTATATTTTGCCATTATTCATTGAGATGCATTGTCTAACGTACTAATAAAGTTATGTTTTTGTAAAGGATCTTAAATCCACTATCTGACTCAAGACCATTTATCTCCAAGACACAACGAGTAAAGTCAAAGCTCTAAATCTACAATGCCATGAATCACCTGATGGTAACTTCTTAGAAGTATAGGGTTCAAAACATAAGATAAACAATCTTCAGATGGGCGTTTCGTAAATCTAAGTCATCTTGAAAATGGGAAAGTTTGGTATTTGCTACAGGCCCAGGTCCTTGCAAGTAATCTTTCTTAGCACACCATATTATTCCCTATTTTACAGCTCTATTTGGTTATTTGATTAAGAATTGAAGTTAACATGTGCAAAAGAGACTGACAGCTCCTGTTGCTAGTTCTTATGCTGGACTTATATCTTTTTCCCCCCCTTAATTTGGCAATTTGGCTTACAACCTACAGAGATTCTACTCATTTAGTAACTATTCTTTTACTTGGAAAGGGTTACCTTCATTGGCATATGCCTGACTTGGAGAAACTGTATGCTAAGGAGATAATTTTGCTGGATTAGAATTTTTAATTCATGGGGCGCCTGGGTGGCACAGCGGTTAAGCGTCTGCCTTCGGCTCAGGGCGTGATCCCGGCGTTCTGGTATCGAGCCCCACATCAGGCTCCTCTGCTGTGAGCCTGCTTCTTCCTCTCCCACTCCCCCTGCTTGTGTTCCCTCTCTCGCTGGCTATCTCTGTCTCTGTCAAATAAATAAATAAAATCTTTAAAAAAAAAAAAAAAGAATTTTTAATTCATAACCCACCGATTTCTTGTCAAAATTTTAGGTTATTTTGAATTTTAGGTTATTTTGATATTTATAAAACTATGTTTCTGTGCCCATTTGTTATTTTGACCATTTTGTTAAATAATGCATAAAGTATTTTTGAAGCTAACTTTCTCAGAAAATATTATTTTAATAAAATCTTTTATTCAACATATTTTCATCTAAATGATATGTGTGCACATATATAGGCAACTGGATTTATTAAACACCTAATGGTTGGCCTTATTGGGTATGGTACAGGAACCAATGTTATAATGCTAAAGATGTAAGATGAAATGAACATGGCCACATCAGGGACAAGCTCATATTAAATTTATCATTTCATATACATAGAATGGCTTTTTTAATGGTAAAATTATAGAACTTACATAATTTTCACAAGTAAAACAGGAATACCAGAATCAGAAGCATTCATCTCCAATCTCCATTGAGAAGGGAAGCCCTAGATCTAGGATTTTTTAACCTTAATAAGACTTTTAAAACTCAACTCAGAAGTAGAGCATTTGGCCTTAAAAATATCAGGTGACTGATTAACACAAAGGTTTTGAAAAATCAGTAAAACTGGTTGATGTATTAAATCAATCAAAAAGGTTGATCGGGAAACCCCAAAATGGCCTATGTAACCTATAATCTTATCTTCTAAATTTCAATTTCACCTACAAAAAGGTAAAACCATCTAGAATGTACTAATTGAAATTACTGGACAATCTGAAATGCCCAAATATATAAAATCATATACATATACATATATATAAAATCCCTCTCCCCAAATAGAAGAGTGCCAGCTAAAACACTTTCTTTTCCATTCTGTTAATTTCAAGAACATTCACTGGAATTCATGTTTCTTAGATTTAAGAGAGATTTATGAAAAAGAAATGGAAGGTACTCATTTTCAACACAGTTGATATTATTGATTAGCTGATAGTCAGTCCTGAGGCATTATTTTCATTGTGCAAAATAAGCATAAAAATACTACAAGCAATTAATTGCCTGCTTTTCGTATCAAGCTTTGCAATGGCCTATCAGCCTTTTATTAATATTAATGAGGAGAATTAGCACGGAAGATCAGGGAGCCACGATAGCGCCGAGAACCTGTGAGGACCCTACGGCTCTCATGCTTTATTATTTTTTAATCAAAGTAGCTGACTTGAAGGCACAAAATTAAAGAACTGAGTCTTTTATGATTCCACAATGATTCAAATTAAAATGATCTATACTTGCATAATTCCCGTGAACCATTTTGTGCTTGTTAAAAACAGTTAAAAATTGCATAAATTCATGATTTAAGGGCTATGGTTTTCTTTTCTTAATGAACAGTCCACTTTATGTGTTTCTCCCAACTCACACATGTGGACATAATAAAGCAAAAGAGGGTGGGCATAGTGAGCAAGAGAGAATTTAAGCCTATGATTTACATTAAAAGAGAAATGCTCGTTTGTCACTTCTTCCAGCTCACTAGAAACTCTTGGCATTAATACACAGCATCACTGAATGTCCTTGAAAAACCTGTATAAAAGAAAAGTGCTGGGAAAGCCCATTTTTCAGAAAGAAACACAGAAGCTATGCCATTGAAGACAAAATGGTTCTAAATCCATTCTACTTAGAAATTTAGGGCCCAATGGAGGAGCTTGAGTGCATCTATAAAAATTATTCTTTTCCTTTCAATAACCAAAAATTAAAGCCTCTAAAGAATTTATATATTGTTTAAAATATTAAGGTTTCCAGTACAATTTTGTGTTAAAATTACCATGCTGTACGTAAGTTTTAAGATGATTGACTTAGACTTACATTAGACAAATGATATAACTGGAAACTCAGAAAGCCATTGACTTTCAAAATCATCATAGCAATGTAAATATATGAATACAAACACTATGAAATACTACATATTCATTTTAAAAAGCTATAGGCCCAATCTCTATTAATGGAATTCAGAATTCAAAAACAGTCATGAGCAGTCTCTTTTACAAGAGACTGAAACAATATGAAACATATAACATATAGCAATAATAAAACAAATAATGAATTCCAAGGAGACAGATTTCTCATATTGGTAAAAAGGCAGGAGTCAGGGTTAAGTTTAGAGACACCAAAGGAAAGTTTCTATGCATCCAGAGAAGACAAGGAGATCTGCATTAGATGAAGGAGAGCTCCAGGACATAAGTTGTGTTGGAAATGGCAAGAGGTAAGTATCAAAGTAATCTAAAAGAAAATCTTCCTGAGAAGTATTTCTCAAAATGTGGTCTTGGATCACATTTATCATTGTCAACCCAAGAGCTTAAACAAAAGAACAAAACAAAATAGATTCTTGGACCATCACTTCAGACCTATAAACTGTGATCTCCAGGAATTTTGCCTTTGCATTCTAAGTGATGCTTAGATGGGAAATCAGGATGATGGTGTTCACTTTTTTTTATAATAATTTGTTGTGTTTTGTTTTTCATATATATATATATATATATATATATATATATATATATATACTTTAATGTAGTCATAAGAGGAATCCTTATCTATCTCAAAAAGAAAAATAAAATTGGAGTTGTTCTATTAAAAGTAGAGGGTAAGGGGACTGATCTCCTCAATCTTGTCCTCCTCTTCAAACAGCTGTACCACCCAGAGCCCTGAGAAACTTCCCAGGAGCCTTTACCTCGAAGATTTTCTTCCTCCTACTCCTTGAGACCCTTCCAGTCTTCTTTACATTGCAGCAGCAGTCCAAAGTGCACATAGCTGCAATGCCTGATTGATCTTGACTTGGTTTTATATCATTATTTGCACCAGCATTATAGGTGCCATTCAAAGTATTCTTGGGGCGAAGATCAGTATGTGGATGCTATATTGGCAGGGAGATTCATGTTATCCAAGACACATAGTTGTTAGATGTCTCCAAGGATAAACTATATTCTCACCTGGAGCTCCTTCTCTTTCTTCTGTCAAAATTGCATCTGCTTTACCAGAGGTTCATTTCCTCTTGGTGAGTTTTATGTAAAATAAAACTTGATTTTGACATTTTACATTTATTTAAGAAAAATTAAAGATATGTACGATATCTTATATTGTGAGAATAAAGCTTATGGCGAATTACACCCAATGAAAAATTCCTGTTCTAACTGGAGTCTCTGTTCAATCCTTCTTCAACCTACCATGCTCCAGAAATTTGTTCTATCTTTTCCTGTTCCAAATGTCAGCACCCACTTTCTGTTTTAGATCACTCTTCAACTGTGCTGAGAAATAAGATGTAAGAAGTAAGATGTAAGAAGTAAGGTGTCTAATTCTGCAGTCCTTGTCCGCTAACATTATAACTCTAACTTAGAGCAAACAACAAAAGAAAAGTGTTTTACCTTTCCATAGGAAAAAAAAAAAAATGTTTATAACTGTATGTAAATGAATTCATGTAAGTGGTAGTGAATGGTGTATAGACCAAGGGCAGCTACTGGGAATGGACAGTAGATATCAAACTGCCCAGAGTTGACACCATGATATAGAAGGAATTTGTATTTGTAAAAGTTTAGCACAGTGTCTAGTACGTGGCATATGCTCAGCATCACCTGCTATTATTGCCCTTTATTATTACAGTTGGTGCTTTCATTAGTGAATTCTACCTTCTAAATTAGTCAATGTTTCTCACTGCCATCAAATCTATAGACTAATGTCCATCACCTGCAGAATTACTGTGGCCAGTGGGTTTCTCTCTAATACTGTCTGCCTGTTTCCACCAGGTCAGTTGTACACTTACCAACACTAATTTGTGTTGGTTGCCAAAAGTGTTTTTGTCATCAGTAATTTATTAACTTATTTAAGGTTTTTGTAAAATATGTTGGAAAAATAACTCTTCTTAGAATCTTTAGAAAGACTGGATCAGGTTCAGAGAATAAAACATTTCAGAAGTAACAGAAAATGTTTTAAAGATTAAAACAGATTTAAAAACAGATTTCCAGCTCAAACTATCTTTTGAAATTAACTAATGAACACTACAATGAGAGAACTCCCATTATATTATCATCATCCTGAGGTCACTGAAAACCTGGATGATGTAACATCACAACAGAACAGGGAACTAGATGGAAGACTAGAAACAAATGCAAATTTGTGTGCATGGCCACCTTGAGTTTTCAAAACTTCACTTTAAGAAAAATAAAGTTTGTTTGATTTTAATTATTCTCAAAGGTAAAACTGTTGTTATTTTCTTTAGATACTTTTCTTGTAGTTCATTAGTCCTAACAGTCACATTGCAAAAAAAAATTAAGTTTCTTTGTTAATAACATTGCAGGCAAAAAATTAAAAAAAAAATAGTTTCCTTGTTACACTTTTCTTTTTTAAACTTAAGAAAATGTATTGTATGATGTTGTGTTGTAACCTATTCTATTGGATTTTCTTACTCAGGATTTTTACCTAAAGTTACAA
Organism: Ursus arctos; assembly: GCF_023065955.2. NCBI lineage: Eukaryota > Metazoa > Chordata > Mammalia > Carnivora > Ursidae > Ursus > Ursus arctos. The sequence continues at coordinate 31,164,319 of NW_026622841.1, read as the reverse complement.
GTGAAAACATGCTTCAGGACTGATTCTGAGATGGGAATATTCATGGTCCCTCCCTTGAGAATACTGTAGGTGAATTGGAAAGGTGAAAGAACACCCAGCCAATCTCACGTGTGAAACTGTAATGTGTCATCATCATCACACTTAAGATTTAAAACCATCTACATTTTAATTAGAGGTAAAAAATTGCAGTGGGTATTCTGGACCTTCCCTTGCAGGAAGAGTTTGGTACATTCTCATCCACGCCCAAGGTGCTGGGTAATCTATAAAGACTGAGGAGTCTGCTCAGGCTAGGCCAACAGCCTAATGCATCTGAGGGCTGACAATACAAATAAACTTCATGATAAACACACAGGGCCCAGCTTAATTTTTCAAACTGTATTTTGCATTTTGATGAGGAAAAAAAATCTGAAACTGAGGGCAAAGCAGAGAGAGCAATGGTGCTGTGCATGCTACATTTTTCATCTTAAACAGCATGATTTACTTTAGCCATTTCTGGAGTAACAAATCCTGTAACTGAAATTCATGCTTGGAATGCCTTACAGGGTTGCAAAGGCAAGCTGATTTTTTATCTTAAAAAGCTATTCTGGTTAATTTAGTCTTGATAGGGGATGGAGGAAAGGTAGGATATCAGGTATGGATAAAATACACTCATTTCTCTATTTGAGGTTCCAGACTTGAATTTCATTGTATGTTCAAGAAACTCACATGTATTTTTCATATGCTTTGACATATTCTCTTGGGTGGCATAGACTTTTTCTTTTGCTCATTGTTGATAGCAAGGACTTTTTAGTGTTTAAGTAACAAGCTATGTTCCGGGAAACACTACACCAAAATCAGAATCTCATTTGTACCATCTCTACCAATTACTGGTGGTGATGATGATTATCATTATTAAAATAATCGTTAATAAGATGTGAATAAAAACCACCTAAACTCCTGCCACTCTGGAATTTACCATGAACATTTTCACAATCCTTTCACACATACTCATAAAGCTCATAAATGGGATATTATATATACTCTTATTATATGGATTAGTTGGCTTTACTTTTTTGCTTACCTTCACAGAAATTATCTTCATCTGTTAGGTGATGATTATTTACTGTTATATGTTCTCCACATAATTTTTATATATGCATCTATGTATGCAGATATATTAACAAGTAGACATATACAGAATATTTTCTTTGTTATTGTTTATTCTATCAAAATGGAATCTCCTACTTCATCTTTGTTTTCTTAATAATAAAATGTAAAATTTTCTCTCAAGTCACCAGGTTGAAATCCAATTCATTCATTTAAGTGACTGAATAATATTTCTTGGTAAGGATTTACCACAATATTCAACCTTTTTTTTTTCCTTTATAACCTTCTTTTGTTGGTAAAATATTGTCCCTAATGGAACTTTTTATTTTTAGGAAATAGATGTCCAGGAATGAATATCTAGGTTGAAGAATATCTGTATATTAATTTTAAGAAACGCTACAAGATTGTGTTTCTTGTCCTAGTTTTCTCCATAGCACTTATCATCATCTTATGTCTTCTGTCCTTATTAAATTTTTTTCTCCCACTGGAAGAAATAATTCTATGAGAAGTAAAGTTGTGTCCCTTGTTCATTGCTGTATCTTCAGTGCCTGGTACATATCAGGTATACAATTAGCGTTTGTTGAATGAATAAATAATTATTTTAGAACTGCTAAAACCATGATAATTAAATACCATTTTTAATGGAGGCCCTCTCCTTTTTATTTCTGGCTTAATGAAAATGGCATTGTTCTTCCATTTAAATAATGTTTAAATCATATGATTAAAAACTCTATAAAAACCAGCATACTTTTCTTCTGTTTCTCTTTGCTTAGAGTTTTTTGTTGTTGTTGATGAAATGGAGGAATGATGGATATCATGGAATAACTTTTCGGCATTGACTAATTAATTACATTTTTTTTCTATTTGAATTTACTTTTGTATTAAATACACTGATTGATTTCCTAATACTGAATCATCCTTGTGTTCCTGGAATCAATATCATTGAAATATAGTATTTTTATATACTATTATATTTATTAATAACTTATGAAGAATTATTCCCTCTATACTTATAATTAAGATTATTCTATAGGCTCTTGTTTGTTTGATTTGGAGTTTCATTTTTGTTATATTTTTAGATTAGAATTGTACTGCCTTAATAAAATGACAAGATATCCATCTTTTTATGACACATAGAATATCTTAAGTATTGTTGGAATTGTATATTCATTAACACTTCATAGAATTCACAGTGAAACCACCTGGCCTTTGGCTGTTTTAATGGTAGATCTTAAATCAACATTCCAGTCTTGGCTAAGGTAACTGTTCTATATAAGTTACATATTTCTCTGAAGTTAATTTTGCTAATTTTTTTGTTTCTAGAAAATTACTGACATTTCAGAAGTTTTCAAAGTTATTGTCATAGAATCATATGTAACCCATTTCATAACTTTGGTTTTATATCCTTTTATATTCCAAATTACATTATGTCTGACGTTTTTCTTTTTCTCTTTTTTCACAAAGAAGGCTAGGGAGTGGTTATCTGTTAGATTGTTCTTTTCAAAGATGTACATTTAAATTTATACACATTACAGACCTATGTGTTTATGTGCATAAATTTACGATTCTAAATAAAACTTTTAATATCTAAAAATCAGTTCCTGAAGCCTAACCTGTGTTTTGAACACTAGATTTCTATAAGTTCCTATGTATAGAGCCTATAGGAAGAACAAGAAGTCTGGGCCATTAGAAGTTCAAAGGTAATATATTATATGAGTGTTTATTTAGTGTGGACAGAGCTGATGTTCATTCTTGGTTAAAGTGCTTTGAAATCACTTGACCAGAATTTACATTAAGGGGACAGAAACACATCCTATATAGTATTTTCTTTTATATATCCCAGACAAATTAATCTATTTCAGAAACACAACTTTATGATTCTTTTCTGCCAAGAATGCTAAAGAAGATGGGGCACAAGTGACATAAATTCACCTAAAGCTGGGTGAAAACACTATAGGTGTTTTTACTATGCATAATCTCAAAGACAATATCATGCTTCTATATATCCAATTAAATGCAGAAGTAGCACCACACATCCCCATAAAAATTATCATCTCATTGGAGGTGTGAGCCTTGATGTGATGGCTCCCAAGGTCATTGTGTCAACAACTTTAAGTGACAAGATTTACTAAACTTAATGCAGAGAATTACTTCCTATCTAGTTTTAATTTTGTCAAGAGATGAATATATATGCCAAATGATGTACAGGGTTTGTTCTAGGGTGGAAAAAGCAGCATTTAATTGACAGATAAAAGGGTATAGAAAAGGTAATTTCATTTTCCATCAGTAGAAGTAAGGTTTTATTGTTGAGAATTAAATTAACAGCACATGAAATTGGCTTTTCCTGAGTTCATATTTTTTGAGAAAAAAAAAGAGGGGAGCACCCCCTAACCAAAGTAGAGCTATAAAGTTCCCACCAATGAACACAGTTATTGGATTTTCTTTATTTAGTAAAAAGGAAAACAATAAAACTCCTATAATTCTATGTGTTTGTAGGGTTTTTTCTTAGGGTCTGGTTATTTTCTACTTCTGTAATACTAGGAGGTTCTGCCTGTGAATGCAGCCTGATTTTTTCTTTACACTACTCATCACTCATCTTCAACTGTTTTTTGTAGGCTTTGCCCCTTCTTTAGCTGAAATATGTTGCTTATTCCATGCAACGGTTTTTTAAGCAGGTGATTTGTTTACACCTAACTTAGACAGGGGTGTATCTCTTTGGTCCTGCAAAGGTATATGAGAATATCAGTGTGTGAGAATTCCTATGTAATGATTATCACCAACATAGCTAACCAGGAACTGAGGCAATGTAACCCAAAGAACATACTTAAAAAAATGTGAAAATATATTGTGAAAAGTATTGTGGATTTTTTTGTTTTTTGTATTTTGTATATTCTGAATATATATATCTGAATGTGTATATTCTGAATACATATATTTATAAATATATAAAATTTATGTATGTATGTATGTAAGTAACTGGTTCATGTGATTATGGTGGCTGAGAATTCTCAATATCTATAGTCAGTAAGCTGAAAACCCAGGAAAGTCAATGGTGTAGCCCAGTCCAAGTGCAGGTGAAGACTGATGTCCCAGCAACATCAGTCAGGCAGAAGTTCCCTCCCTCCTCAATCTTTTTGTTCTTTTAGGACCTGGATTGATTGGATGAGGGCCACCCATATTAGGGAGGGCAATCTGCTCTACTCTATCTACCAGTTGAAAAACTAATCTAATCCCAAAACACCTTCACAGACACACCCAGAATAATGTTTGACCAAATGTCTGGTCACCCTATGGCCCAATCGAGGTAACACATAAAATTAACCATCACAAGCTCTATACCTAGTCACATCATAATCAGTGTTAAAAGACAAAGTGTCAAAAAACAAATATAAGGAATTTTGAAAGCAGCAAGAGAAAAGTGAAAGAAGTTCTCAAGAAAATTACCAACTATTTACTCCTCAGAAACCATGGAGATCAGAATGCAGTGGGAGGACACAAAGTGCTTAAAGACATATTCAAAGTGCTGAAAAATGAATTGCATGTCATATAAATTAAAACAATGTATGGCTGCAAATATACATTGTCTACCAAAAAAACCCAACAAAACAAAACCATACTTTGGTTTTCTGATGGCATTAGGCAAAAGCTAAGCAAACTCTAAGGTGTTAAAAAGGGGAATGGGGAACTTCCATCTAGAAGTACATATTGTCATCATTACACATCATAAAGACAACAACATATTCATTTTATTATAATATCCCCATTTGCTTTGACCACACTAGATCCTTACAGAGCAAATAATTTAGATCCAGAATTGTGTTGTCTTTATTTGCTTATACTAGATCATGATAGGCAAGTAAACTCTTCTTTAGCTTTATTCTATAATCCTGTTTTGGTGAAATAGTACCAAAGTTGAGTCTTAGACCTTTTTAAAAATTCATGAAGAGTTACTTTATACTATGTTAATTGAATTTTTTTCAATTATGATTTCTTTTCCTCTTTGATTTAGCATAGTGATTCTTGCATTCATGTCAGTTACAAAGTTATCCCCCCCAGCCTCTAGCCCAGTTCTCATCTTCAAAGTTAGATCAGAGGGAGAACAGATGTCCTTCAAGATGCAATCTCAAATTTACACAGATCATCAAAGCATCTTACTTTCTTGTATTTTACTCTATTAACTCATCAAACTCACTTTTAATCTATTCAAATTTTCTGAATAGAATTTTAGCATTGTGCTCCACTGTGCTAAGAGAAATATTATTTAATTTGTAAAAAAACTCTCATCTTTCAGAGTCAGTGTCTGTTCTTAGATTTGTTATTCTATGGTGAATTGATCCTTCTAGTCGGCACATTTTCCCTATAGGCATTATATCCACATTCATTCTCTTCCAATAACTAGGTTCAGGTACTGACATAAAATAAGAGCTATGGGTCTATCCTTATGGAAGTTATAGTCTAATTAGGGAGAAAACAACCAGTAAACTCAGAGAAATGAATGTTGATAAGCACGAGAAGGAAAACAACCGAATGCTGTGTGGCATAGTAATAAGGGACTCACTACTGAGTAAAAAGGAAAGTCCTCTAGAGGTAAAAAATGAGCTGGGATTTGAAGGATAAGAAAGTTCAATTAGGCAAGCAGTGAAGGATGCTAGGATTGGCTAGCATGACGTAGGACTTCAATGTTTACTAGTATGAGCTCCTACTATCTCCATGTTATTTTAAAGTCCAGACTAAATTCTGATTTGCTTTGGAATTTACAGATCAGGATCTCACTGTTGGACGTATCATTGGCAGGAAACATGGGTTCCCTGGGGCCAGTGAGGAAGTGAGAAAGGACATCTTTAACATTCTCTTTAAGAAAATGAGGCTACTTCTATCTTCAAAGTGAAATACAGATATCTCAAAACTCTAGAATGATTTCAAAGGTATTCTGTCAATGTTTCCAAAAAAGAAATCTGAATTTTTTCTAGGAAGTCACTATTAACCAGTTATTTACCTGTGTGTGTGTGTGTGTGTGTGTGTGTGTGTGTGTGTGTGTTTCCAGATAGCTCGCATTAAAAAAAACAAAAACAAAAACAAAAAAAACCCCACATTTCCCCCCACTAATTGTAAGTTGATGGGGTATTTTCTTTGTACCAAAATACAATAAATTGTATAATTTTTTGAGAGGGTAAGAGAGGAAGAGATTTAAGGCCCAAAGTTTTCAGTTCTCCCATGAGAATAAATTGAGGTAATTTGTTATTTCATTTTTGTATCCAAAGGTATGAGACTTAGATACTTGTATGCTGAAGCAACTAGGTACAAGTCCCAAATTTACAGTTCCTGCTAAAGCCACACAAATTTGAAAAATATTACTATAAAATTACTTTTTAATACATATTTGCATATCTTTGGAATAGTAAAAATGGGTTAAAAAGGGAGTTTCAAGTTCCAAAGCTAAAATATATGAAAAGCTACATTAAAATGAGATGCAATTTATCCCCTAACAGTCAAATATGTTTTTAGTAATGATAGAACAACGAGTCCAAAGAAAAAGACAACTTTCATACATTGGTGGTAAGAAGCTATATTGGTACATCTTTTCAGGGGGAAACTTGGCAATAATTAAGTATAAAATGACTATGTTCTTTGACCCATAATTTAGGAACTTATTCTTAGGACATTATAGGTATTGATGAAAAATTGTGGGCAAAGATATTTATAAATATGTGTTTTATCATCTCATAAACTTGGGAATGGATTATACCCAAATTAGAAACTGCTTAAATACATTATGCTACATCATAAAATATTATGCAAGTGTTACAATAATATGATTAAAGGTTTTTATTTTTGTTGAAAATAGTTATAACATATGTTGGTAGAAAATTAGTTCATAAATCATGGTAAGATGGATTTAGGGGGTTCTGATTAAAGATAAGACATAGGAGGATCCTAAACTTACCTCGTCCAATAACAAACTGAATCTACAGCTATCTATGGAAGTATTCCCTCTGAAAGAAACCCAGAAGCTAGTTGAGTAACTCTTACACATTGGGCCAATAAGAAAAATAAAAACAAAAACAAACCAAAACAAAAAACACATTAAAAAACACTCCATCTTTTAAGACCTACATCTAAGAGATGGGACCCCAAAACATCCAGCTTTGAAAGCCAAAGAAACTTGCATCTAGGAGACCCACCAGGCTTTACTGAATTTAGAAACTATCTTAAAGTGCTCCTGTGGATTCACTGTGCCTACCCCCCACGGCACAGCACAGAGGAAGCTGAAACTCAACCAGTCTTTCTGTGGAAACAGACTATTTGCTTATCTTAAAAAGCTTTAGCCTGAGGGCAAGGATCTCATTTAACACACATCTAGCGGCCAAATGAAATATTCTCCAGGGATTGCAGAGATCAGTCTACACCATCTTTGCACTTTCCCTCTACCTTACTCTGGGTTGTCAGTATTTCCCAGATGCACACACCTGGGGCCCTGGTTTTTGCAGCTGCCTCTCAGGGGACACCCCTTGATCTCCTGGTTCTGGTAGTCAGCAAGGCTATGTTTACAGGTCCACAAGACTGTAAAAATGGAGGAAAAAATGGTTCTTAATTAGCTACTCCCCATCCCACCAGGGCACAGTGCAGAGGCAGCAGACAGAAACACTTCTTCCATAAAAGAAAGCTATCAGCTTATTTTCATAGCTGTGACCCGAGGAGCAGATTTCTAAGTGAAAAGACATCTAGGAGCTGACTCCAATCTTCTCCAGAGACTGGGGAGGCTGGTAGGAGCCATCTTCATGCTCTCCTTCTGCCCCAGCCTAGTGTCTCTGAAAAAGGAACTTGTGCATACATTTGGTACCCTGGTTTTTATAGCTATCACCTAGAGAACAACCCTTAGCTTGGCTCTGATGGTCAGTGGACTTGTATTCACAGGTTCAGCAGGATGATCCAAACAAAGAAACAGCTCTTAACTGTCAATCACCCCAGAGCTCAGTGCAGTGGGAGTAGACAGAAATGACCATCTTCCAGTCTTCCCCTGGAAGAGGTATATTTGCATATTTTATTATTTATAAGATGTTATTTTTAATATCTGTATACTATAAAAGTTGCTGCCTGACACTCTGCCTTCTACTCAGCCTGAATCTGGGTGCTGAAGGAGATAATCCCCTTTGGAGTGCTGACAAGTCTTGGCACATCCCTTACTACCGGGGGCTACTAAGAACATAGTACATTTCTTGAAAAATCACATAGGTTTGAGAGACAACCAAGAATTAAGGTAGGGTTAACAATAAGTTTCATTTCTTACATAGAGGCTACTCTGTCAAGACTGGGAGAACTGGCTGTTTTATCTAATGGATAGAAACCAACAAGAATGTCAAGGAAAATAAAGTACCAGAGCAATAATATTCCAAATGAAAGAATAAGATAAAGCCTGAGAAGAAAAAGAGCTTTATGAAATGGAGATAAGTGATTTACCTGATAGAGTTTAAAATAATGGCCTAAAATATGCTTGCCAAGCTCAGAAGAGCAATACATGAACAAAGTTAGAATTTCAACAGAGACAGAAAATGCCAGAAATTAACGAATAGAAATAGAGGTGAAGAATACAATAACGGAACTGACAACCTAATAGAAGGGTTTGACAACAGACTAGATAAAGCAGAATATAAGATCAACAAGTAGAACAGAGAGGAGTGGGATTCATCCAGTCAGAGAAGCAAAAGGAAAAAAAAAAAAAAGAATGAAAACAAGGCAGCTTAAGGTACTTGTAGGACATCAAGTGGGACAATATTGTCATGATAGGGTTTCCATAAAGTATACAGAAAGAGAAGGGGGCACCAAATTTACTTGAAGAAATAATAGCTGAAAAATTCCCAAACTTGGAGAAAGAAATAGATGTTCAGTTTCAGAAAATACAGAGAGTTCCCCAAAAGATGAACACAAAGAGATTCCCACCAAGACACATTATAATTAAATTGTAAAAATTTAAAGATGAAAAATTCTTGAAAGTAGCAATAGCAAGACAACTTGTTACATATAAAGGAAGCCCCATAGGCTATCAGCATATTTTTCAGCAGAAATTTTTTAGGCCAGAAGAAAGAGGCACAATATATTCAAAGTGCTAAAAGAAAAAAGAAAATGTCAACAAAGAACACTCTACCTGGCAAAGTTGTCATTCAGAATTGGAGAGATAAAGAGTTCTCCAGACCAGCAACATCTTAAGGAGTTCATCACCATTCAATCAGCCAAAACAAAACGAAACAAAAAACAAAAAACAAAGTTAAAGAGATTTCTTTAGGCACTAATTAGGTAAAGAGATTTCTTTAGGGCACTAATTAGTAATGAAAATATATGAAATTATTTATATCTCTGGTAAAGATAAATATATAATAAAATTCAGAATTATCTAATGTGGTGATTAATTACAAATCTAGTTTGACAAAAGACAAAAGTAATAAAAATAACTATAAATAAAATAATTTGTTAATGGATACATAAGACAAAAAAACAAATTCTGAAGCAAAAACATAAAACATGGAGGGGAGTATAATAATGTAGAGATTTAGAATGCATTCAAAATTAAGTTATTAATTTAATATAGATTCTTATAAATACAAGTACTTTTATGTAAGCCTCATGGTAACCACAAAGCAAAAACCTACAGCAGATACACAAAAGATAAAGAGAAAGGAATCTAAGCATCCCACTATAGAAAATCATCTAATTACAAAAAGAAAACAATAAGAGAAGAAAGGAACAAAGGATTGCAAAATATCCAGAAAACAATTAACAGAATAGCAGTAAGTCCATACCTATAAATAATTGCTTTAATATAAACAGACTAAATTCTCCAATCAAAGGATATAGAGTGGCTGAATGGGGAAAGAAAGAAGAGAGAAAAAGAAAGAAAGAAAGAAAGAAAGAAAGAAAGAAAGAAAGAAAGAAAAGAACGAATGAACGAGATTCATTTATATGGGCCTCCAAGAGACTCACTTCAGATGTAAATACACACACACTGAAAGTGAAGGGATGGAAATAGATATTCCATACAAATGGAAACCAAAAGAAAGCCACTATAGCCACACTTACATCAGAAAAAATAGACTTTAAAACAAAGACTGTAATAAGAGACAAGGAAGAACATCACATAATGATAAAGAGGTCAAACCAACAAGAGGATATAATATTTGCAAATATTTATGCACCAATATAGAAGCACCTAAATATATAAAGCCAATATTAGAGACCTAAAGGGAGGAATAGAAAATAATACAGTAATATTAGGGGATTTTAATACCCACTTTCATCAACAGATAAATCATTCAGGCAGAAAATCCATAAAGAAACATTAGCCTTAAATAACACATTAGACCAGAAAAACTTCACAGAGCATTATTGAACTTTTCATCCAAAAGCAACAGAATACACATTCCTCTCAAGAGCACATGAGCAGTATCCAAGATATATCATATGTTAGGCCACAAAACAAGTCTTAGTAGATATAAGAATATTAAAATTATATCAAGCCTTTTTTTTTTCAACCACAGTGGTTTGAAACTAGAAATCAATTACAAAAAGAAAAGTGGAAAATTCACAAATATGTGGAGATTAAGCAACATGCTACTGAACAACTAGTGGGTCAAAAAGATATCAAAAGATACATTAAAAAGAACACCTAGAGGGGCGCCTGGGTGACACAGCGGTTAAGCCTCTGCCTTTGGCTCAGTGCGTGATCCCGGCATTATGGGATCGAGCCCCACATCAGGCTCCTCCGCTATGAGCCTGCTTCTTCCTCCCCTGCTTGTGTTCCCTCTCTCGCTCTGTCAAATAAATAAATAAAATTAAAAAAAAAAAAACACCTAGAAACAAATGAAAATAGAAATATAACATACCAAAACTTATGGGATGCAGCAAAACCAGTTTTAAGAGGGAAGTTCATAGTGATAAATGCCTACATAAGAAACAAAAAGATCTCAAATACGTTAACTTGACACTTAAGAAACTAGAAAGAGAAGAGCAAATGAAGCCTAAAGTTAGAAAAGGAATAAAATAACTACCAGAATGGGAAAAAAAAAATGAAATAGAGCCTAAAAAGACAATAGAATAGGTGAAACTAAGAGCTGGTGTTTTGAAAAGGTAAACAAAATAAATAATTGTTTAGCTAGACTCACCAAGAAAAAAAAAAGAGAGAGAAGACTCAAAATCAGAAATAAAAGAGGTTGTAACTGATGCCACAGAAATACAAAGGATAACAAACTTTTTTGTAAAATTATATGCCAGCAAATTGGATTACCTAGAAGAAATGGATATGAACATAGATGCAAAAATCCTTAAGAAAATATTACCAAACTAAATTCAAGAATACATTAAAAGAATCATGTACCATGATTGAGTGGGATTTGTTCCAGGGATGCAAGGACAGTAATGTGTGTATGTGTAATCCAATGTGTGTAAATCAATCAATGATAAACCACAATTATAGAATGAAGGATAAAAATATATTATCTCAGTAGATCCAGAAAAAAAAAAAAAAAAACATTTGTCAAAATCCAACATCTATTTAAAATAAAAATTCTTTATATAAAGCGAGTATAGAGGGAAAGTACCTCAACATAATGAAGACCATATATGATAAGCTCACGGTTAACACATTCAGTGGTGAAAAGTTGGTAGCTTTTCCCCTAAAATCAAGATTAAAGCAAGGATCCCCACTCTCACCACTTTTTATTCAACATAGTATTAGAAATCCCAGCCAGAGCAATTAGTCAAGAAAAAAAAAAAAAAAAGAAATAAAAGAACAGAACAGAAAAGAAAGAAACAGCATCCAAATTGGAAAAGAATGAAAAATATCTCCATTTGCAGATGATATATTATATGTAGAAAAGCCTAAGGTCTCAACCAAAGAATTGTTTGAACTAATAAATTCAGTAAATGTGCAGAATAGAAAATCCATATACAAAAATCATTTGTGTTTCTATATACTAATAACTATCAAAAGAGAAATTAAGAAAATACCATTTACAATTGCATCAAAAAGAATAAAATACTTAGAATAAATTTAACAAAGGAGGTGAATACCTGTACACTAGAAACTATAGTACACTGATGAAAGAAGACACAAGTAAATGGAAAGATATTCCATACTCATGCATGGGGAAAAATTAATATTGTTAAAATGTCCTTACTATCCAAAGAAATATACAGATTCAGTGTAACCCCTGTCAAAATTCCAATGACATTTTTCACAGAAATAGAACAAATAATCCTAAAGGTTGTTTGGAAACATAAAAGACCCAGAATAACCAAAGCAATCTTGAGAAAGATGCTGGAGGCATCATGCTTATTGATTCCAGACCATATTACAAGCTGTAGTAATCAAAACAGTATAGTTTTGTCCACAGATAGTGGACATAAAAACAGACACATAGATCAACGTAACACAATACAGAGCCCAAAAATAAACCCATGCATATAGAGTCAAATAATTTATGACAAAAAAAGCCAAGAGTATGCAATAGGGAAAGGATGAGCTCTTCACTAAATGACATTAGGAAAACTGGACAGCCACGTGGAAGAACAGAAACCAGACCACTATCTTGCACCATACTCAAAAATCAAAATGGATTAAACACTTTAGCGTAAGACCTGATAGGAGTAAGCTTCTTGACATCAGTCTTGAGAATGATTTTTTTGAGATTTGAGACCAAAGGCAAAGGCAACAAAAGAAAAAATTAACAAGTGGGAGTACATCAAACCAAAAAGTTTCTCAATAGCAAATGGAATGATTAACAAAATGAAAAGGCAACCTACTGAATGGGAGAAAATATTTGCGAATCCTATATCTGATGAAGGGTTAATACCCAAAATATATAAAGAACTCATACAACTCAGTAGGAAAAAAAATCCAATTAAAAAGTGGGCAGTGGATCTGAATAGACATTTTTCCAAAGATATACAGATGGCCAACAGGTAGGTGAAAAGGTGCTCAACATCACTAATCATCAGGGAAATGCAAATGAAAACCACAATGAGATATTATCTCATACCTGTTAGAATTACTATTATCAAAAAGATAAAAAATAACAAGTGTTGGTGAGGATGTGGAGAAAAGAGAATCCTTACACACTGTTGGTGAGACTAGAAATTGGTGCAGTCATAATGGGAAAGAGTATGGAGGTTCCTCAAAAAATTAAAAATAGAACAACCGTATGATCCAGCAATTTTACTTCCGAGCATTTATCCAAAGGAAACAAAATCACTCTGACAAAAATTTTCTGTACCCCATGTTTATTGGGTACAATAGCCAAGGCATGGAAACAACTAAAGTGTGCACTGATGGATGAATGGATAAAGAAATTATAACCATAACCTTTTATAACCATAAAAGAAGGAAATTCTGCCATTTTGATTAACCAGATGGACACTGAGGACATGATGTTAAGTGAAGTAAGTCAGATAAAGACAAATACTATGTAATCTCACTTATATGTGGAATCAAAAAACAACAACAAACCCAAACCATAGCTACAGAGAACAGACTGGTGGTTTCAAGAGGTAAAAGTGGGCAAAATGGGCGAAGACTGTCAAAACATACAAATTTCTAGTTATAAAATAAATAAATCCTGAGGATGTAATGTATAGAATGGGGACTATGGTTAATAATACTGTATTGTATATTGAAGGTTGTTAAGAGAATAGATTTTAAAAGTTCTGATTTAAAAAAAGAATTTTTAACTATGTATAGTGATGTTAATTAGACTTATTGTTGGGATCATTTCACAATATACTATGTGTATATTGAATCATTACATTGTACACCTGAAATTAATGTAATGCTATATGTCAATTATTTCTCAGTAAGGTTAATTTTTTAAAAGATGAATTTAATAGATAAAAATAGTAGAAAAACTCCTAGAATGTAATATCCACAAGAGTGTGTGTGTTTATAACTACATGTGAGATAAGAAGTGATTTATTTTTTTCTATGTTTTGATCATCTACATTTTCTATGATAAAATATATTCCTTTTTTATCAGAAAAATATATTATTTTTCAATTAAGTTTCTAATGTAACTTCCATTAACAAGTAAAATGATACCACCAAATATAAGGTCACGATGCTTTCAAATTTTGCTTTCAAAGTTTTGACTGAAGGTTTTAAGTGCTAGAGATGCAAACTTCTACAGTCACGTTAAGTATATTTTTTCAAAAAAAATAAAGAATACCTTTCCTATATTTCCAACTTCTGAGTCATATTCATACGTTAAATACTTACTTGCAGCATTTTATGACTAGGTATATGAAAGAAGCCTTATTCAGGATAAATAGTGTTTATTAAAGCCTTACAAAATACATACAAGATGCAGATTTCATATGGAAACAGATTTGGAAATAAAAATTATTGTCCATTGTTTTCTTTTATTTCTATGATGTTTCCTCAGGTGGTATCTATGTTGGTTTTATTATTATAAGACTGTAATGTCTGTACAAATGTTTATACCTTTTTTTTTTTTAAAGATTTTATTTATTTATTTGACAGAGACAGAGACAGCCAGCGAGAGAGGGAACACAAGCAGGGGGAGTGGGAGAGGAAGAAGCAGGCTCATAGCGGAGGAGCCTGATGTGGGGCTCGAACCCAGAACGCTGGGATCACGCCCTGAGCCGAAGGCAGACGCTTAACCGCTGCGCTACCCAGGCGCCCCATAAATGTTTATACCTTTAATGCTAGTTTCACTAGTGATTTTTCTCAGTATTATCCCATTCAAGGTGAGTTCAGAGATTATTCAGGTGAATTGCATTTCCCAGAAGGAAGTGTACATTTGAAGGTTGATTGCTATTATTTTTTTTCTAAAAAAAGTAAAATAAAAATATAAAAGTTCCATGATTTGAAGACATTTTCAGAAACATTTGGATATGATATAGTGGTTGTCTCCCAGTGGCTCTGTGGAATGCTGCAGATGGTCCCTGCTCTTTACCTGAATGTTTAGACTGGAGGGTGGACAAACTCTCTTTTAAATATCTTTTCACAGAAGGAGAAAATCTTTCAGATGAGGAACTGCAGGTAACATAATGTTTATTTTCTCTTAATCCAAAATTTCTCTGGTACATTATAACAACATTTTCTTATTACTTTACCATTGTTTGAGGGTTATTAAATAAATAAGATTTATACAATAATTTTTAAAGCTAACAATGGAAACCAACAAGTTCAGATGCTTCAAATCCTGCATGTGTATAATATCCTTTAAGACTTATAGCAACCTCTGAAGGGGGTTGAGGAAGTAATGTTTCATTTACTGCTGAGGAAACTTCGACTTATCCAAGACGAGTCATGGTGAGAAAGTGGGAAGATGAAACTGCAACTGGATAGGTGATTTTCCTCCATTATTTTACATCTGCCTGCCTATCTATCCGAAAAAATCAAATTCCCCTCTAAAAATAGAAATTATCTTCTTCATTAGTGTTCAGAAATCCCTGAGGGACTATTTTTGCTTTAGTTGCAGAAAGTTGGAGGGAACATCCTTGAAAGCAGAGAGAGAGATAGGGAGGGACTAGCACATTGAAATTCTTTGCTGGCACTTTTCAATCTATTTACAGTTGCTTTTCCCCTTGAACTGTCTGGCAAATTGTTGATTTTATTGTCATTGATATTTGTTTCATTTTCCCCTCTGATTCTTGTTGTAAACTGCATATGAAATAAGAAGCAAGCAAACAAATAGCTTTGGAGGATAGTCTATTCTTTAGTTAAAATGATTCATACCAGAAAACTTCAGATGAGTCCATGGTTTTAATCAGTGCTGAACTGAGATTCATGTTTAATTCTAACTTCCTCATTTTCTCATTTGTGTTTTATTCACATTGGGGCTCAATAAGGTAGGAACACTTTTCAGAGGTGTGGATTTTTCTTTCTGATAGGATTTCAGACATAGAAGAGGATTCCTAGTTTGAAGCAGATGGATGCTGAAGCTGAATTATAGGGAACCAATGACACTTTTGAGGGTCACCTATTTTGTAACTAGAGAAAAAATAACATACCTCATATGTTGGTATTAATTAATTGTTTATATTTTTAGTGAAGGGACATATTTTTTAATGTTGCAATTGATTAAATAGAGACATACCGTAGACTATTAAATTGTTCATGATTGGATGTGCTATTAAAAATCATGGACCAAATCATCAAATTCAATCTTGATAACTTTTCATGAAGTCTTCTTGCTAGATCCTATGAATTTTGGCTAAGCAATTAAAACACAGTTAACATAAGCAGGGAATAGCTGGGAAAGTATTAAAATATGACATTCAACTTTAGATCTGAAATGAACTTTGAAAATGACATGGCTCAACATGATATCTTTTCATAAGAGAAGAAGCTCAGAAGGCTCAAGTGACTTATTGAGGTCAGAGAAATCATTTGTGGAATGGGTGGGAATAAAGCCCTCTTCATTGTATTTCATACGTAGAGCTTCCTGCCATTTCCCTGAAATGACTAGCATTCCCATCTAATTTCATGTATATGTAAACTTCTGGCATGACATTTTATCATGTTACATTGATCTGAAAAGGAGCTTAAATAATTTTGTAGTTTCACTCTCGTATTCACTAGTTGTATGACCTTGAACATCTAACTTAACAAATCTACACTTCTGTTTCCTCATTATTGGTATCCATGATTATTAGTATCCACTTCATAGGATTTTAGTGAAAATTAATGAGAGAGTTCCCCAAAACAGCTTGGCATATCAATTGGCATTGAACTTGGTGTTGTTTATTGTTTTTATTATTAATAATGATTATTATCAGACTGTTAGAAGAACATCATGATAAGGAACTGTCCATTAGAAAAAATATGTATAAAGGAGAGTAAGTCTGTCCAGAAAATGATCTTTTTGAAGACCAAGTGGCAAATGTGGATTATTATTATGGGGGCAGGCTAAACAGAACTCAAAGGGAGACAAAAGACAAAGGACAACTTTGAATTTGTATGATTACAATAATCTCCATGGATAAATGCTCAAAACATAAAGAATAGACAAAAAGTAAAACAACTCAAATGTCTATCAGTTGATAAATGGACAAATAAAATGTGTTATATACATAAAGTGATATGTTATTGAACCTTAGATACGTTAAGCAACATGAATAAAACTTGAAGACATTATGCTATGTGAAATAAGTCAATCACAAAAGGACAAATTCTTTGTGATTCTCTGCTACTTGGAGTAGTCAAATTTATAGAGACAGAAATTAGAATGGTGGTTGCCTGATGATGGAAGGAGGGAAAAATGGAGAATTGTTTAATTACTATGGAATTTCTGTTTGGAAAGATGAAAAAATTCTGGAGATGGATAATGGTGACGGTTATAGTACAGTGTGGACATACATAATACCACCGAATAGTATATTTTAAAATGCTTAAAATGGTAAATTTTATGTTTATTTTATCACCATTAGAACAAACAAAAGAAAAGGAAAGGGGGTTGCATTGAAGTAAATAAATTTGAAGGTCTGTATCATAGGGACCTTCATAAATAACTCATTAAAGGGCTACAGTATGCAGCAGCAGCATAATGGGTGAATGAGGGAGATGTGTATTCTTCACAACAACATACTGGTTATTATTATGATTATTAGTGCAAGGAACAGAAGTAGAAGTGATCATGGTTCAGAAATGCTAGGGCTTCCCGTATTTTCCAAGCCAGGAACAAGGAAAGAGGTGGCCAGATCAGTGGTTGATCATCTCACTCAAAAAAAAAAAAAAAAAAAAAAAAAAAAAAAAATCACAGAATTTGAAAGAGCAGAATAATTATGACTGTTCATTTTTATTCAGATATTGAAGAAGAAGAGTTGAAAAACACTTTTTTACAAAGCTTTCTATGTATCAGGACTTTGGTGGTTACTTTATATAATCTCATGTCTAAGATATATTCAAGAATGTTAAATGTTTTCAGGAATGGAATAGATCATCTGTCAGCAGAAAATATTCACCTCCAAATTTCTACCCCTATAACCTAGTACATAGGCTAAAAATCTACCATTAGAACTTGAAATGTGTTACACATGTGTGTGTGTGTGTGTGTGTGTGTGTGTGTGCATAAGTAGCATTAACTTCTAAAAGGACAAAACTATAATTTCTTACGAATTTATTTATAAATAGTGGCCACTTATAGGTACGAGTTTCTGAAAGAGTTAGAAAAGAACTACCTAAGTCCTTCCAAGAGGGCTAAGAAATGACACCTTAACACTATTTCTTCTATGCCTTTAGATTGAGAGCCATCAAAACTGGATAGGCCAGATGCTAAAGGACACAGTTCTGGAAATTAGATAGGTTCACTGATGTGGTCCACAGTCCTAGGTGGAGACCAAGTGGCAAATGTGGATTATTATTATGGGGGCAGGCTAAACAGAACTCAAAGGGAGACAAAAGACAGAGAAGAATTTATGAATAGGTCTGAGATTTACCATTTACTCTCTAACCTTGCATGCTTTAACTTAATTTCTTTATGTTTCAATTCTCTCATGTCTAAAATGAGGACTTTAATAGTATTCAACTCAGAGGGTTCAAGGGAAGATTAATTAAAATAGTATCACTAAAATGCATGGTAAACTCATATAATGTATAAATAAAGACATTAATAAAGGTTATTGATGGTAATAGATAATGACAAAATATTTGATAATATATTTGTTAATGTTAATTATATAATTAATATTCTATCTAACATTAATAATTATGTTGATTATATAATATTGATATTTATAATTATTAATAAAGATAGTATGTATTGCTTTTGTGTCAGGCATAATGCTAAATGTTTTATAAGTATCACAGTATTAAATATTCCCCAAAATTTATAAAGTTGGTATTATTATTTTACCCCCTCCCCCCCATAGTGTAAATAGTACGTAACACAAAAAAGATAAATAACTGAAGGACATTAAGTGGCACAGTGAGGATTCCACCCCAAGTGGTCTGGCTTCAGAATTCAAGTTCCTACCAGAGACATACATGTTCAATGAATGGTAGTCAATGGGACTAGCTGTATATTCACACCAGCAAGTCATTAATTTAAAGGGGAAGGAGCATATGGCACATTAGCTTATGCGAAATGTCATCAGTTGGTTAATTTCTTCTACTTCTATTCTTAGTTTAAAAAATGCTGTATTTTAGTTCTACTAGTCCTTTTCTAAGAAGAACAAAAGCTCTTTTATACTACTACTAAATACAGACCTGTTCTTACATATAGAAACAGGATATGATGATCCACTTGGTACAATAGGATTTCTCTTAAATACCTACCACATTTAACTTATAAATTCAGATATCAAAACTGGGAAGAATTGGGGAACTGGTGAAAGAAACAATGTAGAGGACAAGTTATCAGCACAAAAGAATGAGAAAGCAGGGGAAATGAAATTATTTTACCTGCTCCAAAGTCATCTAAATTGTTGAAATAGATAGACTTATGGCAGATTCCCTAGACTGAAAAACTACAGATGGACAAAATAATTCTAGCATAAAGAAATAAAGGTTATGGCAGTTTTTGGTTTGGAGAACAATCATCCTTCCATGTGGTCGCAACTATGGTTTTCCAAGCCAAAATTCCTATTCCTATAGTGAGATTGAGGCTTAGCTCCAGGAAGGGCTTCAGTTTTCATCTGACCACCCATGAAAGGGTGGGATTAGTGTTCTCCCCCCAAAAATCTTATGTTTGAAGAGATCTTCATGGTTAGATGATATAAAACAACACAAGAATGAGACTCGGGGTGTTGAATGACCTGTCCCAGGCACAGAGCTCATGAGTGTGGTCTTAATCATTCCCATCTGCTTTTTCTTCTAAATACCCGCTTTTATTTGTACGTCTCATTTCCACTTTACCAGCTTACTAGGGAGCAGATACCAATCACTGAAAGGTGCCTCCTGCTTAATTTTCTATTTCAGAAGACTTATTAAACCATAATCAACTGAGCTGGCTATATTTTTGTTTCCCATAAACCATTCCATTTTTCAGTATGGGAATTGAATCTACATTATTGTTCTCCCTCTGTTTCTTTTTCTTAAACCAGGGTGCTGGCAACTAGAAAGCTGGATGTACCATCTATGGGCAGTCCTCTTTATTTTCTTTTCCTTTATTATTTGTGGTTGTCAGTTCTCTTTATTTCATCTCAATTTAAAGATGTCACAGAAATGCTCACCTCATGGACTACTGCAATCGCTTCTGGTATTCTGTTAAGTGCATCCCTGCTAATAATATTGTGGGCTCTTCTCTTTATTTTGGTTTTCTCTGTGTAAAGAGGTTTCATGGCAAAATCTAGCAGATGTCCCTATCAACTTGCAAATCACTATATTGAAGTAGAATCTATTAATGTAAGAATGCACAAGACAGTCTTAAGACAATTTCAGCAATGCAGAGGGTAAAAAAAAGGGGGGGGAAGGATACCATGAAAACTTTAGGCAAAGCGTACTTACATATAAAACTGAAATTACTATGAAGAGTTATTAAGAAACAGAAAACACATCTTCGGGGAAACACTACTTATATTGTTGAATTGCTTTACATTTTAAAATGTAAATTTGTTTTTGGGTTTTTCATTCAAAAGAAACCATTTGGCATTCTGTATAAGACATAAATGTATTAAAATATGCAGAAACATTTATTAAAATATATAAGGGAACAAAGGCTAGGATTCATTTCCCCCTTCTCTTTTTATTTGAGGGCTATCACTAGGGCATTTCATACGGGTTAAACCAGATTCAAAAAGCTTTCACCAGACAGTTAACACAAACGACTAAGAGCTTAATCAGCACACATCGTTTAAATACGTTCAATAGAGGAATTGGACTGTTCATTGCATTATAATTTATAGGGTTTTTGTTTTTGATTACATAAGGGAAATGCATTTTTTATGCCTTAAAAGCATTCTTTTGTGATGTCAAAAATGTATTACATTATTGTTCAGAAAATGGTGTTTCAGTTTGGTGGGGGAGTCTAAAATCACCAGAGTGGAAAAGATAACATGTAGATTCTTCAAAGTCTTGCCATTTGTGATTTTTTTTTCCTTCCAAAGTTCTTTTCTTTTGGTTAGATAATGAGTGCAACTCTGCTCAATGGCATCTTCCAGTTCTTTCTAAGTGTTTAAATCTTATATTTAGTGTATTTGTGGAAAGGCAGTTTAAACAGGATTAAAATAAGTAGTTACTATTCCAAACAGGCATAAGGAAATAAAATGTTGAAAATAAAGTTTTTGTATTTTTTTTCTTTTATTCTTTTACATTTGGTGGTAGTATAAAAGTAATTCAATCTCTACTTAGATAATACCTGAGGTAACTATGTGAATCAGCTGTTCCATCAAAGATGATTACAGGAAATAAACTGCTAAAGAAGCAAAGCAGCTTTTCTTATAGTAAAGTTTATCAACACACTAAAGAAGGATCATTTTCAGAAGAGAAGGCCCTTTGTAACTACTTTCCCCTTCCTCAAAGGGCAGCCCATTTCTCTCCTAAGCAAGCCCCTGTGGCCCTGTCTCCTCTGTTTATTCCTCTCCTTATTGCCCTACACACATTTATCATACTCTTAACGAAGACAATAAAGCATCACCACTTATTCTGAAAATATTGTGAATTCCTTATCAGTCAAAAGGAAAAGGACACTTTCCTTTCACTGGGAGTTTGCTGTAGCGACTCTTTTTGTAGGTCAGCCTAAGAGAGAAAAGCTCTCTTTTAGATCTTATCCTTCATTGTTCCGAGGAGAGCTCAAAATCGAGATAGTTATCATTCTGAGAAAGGAGATACCCAAGCCATTCACAACCCCTCCCTCACTCTCTTCTCCAAAGAAAAAGATTTGCATACACATGTTTCCTTCTGAGCTTTGTCCAAGGCTGCTTTTGACAGATGCTATCTGGAAAAGTGACTGGAGAGGGAAAAGAGTACATTAATCAGGCATTGCCAATGTGGGTTGGGCAGAGCAGAACTCTTCACTTCTGAAGGGAAGATGACCCTGGGGAAAGAGCTGCTCTATTCCAGCTCCTGAAGACTTCTCTAGATGTCTTTAGAAAGAAACTTGCTCTGTAAATGCTGGTAATCAATGTATATTTTCTACTGTTGTACTTACTCATCCAAAATTAATCTTATTATAAATATTTTACATATTGTGGGGTTTTCAGGCACAGAAAAAAATAGTATGTGTGAAATAGTTTTGAGATGTAATTATAAAACCACAAATAATAAAGATCTATTGTCCTTAGCAAAGCAACTAGAACTCAAAAGTCTCAAAAGTATTGAAAGTCCTACCTAGGTAGTCCCACACTTCCAAATGATCTTTAATATTAAAATATTCATATACCACATATGTTTATACGTGTAATATTTGTTTAGATAATAATCTCTCTAAAGGTACATTTTATTATCCTGACCTGTGTGATAACAGAGATAGATGTTATCTTTTACTTAAATTACACAGAGA
The DNA here is from genome assembly GCF_023065955.2 of Ursus arctos. Taxonomy (NCBI): domain Eukaryota; kingdom Metazoa; phylum Chordata; class Mammalia; order Carnivora; family Ursidae; genus Ursus; species Ursus arctos. The sequence goes on along the minus strand of NW_026622841.1, from coordinate 31,141,787 downwards.
AATCTACCTATGCCTTGCCTTATTTTAATGTTATATCCTGCAAGTACATACTTCTAGTACAGTAATTATTATCATTTTACAAATATGCTAGTCTTTACACTAGTGCTTTTCAAATATTTTAAACTGTGCAATTTTCAATGATATCTCATTCAAAGCTCCAAAACATAAAACATAAATAAAATTGTTTCATTAGCAACAAGTGGATTTAGAACATGGCATTTATTTTTTAAAGATGTAACCACTGAAACAATGCCACTGTTTGGTGAGGACAAAAAATGCAACATTTTGAAATCAGTTACTATGGATGACCTCTTTTTTATTCTATCTCTCGAACTAATAATTTCTAGATGTATCTACTGAAAAACAACAACTCATTTGCCTGTTTGTCTTCCAGAATCTGGCCTCTTTCCCCATTTATACTCTGACATATATCATTTAGGTCCTTACAGCGTCATTTGATGGGTCACTCTATGGAGCATACTCAGCTCTCAGTCCCTCTGCTCATCATTTTCCCTAATACAGAGAAAGCAAAACATTTAGATTTGACCTTTCTGACATGGCTATTGTGGTGCCTCATAATATTAGTAAAACAACAGCAAGCATTTGCTGAACTCTTACTGTGTGCTAATTAACAAATAATGAAATTTTTAATTAAAAAAATTACATCAAAATATAAAATGCTTATTTTATTACAAGCCTTATTATATTTTTTATTCTATTAGTAATTCATGTTATACATTGGTGATCTATTTATAGATAATATGAGATGTGAACCTGAGAAACCATACTCACAAGGTAAATCAAAAAACACTCTTGACTCTACAGAGGGATCATTTGTTGGGTAGAGAAATAATTGGCCTTCATTGGGTGTAATCCATCAATTCTCTCAAAGAACTGGTTAATTGAGGGAAATATCAATTTGTCAATCTTATGAACTCAGCCATACTTAAGGGCATGAAAATCACATCAGAGTCCTGATCTTTGCCCCTCTGTATCCATTTATCCATGCTAAAAAGGGGGTACAGAGATATTGTCATGGAAGTCCACATGAAATCTTCAGATGAATCATATAACTAGAACATTTAGAGTCATGTTACTTAATAAAATAGTATTTGTGTACATGGTTACAGAGTACACGTGTGTCTTTATATGTCTGTATGCATATATACTATATATGTATTATATGTTTTAATATGTGTGTATATGTATATACATGTATATGTGTGTATATATGAATATAATATCTACAAACATACATACATATGTATGTATGTGTATATGTATGCGTGTGTGTGTGTGTAGGAGATATATATATATACATCTCCTATTACTTGGTTGGATGCCTTAGGACATATTTTATTAAATGAATTTGTATCATACTTGCATTAATATTTAAAACATATTAGTATATGGAATTTTCCTCAAAATAAACATAGAATTTGAAATAGCAATTAATAAATTCAATGAACAAATACCTAGAATCTATTCATTGGCATAAGTAAACTTCTATTTATTAATGCTCCTCCTGGTGAGCATAAGTGGAGGAAATGTTTTTGGAAGGTTAACTGTAACCTTCAAAGTGTCTAGCTGTCAACATGCATTGGAGAATGAAGAAGACTTTATTCAAGGTAGGGAATGCTCATCAAAGCTCTCAGACAGGCGACGCAATTATGCTATTAAAAGCTGCTAGGAAGAACCCACAAAGGCAAGGTAATTATTTTATAGTCTGACGTCCCCAGTATGTGCAGAAGTTGAGGGAAAAGCAGAAATATACTCCTTAAGAGGAGATCAGCTCAAAGATATAGTTTTCTTCCTAAGAAGCAATGTTTCCAAGCTACCTTGATCCAAACAACTGGCATTTGGTGCATTTTGAAGATGGATTGTCAGCTGTGCCCCCACAGCTGTGAGAGTCTGGCACACTCACTCTCTAGCCAGCTAGCAGGAAGACAGATACTGTCATTTGGGGGGGGGGTGTGGATCACCCACAGATGTTTGGAGGAGGAGAAGTGTTTACATCCTTTGACAAGCTCATCAAAATCAATGCCTTACACACAGGGACGGAAAGAACTGAAATCACTGCCCAGCCTGCCATCACATTACCCAGAAAACTTTTAAACCATGCTCTCATTCATTCATAAGTGGAAAATAAATAGCTTGAGATAAAGTTCTTTGGTCCTGGAACAGATGGTACTGTATACCTCCATGTGAAGGAAACTCAACGCACCTGGATTTTTGAACCCCAAAGTTCCTTAAGAACAACCGCCTTCTATAGAAAGCCAAGACCTATTTTTTTTTCACTCTAGAAGTATTCCAAATGTAGAGTTCATGTTTGCTTATGAGTAAATTTTTGTTCTCTCCTTATCCTATTTTAGTGGTACAAAACCTATTTGACACACATGTACATACTTGAAATCTTTTTGTTTGGTAAGGATGGCCTTGTCACCTAAAAGTAATCACATTGTGAACCAAGAATTCAATCCTAGGGGCGCCTGGGTAGTGCAGTCGTTAGGCGTCTGCCTTCGGCTCAGGGTGTGATCCTCGCGTTCCAGGATCGAGCCCCACATCGGGCTCCTCCGCTGGGAGCCTGCTTCTTCCTCTCCCACTCCCCCTGCTTGTGTTCCCTCTCTCGCTGGCTGTCTATCTCTGTCAAATATATAAATTGAAAAAAAAAATTAAAAAAAAAATAATTCAATCCTAAAGAGATATTGTAGAATATCCTTCATTAAAAGGAAAATCCCAGAGAAACATTATTTCTACAGCCTGCTTAAGTTCATTAGTAACAACATTTAATGATCACAGGTAAAAAAAAAAAAAAAAAAAAAAACCACTATATTGAGAGTGTTCAGCAACAAATTTTTCTTTCCCTACTGACTGCAGACTTAGCTACCTCTTTCTTTATATGTTTGAACTAACAAATGACTTAAAGACTAGGGGTCATTTTTGACTAGCAGAAATATGGCTTTGCAGAAACATGTCTCCTCAGTCACTTTTGTTTGTATTCTTTGTTCCTGCAGAGTATTTGCTCTTACACTTCTCCATAACCCAAGCACAACTATTCCATGCTCAACTCTACTATTCTTTAAATACTTTTTTTTTTTAAGATTTTATTTATTCATTTGACAGAGAGATAGCCAGCGAGAGAGGGAACACAGCAGGGGAGTGGGAGAGGAAGAAGCAGGCTCCCAGCGGAGGAGCCCGATGTGGGGCTCGATCCTGGAACGCCGGGATCACGCCCTGAGCCGAAGGCAGAAGCTTAACGACCGCGCTACCCAGGCGCCCCTTTTAATACTTTTTTTTTGCCATAGCTAACTGAGCTATTTCTCAGGCTCAATAGAAATTCCTAGAAGAGGGACTCTGACTGGCTCAGCCTATCTAATGGGTTAGCTTTTCCTATGTCAGGTATCCTCCTCCGGGCTGATCAGATGTGGCCACGAAAGTACAGTCATATGCTACAAACATGACAACAGGAGTCTATTTTATGAGTTGAAACAGGTACTTTACAAAGAAATAATGTGAGTACTCCGTAGGCATCCTGAAGTTTTCATTATCAGCTACTTCTCAAACTAGATCAGTAAGTACCAGGATAAGCAAAGAATAAAATCTCTGTTGCTTGTTCTTCAAATTAAGGACAGAGTTGTCATTATTATATGTATGTCCAATTTATTCATCCATCATGTCACTAGTTAAACATCTAGACGTTTCCGCCCATAGGGTTTAATTCTTCAGAATTTACACCCTGGTCAAAGTTAAAGTAATGGTATTATGTCCTTGTGTCCTTACACCTTGTACAACCCCTGAAACATAGTGTTTATATTTAAACAAATGAGTTAAGAAAATTCTTGAATGAGTATATGTGGTCATACGGGCAATGAACCATGACATTCTAGAAAATTGGAAGGAAATTCTCTTTCAGATGGAATATTGGAGACATTTCTTTTTCTGTTGTTGTTTCATCCAGAAATCACTATGTATTTTTTATTTGTCTACTCTGAATTTAATTGCAATTTACTTTTATTAAGAGAATATGTGTTACTCTTTCATCTTCACTTTTTGAATTTGTGTTGTTGAAAGAGGGATCATTCACACAACTGGATTTTTTACTTAAGTTTTCATTTAGATATTGAATATGTAGAGATATAGTATGATTTCAGGCCTGTTCTTTTTGTTACTGGTATCTGAAAGTTTAAACCTGACGTGTTGCCTTCAAATAGCAACCAGTGATCGGGGCTTCAGTAAAGATATTTAGTTGAATTTTCAAATGTGTTTGAATTTACTTTTTCTGTAAATGATTATGACTTGGGTCTGTGTTGCCTGTTATCAATTATACTTTGCAAAATCAAGAATACATTGTTTCCTGTTATATTTGAAAATGTAACACAATGCTTTTAAGTGCTCAACTTGGCCAAAATACTGTAAGCAAAATAAATGAAGAAACTCCCTGTCAGTGGAGCCATTTTATCCCAAAACTGAGGCATCTATTGAGGACAAGTTCTCATTCAAGGATAAAATGATGGCCAGAGGAGCTTGTTTTATAAGCATGACTCTTTCTGGAAAGTTTAATGGATAATGAAGACTCTTTCTGCTTTGAGAAATAAACAGTACATTAAACTAGCCTCAGGGTAAATGCAACTTTGTACGCGTCTATTCTACATTTCCAACTTTGTAGAGAAGGCAGTTTTTCATTATCCCACATTCCAAGGTCATTCCAGATTTGGGACATTGCTCATCGCTCTGCTCCTCATCCTCCATTGAATCCCCTAAATGACCCACCTAAATGATTTCAGATTTCGGAGCCTACGTAAATGATCAAGTGTCTCTCTGAATTTATTATCTTCATTATTTTATTTTATTTTAACTTATTTTTTGCCTTTCCAGAGAGAATTAATGGTATTCCAATGAATACCATTAATATCACTGAATACCATTAATTCAAAGGATCGGTAAAAGAGTGACTGGTCCATGTATGAGTGAATCTTTTGTTGTGATTGTTACCAGTGTCAAATGCCCATTTTTAGAGGCAAACATGAGTTCTAATTGGAAAATGGTACACCAGAAGAATTAGCCTTTTAAAATGGACGTGACTCATGAAAGGCAAGTTTTCCCTCTGCACATCCCCCAGCAGCATTGCAAGCTATTTATTACTTAGTGTTTACATTAGATAAAGGTTTTAAATAATATACAATGTAAAACACTAGCATGTTTTCAAATAAGTAATCATTTCTCTTAAGCTCATAACTATTGTTTATAATGTTTCTGTCAAATGTAAAGTGCTTAGTTATTAGACAGAGAATAATGCTTTTTTTAAGGTTTTTTATTTTTATTTTTTTTTATTTTTATTTTTATTTTTTTTTAAAGATTTTATTTATTTATTTGACAGAGATAGAGACAGCCAGCGAGAGAGGGAACACAGGCAGGGGGAATGGGAGAGGAAGAAGCAGGCTCATAGCAGAGGAGCCTGATGTGGGGCTCGATCCCAGAACGCCGGGATCACGCCCTGAGCCGAAGGCAGACGCTTAACCGCTGTGCCACCCAGGCGCCCCTTTTAAGGTTTTTTAAAAATAATTTTCCTTTTAAAAATAAATTTCCTTGCCTGAAGGGTTCCCTACGAGGACCTTAGCTCAATTGTTTTGTTACTATGCCTTGCTGAGTTAACTATTACTCATTTACTTGGGATTACCTCCTGTCTTCTATTCACCTAGACCAAATTCTCCCATCTTTCAAAGTCATATTTACTTCTCACATTTTCTGTGAACATTTTCCTAAATATTGAAATCACTTCTTGATCTTTTTACAGTAATTATGAACTATATGAAGGCTTATTTATTTTAGAATTTTGGATCTAGAAGGGATATTAGAGATCATCTAGTCCCATTTGTAATTTTACAATGAAAAAAATGGAGACCCTCAAATTCCTTTCTGTTCTACGCCTGCTCTGCAAAGTTCAATTTTTTAAATATACCTCAGCTTTAATTTTTAAAAATAATTATCTACTGTGTTTTTTTCTCAAATGTTTTTCTATGAATATTGTTATCACTCTATTTATGACATATATCTTGTACATATATAAATTTTACATATCTATGCATGTAAATACATATATATTATTTATATATACATATATAGATAAAACTTCTACTATATTAAAGATTTTCCCCATCAGGTTAGGGCTTCTATTAGATTAGTTAGCAATGAAAGTCTCACATCTCAAGAAACCTCTCTCTCAGTCCCAGGAAAACTGGGATTGTTGGTCTCCCTCCATCAAGTTACTTTGTCTTCTTTGTAAACAATTTTAATGTCCATAACATCTCATTAAGGTATTACACAAAATTTTACTTAACCATTCCTCTAGTGCTAAATACTCAGGTTGTTTCCAAGTGTCAAATACTTCCAGCTTTTTATATTTCCCTGAATCTAAAACCTCTAAGTTGAATGACATGGACAATTCAAGGGCAAACATCTATCCCATAGGCCTGAGCTAATACAGTAGGCATGAGAAACATGTGGCTACTGAACAATCTAAATGTCACTAGTCCAAATTGATATTTCTGTGAGCATAAAATACACCTGAGACTTAGTATTACAGATATCTCATTTATATTTTTATACTGATTATACATTGAAACGGTAATAGTTTAGATATATTACATTAAATAAAATGTCATTAAAACTAATTTTACCAGGAAAAATTATAGAAATGGAAGACAGACTAGTGGTTGCTGGGGGTTAGGAATGTGCGACACAGGAGGGAGGGGGAGACAGCTGTAGCTGGAAAAAGGAAGCAGGAGGGATCCTGGAGGTGATCTACCTGTTGAAGCATGACTGTGGTAGTGGATATATGAAATGACATGTGTTAAAATTGCAAAAATCTCAATTGTCTCTCTCTCTCTCTCTCTCTCTCACACACACACACACACACACACACACACACACACAGATGAGTACCAGTAAAACTGGGAAATTAAGACTACGATTGATGAATTGCATCAATGTTAACATCCCAGTTGGGATACTGTACTCTAGGTTTATAAGATCTTATCTGCGGAAAACAGGATAAAAGGTAAAGAGATCTCACTGCAGTATTATTTCTTAGAACAGCATGTAAATTTCCTATCATCTCAAAATAGTTTAATTGAAAAATCATTTTACTTGTTTCTTTATATATTTTTTATATGACTACTAGTAAATTTAGAATTTCATGTGTGCCATGCATTATATATGCATTATATACCGTTGGATAAATGCTGCCTTAGAAAAATTACCATCAGTAATTAATCAAATATTTTGTTGGAATAAGTCACCCTTTATTTACCACTCAATCCACTCTATGAAAAGATATATAATAATTACCCTCCTTATTAACATATACTATACATTGTGAGGGGGGATATCATAAATATTATGTTGAGAGAGTATTTGACATGGTCAGTTCTTAGTTTTTATGCCAATAAATAAATAATTTTTTAAATTTGGTTTTCTCCTAAAAATTCTTGAAAAGAGAGACCCTGAAATCATTCCTGTAAACTTACACCTAAACTCCATGTAGCCCATATAATATCCTTACGATTTCAGAGCCTCATTCCTGCTGAAGAGCCTTATGTTTACCCTATCTAGAAGAGTTCTCAGGGTTACCTGACCCAGTGCTAAACTCCAGAGATACTTCATTCCTCTTTCAATATGAAAAAGAATAGGATACTATTCTGGGAAGGCTCAAGTCCTGCTTTGTGAGCTGACTTATTTATTGAATCTGATGACATTCCTGCCCCAAATCTTCCTGTTTATTTTATTTTGAGGGCCTATCACTATGAAAAGCTAATTTCTTTGGTGTATAGAGTCCAATAGCCTTCCTCATTAAATGGCCATATGTCTCACAATTATCTCACAATATGATCCTTTCAAAATTTCCCATCTATTAAGGGCTTAGATGCTTTGCCTTTTTCTCACCAATATTCCTATCAGAACTAAACAGGCCTATAACTGCAAGTAAATTATCTTTCCTATCAAAAGAGTTTTGATATCAAAATTTATATATTTTGGTTGAAGTGAACTAGCCCAACTCTCTGATTACCACTTAAGTATAATCCATGTTTTTACATAGTCTTAAAATGTTTAAAAATTGCTTCTTCTCAGACTGATACAAAGATAGGTCACAGTCTGTACAATTATTATTTTGAATAGTATAAAAGCATTCTAATGCAAAGATTCTGAGCCATTATATTATAATATTATAATTATATTATATTATTTGACTATAAGACATCAAATATTATTCATTAATAATATCATCTTCAAGATATTTTAACCACTTTTCCTTTTAACAATTGTTAGGCAAAACCAAACAACAAAAATAAAACATATCAAGAACAAACAAACAGAACAAAAACAAAACACCTTTGACAAGAGAAAGGATAGGCAGATTATATTTACATCAGTTAATGAGATCCTAGGTTTATAGAGTTCTAGTTTGCATTAACTCTACAATAAGATAGAAATTAATGAATTAAAGTTTATAATACTCCTGCAAAGGTATATACAAAATTTCAAGGTATATACAAATTGTCAAAGCTGTCTTAATTTGTCAACTTTCTGACTTTTAAATCCTATTTGTACCCAACAACTGACTAATTCATTTTAGATTTTCACACTCTGCGTTGGTAATGACACCCTGGTTGAATGGAGAATTTTTTCCCCCATGAGCCACGGCAAGCACCCACTTGGCCAGGCTGGAGTAAAATAAACCCAATGACATGTGTTGTGTTTGAAGTAAGATGGTATGGGAGCCACAAAAATGAGTACATAAACAGATAGAAGGTGAATGTCATATATCTCTAAATAGGAGAAAGGAAAAGATGATATGTGATGGGGTGGAGAAGATTCACAACTGTTGAGTACCATCTAGTGTACCAGGCATTTAATTTTTTGTTTGTTTTTTTCTCATCTAATCATCTCAGTAACACCATGAGGTAGACAATGTTATATTGGTTTACAGATGAAGAACCAAACCTCAGGTTACACACAAGACCCAAATAGCATTTAAGCATTTGAACTCAATTTTTGCCTGACTTCAAAAGTTGTCCTTTATCTACTCTACCAGAAGGCTTTGTGGGAATATTGCTTCCAAGTTCACTGTTCAAGAAAGAAAGAAGATCCCTTCCATTCCGGTTGTTAAGGAAGTGGAAACAAGACTATATTCAGATCACTGGAAAAAGTATTTTGCCATACATGCGACTATCTAGTCTAGTAGTCAGGCAGCTCCATCAGCAGAAAGAAGCAGAGGCAATGACCTCAAAAGAGTGGTAGTATGTTCTGTCAACCCCTGCCTTATTTATCCTGCTAGTTATACTGATGGATGTTTTGTCCATCTCAGGTGGTGGCAACTGGGCAAAACAGATATCAGCAAGCTCTACACAGTATACTCTAGAACTTACCATGCCAGCAGTAAAACCGTTGCATCTGCAAGTATGTAAGTAACAACCTTCAATTTTCCTGTCATTATGCCCCAGTTATTTTGATTCAGCTTTTCTCCTTGTTTTCTTGTGTATTCTTTTATTAAGAGTGGAGATTTTGTCATTCTGCTTAATTTTCGTAAATCTCTTGTCAAATTTAATCATGCCCAGCCCCTGAAAAAGTCATTATTTATACTCATAATATAATCTACAGCATTCACTATCGGTCTAAGTATTATTTACATTTTGGACTTCCTTGTCTGTATTCAACCTTCTCAGACATTAACATTTAATCTAATCAAGAAGAATTCACAGAATTTGCACACTAGTTGGCTTCCATTAAGGGGCCACATCTATAACTAGACCAATTTCCCCATTTATCATCCTGCCCAATTCAGCCTCCATTTTTTCCCTTCTCTGCTCACATGGTTGATGTCGTAACACTCTATACAGCTAAGCCTAAGAAGACAAGGCAGGGTCAAATGGATTGACTCAAAGTATTGTGTTCAAAGGAGACAAGAAAGAAGACTGACAGCAGTTAGCTGTAACCCCCTTCTGTGTCCCCTGATATAAAACAACAGATAGACTGCCATTGGCAAAGCCACAGGCAATCCTGTTAAATTTTTGTTTTTAAGTTTTTAGGTGAATTGATCTTAAAGCCTTCCAAGTGAAAACTCCTCAATGATCTAATAGGTTTTTTCCTTTCTCTCTGTTTCTCTCTCTCTCTCTCATAAATGTAGGTACAGATTTCAGCCAAAAAATATGCAATAACTTTGTGACTGCAAAGAGTCCTTAGACTACAGCTTCAGTGATATCCACACCTTGTTGTGAGGAAACACTATCCACAAGAAAACTACATGTAGCATTCCACAACCCATGGATGCCGCATGCTTTAATTTTAGTCCATTTCTTTTCCCTTTTTTTCTTGATGTTTTGGTTCCTGTAGTAGTCATAGTTCTCCAGAGAAACAAAACCAATAGGATGGATGGATGGATGGATGGATGGGTGGGTGGATGGATGGGTGGATGGATGGACACATAGATACACAGATAAGAGACTTATTATGGGAAGTGGCTTTTTCAATTCTGGAGCCTGAGAAGTACCACGATATGTTCTCTGCAAGCCTGAGAACCAGGAAAGTGAGTGGTATAATTCAATATAAATCCAAAGTCCCGAGAACCAGGGAGCTGATGTGTACCTCCTAGCCCAAGACTAAAAGCCTTAGAATGTTAAGTCCTAGAGTCCAAAGGCCTGAGAACCAGGAGCTCCAATGTCTGAGAGCAGAAAATAATGAATATCCCATGTCAAGAGAGAGTGAGTTTGCTTTCCACCATTTTGTTCTATTTGGGCACTCAATGGTTTGGATGATGCCCACCCATATTGGTGATGGCAGATTTATTCTTTAATTCAGTCTATTGATTCAAATGCTAATCTCATCCAGAAACACCCTCACAGAAGCATCAAGAAATAATCCTTTACCAGCTATCTGGTCATCCTTTAGCCTAGTCAAGTTGATATATAAAGTTAACTGTCCCAGTTTCCATGCTATTATCTTTATCACTGCTTCTCCTATTCTCCCATACGCAATTAACACTCTTTTGCCTGCTTTCTGACTTCCTGCTTTGTCTTAATTCCCTTGATATGACCACACACCCACAAAAACCTATGGGGTTTCAGTTATCTTATTTCATCTATTTTATCACCCAACTCTTTCTCCTTTTGCAATGGACAAGCTGAGGTAAATATAGCAAGGAATGGTTGGGTGAAAAAATGCATCCAGGACCTAGGCTCTTTTTTTCCCACTAGTTTGTACTTTCCATTGCTATTTTCTTCTTCTTCCTCCTCTTCCCCCATCCCTATCCCTTCTCCTTCCTTTCTCCTTCTTCTTCTTCCTGTATCTTTTCCCTCTTTGAAATAAAGGTAGTTATATAGTTCTCAGGGTTGAATTTCTTTTCTTCATTCATTCAGGACAGTCTTCCTATCCTAAACAAACAGATAGCCTTTTTTTTTTCTCTGTAAAATGAATTATTTGAATGAGAGTCCATAATGAATTTTTCTTGGTCTTAATTAGATCATTAAACCAGGGGTTGAGATCATAACATGTCATCCTAATGATATCTATTTAATCAAAATGTCCATTTGTTTTCATTACACCAAGTTTAGAAAGCAATTCCAAAGTGCTTTCCAGGGTGTTAATTGGTCTTTTAGGTTTCTTTCTTTATGTGGAAATGAAGAATGTGCTGCAATGTACAAGAAAAGAATGATCTTATTAGGTCACTCAATGACTCTCCTTTTCTGTCTCTCAAAATCCTTCTTTTCTTCAATGTTCATCCAAGGTGTCAATTTTTCTTAGAAATCTAGACAAGGGTTGTCTATAATTTTTTAGCGCCCTACAAAAATCCCTGGATCCCCGTTTATCTACCAATCGGTAAAGGAACTAGTAAAGAAAGAAGGCTCCCAGCAGAAGAAATCTTCTTAATATCTCTTTCAGAAATGGCCACACATGGCAGCAGATATGGTAGCTTATCTCAGCAGAGAAAAGGAGGACGGCCACATTGGCTGACAAATAAACTTATGCTGAGGTGAGTTTTGGTTATTTTCGTGCAGTAAAACATGGGATATGCTTTAAAACAGGGTTTCTCAAAATTTGATCCCAAACCAGCAGCAACAGCATCAGCTGAGGGCTGATTATTAAGTTCCACACCAGATCTGCTAAATCAGGAACTCTAGAAATTCCAGAATACAGGCTAGAGTTTGAGAATTCTGTAGAGGAATGGTTCTATTAAGCACTACCTGGCTCTTAAAGTGTTACGTATGCTACACCAGTATATTTAATGGCAGGCAACTTCTGACATGGCTCCCAGTGATCACCAATTCATGGCATTCATACCCTAGTATAACCCGCCCCCCCCCACCTTTGCATATTGGCTAGACTAGCCACTTAGAATAAATATGAGTATGGCTATGATTAGGATACAAAAGTTTGTAACTTTCAGCTTGTTAGTATTCTTTCCCTGGCTTTTCCTTACTTGCTTATTCTCATAAAGCAAGCTGGTGAGTCACATGTGGTGAGGAACTAAAGATAGTCTCTGGACAATCCCCAGTTAGGAACTAAAGCCTTCAATCCAATAGTCTATGAGGAATTGAATCCTGCCAGCATCTATGAATGAGCTTAGAATGAATCCTTCCCAAATTGGCCTTCAGATGGGTCTGCAGCCCTGTATAAGACTTTAATTGCAACCTTGTGATTGAACTTAAAGCAGAGAACCTGGCTTATCTGTGTCAAGATTCCTAACCCACAGGGGCGCCTGGGTGGCACAGCGGTTAAGCTTCTGCCTTCGGCTCAGGGCATGATCCTCGCATTATGGGATCGAGCCCCACATCAGGCTCCTCCGCTATGAGCCTGCTTCTTCCTCTCCCACTCCCCCTGCTTGTGTTCCCTCTCTCACTGGCTGTCTCTATCTCTGTCAAATAAATAAATAAATTCTATAAAAAAAAAAAAGATTCCTAACCCACAGAATGGTCAGATAATAAATGTATGTATTGTTTAAAACTGGTAAATTGTGAGGCAATTTGTATACACTAGATAATACATAAAGATACAAACAAACAGATATACACATATTCTATATATGAATGATTTGATTTAGAATGTAATTCAGCTTAATATATATTTAATGAGCACATACAGAATTAAGCATTTGGCTCTCCAGTAACTATGGTAAAGATATTAAGAAATATTACCTCTTCTTAAAGAGAAAATATTTCATTTTAAGAAATAGAAATTTTTACTTAATGGCACACTTACGATAGTAAAGTATAAAACACTAAACAAAACTAAGTATCAAAACTATAATGGCATAAACAGTAAAAACAGGAGCGCCTGGGTTGCTCAGTCAGTTAGGCAACTGACTCTTGATTTTGGCTCAGGTCATGATTTCAGGCTCATGAGATCAAGCCCCACATCAGGCTCCGAGCTCAGCGCAGAATCTGCTTGCTCTTCTCCTTCTGTTCCTCCCTCCACTATCTCATTCTCTCTCTCATAAATAAATAAATAAATAAACAAACAAATAAATAAATAAAATCTTTTAAAAAACAGTAGAAACAGTAGTTTTATCTACTTGTCAGTAAATAGTCTTATATAGAACAATATCTATGAGCTAAGGATTTAATCTTTATGCCAATCTTATTACATATGTACAAATAATCCCCTTTTCCAAATGAAAAAAGAAGTAATTTAGACTAGAAAAACAACTTACCCAAGTTGTTTATATAGCAGAGCCAGTTTTCAGATGCAGGATGTCAGACTCCAGAACTTGCATCTTAACTTGCAACATTTTTACTCCATAGTGTAGAAGTGGCATTTATCTTGTTCCCTACATATATATGTTGGGACACAGCTGGGAGCAAGATGTGTGTGTGTGTGTGTGTGTGTGTGTGTGTGTGTGTGTAAATGATAGATAGTGGGTATTTTTTTAAGAATGAATGAATGACCATAGGACCAATCTGAGACCACCATAGGTGGCAAGAAAAAGTAATTCTTATCTCTTTGCTTATCTATCCAGAACACTTTTTAGGGGACTTCTATATTAGGAAAGGGTCCTATTACTACACCACAGAGACAGATACTCAGCTCAAAGGTATGATGCTTCATTCAATGTTGATTCAAGGTGCCCTCTAAATATAAGTTCATCAGTATGGTTCTCAGGTGTTCGTCTACATCTGAATCACCTAACAAACTTGTTAAAGTTACGAAGAGCTAGCCTTCATCCTTGAGGTCTACGTCTGAATCACCTTGTGAACTTGCTAAAACTATAAACATCTAGGCTCCAGTCTTGAAGATTCTCCTTTCATAGTTTTGTAGTAGGACCTGGGATCTGGAATTCTTTTTAAAATGATCCCCCAGAGAAGTCTGACAGAAACCAAAGTTTGAGACTTTTTTTTAACTTAAAGAAAATGTTTTAACAGATCTACACAGGCAATTGTTTTAGCCCTAAGGCAAATAAATATAGGCAAATTAAGTGAATATGGAAATAAAGTGGGCAAAGGTCATAGTCCTTCCTGTTGTAGTCATTATACATATAATTTTCAGGACCAAGTTACAGGTTCTTTATAATCTTTCACTGAAATATAAAATATAGTGAAGTTTAATTAGAGAATATCAGATCGCAAACTTGAGAGAAAAATGCCCGGTGTTAATTAGGGTTGATTATGTTTGGTATCACTTGCACTAATTGAAGTACACTGGTCTTTGTTAACTGGGTCAGCCAGAGGTCAGAGAACAGGTGGTTGAGCACAATTTCATAACCACCTGTTTAATATTTGGCTCTGTAATTTCCCTGAAGTTGATCAAAGTGGGGATATGATCATTACCCAAAGATTGTTTAGAGAGATTGAGCCTTGACTGATGAAAAAGAAACTAATTAGAAACTCACCTTTCCAATCTGAAAAGTGATAGTTTAAAATAAGAATGGCACCAATGGACTGACCTGATGAAACTGGTCTCTTGCCATTCTTCTTGTCCTTCCTACAACCAAACTTTTGTCCATGTTTTCATAATTTAATTATCTCCTTGCTGTATTAGAATATATACTTTCGTTTCCTATTCCCATTTTTTTCACCTCTTTTTGAATAACTGGATTTGATACTGCTATAATTCTTTTAAAAATTCAAATAGATTGCATACATTGTTTGTCTTTACCCAGATGTAAATTTGTCTTCTTTAATATCCTTAATAGATTATTTGCACATTTTTTTTTCTTTATAGAACTCATACAGCTTTGATTATAACAGATAGTGGGAAGATCTCTAGTCTGGAATTCAGTATATAATGAAAACTAATAAAATGATCTCTTTCTTAGGTTCGATAACTAGAAAGGGAAACATTTTGAAAATCAGTTATTATGAAAGTTTAACATATGGATATCCCAGCATGAGTCTGAAAATTAAGTAAAAAAATGAGTGATAGAAGAATATATTGAAGATTTGTATCTTTTCACACTGGAATTAATACATTTTTTAAAAAAGTATTATACAACATATGATTTAAAGTAGTAAATTATAATAAATTTTTTTCTAAAGAATTAGAACAAATTGCAGAGATGGTAATACTATTTCACTTTCACCAGCTCCTGAATAAGTTTTAAAAATAATCACCACATTTTATCAAAAATTGCTAGGCTCTAAGCAAAGAAACCACCTAAAAAAAAGCAGTAAACTTTAAAAAAGAAAAAAACTTTTAATAGAAAATCATATGGTAAATTCCCATTATGGGAAATTGGAAATAATAGAGATAAGAGTAAAGAGGAAAATCACAATCATCAGGGTTATATGCTTGGATGCATCTGGCATCCTATCTCAGGGCTAAAGGCTGGTGACTGCTACAAAGAAATCCAAACGTAAATGTAAATTTTTCACCTATTTTTCCCCTTTATTAAGCTGATACAATTAATTCAACAAATATTTATTGAGGTCCAGCCAATGGAGCTATACACAAAAACCAATAGTAAAAACCTCTGCCTTCACAGCACTTACAGTCAAATGAATTAAAGGTAGTAAATTTTATATAGATGAAGATGAAACATTTTCTTAATAGATTCTCTTATTCATCATATAGGCCAAGCCTCAGAAGCAGAGTAACCAGCCTAGTCAAGGAAAAAGTAGTACACCAAACCAAACTAGTACACAAAAAAGATGGTTCAAGAGACCCTGATATTGATCAAGCTCATGAAATTCATATAAGGAAAGGGTATATTTGTGGTAAATGATGAGAAGATAGTATACTAAATCAAATCCACTAAAAGAAATCTCGACAGGTATGGAAGAGCTTATATGGCTTTTCCATGGCCAAAGATCAGCATTTATACAAAGAAAATTATGACTTATTTGCTGCCACATAATACTAATGTATATTTAACTAATAAGTATTTTGTGGCAATGTATAATGAAGTGTGGATTGAAATGAAGGGCTATGGGGAATTTAAGCAGGATATATAATGTGACCTCTGATATAGAAATAGTGTACACTTGCACTTTGGTTCAGCATATAGGCACACTAATGGATCAACATTTTGTTTGTTTGTTTGTTTGTTTGTTTGTTTAAGGAGCTATGAAAATGTGAATTGTGCTGGTCAAACAGGTCTCACATATTTTAGAAAAGGGGTTGTTATAAGCTTGTAAGGGCTGATGAAGTCACAAGTGGTGAAGGAAAACAATTCTTGGCTATGTTTATGAGAACAGAAAGAGGAAACTCAGGAGAATACATGTGTTAGAACCCCTCCTGTTAAAGGAGAGAGAGGGAAGGGTGGGGAGAGAGAGAGAAATGGAGAGAGAGAAGAGGAAAGAGAGGGAGGGAGAACAACACTTCTTATTCTACATAAATATAGTCTGACAATTGTGAATTCAGATATAAGGGACTCTCTCTTAAGGATTCTTTCAGAGGTTGGCTGACTTATTGGAGGTTATGGATCTGGAAACAACTTCCCAATCTTATTCATTTTATTCTTTGTTTTTGGTCCTCATGTGCAGACACATACCATCACTGGTTTTTCAAGGTCTTTATTTTATCACTTTTATCTATTATGCCTGATCTATTATGTCTACCTAAATTATTTTCTGATATATATATATATATATATATATATATATATATATATATATATATACTTACTTTTCACTTTCCTAGTGAAGTCTGTATAGGTATGTCTGTGTATATTTTTAAAAATATAGTGTATATTGATTTTTCCAATATATGTAAATAATAGATCAGATTTCACTCTAATTTGTGTTTTTAATACTTATTACTATATTTTTAATATGCATCCTTGATCCTGTGTATAACTCTATTTTGGGAGTTCATAAATATTTCTGTTCTACAGACCCCTTTGGCAGTCTTGGCTCTCAGAATAATCTTTTATGAGACCCTATGTCTTTAATATTTGTGATAAACATAGTTAAATACACTGGATTGCAAAATAAACCAATTAAGCCGAAAAACAGTTACCAAAATACTAAAACGAAAAATGTGTGGCATAGCAATATATGTGCTGATTTATTCACACATCAAAGAATACAATCCAGTTGCCAGTTTAATAACTACCATCATTCCATTATAGTGATTAGCATATGAAATGTCTTCAGATGAAACAAGTTCAATTTGTGAATAAATGTGACTTCTGTTAATGATAAAGTCAGGGTATTGCTAGCAGAACTGTGGTTTGACTTCATTCTTTACATAAAATGTTAAATGTCAGTTAGAGATTTGTAAATAAAAGGATGTATCTTGTTCCCACCTAAGTTCACTGGCCCTTCAAATTCTATCTACCTTGACATGGGTTAACAATTCCTGTTCCAATCTAGTGATTGTATTTGTACACAACCCATTTTACTGATTTATTCCCTTATTGATGAGCACTTGTTCTGCTTCTGACTTCCCAATTCCACAAGCAATAATGCATTTTATTCATCACAGTTAAAGATGTAGTTATATATTGCAGTTATGTGTGTGCAGTTATGTGTGTGTATATGTGTGTGTGTGTGTGTGTGTGTGTGTGTGTATATATATATATATACAGCAGTTATTTCTGTATGAGAGGTCTAGTTTCTCCACATCCTGTCCAAACCTGGTATAGTCAGTTTTTAAAATTTTAGCCATTCTAATATGTATGTAGTAGGATCCCATTATGGTTTTAAGCTGCATTCTCCTAATGACTAATGATGTTAAGCATCTTTTCCTGTGCTTATTTGCTGTTCATATGTATTCTCTGATGAAATATTGGTTTAAATCTTTTGCCCATGTTTTAAATTGTTTTGTTTGTTTTCTAATTGAATTTCGAGAGTGCATTATATATTTACTCACTTCGTATTTTATAAAATAATTACACATATAAATCCAGTTCAATAAATATTATTATATATCATTCTATTTAATTTTCTCCATAACTCTAAGAGTGAATTACCTTGACCATGAGGAAAAAGGACATTCACGCCTCATGTATCAGAACCACAAAATTCCAACAGTCTAAAAGCACTAATGTGGGCATATCCTTGTGCACAATAGTGTGCTACTGATTTTTTTATTGAAATACATATGTGGAGCATTTTAAAATTCTAATTATTATCTCTGGAAGCAACATTTTTGTGTGTGTGGATAAAACTGACAGTTATTAACTTTAGAATACTATCAAAAATGGCAAAGCAAGTTTACAAATATATGTGTATGCATATATGTGTGTGTGTGTATATATATATATATATATATACATGATTATATACTACAATTAAAACATAATGGTAATGGAACTTGACAATTTTTATTTGGTGAAACTGGGACTTGTTTTACTTATGCAAAAACCCAAGATTAATAAGTGGTGCTGAAATATTGAATATCCATATGCAAAATAATAATAATAATTACACCTCATACCATACAAAAAATTAACTCTGTGTTTTCAAAATCTACTGTTAAAAAATGAAAAGACTATCCACTGTCTCAAAGAGAATAATAAATAATATATATAATAGTGCTTATTTTAATTAGATTAATATGTGTAACTTTTTATAAAATGTGAAGTGTTATATACAAGTGAGAAAATACCATTTCATTTTCTCAGAAGTTAAGAGTTTGGGCAGATAAAAAGCTTGTATTCTGGAAAAATAGGAAAAAAAAAAAACTTTCAATACAGCCATCATACAGTCTCTATATTGAAAGTCTATATTGTCCCTGGAAGGCTGATGACTTGACATTTGCATATGTTGTGTACCATTTAACTCTTGAGGATGTGAAATCCCAGACTAGAAAATATAATTCAGGAATACACTACTGATAAGAATGTAGAATGGTATATTCACTTTGAAAAATACTTTGACAGATTTAAAAGGTTAAATATATATCATTATATTGATACAGCCATTCTGTTCCTAAATATTTAACAAAGAGAAAAGAAAACATATGTTCATAAAAATACTTGTACATGAACGTTCATAGAAACTTTATGTATAATAACCCCAAACTGGAAAAAACCTAAATGTCTTTCAAGAGATGAAAGAATAAATAAAATTTAGTATATACATGTAATACTAATCAGCAATAAAAATAAATTCTTGATATACACAACAGCTCAGAAGTATCTCAAAATAATTATACTGAATGAAAGAAACCAAGCAAAAAAGAACACATACTATATTGTTCCATTTTTTTAAAACTCTAGAAGATGCAAACTAATCTACAGTGACAGAAAGCAAATGAGTGGTTGCCTGGGGAGGGCACTATTCTCAGACCACTAACCTTAACAGTCTGATTCAGAGCACAAGTAGGAACAGATTCAGTCAAGACTGATATAATTAGTGCAATAAACCTTCTTCCCTTTCCTAGTCCTCAAATTCATGATTCTTCTATGATCCAAAGGTCAGGAAAACACGTTATTTACATGAACAGTCTAAGTATTTGTTGATTTCTTTGTCAGTGTCTCAGATGAAAGATGGACAAGATCTTACCATTAAACCCCATGTCCTAAATGTCAGTGGACCTGAACAACTCATTTCTGGAAACAGAACTTGCTAAATCTAAGTCTGTGTCTATGTAAAGAAAATATAAAAGTGAGAAATAAAGGCAGTCAAATTAGAATGAAGATGAAAACATATTTACTTCTATCTATCTAAAAGTTGAGTACATAGCTGATCCAAAGATAATGATACTTTTTTTTTCACCTGTGGAGGCCTTTTAAGCATCTCATAGCTATCAATTAATCTGAACCTTCTTTTGTCAAAGCTTGATAGTCCTCTCTACCTACAGATGAGGAACTTAAGTGTCAAAGAGAAATTATCACACATGCCTCTGCCCATTGAGAATATGAAAGTAAAGTCCAGCTGTCCCAATTCAGTAGTCTTTAGTATTATGACTAATAGTATTCCAGGAGACGATAGTATTCTATGTTTAGTATTCAACTATGTTTCCTAAAAGAAATGCACATTAATCCCACATGGTTTACTCTCTTTTTAAGCATTGGGTACTTGTGATATTGTGATATAACAGGAAATATGTACTTAGTTTTTGTCCCTAGTTTCTGGCACAGAGCTTCTAAAGCCCTTCTAATTTTGAGTGATGGGCTGAGAGGAGCATACTTTGTTATTCATAACAAACCCTTTTCAATCATACCTGAGTTTATGCTAATATGGTGATTTTGGTGGGCCTGTGGATAGCTTTAGGTTGGGGGCTGGTTACCAGAGGAACCAACTATGTAATGAGAAAATTGTAAATTTCAGCCCCCTCCCTGATCTCCCACGTGGGGAGAGAGGCTGAAAATTAAGTTAATCAGCAAAGGCCAAGTGTTTATTCAATTGTGCCTATGTAATGGAACCTCCATGAAAACCCTAAATGAAGGGGTCTGAGGGGCTTGCAGTTGGTGAATTGCAATCATGTGCCAGGAGGGTGGCACACCCCAAACTCCATAAGGACAAAAGCTCCTGTGCTCAGGACTTTTGCCCTTATGTACCTCTTCCATCTTACTGTTCATTTGCATCGTTTATAATATCCTTTATAACAAACTGGTAATAGTAAGTAAGGTGTTTCTGTGAGTTCTGTCAGTTGTTACAGTAAATTCTTGAAACTGAGGGGTGGGGTTTGAGAAGCTCCAATTAGTAGCTGAGGTGGACAGAAGCTGTAGGGGACCCATTGCTTGCAACTGGCATCTGAAGGGCAGCAGTCCGTGCTACTAAGCTCTTAACCTGTAGGTCCTGTGCCAACTCTGGGTAGTTAGGGTCAGAATTGAATTAAATTGTTGGACACTCAGTTGATGTCCACAGAGGACTGGGCAATTGCTTGGTGTGGAAAACCTACGCATTTGGTGTCAGAAGGGTTGTGAATAAAGAAATAGTTTTCCTTCAGTAACCTTTAAGGAATTAGAACACCTGGTTCCTATAAGTCTATGAATATTTGATCCTTTTTTTTTAGCTTTTTGAGCTATTTAATTTTGAAATAATGTCAAACTTATAGAAAAGTTGCAAAAGTAACACAAATATTTTATTTCCCTAAACCACTGGAGGCTACACTGTTGATGTGATCTCCCATCACTCTGAAACATTTCAGTTGCATTTCCTAAAAACAGATGTGATGTGATCTCCCATCACTCTGAAACATTTCAGTTGCATTTCCTAAAAACTCTCTGAAATAGCCACTAAAAAACTGGCCAAAGCAAGAAACTAATATTGATACATTACTGATATAGAATCCACAGATGCCTATTCAAGTTTTGCCAATTGTCCCAATAACACCCTTTCCAGCAAAAGATTTTGATCCAGAATCATGTGTTAGTTTAGTTGTAATGTATCTTTAGTTTTATTCAATCTGGAGAAACTTCTTTCATTTTTCCTTGACTTACATTCCTTGATATTTTTGAAGACCATGGACCAGTCATTTTGAATAAATATCCTTTGATTGGGTTTTTCTGACTTTTCCTCATGAGAATATATAGCTTCTGCATTTAAAATTTTTTTCTTTGGCAGGGATATCACAGAAAATACACTGCATTCTTCTCATTGCAGTCTATCAGTTGGCGTATTATTTCCATTTGTCTCATTATTCATTATTTTCAATTTGGTCACTGATTAAGTTGATGTCTTACCTGGTTTCTTTACAGTAAAGTTAGTATACTAAAAGAGAGAGAGAGAGAAAGAAGGGGGCGGGTAAAGACAATACTGCCATGGTGGGACCCCAGTGCTAACTAGGAAAGTAGTCCCCATCAAGTTTCAGAACCTGACAGAAATCATAAAGCAGACCACTGTGCAAAGAACACAGGGCCTAGGCAGCTGTTAGTCAGCCTTCAGGGCCTGGTTCAGACAACTGCCAACTTTAATCTTTTAAGCAACTTCTTCTTCTTTTTTTTTTTTTTTAAAGATTTTATTTATTTATTCGACAGAGATAGAGACAGCCAGCGAGAGAGGGAACACAAGCAGGGGGAGTGGGAGAGGAAGAAGCAGGCTCATAGCAGAGGAGCCTGATGTGGGGCTCGATCCCAGAACGCCAGGATCACGCCCTGAGTGGAAGGCAGGCGCTTAACCGCTATGCCACCCAGGCGCCCCCTTTTAAGCAACTTCTAATCAACCTGAAGTTTTAGCATAATTCAGAGCTTTCCAGAGTGTTGAAGAGATTCTCTCAGTCTTGAGGCCAGGTTGTCTGATATGGACGGTCCTCCTGGGTCAGAATGTCAGACCAATATCTGCATTCTGTTCCCATTTTTCAGGAGAGCCTCTAAAGACCTAAATTTCAATGAAGGAAGTCAAACTGATAATTTCTCAGAAAGAAGAGATTTTTCTCTTTTGTTCTAGGCTGGTACTACCATTACTGACTTAAGCGTTATGTATTTAAAATTAAAGATCAACAAAAAACCTCGAGCTCTAGGTCCTAGGCTTGTCTGCCCACCTAGACAACCAGTCAGAATTTTGGAGAGTAAGGTATCAAAGCTTGATAAGGGAAAAGAGAACAATCAGGATGATTATTTCTGGTCTAATCTAATCTTGACCTCAGCATCCCAACCTGGGTTCAGTGACATCACGGTACCAACTTCAGGGAAAAAGTAAAAATTGAGACGAGAAGGCAAAGTATGAGAAAATGAAAACAAGGCCTACAATTTACCTGTTTCATCTGGTCTCTGACAGTCCTTCACTTACTACAAAGTGGTGGCTTCAGGAAAGGCTCAGGGATTCCAGCATAGCTGGTGCTGGACACCTGCTCCAGAAGACCAGACCTACCCAACGTCTTCTGCTTGTACCCTACAAGCCAATTGTTCTTAAAACTGGGCCCAGGGTGATCATAGGAGGTAAATAATCCACTCACTATAAGAAATAATTCTCTAGCCATAATCCTATCTTCTGGGAGAAAATCCTGAATGTTGTTGATGATTCCAGACCAGCTACTGCCTTAACCCTCTCCTGTGTTTTTTCTGTCTGATCCTTGCTTGACACCTACATTGGATTTAGAATCCCACATTTTCCTCCTCACCCCATCTCCCCATTGCTGCCTTCCTCGATGAGGATCTGCTTCTTATTTAATGTTTCTAATTTTGAACAAAGTGCTAAGTGCCTGGCTTATTTGGCTTTTTAACCCCTCTTAGGAAGAAAGCCCCATTGTATCCTTTGAGTCACCCAGACCCTCTGATCACCATCTCCTGGATGCTGGATGACTCTTAGTTCTCCCCCAGCATAAGGACATGAAAAGAATATGGAGAAGTGGGACAGGTAGGTGTGAGCTTCTGACACAGTGTGTGGTGGTTGAGGAAAAGAAGGAAGAGAAATTTAATGAATTTAATATAAAACTGATAGTTCAACAACACAACAATGGGCTGACTTCGCCCTGAGGTCTCTATCTTCAACATTAACTCTAACAACATCCAAAGCAGTAAAGTATAGTTGTAAGAGTATTTAGAGTTCCTGTATTTCAATCTTTTAATTTTCAGGTTAAAAATAAGTGCAGGCCCAAAGATATCTAAGTTTAAACAAGGAATCTTAGTCGGTTTGTAGCGAAGAGAGGGCTCCACTTTCTGAATCTGAGTTCTTCCACTGCGCCATTCCTTGTCTAAGAGCAAGAGATGAGCATGGTAGGATCACTGAGCTCCAGGCGTGGGAAATAGCATGGAAAGGGAAGTGATGGGAGAGCACCAAAGGAAGACAGCTTTGCTTATTTTATAGTTCCATTATAAACCAGGCAGGGCCCCACATCACCTGCTAACTTGAAAGGCCATTTTTGTTGCAGAAGTCGGTAGGGAGACTGAAAGCCCACTTGTTGGAATGGGTTTTAATTAGGTGTCTTCATATTCCTTCTTGGTAGAAACTACATAAAAAAAGTCCCTCTGTACCTCCAGTATGGTCACTGAGGGGCTGCATGGGACATGTAGAGGATCCTAGCACTGCCTCCAGGCTTGGGGCTGCAGGAAGCTCCTCTCTGAGGAACTTATGCTCAGCACACTTCAGGCTTCTCATTCACTTGAGAAGTATCTCTGCTTAAGCTAACTACTTTACTTTCATGCAGAATTTCCTTCAACTTCTCTCTTTTCCTCTTCACCCACTTCTCCCCATATTCACCAGTTGGAAAAGTATGGCTAGCAGCTTTCATTTTTACTTTCCCTAAAATGAACAATAAAATTACTTGTCATATGTCTTATGCCTCAAAATTTGAAGTCCATCCCTTCAAGATTCCCATCCAGAAGTCATCTTATCAAAAAAGAGACAAAATCCAAAAAAAAAAAACAAAAACAAACAAACAAAAAAAAAAACCCAAAAAACAAAAAAGAGAGAGAGAGAAAATATATACATATTTTGGAGGTCCTAACTCCTGGCCCGGTATAAGGATCCTTCATGGGCAGCACTTCCCTTTCTAACTATTTACCTTACTACCCAGAGAATTCATTTGCTTGGTCCTCAATCAGGGTGGGGGTATTCTCACTGACCTCTTTTCTGCAATCTGCATTTCTTTCCCCTCTTCATTTTCAATCATAGGTTTCCCCCTGTTATACTATCTGCATTTTTACCTCTCCAAGCCTACCCACCTTTCAAGGCTAGGTTAATTCTTTAATTCTGGTAAGTCAACCAAATTCTAGTTTGTTTAGAAATTGATTTTCTGAAATTGCCAAGTGTTTATTTTCTATATCACTTATACTGTCATTAAAAAAGTAAATGAGAGACAGGATGACAAACTGTAAAGGGAAATATCTCTGGAATGAGCACCCACTTTCAATTTGAGCTCTCTTCCAATGACTTCAATTTCCTCACCTGAAAATAGGGATAACACCTTAAAATAATAAGAACCTTAAAATATTATTGTGATTGTTAGATGAAATAAAATATGTAAGTGCTTAGCATGAAGTAGTCTCAGTTCTCCTCTCCTTGAAATGTATTCAAGTTTAATATCACAATGGTACTCCTACATCCAATTATCAGGAATTGCTCTGGATTCGTATTTCTCATGTATCTTGTCTTTCAAATCATATTTTAGTGTCTTAAGGGTAATAACCATGTCTACTGCTTATTATCTTTCTCTATAATATCTAACTCATGAGTTTTAATTAAATATTATTTTTTATTATCAATATATTATATATGAATACCTAGTAGTTATTTGGAATAAAAGCATCATTTCTTCACACACATAAAATCATGTATTTGACATTTTCACTAGTACTCTGACAGGAAGTGTCAGTCACACTAGACACAAATCAAGCTCGTTTCCTTTTTTCTGAAGTCTTTATCTCACTGTTCACATCTTTTTTAAAAGGTAAAATCATTTTGAGCCCAAATCTGATATCCCCATTGTTGAATCATGGTTGGGAAATATTAAAATGGGTTAGCCAGATGACCGAATCCAGGTGTGACAGAGAGATTTGGAGAGGTTCTGATCAGAATTCAGTTAAGGACCTTCAAATTAGTCTTCTAGCACTTGGGAAATCTTCTAAAATCACTTCATATATATTTTTCCCCTTAACTCTATCTTTCTAAAGACCATCTCAATATTGGGTCAGATTATGCATATTAAGGGATCTGTAAAAGCCATGCTAATTTAAGCTGCAAGCACTGTGCATTACAAATGACCCACACCAGTAAAGCCTCTAAATCTATGCATATGAGACTCATCAACTTCCAGAAAATCGGGTCAGGAAATGCTCAGTTTAGAAATTAAGTCTCTGCAATGTTATCAATAGCCCTTTAGATACAATGCTTAGTGGTATCACAGGACTGCAACAGATCTTAGAGCTCAAGTCTTTTTCTTAACTTGCATTTAAAAACCTTTCTGAGATAGTCACTGTTGTCCTTTTATGGGTCATCAGAGAACACCCTACCTCCCACCCTTGGTTTATTATGTATTATTCTGTTATCACGCTAAGTTCTATATTCTTTCTTTGATTAATGCTATCAAAATAAACATTCATTAACTGGTGAAGACAAGAATACATTCTGAACTCTAATCTGACATTGAAGGTCTTTGGCAATGGGACCCCAAAGCATCTTTAAAGCTTCATTCATTAAATATTTAACTGGCAGATATTGCATGCCAAAAAGTTGCTACAAGTTGCTTAGAGTCCAGTGGAGAAGACAGATGAGTACTCAAGTGAATAAAATACAATGTCAGCACAAACAGATAGAAGATGTAATTGAAAACAGTGTTAAAAGAACCCAGAGGAGGGAGCCTAATGAAAGCTCAGGCTTTAGGGAGAGAGTTTAAGATGAAATGTCAGCCAAACCGAATCTTGAAGGATGAGTAAGAGATAAAGGGGAAATTGGCATATATTCCACCCAAAGAGAAGAACATGGTCAGAGGAAAACATACCAAGCACATTGTCTACTTTGGAAATTGCAATTAAGTCAGAAGGGTTATAATATAAATTACAATGCCTAGTGTGTCAAACAGTGGAAGCTTAGCCTAAAACAATAAGGATTTGTTATTTTACAATCTGTAGGTCAGAAATTTGGAAGCAGTTTAGCTGGTTGGTTTTGATTCTGGATCTTCTCCTAATGTTGCTGAAAAGATACCGTCCAGGATTGCTGTCTTCTAAAAGCTTGAAGAGGGCTGGAGGATCTGCTTGCAAGATGGCTTACTTATGTGGCTGTCATCAAGAAAGCCTCAGCTCCTCACTTCGTGGACTCTCCACAGAGGAGAGGCATGACATGACAGCTGAACTTCCCAGAAGTAAGTGATCCAAGAGAGCAGGGAAGAAGCTCTACCATTGTGAGCTACTCTTAGAAGTCACACATTATCATTTCCACACAATCCTGTTAGTTATACAGCTCAGGCCCACTCGGTGTGATAGGGGAGAGCAAAAGGCACAAATACCAGAAGGTGGGCCTTCTTGGAGGATAGCTGCCACTCTAGAAAAGGTAACTATCTAAAAAAGTGAGTGGTTCTCAGTGTAAAAGAAAAATATTATTAGACATGACCACAGATTATTTTTCCATTCCAAACTGTCTATCAAGTTTCCTTGACTATACCATGTACTTTTTTTTGAACTATTTTTTTCTCTTTCTCTCAACTAAAAGTCCTTCTACTTTTTCTTCTTCTTCCCTATTTCCAGTCTCCAAATCCTTCTTATACACCCCAGTCCAGCTGGTAAACAAATTCCTCTTTGTTATTTAATCTGCGAAGTCACTGTGATCTCCTGTATCTCTGAACTATTTTGGCACTTTGCATGTCACTTATCATGCATTTATTCACAAACAGTTATTAAACATTGTCTATATGTCAAGCACTAATCTAGGAAGTAGGGACACAGCACCAAACAAAAAGAAAATTCCTTTACTTATGAATCTTACATTCTAATGATGCAGAGGGAAATAAATTATAGATTTATGTAATAATTGTTAGAAACATATACTATGACAAAAAACAAAACAAAGTTATGGGAAATAGTTGGGTAGTAATGTGTTTAGATAGAGTTGGCAGAGTAGATACCTTTGAGGAGTTAAGTTTTAAGAAAAGTCCAAATGAACTTAGGGACAGGAAAATGTTTAGAAAAAAATAAAAACAAAACAAACAAAACCTGCTGTTGAATGTACCTATTATCACCTAACAAACCAGCTCCAAACTTAATGCATTAATATTTTAAACAATAATATTTTGCTCATAGATCTGTAATTTGGGCAGAGCTTGCTACAGCGGCTTGTCTGTGCCTTGCCAGTGTCAGTTCAAGCACCTTGACTGGGGCTGGAAAATCCATTTCCAAGATGGTTTACTCACATGGTTGGCAAACTGGTGATCAGTTGAACCTTTCAGTTGGGAGTCTTAGTTCCTTTCTACATGAGCCTATCAGTGAGACTAATTAGGCTTCCTCATAGAATGTTGGTTAGGTTTCAAATTCAAGTATTTAAAGAGATAAGAAATATAAGCTTCCAGTCTCTTAAAACCCATGCCCCAAAACCGGCAGTGTCACTTCCACTACATTCTTTTGGTCAAACAGTCAGAGGCTATCCAGATTCCAGGGAACGTGACATTTATTCTGCTACAATTTTTTTTGTATATTGTTATTTATCCTTTCTTACCAAAAGCAGTTCCCAAACTGAACTGTAAATTTTGTGAAGGTAAGCACTATTGTATATTCTCTTTAATAGAACACTGAAATAGCTTAGAAATAATATAATAAACACCTGTTTAAATGAATATAAGAATGTTATAAGGTCAAAGAGACTGTATTGAGATGAACATTCTTAGGAGTATTTATTCATATTGTCTTACTTCGGCTCCACCATATGAACAAATATGGGAGCATAGCATGCAGCAGCCCCTGGCCGAGAGCTTATGCTAAAGATATAATAGGAAAACATGTTTGTGACCTTGCGGGCTTTAACATAAACATCAGAACACAGGGCCGGGAACACCCAGTTTACCCAGCAGCAGGGAACACCCGGCTCGCTCAGGGTGGACCACCGTCCTCAGATAACAAGCGGCCAGGAACGCCTGGTCTGCTACAGGGCATAACACTGCCCCAACCGAAACTTGATTGCTCTTGACAATAGCCCGTGGAGTCCATAGTAACATGTTTAAGAATAGGCCTCACTTGCTGAACGTTATATAATCTAATCCCGTGACCTTCCCTGTGATGTACTATTATTCACTAGGATGTAATACGGATCATCCCCTTGATTGTCTTTGATTGTTTATTGCCAATAAATACGTGAGGTTGCAGCTGTTCGGGGCGATCTCACTCTTGGCGGTGGCGCGCCTGGCCATTGTCCCCTGCACCCATGCTCTCTTTCGAAAGCTAACCTGTCTGTGCCTTGTCCTTCTACCGAATCAACGCTGCGGCTCCGCAGGCGGTGTCGCGGCAATAGCACCAGACAAACAATTCATCAATTAAAAAGAGGACAGGTCAGGAAGAGAGACAATGGTTGAAGAAGCACAGGAGGGAGGTCAAAAATGACAAATTTTAGAAGTATTATTACTTGTCTAGAGAATGCCCTATTTAGGTTATGTTAGGCAAACAAAAATAGGTATTTTGAAAAGGAAAATTTTAGTTATATAGTTGCAAAATAGCTCTGCTAAGTCTGCTTTTATTTTTATTTTAAGCAAAAGATTTATGAACCATGTTTTGTCAAAGTAGCACTGTACTTGGACTCTTAAACTAAATGACTTATAAGGCTATTTTAGCTTCAAAGGTCTGATTGTGAGATTTGGTTTAAAGTTCTGACTATACCGCTTAACTTCTTTGAGATATTGGGAAAAGATCCTCACAATTTTTAATCTGTAAGGCAGAAATTATAATAGAGTGCTACCTTAGGGAGTGGTATGAAAGACTGGTAAAATAATTTATACTTTCTCTATTCTTTCAGATTTTACTTCACCAGCAAGTCCACTGTAGGCTAACTGGTTGAGGATGAAATTAAATACACCAACTCAGAATTCCTACCCCAAGATTCAGGGCTCTCCAAAGATTGAACCAACCCTTCCTATGCAACCCCATCTTCTACATTCTCAAATTAGATGTTCCATTGTGCCTATGCGTATGCATCCTGTATATATGGGATGATGCCTCTTTTGAATCTAAAATGTTGTACCATACAATTTAATTCTTAATTATAGGCAGTTGAAAAATTTAGTATTAAAAGGGTCCACAGAGAGCATTGTCATAGCTCCCCTTGCTTTATACATTGAAATAAACAAAAAAACCCAAAATAAAAAACAAAAGCAAAACAGAAGCTCAGAGATATTGAGCTGCTCAAGGCCAGAAGTTTAGGATTTAAATCTTGTAATTCCAGGAACAGTGCTTTTTCTAGTCTATTATACTGTCAGTCTGTATTTCCTGTTAGGGTTCTATGTAAATACTTCTAAATAACATAAAAAAGTAAAGTAAACAAAACTAAAATGAAATGAAATGAAATGAAATAAAATAAAAAAGTACATTATCTGTATAATTCCTACTTGAGCTTTTATAGTTTAGAACAAACTTGTGACAAAATTACAGTGATGATGCGTCTGCTTCAAACATATATACATTTATGGCAGCACCGACTGCTTTACCACCTTTCTTCAAATTGACCTCAGATAATACTTGGCTATCCTTTACTTACACTCCAGTATGAATATGAGCTATTGGAATGCGACATTGGGAAGAAAATATTTGCCCCACGGTAAAGTAGTCCCTTTGAGAAGGTAAACAAAAAATATTCTAAGTGGACCCTTTCCTAGAAAATCTAAAGCCACACCACTGTGGTGGACTTAAGTTTCATCTTCCCTCCACAATCAGTGCCACAAAATAAGAAACTGACTATTTCATTTTGACTAAATCTCTGTTCCAAGTTATGTACTCAAATTTTACTTAGTCTATGAGGATATGTGCCTGATGCGCATAAGCCTCCTGAGTGGGCAGATAAAGTGGGAAGGAGGAGAGAGACTTAGGGGAATTCTATTTCTGACAAGTGATCTTACAGATACTAAACAAACAACACATAAAGCTGTAAGACCAACTAAACTCACCCAAAGCTATCATGCTTTCTCAAACCTGTTCCTCCTTGAGGCTCTCATTTCGTCAAGGCACATTTACAGGCAAAATCATATACTGCTTGAGTTTAAAAATAAATTCTCAATCATGTTAATGTTAATGAATAGTCAGGGATATGTTTTATAATAGCTCACTTCCCCTGTGGACAAGCAACCTCACTGACGCTCGAATTTCCAATTTCAATTATTGCATTTATGTATTATTTTTAATCACATTTTAACACACTCCTGCCTTCCCTCCCTGAGCATTTGCCATTTGAAAGTCTCTCTTAGAAAAAAATAGTAATACAGTATCAGACCTACAAGTTATGATTAATCATTAAACATGATTCATTCATTCTTTGTTGTTATTTTGTTGTTGTTGTTGTTGTTTAAAGATTTTATTTATTTATTTGACAGAGATAGAGACAGCCAGCGAGAGAGGAACACAAGCAGGGGGAGTGGGAGAGGAAGAAGCAGGCTCATAGCGGAGGAGCCTGATGTGGGGCTCGATCCCGTAGCGCTGGGATCACGCCCTGAGCCGAAGGCAGACGCTTAACCGCTGTGCCACCCAGGCGCCCCTTGTTGTTGTTTTTTAACAGATGAAGATATTAAGGTCTGGAGAATGCAAAGGATGTGCAAAGTCACATGGTCAGATACAGTCAAGGTAGAACCAGAACCAGGCCTGTGCTCCAGTTTTCAAGACAAACTGGAACTACTCACAGCTTATTACCCAATATAATTCAGCTGACTTGTGCCCTTCCAGTCTCTAATGGATTCTAGTCCATCTTTTCAATTAATATTCAACATTTATAACACCATGCTTGACACTGGCATCACACCAGTGGGCTAACAGGCATGATCCCTATTCCCAAGACTACTAGGATTTTGCTATGTCCTCTATGAAGATTAAAGAGCAGATTCCATGGTTTCCTGAGACACTCACATTCCTGCAGCTACCCCCATTCACCTTGTTCTTGCCGTTTCTCCATCACCAGAAGGCCCACCTATTGCCTCACCTGGCTCAGACACTTACTCAACCTCTTTTTCTGTCATTTATACAACCCTCCCTCGATGGCAGTTGTTGGCAGCTTCTTTTGCTCAAGGTATTTCAGTCTGGAAAAAATTAAAAGCATGGAAGAGCGCCTTGAGCAACAGTGGCTGCTGTTAAGTGCTTTGGCAGTTTGTCAAGATTTAGCCACCTGCCTGGAAGAAGTTTTATTCACCAGTAAATGCCACCCGCTCTGTCACCTCTCTGCCTCCTTCCTCCAAAACTCAAAACACTCATAAACACTGAATCATTTCTGTATTTATTCATTATGATCTTCATGAAAGTCAAAGGCATTTGACTCAAAAACCACTATGGCAAAAAACCAGACATTTTTTAATCTTCAATTTATTTTCTTCCGGATGACTGCTTTCCAGCATTCCTTCAAACTCGGTATCATCATTTGCCAGAACACCTGATGGTTATGTAAGGACAAATCCAAGTGCAAACAGACTCATCCTCCTTTCTAATTCTCCTCTGTTCCCCAATGAAGGTAAAAATAAATAAATAAAAATACACTAAGGGAGAATAATTAAACTGAATCTTAAGATATTTTGGAAAGGAATCATTTTGACGGATGCTAAAAAATCCTCCCGTCTTGCTGAACTCCACACGGTCACTTTTTTAATTTTTTTTGAAAAACAATTTACAGGAAAGGTCTCTTTTTAAAGATATACATTCTTGAAGGAAACTCTATGAAATTTCAAAGAAAAGGCAGACACGGTTTGAAGCCTAGAACTCTTGAGTTTTATTAAGAGGGAGCTAAACAATGGACCCCAGCATCTGAAGAAAGTGAAAGTAAACATTTTAGAATTGGGCCATTCTGTAACCCTGGAAAATTAATTTTCGCTGTGTGGAAACACAACATTCTATGCCGGTACCTCTGTGCTTATAGAATTGGTTCATTAGTACAGCCACATGAGCTATACCAGCTCTTCACTGGGTCATCTGCACACTTGTACTCATGGCCATGGTCTCACTGGGACTAATTTCACAGAGATTGGAAAGAGGCACAATGAGAGAGGTGCAGTCTAAAAACTAAGTTTTATGGCTTATGCAAGGAATAAAAGAAGGGAAGGGTGACATTTGAAATTAGGCCAGGAAAGCAAAGAAAACAATATTTTGCTTTGTTGAGTGTTTACATTTAGCAGTAATTTTTACCTTGAAGTTATAAATTCCTTGAGGGAAGGGAGCACACAATATGCTAATGTCACAATTCCCAGTTAAACAGACTGACTGACAACTTCCACGCCCAATATCTGGGTAGTGGGTCAAATTTTTCAGTGGCACATCAGAACTGCAGAAGTAGAAGGAAGCAAATGGATAGAAGAATACAACTTCCTTGCTCTCCAGGAGAAACCTGACCTCCATGCAAAAGGTCTCATGGCCAGTTTGTGGCATAGCAAGGACAGGTACGTGAGTCTGAGCTTCATGCTTGCTGAATGCTAGTCTGACTCTGCTTTCCTTCATGATGGGCTGTTCTTGACCCTACCCAAACTACATGCTTGTAGCTGCAAGTGTTTTTATTTAACTAGGTAGTTTTCTACCTAATGTGGCTTCATTCATGTTCCTGCCTTCCTGAATCCTACTCTTCTTATGAAACTCAGCAAAAGCCCCATGTCCTTCCTCAATAATTCCATCATCCAATTTTTCCATTCCAGTCATCCTTTATCTAATGGCTAGGGATGGCCTATGCCTCCCTAATAGAAATTATGACTGCAAAAATCCCCATTACCCACTGGCTGCTGCCACACAAAGAGAGATTGGCTTGCATCTTTCTTTTCCCTTTTTACCTCTGCCTGGGAATCCCTCCTTATTCTTGCTATGATTGAAAACATTTTGAAATATTAAGAAAACATTATCTTTTATTTGTCTTCCACATTCCTTACTTTCCCCCCTCCCTTCATTAAACTACTTCTCTGATTCTATTGTTATCATGCTCAGAGTGAATGGCTTAAGATAGCTTACAGCTGTTTCTATTTTTTTTTGTTGTTGTTGTTTTTGGGTTTTTTTGTTTTTGTTTTTGTTTTCTTGAAAGGTTAAATCCTGGGGCACCTGGGTGGCTCAGCCGGTTAAGCGTCTGCCTTCAGCTCCAGTCATGATCTCAGGGTCCTAGGATCGAGTCCCGCATTGGGCTCCCTGCTCAGCGGAGAGCCTGCTTCTCCCTCTCCCTCTGCCTGCCGCTCTGCATATTTGTGCTCTCTCTCTGTCAAATGAGTAAATAAAATCTTTAAAAAAGAAAAAAAGAAAGGTTAAATCCTTCAGAGAAGGTAGACTGTTTCCAAAGATCAAGTGATGTAAGGGTATGTCTGAAAGAAGCACTAAGAATGAATGTGAAAAGCGAATCCTTCCCCAGAATAGAAAGTTTTTCCAAGCTGATTTGGAAGTGGGGAAAGAAAGTTCTGGAGGTCCCAGAGCAATGAGGTTATGGTCCTTGAATCCAGGCAGCATTGCTGGTTCATGGAAAGACTCTCCAATTAAAAAGGCAAGAGAATGTGTGGGCTACAGGCACAGTGTTCTCAGACGTATTCAAAATTCCTAAGTCCCAAACATGGATTGAGGCAACATAGAACCTGAAGAGATTATATACCCAGGAATAGTGGATGTCTCTGAGGTAATCTATATAGATAAATGATGGGATGTCAGCATCTCTTCAAACCTTCAACCTACACATCAGACCTTAGACTCCTATACTACACGAGGGACATTTCAAGAATACCTAAACTAAATTTTCCCAAACCTGCTGGAATGGGGAATCGTATTTAGAAATGAAGTTGAGTTAAAGAAAAATAAGAAAAAAGATATTTTCTTATATACCTGAGGTGGTATTTCAAAATGTATCCCTCTGTCTTACACCTTGCTAGATTCTAGAGTCAGTTCAGGCTTGTAGGGACTAAACTAACTGTGGTGGCTATTAGGACCAAAGGGAGGCTGGAGGGAAACAACATCCCCTGAACCAGGCCTTTCTTAGTCCCGTGGCTTCGGGGTACCCTGGTCTCAACAATGGTCTTCTCAGCAGCATTCTGGGGCCTCATTCCTTTTGAAGTAACTGTCATCACCTCATCACCTGTGAAGCTCTGTGCTTGGACAGTGCCTTAGTTTTCTCATCTGTACACAAGGGTTAAGAATTGTACTTACCGTTTAGAATTATTTTGAATATTAAATGAGTTAATATATGCAAATTATTTAAGATACCACGTGGCACATAGTATGTAATCAATAAATATGAGCTATTATTATTATTATTTATTATTATTATTTTTAATATTAGTGTGTTATCCTCTCAATTCTCTCATTTCCTGGATAGGAATGGCATGACTGGTTCTGTTTGTTCTTTGAAACATAAATTATTCTGCATATATTTTGGCATTTTGTCTAGGGTTTAAGCTACAACATGAGAAAATACACTGAGGGAAGAGGAGATGGGTATGGAAGTAGAAAAGGAAAGAGCCTTTTTTTCTATATCTTCCTTGCCTTCAAATAAGCAGTTTAAAAAAAAGCAAACAAATCTTAAAAATTCTTAAAAGAAGTCTGCAATCTTTTCAGGGATATGCTAAAAGGAGAGAAAAGTTGTGAGGCCAAGTCCTGGGGGAGGGAGAGAAGAGAATCCCATCCTCTTCTTAGGGTACCTAAATGAAAAACAACTTTGTAACCAGCGACTGGCCAGGCCAAACCATGTCCCCAGGGATTAATACAGACCAGAAGTTCTCAGTTTCTCAAAACTCATCATCATCATGCTCTGATACTTCCCTACTGTGCCTCAGTACCTACTTCTACACATCTCCAGGCCCTGCCCTGCTGAAGCTCTGAGTAGAAATGAAAGGGGCCAGAAGGACTTGGAGTTAAGATAACTTCCTACTCACCACAGCAGGCAGAGGCCCATTCTTAGAGATGCAAATTTAAATTCTGAATGCATTATCCCACAGAAACATTGCTACACTTTGTATTTAGTTTCCACAGTGTTATTAGGACATTACTGTAGTTCAGCTACATTATGACTTAAATAGGCTTTTGTGAGTGGCTTGGGAGCTAAAACACCATGTCTAAAACACAGTTCTACAGGAAAAATGCCTCCCACTTCAAAAATGGACTTGTAAATCAAACTTCCTTTCAATGTATGGGAAGGAAACTACTGGTAATAGCATGTGTTATGTTTTTATCTGAATATGTCTTATCTTATAACTCGATATAAAATACTAAAAGGTAGATTTCTCCAAATTTCTTTATAACACTCCACCTATAAACATCCCCCGACATAAATACTCATGGCCAACATAATATTTTTTACATAGATAGTCAATTAATATTGGTTGAAACTGACTTATGAGGCCTGCCAGAGCTGGCTTTTCTAAGAGACTGCTCTCGGAATCACCTAAACAAATTTCCTTGTTAATAATTTGTTTTGATTGAAATTTATTTTTCCCAAAGTTATTCTTATTTCTTATATCCATAAGGAGACAAATAGATACACACAAAAAACAGTGTACCACATTTGCTAGGAACTACTTGCATGAATAAAAGCAATGGCAGGGGCAACAAGGAGCCCTGTGTAACCTGAGTAGTGGCTGGTGTAAGAGACCACAAGGAATTACCTCTAATGATATTTCATCTCCTGCTCTTTTGTAAAAGGGCAAAACCATCATGGAGGTCACTTCTGACAAACCTGTTTGTTTTTCCCTTCTCAGTGTTCATCTCCACAGTTAAGAACCAACCTCCCCTTGTTTCCTCCAGTCAATACCACCTTTCCTCCTTACACTTTTCCTCCTCCTCTTTCTTTCTTTTTTTCTTTTTTCCCCCTTTTGAAAACTCTAATGACTAGAATAAACCAAAATGTCAACATTTGCAATTCTGGAGCTTCATTTAAGCAATAAAAATAATAATTAAAAGGGTAAAACCTTAGAGAGATTTCTTCATTTTATATGGTTTGCCAGCGATGATACACATTCAAAAAAGCCAGTAAAAGAATTAATTAGAAACAGCCAAAGCTCAACAAGCTCTGCAAGTTAATGAAGCAGAGAGGAAAATGTCATCTTTGAGACCCAGAGCTGCTTTGGCTTGGATAATATCCACTCCTGCCTTACTCTCCTAACTAAACCTCTTTTAATCTCTCCTTGAGAAATCAATGCTAATGACACGGATTTACCAAGAAATGACAGCAGATAATACCACAAGAGCTGCTCCTGTTTAATGTAACTTAGTTCTGATGGGAACACTCAGAGTTTCATTCTGACAGCAAGTTGTTGTTTTGCATGCTCCTTACGGGACTGAAAATAATGGAAGAGCTTTGTTTTATTTTATTTTGATTCCTTCCATTGTGAGTTTGTTTTTTATATTGCTCCCTCTATCCCTCTTTCCAAAGCAGCTTTTTCTTCTCTAACCGTAAGATTCCCACCCCTGCCGTCCCTCTCCACATTCTACAATCCAGTCTGAGTTTGTCTATCTTCCTTTGGAATGCTTCTCTTATGGCCGCAGGTGTCACCGTAGTGTACACAGTTTCTCCTCCAGGTCTCTCATACAAAAGGTAACTTATGTGCATACACTTATTTGTGTTTCCATTTCATTTGTCTATTTGTTTGGTTGCTGTGGTCAAAACATATAGGATATCTCAAAAATAAGTGTAAAATACACAATTCACATACATTTAAGGAATATCATTATTTTATTATTAAAAACATAAATGTAATGTTCATACTACATAGCAGTGCTGGTCTTAAGCACATCATACTACCAGAGACATATTCCACAGGGTGATTATTGTATCTGTAAAGAACTGGGAGCCATACAGAAGTGAATGCATCTATTTGGCCACTTACTAGATAAGTGACTTTGGGAAGGAAATTCAATCCTTCCTGAAGTTTTCTATTCTGGAAAGAGATGTGAATAATATGTATTATGCATTTCTCTGTCCATAAGAAATAATGAGAAAATGTAAAGTGCTTGGCATATATTTGGTCCCCAATAAACCTGCTTTATTTCTTGTTCCTTTCTCTAATTTCTTCTTTTGGAGTTACCAAAATATACTGTATTTCACTCTTGCATGAGAATTAATCAGCCTTTTAAATACAGCCATTGTGGCCACACAGACTTTTTTTTTTTTTTAAGATTTTATTTATTTATTTGACAGAGACAGTCAGCAAGACAGGGAACACAAGCAGGGGGAGTGGGAGAGGAAGAAACAGGTTCTTAGCAGAGGAGCCTGATGTGGGGCTCGATCCCAGAATGCTGGGATCACGCCCTGAGCCGAAGGCAGACGCTTAACGATTGCGCTACCTAGGCGCCCCCAGACCTCTTTTTTTTGGCATAAATGTGGTAGAAGTGTCAAAGATCCCTCCAATGACAGAGATATCAGAGCAAGCAATTTGTCCCTATTCCTCTTAATTTGAAGCTCCCCAAGTGAAAATGATACTTGCACGGATGGATGAACTAGTGAAAATACAGCATTTAGTTCTATGGCCTTTCTAAAGGTATTATCAGGCACAGATTTAGATTCTGTGGGACCTAAAGCTTACACAACTGGGGGTGAGGGGTTCTTTTTAATAGAAAGAATGCAAAACTGGATACAAGGCCATGGATAGGATCCTGAAGCTCAAAGTTCACTTAGGTTCACAGAAAAGAACAAATCACCAGATTCCTTCTCCACCCCCGCCCACCACACCACACCATACCTTACCACCTATTCAGAGGCATTAGGTGAACCTCTAAAATTCAGAAACTGGTGTTGGAGGGGAAGGTAGGGATGTCCGTAATGTACTGAGATAAAGTTTCTGTCACCTAGTGAAATGTGACCTAGAACTTCCTTAACACGAATTCAGTTTGGTTTTAGAAAAAGAAAGCAGAAAGCTACATTTGTAGAACAACTGAAAATGTGAATATATAACCAGGGATTTATGATTACACAATAATTTCAGATGTTTTTATAAATGCAAAGAGGAAACAAATAGAATGCCACTGATGGAAAGTTCTAGAGAAATGGTGGTGTTGGGGGAATGTGACTTTAGATTGTGGGATCAGGGAAAGCAAAGTTGAGACTCTTGAAGGATGAGAAGAGTCAGTTATGCCAAGAGGCAGGAGAAGAGAAGGCACAGCGGAGGAAATAGGTATCACGGTGACCAGAAACCTGGAAAGATTGAGGAATGCATACAAAGAAAAAGGTCAAATTGTATCAGGTGACTTTAGAAGAGTTATAGCTCAGCTATTTAACAAAATGAGAATTGCACTGTAAGCATCGGAAGACAAAAACGCCCTTTGTTTACTATCTGCACTCTTCCATTTAATTCTGTTAGAGTCTATACATGGCTTGTCTTTCTATTACAAACTGAGGGGAAAAACTCATAATGGATTTTGAAATTTAGGTGCACAACTTTATAGTGAATATGATTACCTAAAAGTCTACAAACTGTCAAGCTCTAATTAGTTATCTCAATAAATACATGTAGTTTAAATAAATTTCACTGAAAATAGTTGTGATACCTTTCACTGTTTCTCACATAATTGGAACATGTGAATTGTTGGTGGCCATCAGTGTTGCTCAATTTCTCTCTGACTTTCAGCCTTTTAGTTATACCTTCCTTCATGGGTTAAACAGCCTAAAATTCAAAATTCAAATGCCAAGTTCCCTTTAAATCTTACATGAGATTGGGTCCCCTTCAAGCCACATTATTCAGAGTTAACTTCTATCAGCCAAATTTGGAATCGGGGGTTTGACTCCTGGAACATCAACACAGGAGAACAGATGAGTTATGAGGGTGAGTGCTGGCTTTACACTGGAACCTAATTTGCTATTTTTTAGGGGGGGGCAGAGAGTGATGGACAGAGAGAATCTTAAGCAGGCTCTATATGCTCAGTGCAGAGCCTAACACAGCGCTCAATTTCATGACCCTGAGATTATGACCTGAGCTGAAATCAAGAGTTGGATGCTTAACTGACTGCTACCCAGGCACCCCTACGTTGGAACAGAATTTAAAGAGCTCAGAGGGTAGTAGCATAAAAATCATGTGGCAGAGATACTTTGCTGTCTACCAAAGTCTCATTTTTCCCTTTTATGTTATTGTGTTATTGCTAGTTACCAATTATCTAGCCAAGGACTACATTTCCTGGTCCCCTCACTCCTACCTCATGGATTGAGGAGGGGTTGATTAGTTTTTATCAATAAAATATGTACACCTATAGATGATATAAATTCTGAAGCAAGTTAAATAGCCAATATGTTTTCTCTGCCCTAATTCATTGGCAGAAAACAAAGGCCCATTGGATGCTGGAGCCACCTTGGACAGTTATGTGAGAAAGAAATAAGTGTCTATTGTGTTAAGCTGCCGAAATTCTAGGGTTTGTTTGTTATAGAATCTTGCATTGACCAATTAATACATGGGGTCCTCAAAATTACTGATCTATAGCAAACTCTGTTGACTAGATAGCCTACTGGAGGGGTAAAATTAAATGTAAGAGTTTCATTTTGTCTTTGTTTCCTCAAATGAAGGAGGTGGCAGAAAATCTGGACATGGCTAAAAGTGGCTCTCCCTGAAAGGTAGGTATGGAATTTATTGGAATGATTTTAGAAGACATTCTTAGAAAAGTAAATTACTGCAAGTTCAAATTCATTTAGGTTAGCTTCCTATAGAAGGACAAAGGAGTACATACATAGAACAAGGAATTTATAAGAAAATCTTGCTCTTCTTGAGAACATGAATTGATAGGCAGGAAAAAGGAGGACTATTAATGGGTTTCTGATGTTCATACTGGACCTGAAGTGAATGGAGTCCCTAGGGCCTGCCTGTGTCCTAAAAGATACAGAAATGGAAATGTAAACAATGTAAAGAAAATATTACATTGAATGCTACATCAAAACTAATATTGTGATGCACTATATGTTGGCTAATTGAACTTAATTTTTTTTAAAAAAAGAAAATATTAGAACTTTCTAAGAGCTTAAGTCAATGCAGAGCACTTGGCTGAACATGAATAGGATCATCTTCTCTGCAAAGCCACGGCAACTTGACCGGAATATCTGTAGTGGCCCAGCATAAGCTGGAAGACAGCGTGCTCCTGCTTTTTAACAGCAATACCATATCACAGCAATAAATTCTGGCAGTAGTGGACTGATCAGATTCTAGCCTTCTCCCAATTATAAAGTGAACACCATACACAGCCTCCTCTTAGGACTGTGTGTCCCCCTTGGGTGTTGCTGATAGTCAACAGGGAGACACTAGACTTTCTGCCAATAAGGTGATTGGGCAATTGAGCCATTCATATATCTCTTTGATAAATAAAATGTGGGAAGAATCTTTAAGATTTTATCTATTTGGAGATTTTTCAATGCATAATATTCCTAATATTTGTATAACTTCTTATAATTTAAAAAGGATTTTCACAGGCTTTCTTTTATTTGACCTTTTTGGCAACTCAATAAGGTAGATATTATCATTTCAATTTTATTGATAAGGAAACTATGGTTCTTTGAGATAAAGTAACTTGCTCAAGATTACAAAATTAAGAGGTGAAGGCACTATTCAAATCCCAATCTTATCTAACCTGTAATCCTAAACTTTCTCCTCAAATCCATGATGTAACGAACTATAATCCAGATAAACAATGTATCAAAATTTATTCTTAAATCTTTTGGTAACTGCCTTATACCTGTCTCTGTGAATCCTTTTCTCCACTATCTCCTGTGATTCCTAACATAGAAGAGGCTATGAAATCTTTACTCAGTTTTCCTGCTCTATTTATTTGTTTCCAAAAATATGGCTAATATCTAACTGCATCGATTTAAGAATTTTACTTAAGGTGAAAAGTATATTCTTCATATGCTCACACACCCCCACATACACACCAGAGATACTTGATTTAATACAAAATAAACTCATTGTTTGAATTCTAGATTGATAAATGATTGACAATTTTGGACCCTTGAATAAACTGAGAATAAACAATGACTACTTATGTTCAGATTCTATTATAATAGATTCAGATATAGTTCATGGAGCTGAACATGATGGCAGATGAGATACAAAGGGTTTTTTGTTTGTTTGTTTTTGTTTTTTAAATCACAGAGTTTCTTTTATCTTTGCATGAAGGAGAAATCAAATACACACAGGAATTTTGTGCCATTTGATCCTGAAAAAAAATCACAACACTTTGCAATATTCAAGTTTACTCCTTTGGTGGTTTAGCCACCGTCCTGAATTCTGAAATTTTCCTCTCAGGGATTACCTTCTAATTCTTTCACAAACTAAATAGCTAAACAGTATGTATTTTTCCCATGTGATATGGGTGAGCCAACCACTGGGTGAGGGAACCAGGATGTATAGAGAAAAGCTGGATATTTTTCTATGCCAAAGGGCTGATGGGGATTTTTTTTTCCTTATTGAAAAAAAAAAAAAAAGTTTGATTCCATATCATCATCAGAGAATGGTCCCCATGCAGCAATTTCCTCAAATAGTGACCCTTTGGGAAATGATGGTCATGAAACTAATTTACGAAAGCATGAGATAAATATTAAAATAGAAACACTGAAGGTTTTAGCTTCCTGCAGGTTCTAAGAAAGTTGGAGTAAATATTTACCTTGACTTTTCTGCCATGGAATTACTTTGTGAATCTTACCATGAAGAAGATGACTTTTTTCCAGTTATTCTCAATAGCATTTCTCTCAGGGTGATCGCTGCCTTTTCTTTTTCACACTCTAATGTTATATTGAAAATGCTATAAGCGTGCTCACATACTGTTGTGAATTCAAACGGGTACTTATGCCAAGAAACAAAAGACATTCTCTTTCCCTATGGCTTCCACTATCCTTACTTGAGAAGTTGATAAATTGGTCCTTTACAAAAGTTTCAACATAAAAAAAAATTAAAATGTGTGGATGTATGTGATGGGGGTTGGGAAGAAGTCACGGTTTTATAAAATGAATCTTTTCATTTGAGTCTACAGGACAACAACCCTATCAACTGCAAACAAAAATCCCAGTTTGTCAGAATGTTTTGTCTATGTGTATAAGTTGATAGACACCCAGGTTAATGGATTTTTTGCACTGATTAGAGTGGTTGTCTTGAAATTAGGGTCAGCTGTGTACTGTGTCTGGAAATTCGCTTAACCTGTTCATATGCTCATCACTTACATCTCTGCTCAAAAATGTATAGAATTACGGGTCTACTGTGTATTTGTTTATACAAGTAGTATTTTATCTGCTGCGTGTGTGTGCATGTGTGTGTATTTAACTACCCACTGGCCTTTACGCTTTCTTCATGATACTCAGTGGTTCCTCCAGTTGTGTGTCCTATGGAAATGAGTTATTGAAGCATTTCAAAGAAATGGTCACTTTCTAACCAAACCAAGCATGTAAGTATACTGCTTTAATATTTAAGCTAGTCGGGGGCACCTGGGTGGCTCAGTCACCTAAGCATCCGACTCTTGGTTTCTTCTCAGGTCATGATTTCATGGGTCTTGGGATCAAGCCCCATGTTGGGCTTCACACTCAGTGGGGAGTCTCCTTGAGATTCTCTCCCTCTGCCCCCCCCATGCTTGCTCTCTCTCTCTCTCTCTCTCTCTCTCCCCCTCCCCTTTTAAAATAAATAAGTAAATTTTAAAAAAATATGTAAGCTAGTCGGTTATTAGGTATAACATATCCAAATATTTATCTCTT
The DNA here is from genome assembly GCF_023065955.2 of Ursus arctos. Classification (NCBI taxonomy): domain Eukaryota; kingdom Metazoa; phylum Chordata; class Mammalia; order Carnivora; family Ursidae; genus Ursus; species Ursus arctos. The sequence goes on along the minus strand of NW_026622841.1, from coordinate 31,098,204 downwards.
TTCTGCAGAGAGAAGAGAAATTTCCTCCAGAAGAAGTTAACTCTTCGGATAACCCTTCTTCAATCCTCCACACTCTTTTATCTTTAGCCTCTTATCTATAGGCACCCACTGTTAGCATTGAAATGAGTAATAACTGAACACAGACAAGTTTCTTGATACAGCTGCCCTTACTTTTTGCCTAATATCCCATTCACATCCAAGCAAAGCAACATGGCATTGAACTGAATGACTCCACAACAATTGCTTTCACAAAATTTTTCAGTGTTTTCATATTTAGTAAATCCGATAGATTTATTTTTATTGTCCTCTTTCAAGCATTTGACACTATTGACAACTCCTTTTCTCTTGAAGGGTGTTTCTCCCCTTGACATCTATGTCTTCAGACTGTTCTTATTTTCTTCCCCTCTGTCTCTCTGGCTGCTACTTCTCAGTTTCCTCCATTTCCCTTATTCATCTGCTTCTTGTTTGTATGTTACATCCTTTAGGACTTTTTCCTCTCCTCCTCTCATTCTGAGTCTTTTTCCTAGATAACCTCAACTCTACTCCCATTGAGTCAATTATTGCCTTATTGCTACCTAAATATCTCTTCTGAAATCCAACTATATATATACACACACACACACACACACACATATATATATATATATATATATATATACACACACACACATATATATACACACACACATATCCAATCATATATATGATTGGATTATATATATGATTGGATTATGTATATGATTGGAGATATAATATATATCTCCAACTTCCAACTAAATCTAGCCACTTAAATATTCCATGACACTTCAACTTGACTTGGGCTTAATAGAAAGCACTGTATTCTCCTCCTTCTTTGCTCCCCATATGTTATGGACTGAATGTTTGAGTCTTCCCAAAATTCATTTATTGAAACCCTACTTCCCAAGGTGATGATATAAGGATGTGGTGCCTTTAGGAGGTGATTAAGATTAGATGAGGTAATGATGGGGAGCCCTGGTGAATAGGATTAGTATACTTTCAAGAGTCTAAGGCAGTTAGCTTCCCCAGTCTCTGCTCTCCATCATGTGAGAATATAATGAGAAGCTGGCAGTCTACAATATGTAAGAGGGCCCTCACCAGAACTTGACCATACTTTAGCTCCCTGATCTTGAATTTCCAGCCTCCAGAATTGTGAGAAATAAATTTCTGTTGTTTCTAAGCTACCTAGTCTATGGTACTTTGTTATAGCACCCCAAGCAGACCAAGACACTATCCCAGTAATTGGCCCTTTATTCATCCAGGTGTCCCAGAAAAAAACCCTGATGACTTCTTTATCCCCATTCCCTACCAATCACACACTCTTGTTTTTCATACCTCTTTAGAGCTCTACCATATATCTAACTCTCTCCATCTCTACTACCAAAACTTTAATTCAGATCTTCTTCATCATTCACCTGGATTGCCATATGATCCCCTTTATTTTATATTCCATAATATGACTTTATAACAAACTCCATAAAGAGACAACTCAAATTTGATGAAGTCAAACTCTCCCAAAACGTACTACTCTCATGGCACACTAGCCCTATGAGAATGGGTTCCCAATTTTCTCTTTGCTCTTAGCCCCTGACCTTGCTCAATTCTCCATGCTAACTGGCCTGCATGAATTACCACAGACACAATATGCTTTTCCTCACTTCTAGGCCTTTGGATTTTTTGGGTCAGAAACCTTTATATCCCCCGACATATACCATTTATTGACTATTCATCTTTAAGATCCCACTTACATAGCACTTCCTCTGGGAAGATTATTCTGATTCCTCCAGATAAATGGCCCTGTGTAGAACTACACTAACTTTGTGTTGACCAAGTTTATTTATTTGGCTATTTTCTCAACTGAGATGCAAGTTCTACAGGGAAGGCCCTAGCGCCCACCAGAAAACAGGACATAAAATAGGTATTGAAACAACTTTTATAAATAAATGAATACTTAATGTGTTTATAATTTCATTGTGTATCTATAAATATCCTTTTGTATAGGTCAGGAAAGTGAGGTTTACTATGGCTTAACGCGGCTTAATACTATACCTTGTGTAAGTCTCTTATTATATTGCCCTTCATCTCCTAATGTAGTATGTAGCTTATAAACAACATAAACATATCTCATTTGAAATGACAGACTTCTATGAAGCTGCCAGTTCTGCCAACCTTCACAATACACTCATGTACATAAGTCTGAGATTAATGATTACTTTGGTAACAAACTGATAATTACCATAATCTACAATATCATCCTTAGTCCTCCTATCCCACCCCCATAATCTTGTTTCCACAAAACTCCCCAAATAGCTGTGTTACTACTAGAAGATCTACATATAGGTGCAATTTCCCAGGTGATTGCAATGAGACTAGATGGCCTCTCCTTTTCCAGAATTGTTTTCTTCTCAATCATTGAACGATAGGCTGTCCACAAATATCTAACGTTTGTTCAATTTATAGTTTTCCAGATGGAGTGCTCAACCACTTTTACCTTCTGTGCTTAGAAGTAATTGGGATTATTATTAAAGGATAGTTACTAGTAGAGTAGGTGCTGTCTCAAAGAAATCATTTCAGTGAGTACCAATATTCTCTTGCTATCTATACCTTCTTTTTTCTGTATTAATCAGTTTAACTGTTATCACAGAACTTTCACACTAGGAAGAACTTCAGAGATCATATATTTTAATTATTTTTCCTCTTAGCTTTTTCTTATTTTAAAAGTAAATAAACTAAAAGCTTCAGAATATAAAATGCACACCTGTTAATGCTTGAATCCAGATTTAGAACACTCATTAGTGAGACTGAAAGTTTTATGTGGACATCTATGACACCATATCAGATTGAATATTCTGAATAACATTTAATTGATTGACTATTTACCACTCCCTCCTTAAAATAAACTTTTTCCTTAACTTCTATTGACTACGCTTTCTGATTTTTTTCTCAGTCTTCCTGATTATTGCACTCTAGCCCCTTTTACAGGATTCTTCCCTACCTTCCAACAAGGAAGTTGGTGTTATACATTAAGCAAGTCTCAGTTTAGTGTCTTTTTACTACACATTACTGCCCTTGGCTTATTATTCTTTTAGTGTTTTTGAGCTTGCCAATGGAAATATGGTCCATTCAGTTACACAAAGAAGAAACTGTAGGGTTTTCTTCTACATCTTCATTTTCCTCTTTCCTCACATCTAATACATCACTGATCCAGGTCCTGAAAAACATATCTAAACTGGTTCTCTTCTCTTCATCTTCAGTATCACAATGCTATTCCAAGTCACCAAAGTGCATTTCTGATACTAATGAAATCTGGTTGACATTGTTTCACCTCCACTTTTGGACCCTGGCCATCCATTCTCAGTATGGAGGTCAGAATAATCTTTTAAACACATAGTCTTTTAAACACCAGCTCCCTTCACATGCAAAAATCATACGCACTCCCCGCCACACACACAAACACATTTATATACCACATAAACTTAAAACACTTAAATGGCTTTTCATCATCCCCATAATATAAATCCAAATCCTTCATATGTATTACAGTCAATTCAGTTTATTCCCCACACCCCTCTCTTGCCTCACTTAAATTTTCTCCATATTTCAGCTGCTGTATTCTTTAATGTTTTAATAACACATGTTACCTTTTTCATGATTCAGTTCTTTTCACATGTTGTTCCCAGCACTTGCAATATCTGCCCTTAGCCTTATTTCTATCATCCTTTATTTCTATTTGGCAGTACAGCGATTATGGTCATTAAAAGCTTGGTGTAGAATCAGGTATACAGGTATATACAAATTTCAGTTTCACCATTTGATAGCTGTACAACTACAAATTATTACCTATTTGTTCTTTAATCTCCTTACTTGAAATATGAGAATAATAATACTAACCAGTTCTTAGGGTTATTGTGAGAATTAAATGGATGAATTCACAGAAAGTACTCAGAAGAGTGCTTGATACTCATAAGCACTCAATAAAAATAGACATTAGTATCATTACATTCAGCATCACTGTATATCACCATTTTGAGCGTCATCATCTTCATCATCCAGGTATAAGAATTTCCATTAGAAACCTTTCTTGACCTCTAAACTAAATCAGGCTTTCCTCTTTGTATCTCTGCTTCACAGCTCTTATCATAGTTGATGAAAGGAAAGGCATATTTCTCCCTTATCAGCCTATATCCTGTATAAAGTCAATAATCATGCCTTAGCACATTTGGAGCATTTACTGGATTCTCAATAAATATGTGTTAAATGAACGGATAAATAAATGTCATAATATCTAAACACTAATAGTGACATACATTGTCAAACCAATGCTTTATATATGTCTATATCTCTAACGCTGTAAAACATTCTGGTCAATATACCTCAAGAAAGTTCAAACAAGGTTAAGTGTCAAAGATCACATGGAGAATCACTGATTATATGAGAACCAATGATCTTAAAAAGGGTTTATACTCATCATTCTTCAAATTATAAAAGTAACAGAAGAAAGAAGCCTGGAAATTTCAATCAAACCAGAATACTAGAATGAAAAAAGCACTCTTATGCACTAAATCTTGAAATAAAATTATAGTAGATGATGGAAGTACTACTTTTCAGGGTTTAGTAAGCATATGAAACTCAGTCCAAGAAGTAATATATGGTAAATACACAAATTTAGAACATTTTCAGGTATATCCATGTATATAAGCAGCCACAGGTACATGAAAGAAAGCATGAATATTTAGAAAGATAATCCCATTATAAAGAACAGTCTCACACTCTCACAAATCATGCTGGGATGGTCTGACGTGCTCATCAAAATTTCCTTGTTGGATACATTCCTCAATTTTTAAAAATTGCAATATGCATTCCCAATATATGTATATTTATTTATCTATTTACAAATTCTCAGTATAAAATATTATACACATTATAGAACAGATCTCCCCAAAATGGAATGACTAAAAAATGAACTGTTAAGTTTTATACTTTATTTTTATGCCCTAATGTATTGTGTTGCAGATTTCCTGGGCTTTGCATGCCGCATTTTAAAGACTCCTGGAGAGGTAAGGTGGAGCACTAGACTGGAATGTGCTCTGATATGATCCAGAATGACTTTTTTTTTTCACCATTATCATTGCCACTTCTCAGCAGAATCTTTTCCAAAGATGTTAATTCCTTCATTTCTTTCTTAGCTCTTTTCTCACTTACTACATGTCTCTGATGAAAAAAGTCATTTAAACTTGAGAGCTGTGGTACGTTTTATTCAATATCAGGAATTTATTAAAAAGTATCAAGCCTGTACTTTCTTCAAATTAAGATACTCCTTGTGGTTCATTTCCAGTGATAGGTAATCCCCATCTCAAATCACTTTGCTGGGAACATTGGTATTTGATAAATACATTTGCAGGGAGTAGTTATCTTCAAATTCCACTCTCATCAAGCATTGTCCCATCACAAAATATGATCAAAGATTAAGGACTCTGGGGACTCATGGGCTCTGAACTCATCAGCCTCGAATCCTACTATAAATTATCCAAATGAGGCACTTGGCAAGATTCTTAACTTATTGTGCTATTCGGAACACCTCCATTTCAATTAGAGGTAACCATGATACATGACAGGAGAGAACAAAACTAATAATTTTCACTGATGTCAGGAAAGGTTAAGGGACTTGAGGGAATTATAGCAAGTGTTTCAAGAAATGCATGTTCACGGCAGCATTCCTTGTCCGTGTGTCTGCTTCTTGAATAAGCTTTATTTTAGTTTCCTGGTCCCTATCAGATGGGTTCAAAGAATAACCATGCAAAAAAGTCTTGTTGGCAGGGAACACTGGTTTGCTAAGGACTAGAAAAATAAATACTGAACCCCCAAATTCTGAATCCCTCAGGAGACCAGATGTGTCTTCAATTTTAATCCTGACTCTGGGCAAACAACATGTAGGCAGAGGAAGCAGCCAACTATAATGTAGACATCAGAAAAAGTAAAAGATTCAAGGGTCACAAATACCTACTCCTCCTGGACAAGTAAAAATCTTGAAATCCCCGGTTAATGTTATATGATAACATTTTAACTGAGTGTATCTGAGCAGTATACCACATCAGCTAGCATAATAGTTTCCTAACTTTTAAGATTGTCCTGAACATTAGTTTCCACGAATTTTTGAGATTTCCCTAAACAGAATATCGATCAATTCCTTTCTAAGAGAAAACTCTGGGATTTGAGAAACTAGGCATGCCACATGCCAAAAGGAAGCAGTTTAATTAATTAATTTTGGCATAAATATGAAAGTCACAATAACCTGTTTTCTTGTCCTAACAGGATTAATTACCAACTTTATGACTTGGGCCTCCTTTTTCTTGACTCTAATTTAAAATATTACATTCTCTACTCTTCCCTCCAAATAATGAATATTATAAGAATTTATTCATTTTTTAAATTAATTCAGTAAATATGTAGTCAGTACCTACTATCTAGAAAACATTTTATTAACCAGCATGGAAGAATAAAAAAAATGAAAAAGACATTCTTCCTTACCTCAAAGAGCTTTTGCATAGTCTAGTAGAAGAGATAGTTAAACAAATAAATAAAAACTAGCATTCCCGGATATGACGTGATGAAAAAGGTACTTCACCTCTATTGTATTTCTCCCCAAAGTCCATAACTCGAGCCTAACCATAAGCACAGTATCAGACAAACCAAAATTGAAGACATTCTATAAAATATTTGATGAGTTCTCAAATTGTCAAGATCACAGAAAACAAGGAAAGATTAAGAAACTGTCACAGACTAGAGGAGATTAAGAAGACATGATGAATAAATGCAATGTGGTATTCTGGATTGATTGATAGAACAGAATATTTTAAAAAGGACAATAGTGGGGGAAAAAACGGTAAAATCAAATAAAGTCTGGAGTTTAATATACCGATAATGTTTTCCTAGTTTTAACAAAATATCATGGTAATGTCAAATATTGACATTAGGGGAAAAAAGGTGAGGGTTATATAGGAACTTTCTGGTACTGTTTTTGCAACTCTTCTAGAAATGTAAAATTATCCCCTCCAAAAAAAGTTTACAAAAAAATAAAAATCACAAAAATATCTGTAATATAATGCAAGGTATGACAACTTCCACAAGGTAAGAACAAAGTTCTGTCAAACTCTAGAAGTGAGGGATATACTTCTGAGTGAATAGAAGATGAATGCTTTTGTAGAATCTGCAACATCTATTTTGGAAATTTACCCCAATCCTATCCCACTCCCCTCTACAAACTCAAACCACCTCAGGGATCAATTCTGAGTGTCCATCCTTAGACATAATGGGAACATGTTTTTGTAGAATGAAAGACACAGAGACCCTGTGTTCCTCTAGCTACCACTGGTATACTGAGGTAGTGGGGAGAGAATGCTGTGGGAGCATACACTGTACAGACAAAAAGGGAATACTCCTTTTCCAAAAATTTCTAAATAATAAAGTATTATTTAAAATTGATATTTTAAAAAAGATGTATTAATTTAATTGAGAGAGAGAGAGTTGGGGGAAGGGGAGGGGGAGAGAATCTCAAGCAAATTCCCCACCTAGTGTGGAGCCCCATGCAGGGCTCAATCTCACCATCCATGAGATCATGACCTGAGCCAAAATCACAAGTTGGATGCTCAATGGAGCCACCCAGGTGCCCCCAAAACTGATATGTGTGTGTGTGTGTGTGTGTGTATAAAATTATCACCATCCACCAGCAATTTTAAATAGTATCTGTGACAAAATGTTTCTCATTTTTGGGGTGGACCACTTTCACTCCCAGACTCCCACCGTTCATATTCCACTGCCAGGCAGTTATAGCTCTGTAATAAAGAGGCTGGCCCCATTTTGTGAAGTTTGCCTGCTGACAGTTATTATGCTTCACCTTCCCTTTTCCACTTATGTATCATATTTGGGCAAGCTGATGTCGAAATCTAGGCACTCGCTTCTCTGGCACAGGTGGGAAGTTAAAATCATGCAATCCTCTACACACTCATATAAACCCTCGTCTCAGCTACTTTTCCTAAACAACATAAAAACCTAAAACCAAATTTTTTTAAAAAAATCTCTCAATTTTCAGATCTTCTTGAGAGCCACCTTGTTCTTCCCTGAAAGCCTCATTATGTTCTGGGAAATAAAACTTTTCATTCTTTCTTGGTGTGTGTGTGTGTGTGTGTGTGTGTGTGTGTGTGTGTATGGCGTCATCAGTCCTGATAGTGAGGCACATTTCATGTAGGGGTTTATCTTGTGTAAATAGAGTGGCCACACGGGCACCAGGGTGGCTCAGTCAATATGCATCTGCCTTCGGCTCAGGTCATGATCCCAGAGTCCTGGGATGGAGCCCCAAATCGGGCTCCCTGCTCAGCAGGGAGTCTGCTTCTCCCTCTGATCCTCACCCCACTTGTGATCTCTCTCTCTCTCAAATAAATAAATAAATAAATAAATAAATAAATAAATAAAATCTTTAAACAAAATAAATAAAGTGGCCACAACAGGCCCACAGAGTCAAGAACTGGAAACATCACTTAAGACATAATTGATAGAGAAATCTCTTAAAGTGGAAAGTACGTTGCCAAAAAAACCCAAAACAAAAGAAAAATCCATTCCCATCAGGCTCCTCTTATTTCATTTAGAGTTTGCTTCCCATGAGTGCCCTGGGTCTTCATCCTTCCTTTAGTAGGCTGCTTCTCTTTTTATGTAGTCTTTGCAGGGTCCCTGCTTCATGGTGCCAGGTCTCCTGCAGTAGAGCCAGTAAATCCCATTCATCTTGAAATCTCACGTTCTTCAAAACAAAACTTTTTCCTAGCTAAAACTGATTGCTTGTTATAATATTATCCATTGGTTTACTGTTCAAAACATCCTCTCCTCTCAGTGTGAAGACATGAAGGTAAAAGGCTAGGAAAGTGGAGAGTGCTGCTCTATGTCCTACTTACAGAGTATATGCCATTGCAACTGATTGTATTTCCCTTAGTTCCATTTGGCTTACAATACCAATCAAAACTATAAGAGTGGAAGCCAGTTTAACTTGCCTCCTGACCCTTACTAGGAATTTGTGGAATGACTCCTGTACATGTTTAGACCTGCCAATGTCAGGTAGAGAAAGAGGCCATTTTTAGTGTCACTCACTAGTTCTTCAGAAATTATAAGTTCCGTAACACAGGTGTTGCAGAAAGAGTAAAAAGGAGTAAAGAAGGTAGAAAAGAGTACATCTTTATTTTTAATAATATTTTTTTATTATATTATGTTAGTCACCATACAGTACATCCCTAGTTTTTGATGTAAAGTTCCATGATTCATTACTTGCGTATAACACCCAGTGCACCATGCAATACGTGCCCTTCTTAATACCCATCGCCAGCCTATCCCATTCCCCCACCCTCCTCCCCTCTGAAGCCCTCAGTTTGTTCCCCAGAATCCATAGTCTCTCATGGTTCATTCCCCCTTCTGTTTACATCTATCTTAAAATTCAGTTTCAGTCCTGAATTTGATGGTACAGGAAGAGAATGATGGAGGGATAATTCCTGAAAGGTTGATTCTATCTACTTTGAGTGTTAGTAATATGAACTTTATTTTGTAGGCAATGAAGATGTACTGTTTTTAAACAGGAAAATCACCGTGCTGAAAATAAGTTCTATCCTCTTGAGATTTTTTTTGTTGTTGTTAAATGAGTAAATAATAATGGGAGAAGATTCAAGAAATTTTTATAGGAATAGAATAATAGCAATAGAAATAGAAACAGGGTTTCAGGTGTAAGAAACATTGAATAGGTAGAATTAATAGAACTTGATAACTAATCAACATGGCTTCCAGGACTTAAGCATGACTAATTAAAACAAGGAAATAAGGCAAGGGAAGGGATTACTTTGAATATTGGAACATTGGAAGTGAAAAATGTGATAAATTAGATAATATATGTCAAAGTCCTCTAACAAATTAGGAGCATTTACAAATGTGAGTTATTATTCTTGCATCTTTCTCATCTGTATATTATACATCACCATCGTGTATACACTACACAGGGAAAAGATTTGACTTCACAACAAATAGGTGGACTAGTAAGTACATTTTAAAGGCATTACATTCTATTTGGTAACTTCTAATGAAGTTGCAGTTTTGCTTCATACAATGCTTATTGTAACATTTAAAATGCTCTACCAAACTAAGATGTGCATGCCCAACTATAGCAGAGCTAGCATCTTTTTTGTCATTTTAGCCTCTGCTCTGCTAGAACTATGACGTTTGTTACAATCCTAAAAATATGAAAGAAAACATTTCAGCACAAAAGTAGCTCTTCTTCTTTGCCCATCAATATCACCAACAATTGTAAAAGAAAAATTGGAAAGGAAATTAATCTCTGGTTCTTAGAGTTGCGACGTTAGGTCTTTCATGCCACTTCACAAAAGTCCATAAATGATTTGGTCATCAAAACATGCACGGAACTATGGGACTCTTTTATTGGACAGATATAGATCAACTGACCTAGAGAGGGAAGACAGTGTCTACCAGTAGAGTCAACACAAGGAAGTTTGAAACAAGTTAGATTAAACAGTCAAAATATATGTATACATATTCTGTGCCTTGAACATAAGATTGATTTTTTTCTTGTACATATAAATAACTAAAACATATTATTTGATAGTGAGGCTATAAAGAAGGTAATTATTTGTTTCATATTTTCACTTAAGTTATGGAAAAAGGTTAAATTTTCCACTATGTGACTTAGGAGAATATATTACACAATATAGTACTTAATGATACATTTTTTTTAAAGATTTTACTTATTTATTTGAGAGAGAAAACACTAGGAGGGTACACTAGAGGGGAGGGAGAGAGAGAAGCAGACTCCCCTGCTGAGCAAGGAGACTGAGTGGGACCCGATCCCAAGACCCTGGGATCATGACCTGAGCTGAAGCAGACACTTAACTGACTGAGCCACCCAGGTGCTCCAATGATACACTTTTTATACAGTTTAGCATCTTAGTTTAATGAGTATTAGAAGGGCAGACATTTTGCTTTGTAATTCTCTTCAGCCCTTCATAGTGTCCTCCTCTACTGCCATGGGGCAGATCAAGGTAAGCTTTCACTAGTAGAGAAGACAGATTAAGTAGTCAATTAGCCTCTTTTCCAGATTATTACCACTTCAGTAGCAAAACATTAGATCTGAGGACTTCTTGCATTCCTACAGTTTATAGAGAAGATAATAATAATGCCATTTTATTGATTAAAGTTGCTTCAATTGTCATTTTGTTGCCACTGAGACAAGTTTAGGCCATGGACTGAGTTGTTACTAGTTACCGTCTTTGAACTGTTAGTACAAGATGAGATCTAGAGGCTCTGGGAGAAGCAAAAAGAGATAGCTTTGCAAGTCTATCCTAAAATGGATCTAATATCAATAAATGTCCTATCTATCTTAAGGTAACATAGAATTTAAGACACACCACCAATTTATTAATAATTCTTCAAGAAAAAGAGAAACACCAACACATAAAGCAAATGTATCAATTTTAAGACACTGCCTGTGTTCAGACTACTTGCCATTCCAAAATATCTTCGAACAAGTTTTTCATGTTATATTAGCTCCACAACCTTATCTAGGAGGATAATACCAACATATTACCAGTTAGTAACAATTAGACTTAAGTTTTTTATTTTTTCAAAGCCCACTCCATTTCCTTTCCTACAAATATTGGCCATATTTGATTGTCTGAAATATACTGGATTTGTAAGACAAACTGAAGTTTTGTAACTGATGGTTTTGACCTTGGTGATGGCCTTGTGTTAGACTTCACAAAGCTAAGTAGATTCCAGAGCCAGCATTATTAAACCTTACATTCACAGCACAGATGAGCAAAAATAAATAAATAAGTGAAGGCCCGAGGCAGCCACAGGGCAGGGATGGGGGTTGGGGGAAGGCATAAGTTGATGGCATGCTTCTCTGAGTCTGGGCTACATTCAAACTCTGCTTAGTTCTGCTCACGGCCACATGCCACTGTGCTTTCCCATCCCCCGTTCACACAACTATTGCAAATGGTATCATTTTGCAACTAATTTACTCGCTTAGTTTTGGCCATTAGTCATTCCCAATATCCTCAATCTGCAGGTAATTTTCCACATTATTAGTTACCCACCTGTCTTATTAAACTGGACTTTCTGAAACCCTGTGTGCCTGCATTTTCTGCACCTTTAGATCAAGCAAATAATTGCCCGTACCTGGATGGAAGAATTTAATAGGAAGATTATAGTTGATTCCAAAAGTTAATAACTATAGCTTCTGGTTTCCCTTTTTAACATTTAAATGATAAATTCAGTGTTCACGGAGAGAGAGAGAGAGAGAGAGAGAGAGAGAGAGAATAAGAATGAGTCAGCTCACTAGAGTCTAAAATCTTCTTAATCTTTTGTGGTCAGGTTAAATATAGATGGGCAGAAGGTAGGTTTTAATCTCTCCACTAACGTACTTCATCTTTGACCCTAAGGGACCCATCTTGATCACATTAAAAAAGAAGCTCTTTTCACTGATAGGAAACTCAGCTCCCTGATAAGGAAGATGGCCAAGTCCTCTGTTTTCATGCAGCGTCTCTGATGTCTTTGGTTGCTCTGAATGAGAGACTACAGCTGCTTTGAGACGTCTTCAACTCATTTTCATTCACATCTCCATAAAACCATCTGCACAGGATGCCTTTTTAAATATTGCTGGGTGAAACTCAGAACATTATTTTCTAAACCAGGTCAGGAAAATCCAGCACGAAAAACCCAAACTTTCAGCACTGAGGGCCAGGATTGCAATTTGCCATGAGTCTAAGGAGAGTGCCTCATTTGCAATTAAATTGACATTCATTTTTATCAAAAATAAATGTGCCTGGCCACAATATTTGCTTGGAGTTATAAGTTTGATTTTTAGCCTAAAAGGAGCTCCATATTTGCCTATAATGAAAATAGAAAGCCAATGTGTTTCCACGAATTGTCACACATGTTTTTCTTAAACAACACAATCATCAAACTCTGAGGCTCACAGGCCCCAGTCTGGGATAGGTAAAATAGAGAAGAAAGCAATTTCACAAACTTCATATACATGGTACTTCCAAGTCTATTTAATCATCAACTTAAATTTCAAAAGTCCTTAATTTTCTCTACCTCCCTTCTAGAACTTTTCCTCCTACCTCTTCTAAAGAAAAATGTACTCTGCTTTGAGAGTGAGGGATACTTACCAGGAAAGGGAATCTTAACTGAGGAGAACCTATAATGATAATGCCTTTTAGGATTAGAGAATTTAAATGAACACCAGCAATCCTATCCATGGCTCATGTAAAATATAATTATTTTTCCCAAATATTGATTGCTCCTCTGAACTTTTGCATGTCTTATCTCCACTGATGATTTGGTTTTTCTCATGCTATTACCTTTAATTGCCTCTTTACATCCTTCCATATCTACCCAATTAGACTGTGAATGTACTGTACCCAGGAGTCTATTTTTGTAAATAAAGTTTTATTGGAATTCAGACACAATCATTCATTATGTATTATCTATGGCAGTTTGTGTGCTACAAAAGCAGAAGCTATATGTTCTCCAAAGCCAAAAATATTTACTTCCTGGACCCTTACAGAAAACAAGTTTGTTAATCTTTGGTCTGGACAGTATTCTCTCAGTGACTAGTGAAACATTCTACCCCTACTAACTCAACATGTTCTAAAAACTCACATTTTAAGGATAGCCCCATTCTAACAGACCTCCATTCTCTAAGACATATCCATGACCACATAATATTAGATATTTTATTATGTGGAGAAACTGTGCCCAATGTTTAGGGAATATGGCAAAGTTTTAAATCTAACCCTGCCTCAAATTGGGGGCATGGTTCTCAATACCAATATCAGTATAATTTCCCAAAGTGCTTTCCCTGAATCGGATATCCATGTTATAAAGGGAAGGAGGGCAAAAGAACTTTATCAGGGTGACTTAAAATCTTAACCTTTGATCCTAGAAGATCTCTCATCTTGTCCTCGTAAATTACTGACACTTCGTCAAATCAGTGTCCATACGTGAACATTAAAAAAAAAAATCAAGTCTTTCATAAGACATCTGGTCCTATCTTCCAAACTCCACCCATAACATGTCCCTTAAAACCTGGACCTGTGCATATAGGATAGACTGACATACAGTGCAGAGTCATACCCTCTGCCTTATTTATAAATATCTAGTAGCATTTTCTGTTTGTTTGTTTCCTCAGAGATATTCTAACTCCACTGGGATGGAAAGAGAGAAAGGAAACACAGATGTTTCATTGTTCAGATCCCTTTCATTCAAAGAGAGTTTCATCTAAACTGAATGTGGCCACTTTCCCAACGAAATTCACATCACCTGTGTGAACCTCTCTGGAATAAAATTCCAAAAGTGAGATAAGCAGAGCCCTTATGGCACTAATTGCCACACCCCAGGGAAAGCAGCTGCAATGTTCCTGATGCCAACGAAGATGTGGGGAATAGAAATTTTGAATTTTAGCCTGCATTTTTTTTTTTTTTACATCTGATTGTTAGCCTCTATTCATTTGAATCCATAAAGCATCAAAGTTTGAGTTTTTTGCCTCATAGGAATTCATGGCTAATTCTTTTTTAATTATTAGACTTCAGCACAACCAATATTATACCTTAACACATTTGACCTAAGGTTGTTGGGCATCTGATTACTTGGCGGAGTGCATCACATGAAAATCATTAGTTACAGGACATTGTTTAGATGTTGTTACACAACGTGGCTTTGCTAATTGATGGGTACAGACATATGCCTGGAGTTTACATAACTAAGCCGTCCCTCCCCGTGTTCATAGGCTTATGGTAAAATGTGGGAACTAGGGAAAACCAGAAGTCTGCTTGTCTTCCCAGAGGTGCCTATATAGAAGTCTTCCCCTTCTTTAAAATAATGCCATCCTTATTTCTAATTCTCATTCCTAGAAATCTGTTCTTTTTCCAACTTCTTAAACTGAAGCAACCTGTAGCAAAGCAGCCTCTGACATCCTGCCAGCAGCCAAAACTGAGCAACTGTCAGCCAAAAACTGGGAGAAAAAGAACAGAACTTCAAATGAGAAAGCAGTTGTCTGGAGCCACTGGGAATCCACTGGCATGGAACCAGAGGAACTAAAATCCACAGGTCTGTTTCCTGCATAAACAGGTGAAGACAGGGCTGGGAGAGGTGTGAAAATAGTTCTTCAGCCACACTTTATAATGTATGGTTCCCAAGGTGCCCTCCTACATCTGTTCTGCATTTTGGCAGGAAGGCCTGCCAGGCCCTGACAGTCTGCAGTATAACAGGCAGTTTATATAAGAAAAAAAGTAGTGAAATCTCGATTATTTCCTTCTTTGAAGTTAATAGGATATATTTCTTTTGACTTCTTTCATTTCATTTTCAAATGAATTTAAACATAGAAAAAGTGAATTATTACTATCCAGCTTCTATTGGGTAGAGATTTTCAACTAAAAAAAATGTAAAGTTCAAAAATGAAATTAAATTTACACATAAGGCTTTGGATTTACATATGCCTTAATATCTATAGTCTTTTGGGAAAATATTCTAATGTGATGGGAAAATGCTTTCTTTCATTTGTTTCATTCATAGAAAGAAGAGACAGAGAAACAGAGACACATACAACATCCTGTGCTAGAGTTGGGTGAAAGGTTATATAAAGAGAGTAGTTCATGGCCTATGCTCTCTAGGGTTATAGAGTTATGGAGTGGCGATTGGAAGTTCCCACTGAAATCACTACGTGGAAGATAGTCACCGAAGGAGCTACTACAATAATGTGGTTGAAAAATTATAAAAAACAAACAAAAAAACATGAACTAAGGCATTAACAGTAATTTTGAGGAGGAGCAAAACATTTCAAGAATATTTTGTTGTGTTTTCCCATCACAGAAACAATACATGTTAATACATGTTCATTGTAGAAAAAGCAGATGATAAACATAAGCTATAATGGGGGGAATTTCCACATTCTACCACCTGGTGTGTGGTATGTCTATGTGTATCTATTTTAGAATTTGTGTCTAAAATATAAATATATACGAGCAGGAGTTGACAAACTTAGAATTAGGTATGCAGAATGAGGTAGAGAGAATTATCAAAGATGATTTGTTATTACCATCTCAATCTGAGTATTAAACAACATAAATAAAACCAGTAGGATTTGCAAGCATGTTTTTGTTCTTACTTTTACAGGACCATAATATCCATAACCCATTCATGAAGAAATAATAATACTATTAATGCCAATAATATCTAATACATTTGAATATGTTCTATGTGCCAGGTGCTCGGTTAAACACTTTCTTACATTGTTCCATTTAATCCTCACAATGATTAGATGATATGGATGCTGCTTTCTTCACATTATAGATGAGATGAAGAACCCAGGGCTCAAAGTAATTTACATAGGGATATATGATCAGGACATGGCAAGCCTTTATTGTTCTGTGGTTAATACTATTTTAGGAACTAAATTCTGAAGTGCTAAGCTCTAAGGCCTAAAATCAGTATTATTTATATTGTTTCCTTTTCTTTTCCTTTCTTATTTTTTAATGTTTTTGGGTAATTTCTCCTTGGCTACATTGTAAGTTCCTACATTTCAGTGCCATATTATATTTCTGTTCTCTTCTTCTATATTTTTACCATGCCTGAGAACAGAGATTTTGAAGGATAGACCTATTACTGACAAAAGTATGAACATGGGTGGGATATCTACAGAGAATGTAAGAATTTCAACTTTAACATTTTAACTACTGGGTAAATGCTATCATTAGTTAGCATTTTACTCCTACCACTATGCAGCACATAGTGCATTAGAAATCTAAATTTTCTGGAAAATTCAATCAATAGAAATATTCGGAATATTTAATGCAAGGCATGGAAGCCAAAGAATTTGAAAAGAATTCGTTGTCACTGATTATATTCTGTTAGTAACCTTCTGGACTTTATTTTGTGTTGGCCAGCATAACCCAAAACTCATAAGAGACTGAAATGAAAACATGATCTTTCTTCTCTGAGTCTGTTAGTGCCTCTCAGGTATGAGGGCACTGTCTCCTTAGGCACGGTGAGACTTCTGCCCAAAGGGGTTAGTGTATAACCCTCCCCAATCTATTCTGAAACTTATGGGAATACAGCCAAAGGAGTGGGACTATATGAGGTCAAACACCCCATTCTGCTGATAATCACATTGGTGGTCTTGCTGTCTAGGTACCCAGTGATTCCGAAACAAGCTATGATTAGATACATGAGGAAGACAAGCAAGTTTCCCAGATCTCTTAAGAATATATTTATTTTGGCATAATCTCGCTGCTGGTCTCTTCTTCTTGGATGTCAGCTGACATAGGTGGGCCCTTCCCTTTGACTCATTACCCTGAGAATAAAATTGCCATGGCTAAATTCCCCCACAGGTTACTCATGTCAGTGCCTTGACTACTCCACATCTAAAAACACTCTTGCCATCCAAGAGCCTGTCACCTCCTACCTTGACGGCAGCTGCTTGTGTTGGGAGCACACTATTTAGTAGTGAGACTCTGATGAATACTGGGAAGAACAGTGACAAGCCTAAGCGCTGTTTTACACCCCATTTAACCAGGGGAGACACATCTGTTTATTTTCTTTCAGTGGAAGCACAAGGCTTAGTCTTTGTGACAAGGTCATGAGTCCAGCCTTAGGATTCCTTGTGGAGAGATAACCAAACTTCTCCAGACACTAAATAACAGAATGCCAACTGCGAGTTCTTCAAATAGAAATCCAAGGACACAATTGTGTCTGGCTAAGATGGAACAGGCCCAAATACAGAACAAGCATGAACAGTCCTCTTTTGTCTGCAGGCTCACAGTCTGTCCTGCTGTTAGCCCTAAAGTTCTCATTTGGCAGAAAGCCATGCTCCTACTTCATGGGGCCAATATTTTTCAAATGTGGAGAGGTATACCACTGACTACAGGGAGCAAAATAATACATTTCCTTTTTTCCACGTTTTGTTTAAATATGTTTCTCAAGAGTCATCTCTTTACATAGTGCTTATAATTCTTCATACTTAGAGCTTAGTTATCAAATGGGCCTTCATGATGCTTCACATAGGGACGCTGAAGTCAAATGGCCTGAATTTGAATCTGACCTCCACTACTTTCCAGTCTGTCATCTTTGGCAAGTCATTCCACTCTCTGAGCCTTAATTTCTTCATCTGTAACACAATAAAAATAATAGCACCTACCTCTCAGGTTAGCATGAGAATTAAACAAGAAAGTATTCATGAAGAACTCAGAACCATTCCTGAGATAAAATTAGCTTATAAATCCTAGTTTAATTTCTATTATTATTGATAAATTTTTGTCTATTATTTTTACCTTCACAAGTTACTGTGAGTAAATAAAGTAGTCCAATCTAAATCTACTATGTTTTGAAATTAAAAAAACAGCTTAAATTACTCAAAAGTTGTTTTAGTAGAGAAAAAAAAAATAAGTTCCAATTATTTTTTTTCTGCCACTAACTCTATCTTACCTGGTTTTTCTGTAATGTGAGACAATGTATTCTGAATTTAGAGAGGGCAGTAAGGCTACCTTAACCAATCAAAGTTTCCTTATTTGAGAATTCCCCCATTTATCTGGTTATTTCCTTTGGGGTATGGAGTTTTATCATATGAAATACTACTTGATCTAATAGTACCAGTTTAAACTTTACCAATTATATTAGTATGTGAACACCTAATATTTTTTGCTGACAAATTTTGAAAGAAGAGTAAAAAAGTATGTCCTTGGTGTTTATATTTAGAGAAAAAAAATGGAGTCTCCACCAATGAAAGGAAGCACACAGAAATGGGACATCATCCTGTGAAAGGAAATTGCACAATCCAAAATATTGCATGCAGTCAATTTTTTCCCTGAAAATACTTAGTAAATACCTTATTCCAGACACTGATCAGAGTACACTGTCCTCACAGAGTTAAACCTGGTTATTGTACTTGAAAGGGCTATTTCTGTCTTCCTATTTCACTACAGGATTAGATGATGCAATAAGATCACATTCAAATGAGAGAATTCTTCAGGGCCCTTTCATCCAAGGATCTGAGGTGCTTCATAAACATTAATTAATTCTCCTAACACCTATGTGAGGAAAAAAAGTTCTATTTTTTGTATTAGTGAGACATGCTAAGATATGCCATCAGCATTTAGACAGAATCCGGGCTGCAGAACAAGCCCGATCCTTTTGTATTAAGTAAAAATGTTCCCTAATTGGGTCCATGTTAAGGAAGGTGAGGAAAGGGACAGAGATGTTAAATGTGTCACAGAAAGGAGCCACAGCGAGACTCACAAACCCAAGGATCCAGCAACGGAGCTGAGCCTTCTCAGGGCACCCTCAGTCAAATGTATCCTACTGAGTGGCAGCATCATAGAGGAACAATGTACTGAATCAAAAAGAAAGTGAAAAGGATAAAATTAAAGCCCATTTCAAAGCACATTTAAAACAGTTTTTCCATAACCACCAACAGTCCTTATGCTTCATGAATCCTGATTATTGCCATCGAATATAGCTGGAAATGTTTCTTCTCTTTTAATTCATTTCCTCAGAAAAGAAAGATTTGGTGGTGGGGATGGGGGTGGGGGAATTCTTGTGTCCTCTTTTTCTTCATTCTCCTTTTCCCCTTACCAAACGCTATAATTTGGCATCTCTGTAGTTAATCTTATCTATTGGTAGGAACTGATCAGTACTGAAGAGTTTAAGAAGTTTTCCTTAGAATCTTTTATGTATTTTAAAACAAGCTCTCTTAAATGTGATGTTTGATTTTATGGGAAACACTAATAACTTTCTTTTCAATTGTGGCAGAGGCAGCTAATGCTTCTACATAAATTGATGTCTCTTAAATGGGAACAAATAGAAGTGCCGTGGTTCAGAACTACTACCTATAACTTTGCCTGAACCAATGTCTATATTAGCAACCAGGCAGGAGGAGAAAATGGAAGGAGAAAAATAATTCTTCTGTTCCAAGAATGAATGAATAGGCCTAGAAGGAGATAAAAATACATTATCTACTATTACTTCACTTGGCAAAATACCCTCTAGGTCCATCCATGTTATTGCAAATGGTACAATCTTGTCCTTTTTATGGCTGCATAATAATCCTCTGTGTGTGTGTGTGTGTGTGTGTGTGTGTGTGTGTATCACATCTTTTTTATCCACTTGTGTATTATGAATTTTTACATTTTTCCCCTTAATTGACTTTCATAGATTTTGTTTTGTTTTAAGGAATTTAAGAGCAGCTGCACCAAGCATGATTAACCAAATACCATTTTTAATTTAAATAATTGCTGATGCAACAACATGTCATGGGATGCTGATAATGAAAGTGTCATTTAAATGCCATCATATTTAGGAATGAAGGTCTCATACCTAGATCAAAGGCAGAGGATTAAATATCCAGTGAAGTTAGCTTGTTGTTCAGGAGAACTTTCTAATAAAGAAAAATACCACATCATTTTTACCAGACTGAATGTGAAAAAGGAGTATGCAAAATGAACATGGCTTTGACACAGGGGTTAAATCCCAGGAACGTGAAAAGGAGTCAGAATGTTACCTACGAACCTCAGTCATGTATATGATTCATGCTTAAACTGAAGAAAACCTTAAAATCTTCAATAAAGGATTACCAAAAAAACAAAACATAGAACACTTTTCCTCCCTTTAATTAAAACAGAATACATTTAAGAAAGTGGATGAAATTATGACTCTAATGTATCAAGAGTTTGAAAAGTTCATATAAAAGTAAATAAAATAATTAGAGATATTAGGACAATGTGACATAAAATAAGTAAATTTTTATTTTTCAGTTTGAAAACTTGAATATTAAAGGAATTAAATTTTATTAAATTATACATGGGGCTTGTATGATTATAATTTGTTTATCAGACATAAATAATAAATGCAAAGTTTGCATTTAAGCACATATATTTATATAAATACAAATAAATATGTCTACTTCCATATCTATGTAATAATAAACCTAGTTCTTTTCCTTAGAGGTGTCACCAAGAGGAAACATAAGTTAATTCATTTATTCATTCTACAAATAGGAATTGCAAACCTTCTGATTAAGTGCTGAGGCTAGAGGAATAAATAGAACACTCCCCGACCTTATAGAGGTTACTGGCAATAAAATAAATGACCAAATCAAGAATCAAATATTATTTCAGGGCATGAGAGTTCCTATGAAGAAAAATAAAGTAAGTAAAACAGACGGAGAGAAATAGAGAACCTGTTTAAATACGATGTGACACAGGGCCTCCCTGATAATCAGCTCATAGTTGAACAAAGACCTGAATAAAATACATTAATAGGAGAGATAGAGAACAAAGAATGTGGACGCCCAAAGTTAGGAATGTGCTTATAGTTGGACAGGTAAGGATAGTTTGGCTGGATAGGAATGAGAGAAGGAGAAAGTAGTAGAAAACACTAGCCATGAACTAGGTCATGGTGGCTGCAGTGAGGATTTTGGATTTTATTCTATGGTAATGGGAAACCATTAGAGGTTATCAACAAGGAAGTGGCATGCCAAATATATTTTTTAAAGGGTAGCTCTGACTGAGGCATGAGAAAAAGAGTGAAGGAGGAGACTGGTTACAACCAAGGAGACCAAATATTATTGAATTCCAAGGAACACTGTTGATATCTTAAGCAACACAGGGGAGGGGGGGTGGAAGTAGAGGTAAGAAGATGTCAGTAGAATTAGCAAGATATAACTGAAAGTATTTGTTGATGTTTAGAAGTGTTCCAGAGAAAGAAGAGTTGAGGCTATCCTTAACAGATTTGGCCTCACACTCAAGAAAAACTAATTCTAAAATGTTTGAATCAATGATAAATTGCAACATCATGAATGGCTATTAGGTAAACCAATGAATATCTAACACTTAATTGTAACAGTAGGTGAAGAAAATAAAAACATAAAAAAAAAGGAAAAAAAAGAAAGAAAGAAAGAAAGAAAGAAAGAAAGAAAGAAAGAAAGAAAGAAAGAAAGGAAGGAAGGAAGAAAAACGAACCCTGATGTGTAATAACCATCAGTTTCCAATTTGGGAGGATATTAAAGTATACTGAGTGAGTCTCACTCATTGTGGTGAATGTTAGATATGGTACATTATTTTAGATATATTGGGTAGATACAGAATAATTTAGTTAGAATGTTGTTTTTAAGTAAAAAAATTGACGTATTACCTTTTTTATATATGCCAACTCCCCTTTTTCAATGAATTGATGTGTACAGGAAGCAGTAATGCTTTGCATTTGGTGATCTATTAGGATAGTGTTTCTCTCCAAAAAGCCATCTCTAATATGTATGAACAGGATAGTTACATAGGCTCAAATAAATAGAGCCTATGTAACTACATCTATGTACGTAGATGTACCTACATCTATGTACGTAGCGTCATGCATATATAAATACTACAGTGCCTGCGGCTTATTTTACATAGATTAAAGCGTTGTGCCAGAAGGCTAATATTATGAGTTTGGAAATTTAGTGTGAGCCATTTAACCTTCTTATGTACTTGAACACTAGGCTATAGATCTCATATTTATCAGCCGTCACAAAAATATGTTATTTCTAAAAATCAATCTACAATGAGAAGGCATGGATGATCTTGGCTAAGCCTTCTCTGTGAAACTACTAAAAGAGGTCTCCCTGGATTTCACTGATAGTAGGATAATCATGGTATTGAAAGGCAGCATTTTAAAAGTCAATGGCTTTTAACGGAGGAGTGAAAAAATATAATTTGTCAATTCTGGAATCAACTTCTTATTTTTCACTTCCTATTTTAAATAAGTAGTGCCATTTGTTGTCTTCCTTAATTAGCTCACAAACTAATGTGCACTTCTCAGATTGTGTCATGTAAGTGCAAACATTTGTTATTTATATATTTTTTGCAAATGAACTGAATTTGTGCTCTCCTAGATATTGGGGGGGGGGAAGTTTCCTAATTAAGACACTAAGTTTATTTAAAATATTTGAGAGCAGAAGTATCATGCTTCCTTTATCAAATGATAAGAAAATGTTAGATACTTTTATATAATGGTTGAACTGGAAAGGAACTTATCTCAGAATTTAACTGCATTTTCCAGAGCACATATTACAAATGCACAGTAAGTGTCCAGCTAGATTTTTTTAACTTCTTTTTCTTCCCAGATGTAGAAACTGAGGCCCTACGAGGTTAATTGAATTGTTTTAAGTTTACATAATAATTCAGTGGCCAACTAAGATTATGTAAAATCTAGGTCTTTTGAGTCCAACTAAAGTGATCTTTTAAATTTATGCTTCAAATTAATAAATAAACAAGCAAATAAATCCCATAGATTCCTTTCCAACAAACATCTTACAATTTTATCTATTAAAAACAACAAAAATATAAGCAAGAAGAATAGGTACAGATACCTATGGGAAAGGTACAGATTTTAATCAGCTTTTTGAGACATTTAAGTAATTATCTTTACAAAGGCAAGGGAATAGATTAACAGGATAGTCATTCCCTTTGAAGTTTGTACTTTTTTTCTACATTTCTGTTCTATCTAGTTGATTAATGCATCTGATACTGTCTTGAGACCTTCCAGAATAAGAGACAGTGCTTATATAACTTGTTAGTAACTACTGGATAACTACAAATAGTTTTTGCCAGGACCTGTTCGATGCAGTGTAAATGATGACAGATAATTCAAAGACTTGATTATGACCTTCAAAGGACTTTCAATATTGTTGAGGTATAAGATGTGACAAAGAAACAATAGTTAAAACAATCAACTAAGAGGAAGAAATGTGCAATGACTAGATTATGGTGTAGGTATTTTTAGCGGCAAACTATTTCAGAAAATGGGTTGATTTATCAGAGTAGATCAGGTTAGATGTGGATTCAAAAACTCATTTTAGTTAGCTTTTGAAACAAGAACAGGCAGAATTTGTACTGACAGAAAGTGAGGAAGCAAGCAGTGGTTCATTAGAAGGAATGAGGCACATGTTATAATGAGCAATGGGTGTTACACGCAAATAATGAATCATTGAACACTACATCAAAAACTAATGATGCACTGTATGGTGATTAACATAACATAATAAAAAAAAAAAGGAGGGAGGCAACATAGAAAAACATCAGAATGACTATGACATCTGCAGAAAGCAAAAGCAAACTGCCTGTTGATTTTACTTAAGGATACATGTTGAAGAGCAAATGAGATTTTTACATAGGCATCTTATGATCTCAAGAAACCAAAGTCCACTTAAACTTGTTCAACAAAATGGGGTTTTCTTGAAAGAGACGAGGATATTCTTACAGAAACCAAGAAGAAAAACTCATACTGATGGACACTAAACTTGCAACTTCGAAAGTAGACAGAAATTTCATGTGATGTTGATCATGGTCCCAAAGGTGATGATAAGGACGTCATTAAAGGTATTGATGACTGTGATGATGATGATGGTGATGATGATGATAAATATTTACTGAAAGTTTTCATTTACTGGCTCTTTTAAAAGTATTTACATTTTATTTACTCAAATTTTATAACAGCCTTCTGAAATATATACTGTTATTTTTCCCATATTGTAGAGAAAAGCAAAATTTGGGAAGGTTAAAATGTCAAATTCCAGAGTTCAGATCTTAATTACCATTCTGTTCTGCATTTGTAGTCATTTATCTCAACCAACTACCCACATGGGGCTGCGTTTCTTTATATTTTATTCAAAATACAAAAGAAATCTAATGAGTTAAAAGCTAACCATTGGGTAGAGTGACCTTCAGTGAATTTTCTCACCTGAGCAGTGTCAGAGTACACAGGCTTTTTTTGTGACAGGCCCTGTCTAATCCTTACGCAACAATCACGGCCTTACCAACTGCATTTCATCTCCCTTAATTGAACCTTTTAACTGGATGTTGCCTTTTTTCCTCCTTATTGAGAAATTCTGCCTTTTACTTGGAGTGTGTAGTCCATAACATTTAATATAATTATTAGTATGGTTGGATTGAAGTCTATTGTTTTTTGTTTGTTGGCTTTGTTTGTTTACTCCTGCCCCTTAAGATTATTTGAATAACTTTTTAGAATTCCATTTTAATGCAACTATTGCCCTTTTAGCTCTCCTGTTTTCATTATATTTTTAATGGTTGTTCTATCGTAAGATATACATCCTTAACATTTCACAGACTACTTCGAGTTAGCCTTTTTATTACTTTACTTAAAATATGGGAACTTTTATCCATATAGATCTATTTAATACCCATCTGGCATTGTGTATGCTATTTTTTTGTCATATGTATTATTTCTATATCACCATAAACAGCACTAGACAATATTCTTTCTTCAGTCATTTGCATTTTACAGAAATTAATATTTTACATTTGCATATTCATATATATACATATACACATTTAATATATATATATATATATATATATATAATTCTTCTTATTTTGTCCTGAAGATCCAAGTTTCCCCTAGTATCATTTCCACTCACCCTAAGGTGAGGAGTTCACTTTTTATTTTTAATTTATTTTTTTTAGTATTTATTCTGGGTCAGTCTGCTGTTACCAAATTGTCTGTTTTCTTTTACCTGAAAACATCTTCATTTTGCTTCTATATTGTATCTCTGAATATAGAATTCATGGTTAACAATTTTTCCTTAGAACTTTAAAATTAATGTTTTACTCTCTTCCTGGTCTCCCTAGTTTCTAGTTTCTGATGAGAAATCTATAGTCATTTTAATTCTTGTTTCTTGTATGTAATATATCATTTTCTTTCCAGGTTATCTCGGTATTCTACGTTTATCATTGGTTTTCAACCATTTGACTATGTTGTGCCTAGGCATGGATTTATTGTTATTTATCTGGTTTGGATTTCACTGACCTTTTAAAATCTATAAATGTATGTCTATTACCAAATCTGCAAAGTTTTCAGCAATTAGTTCTTCAAATATTTTTTCTGCCCTATTTCCCTTTCCTTTGTTTCTGCAACTACAGTTTAAATTATGTGATATATTTTTATATCGTCTCATAAGAACCCGAGGGTCTTATTCATTTGTTTTCAGCCTTTCTTCACTAATTTTCTTCAGTTTTGATATAGATCTATATCTATATATATGTATATCTATCTACGTATACATAGATAAAGATCTAAATCTTTTTTTAACTTCAGGGTCACTGACTCTTTCCTCTCTCATCTCCATTGTGTTATTGAGCGTATATAAGTGATTTTTTAATTTCATATTTTTTCTTTTAAAATTTATATTTTTATCTAACATATTTTCTTGTCTCCTTTATTACAAATGTATTTTCCTTTATCTTATTTAGCGTTTTTATCATAGCTCCTTTCTGTCTGATAATTCTATCATCATCCCACAATTGCCCTCTGTTGATTGTCTTTGCCCTTGAGGATGAATCTCATATTTTCCTATTCCTTATGTTTTGAGTAATTTTAGATTACATTATGGATATTATGATCATTGAATTGTAAAGACTTGTATCCTATTCTAATCTTTCTTTTTTGTTGTCGTTGTTGTTGTTCTAATCTTTCAAAACACATTATTTAAACAATTTTTTTCAAACGATCAACTTCGTTAGCTAAAACACTAATCAGTATCTGCCTTACCTAGAGTGGGCAACTCAAATATCAGTTAAATTCTTTTTATTAGCTGAAAGTTTCTTTGAATTTGCTTAGCTCACTCATGATATAGAAATTAGCCAGATACTTGGACAGAGTTTATTCACACACTTTGGGGGCTCTGCTTTTCTGTTTACTTCCTTTAAGATTTTCCCCCAGCCCTAATGTTCCGATATCTATGTTATCCCTGGCCCTGAACCTGTCCTCTATTTCTTCAGACCATAAAGACAGCAGGTTTTCTGTGAGAATTTTAGCCACCCTGGGCCATACTACTGCATGTCTGAGGTCTGCCTTCACACTAAAGCTGTGACAGTGAAAAACTCATCTCATGCTGTCCTCTTCTTCTAACTTTAGATTATTACTAAAATTAGTCTGTCTTTGTTCATTTTCCAGAGCCTTCATTTTCCAGAGCCTTCAGGTAATTGTTTTTATATGTTATTCAGTTTATAGTTGTCATCTGTGGTCGATTAAAAGCTGACACCACCAAACTGAAAACAGAAACTTATTTCTCTTATATTTGAATCATGTCTTCTGATCTATTCTAGAAAAGTAAGTGTATTTCCTCAGGGGCAGAAAAATAAAATAAAATAAACTTGCTTTGCAAATACTCTTTAAAATCTATTATTTATCTTTGGAATTTGGGTTTTAAAGCTCAACAGACAAAAATTAACTTTCTTGGTCATTTATTTGTGTGATGTTCTGTGATGGCCTATCTTTTCTTACAGTCATGGATAATAACATTTGTTTTAAAAGATGGAAGTATTAGGAGAGAAAACCATATATGAAAAGAAATTATTGACATTGAAAACCATACCCATTAAAATGTATCAAAATATTTCTACTACACAAGTGAGTATGTGATGAGATTAGAATTCAGTAGTGGTTATGGAAATGTAATGAATGGAAAAATATATTAAGCAAAACAATAGAATGGAATTTTTCATAAAAATGTGTTGATAAAGAAGGAGAGGATTTCACAAGTAACTCTAAGGATTTGCTTCTAGGCAATGTAAAATAAAGTTAATATTCACAATGATTGAAGCTTCTGGGAGACACTCAAGGCATTGAAGGAAAAATATTCTAGGTACTTTCTAACAGTGATTTTGACCTGTTAGGACATTCAGATAGATAGCTTATGGGCAGATGAAGTAAAGATCTAGTATAAAGCGTTTTGCCTGTGGATCTTAAAAATGACGAAGTTGAAAAAAGCACACTGTTTTTAGCACCTTAAGCTTTTTAGAGGACAAAAATGTAGGGTAAGAGTAAAGAAACAAAAGCAAAATATTGAATGGTATGGGGGAAAGACTGCTGACCTGTGAATTAGAGTACTTTCTATCCTGTATACTTGCCTCTATAACCAATTATGCATGCTTATTCAAATAGCTGTCTTCATTTTTCTGAGCTGTGGTTTCCTTATCTGAAAAATGATCATGTTGGGCCACATACTTTAAAAAGGGGTTGGGGAGCAGAGAAGCTAATATTTATTGAACAGCACTACTCACTACTTTTTTGATAAAGTTAAAAAAAATTGGCCTGGGTATTTCTTTTATTTTACCCTTAAAACAAAATATCTTTATAAGAAAGGTATTGTTCATTCCATCTTATACAAGAAAATATTGATACAACCTAAGTGATTGGTTAGATTACCAAAGAATAAGGATATGAGTCCCATAAAGGTTTCATGTATGCTGATCATAGTTTCCTGAGTGCCCTCCATGTAGCATTGCCTGTCCTCTATTCAAAACATAGCCAGTTAGAATGAAATCACAGATACTAAGAAGCAAAGCTTAAAGAAAAGCTCAGATTTGCAAGCAGAGATTTACCTAGTCTCCGTGGGATTGGAATCACCTCAATTTAGTATGATCCACAATCTCATGTATTTCTAATTCATTAAAATATTAAATAAGGAGGGATTTAACATTCATACCTTTCCCAAATGCATATATTACCATTTGGCATTAGTACATCTTTTCTTTCTCAGTCAATTCTTGGTTGAAGTGATTAAAAAAAAAAAAAAAATCCTGAATAGCTTTAAACTAATTTGCAGGCAAACTTTTATAAAATCCTATATCAAATGATGAATTAAAAATCAAATACATTTCATATCGTTTCTCTCTTTCATCAGTTCATTTTGTGACCCTCTATCTAATACAATTCATGTTGCATGTGTTCAGTCTCCCCTTTGCTTATAAAAACATTATTTTCTGCTTTCCCCCTCCACACCCTCTGATTCTTAGCTGCATTTTGTTAAATTAAATTGGATAATAACTTTTTAATTTGTTAGTTCTCATGCTTGAAGTTCTTTTGCAATTATTTTTTAAAAGAAATTTCTAAAAATTCTCTTTCATTCTAATAGAAGATGATTTGCAAAACTGATTCCACTAAATGCATCCAAACAGGTGGTGGCCCTTCTCATTGTGGGGTTTCAGTACACAAATATTTTTTAAAATATATGGATCCAAAGTTGACCCTTTTGAGGTCAGAGTTGAGTCTTTTAATAGCACCTCTTTCTTTTTCTTTTCTTTTCTTTTCTTTTCTTTTCTTTTCTTTTCCTTTCTTTTTTCTTTCCTTCCTTCCTTCCTTCCTTCCTTCCTTCCTTCCTTCCTTCCTTCTTTTTGTAAACCAACAAGCAGATGTTTTTAATGTGGTCTATTGTTCTAATTATTCTCTGAATTAGATAATTCTCAAGAAGATAATAAAAATGCTTGCTCTGGTGTTCAGGCCTGAGAAGTGCCCCTGATGATTTCTAAGTTTGAAGCCACAGCTGTATTATCAGAAATATCTCCAGAATTTATGATTTTCTCTACTGTCTATCCTTTCACACCATGCTCCATTGCCCACATGCTCCCAACTCTTCTCCTTAATGCATTTTTCCTCTTTCAATCTCCTCTAAACTTCATATGGATGACTTTCCTGGATTTGATTTGTTCCTTCTTTTGCCTCTCTTCATCTGAGCCAGGGAATGTGTGATTCTGCAATGCAGACATGATTCAGCAGATGTGCACACACATATGTAAGGTATGGATGGATGCATGAGGCTGAGTTTGATGGT
Source organism: Ursus arctos (assembly GCF_023065955.2). Taxonomy (NCBI): domain Eukaryota; kingdom Metazoa; phylum Chordata; class Mammalia; order Carnivora; family Ursidae; genus Ursus; species Ursus arctos. The sequence goes on along the minus strand of NW_026622841.1, from coordinate 31,068,485 downwards.
GGGGATGGGATCACGTTGTGTTCAGTAAGTTCAGGCTCCAAGTGTCTGGAATAAGGAATCAGAACAGAAACCTCTCTCTGGAGAAATAAAGGAATATCTGATCAGGGGAATGTGGGGAAAATAAGAGTGAGAGAGGAAATGGGAGAAGAGTAGATGGACAGCAGGATTCATGTTAAGCTGTTTATGATTTCATCAGTTTGAAATGAGACCTGGTGGGGAATAAAGAGGATAGAACAGCTGATTAGAAAGAGACACCAGGTAAATATTTATTCCCTTGAGTAACTGAAGTTTCTCAGTTTGCTTGCTGGTTGTTGTCATTTTCATTTTGAGAAGTTGTAAATTCTCAGAATATTAGAAGCACTACCGCTATTTGAATACAAACATAAAGTACATTTCAATTTCAAGTCTGTTTAAATAAAATAATCTGAATTTTTGTGTATCTGCACCCTTGTGCCTTTTATTAGTGGTAACGTTTAGAGGTGAATATGTTGGATCCCTTCAAACTAGTTCTAAGACTTATGGAAATTCCACATTTGAAAGACAATTTCTTGACATGGAAAAAATCAGGTGAAGCAAGTCTAACTGATCTAAAAAGTATTTAAAGTGGTATTTACATCTGTATCTTTGGGGTAAATACCCAGTACTGCAATTGCTGGGTCATAGGGTAGCTCTATTTATACAATGGAATATTACTCAGCCATCACAAGGGATAATTACCCAACATTTGCATCAACATGGATGGAACTGGAGGAGATTATGCTAAGTGAAATAAGTCAAGGAGAGAAAGACAATTATCATACGGCTTCACTGATTTGTGGAACATAAGGAATAGCATGGAGGACATTAGGAGAAGGAAGGGAAAAATGAAGGGGGGGAAATCAGAGGGGGAGATGAACCATGAAAGACTACGGGCTCTTGGAAACAAACTGAGGGTTTTAGAGGGGAGGGGGGTTAGGGGATGGGTTAGCCTGGCGATGGGTATAAAGAGGGCACGTACTGCATAGAGCACTGGGTGTTATATGCAAACAATGAATCACGGAACACTACGTCAAAAAATAATGATGTACCATATGGTGACTAAGATAACATAATAAACAAAATTTTAAAAATACAAATAAAGTGATATTTAATGCTAAATTCATTAACTGTATATAAATTTAGTATATATCCAAATATATACATACATATATGTGTGTGTGTGTGTGTGTGTGTGTGTGTGAATATAGGGAGACAGAAATCATACTCTTTGTGGAGATTATACATTTACAATGCTAAATTTTACTTTTAAAATGCAGTATACAAGAATTGTTTGATTAAAAATGATTTTTATCTACTTGAAGAGCTTAGCAAATTAAAAAGTTTAACTTCAAACAAAATTCAAACAGAAGCAACTATGATCTGTTTTCATCCTGTCTGTATGTGATCCCAAATCATCAACAGATGAAGCTTTTTTATTTCTGATAACTTTCAAATAGCAAAAAAGAAATAAAGTTACCTTTCATTTATGAGTTATCATTTTTCCTCTCAATATTTTGACAAATAACATGACAGAAAAATGATTAAGTTTCTCATTTCACAATGTGTCTTCTATGTTATTTATTGTCAAAATAAAAGTCACTTTGTGAATCAAAGTTTTTAATCTTTTTTTCTTCTCCAATCTCAAAAAAATGTTTTGTCAAGAAACTGGTTTTGGTAAATACCTCTCCCCCACACACACCTAATGACAGGTAAGTCCTTTTAAATGACTCATTGCTAATTAGTTCAGAGCAACATTCCAAAAGAATATTTTATTTTTGGAACCTCATTTTATTGATTTTCTGCTCCAGTAGCGTGACTAATGCACATCACAGTTAGAGCTCTGCAAAATGTTTGCAGCAAAACCCCAAACCAGGTGATAATCACATGATATTTACCTGGTTTCTTTACTATGTTATCAACCAAATCATCAGGCTCAATTCCTGAAAAGGTTCTTGGCTTTTACAAGAATTCCTAACAATACTGGGCATTCTTCTGTGTCAAGATCATTTCTCTTGCAAATTCCCAAATTCAATCTCAAAATGCAATGAAATGCTATGGTTTTGGCTGTTCTTTGCTTTTTATTTTTGGTTCACTGATGCTTGAAAGTCAAAATGAAACTGAAGTACAGGCCCTTGGGAGCCCAAATGAGTAATTTAAATGAATATCAATGAATCCAGCATGCTGAGTTTTAGCAGCACAGGCAATGCCAGAACCACAAAGTGTCCAGAACTTACTAAGGATGGCAACTGGTTTTAAAGATCAAGGTGGAGAATAGCAAATTGCTTTTCCTATAATAAGCTGTGTCTCTATAGCATTCTTTCTCTCTAAGACTTTATTTCAGGCTTTCCATTTGTGGTCATATCTACTGAATAGTTGAGTTGAAATCATTCATTTTCCAGGACTACTGCTTACCTTGCCACACAGAAAGAGAAATAATGCTTAAATTTATCAGAAAAATTAACTTGTGATGCTTCTTCCTCCATATTTACTCTCAGAAAGAAAACAATAAGCATTCACATGCCTTTTATTCAACTTACCACAAAAAAAAAAAATGTTTGCAATAAATGAAATGCAGAAATAAAATAGCTTATTCAAAATATAATGATTTTGAAAACAAAATAATATATATATATATATATATATTGATTTAGCAGCTCTAAAATTATAGAACTTGGGAAAAAATTGGTAGTAGAAAGCAGAAATGATGATGGCTCTAAAGAAAGCTAATGAAAACTAATGAAAGCGGTGGCTCCTCTGAAGAAAAAAATTTGTATATCATACAAAAATATACACTATTTCAAGGGATTCATAGATTCAAGGCTTATAAATGCTGATCATGTAAGGGAACCTTTATTAATTATGAAAGTAATTGAAATAGTTTATAGTCTAACCTGTCAGTAATTTTTTTGTTCAAATTCAACATTAGCACCAAACATTTTTTTTAATTAAATATATTCTTGACTTATGACTCAGTGTTTTAAATATAGAAAATAAATCTATAGTGCTTTGAGAGGGAAAGTTTATAATTCAAAAATTTTATACCCAGCTGAATTGTCTTGCATGAGTCAAGTCATTAAAAATAAATAGTAAATGTATAAATATTTAAATAATTATCATTCATTAATACTTTTAAAAATATGACTAGAATGTGAGCTTTAGGCCAGAAGTTCCCAAAATTTCCCAGAAATGACAACTTATTATCTCAGTAATTTTTCATAGTACCCTATCAAAATAAATACCAAATAGTTCTTTATTTACAAGTTAGATTAAATAACTTAAATATTTATGTTTTAAAACTTAGAGATGTCTGAAAAAATAATATGGAGAAATTAAAAACAGTAATATTTTTATTTCACTATTAAATTACCACCATTATTTATTAATAGGATAATTGCACCTGTTGGGTACTGTGCAACTTTTCAAACATTGGAATCAGATTGGATACATTACCACTCATATCCAGTGGAATCATAATTATAATGAAATATTTGCTTCTCATCACAGCACCTCCTGAAAAATTGAGTTTTATAAAGATATGTCTGTGATCTAACGTTGAAGCTGTAAACTACCTTAACCTGATAGTGTTTAATAGATGTTGCTATGTTTCCCTCAAAAATTTAAAATAACTGAGGTTTCCTAGGGAACTAGCTGTGGCAATCTGGGCAGAACAGTACATAGTTTTGTAACTAAGGCTTTAAGGAAATAAATAGTATGGACTCAAAAATGTAGGAAGTCAGGTTGTAAACAAACATAGGGTTACCCCTTATATAATTTAACACCAATTTCATATGTTCCATTAGATTTAGGCTTGTTAGATATATTCTTCAGCATAGAAGTAAAATTTTGGTGGAAAGAAAAACGTTTAACAGCTGGCCTGTTTTTTTTTTCATTATGTACTTGTAAATCTAAAAAAATTGGACAACTTTTATAAGACAAATAAATTATTTTTTAAGAACTCCATACATCCAACATTACATATACCAGTGCTCAAACACACACACAGAAAAAATTCCAAGAGTAAATGCACCAGTACTTTAAAACATAATTCTCCCCCTGTGGTAAGCTGTGGATGGAGGACGTAGGATTTTTTCTTCATTACATTCTTTCCATATTTCAAAGGTTTTAATAATCTGCATACTTTTCTTTGTAATAGAGGGAAATAAATTTATTTTTGAATAGAATTGGGAAATATTAATAACAAAAGCATCTTTATTAACTGGGATTAATAGCAAGAATTTTCTGAAAAACAGTCAAGATCATAAAAGGATCATGAAAAAAATAGCTGAAAGGGTAAATCGATTTATGGATGAAACCTCAAGTGTAGGGTAAGCAATAATATTAGTGCAGTGTCTATGATATTTTTCTGATTTTGTTTTTGGAAACTAACTCTAAATTTGTATATTCCACAGTTTTATTTAAGATTTAAAATATTTTGAAAAAATGTATGAAAGAGAGTTCTGTTCTACAAAATAACATGCACATATGAGATGCTATCATCTCAATAATTTTAGGACTATGCCCTTATCCTCAGGTGGTAAGGTAAAAGAAGGGCATGTCCCACCTGGTCATTAGGCAAGATTTGTTTTCCTCAACAGAAATGAGTCCATTTCTGGGGGTGTAGTTTTACAGCTTCTCCAAATTCTAGACTGTTGTGGCTTAAAATCTGCCCCAATATCTATTTTAAATATCCCTTAGGACACAAATACTACATCTTCCTTTTTCTGCCTTTTGGTCTCATTATAATATTCTGTTTCTCATCTGAGGATGGTATTAAGATATTCAAAGAATTATATAATGAGACAATTATATTCATCAAACTATTTACAAAAAAATGATGTTTGCTTTTAAGATATATATATAATTAAACTAATGGGGAAGGGGAAATGAGCAAATTCAGCAGGGTCAAATGTTAGGACTTCTGATTATATCTAAGTAAAAGGAGTTCGGACATGAAAATAGAAATCAAATTTCTTTTTGCTCATGTGGCTTCATTTCTTATACTGTTTTCCTTTATTTGATATCATAATGTAAGTAATGTTTGCAATTTGCTTTCATTTTAGCTTTGGTTCCCCCCCCCCCTGGGTTTCTAATTTCATTTCCATATGTGGATTGTTTTACCACCAATTAGTGCTAGATGACATGAATAAGGGTTTCTTAAAACTATTTTCAATTCTTTTTGAACTACTTGGACACATTAGATGGCAATTAGTCTGAATTCTACCCTCATCCTCTAGCCCCTTATCTCATGGAACAATTAATTACCTGTTGAATGGCCAAAATTTAAAACAAAAGAAATAAAAATAATAATTACAAAAATTGCTAGTGAACCATAATAAAATAGTTATTTCTTTTAATATTTGTTAAACATATACAGCTTGCTCAACAATGGTTTCTTTATCCTTATAATTATCTTCTAATTATTCTACAGTGATACTACAAAGTTAATAGTAATTAGTTTATTCCCAAAACAAAAAACAAAACAAAACAAAACAAAATACTATCACCACAAGGCTTTCAAATAGCAATTTATAATCTTCAGGAATATTTACCTTGATTTTCAGGAAAATAATACCACTAGTAATAATCGCTTTCATTAACAGAGGTGCTACTTGCTCTAAATATGCTTTCATATATATTATTTTATCAGGACCATAATAGATATCACACAGCTAATATTATTATTTCCATTCCGTAGAAGAAAATATAAGGTTGAAAAATTTAAATGACCTCTTAGGAATCTCATGACTTAAAGTGTGTCCAAGTGTTAGCTGATCTTCAGCACAGTAGCCAGTACTAGATCAAAATTTCTTTTGTACTTAGGTACTTTTTTTGTTTGCTTACAGTCTATTTCCCCTTATCAGTTTTCAGTTCCTCAAGGGCAAGCAACATGTGTATTTCATTAATAAATAACAAAAAATGAAAGGTATAGTGGCTATTTAATAAATATATTTTTAATATATTGATAAAAGTTTCTAATTCCTGATCCAAATATTTATTTTGCCACCCCACTATATTCTCATCTAAGGAGTAACACATGGCTTCCACAGTCCTTTTCCATGCCCTCCCCCATTTATGAAAATTCTGGATACCATAGGATCACACTGGTGAAATGACCACCAGCCAACTTTATTTCCTCCCACTCTACATGTGTCTCCTTGCAACTTGTCTTTTACATTTTGCTTTTGATTCTGCCTCAGATCAGCTAGTATCAGAGACACACTAGCCTGTGTCAGTGCAAATGTGCTGATGTTTATTGGGCAACATTTTGACTGTTGTCAATAGGAGGAAAATGTCCAGCTGAGCCAATCATGACAACTGTGGAGGAATAAAGCCTGCCTTCACCCCACACCCACCATAGGAATGAGCATCCTGGAGACCAAAGCAGTTCTAAACCATATCAGTGAGGTTAGAGTTCCACATTTCATATACTGAAAGTGACTGGAAAGATCACTCTATCTCTCTGAATTAGTTCCTCACTTATAAAATGAGGATGATAATGGCTATACCTCTAACCAGATGGTTAGTTGAAGAATTATATTAATATTTATAGGGGCACCTGGGTGGCTCAGTTGGTTAAGCGACTGCCTTTGGCCCAGGTCATAATCCTGGAATCCCTGGATCAAGTCCCACATTGGGCTCCCTTGCTCAGTGGGGAGTCACCTTCTCCCTCTGACCTTCACCCCTCTCATGTTCTCTTTCTCTCTCTCATAAAAAATACAGTCTTTAAAAAAATATATTTATAAAACAATACATAACATGATATATAAACCCAATGTTATTACTTATTATTAGAATTTTTCCTCCTGGTTCATAAATGAGAATAGTGCATGGTTAAGTTTCTGTAATATGTGTGCTTGTATTTGTGTATACAGGCATACCTTGTTTTAGTGTACTTTGCTTTATTGTGATTCACAGATATTGTATTTTTTAATACTTCAAGGTTTATGGCAACCCTGAATTCAGCAAGTCTTTGGTACCATTTTTCCAAAAGCATTTACTCACTTTGTGTCTCTGTGTCACATTTTGTTAATTCTCACAATATTTCAAACTTTTCTATAATTACTATATTTGTTATGATGATCTGTGATCAAGAACTTTGATATTACTATTGTAATTTTTGGGAGCACCACAAACCATACACATACTAGACAGCAAACTTAATTGACAAATGAGTGTTCTGACTATTCCACTGACAGGCTGTTCCTCATCTCTCCCTCTCCTCAGGTCTTTCTATTCACTAAGATACAATGATATTAAAATTAGGCCAATTAATAACTATAAAATGGCCTCTAAGTTTTCAAGTAAAAGGAAGAATTGCACATCTCTCACTTTAAAACCAAAGCTAGAAATAATTAAACTTGGTGAGGAAGGCATGTCAAAGCCAAGACAGGTTGAAAGCTAGGCCTCTTGTGGCAGTTATTCAAGTTGTGAATGCAAAGGAAAAGTTCTTGAAGGAAATTAAAAGTTCTACACTAGTGAGTGCACAGTTGACAAGAAAGTAAAATATACTTATTGTTAATATGGAGAAAGATTCAGTGGTCTGGACAGAAGATCAAACCAGCCACAACATTCCCTTAAGTCAAAGCCTAATGCAGAGCAAGACCTTAACTCTCTCCAATTCCATGAAGGCTGAGAGAAGTGAGGAAGCAAAGTCTGAAGTTTAGCAGAGGCTGGTTCATAAGGTTTAAGGAAAGAAGCCATCTCCATAACAAAAAAGTGCAGGGTGAAGCTGAGTGCTACATCAACACTCTGATGTAGAGGCTGCAGCAAGTTAAAGATCTGAATTAATGAAATAATGTAACATTGTTTGTCAACTACACTCAAAAAGTTTAAAAGAAAGATAACTATTGAAAGTGGCTATACTAAGCAACAGATTTTCAATATAAAGGAAACCAGTTTATATTAGAAGAAGATGCCATCTAGGACTTTCATAGCTGAAGAGGAGAAATCAATGTCTGGCTTCAAAATTTCAAAGGACAGGATGACTCCCTTGTTAAGGACTAATGCAGTGGTAAGTTTTAAGTTGAAGCCAATGCTCACTTATTATTTTGAAAATCCTAGGGCCCTTAAGAATTATTCTAAACCTACTCATTCTATGATCTACAAATGGAACAACAAAGCCTGGATGACAGCACATCTGTTTATAACATGGTTTACTGAATATTTTAAGCCCACAAATAAGACCTACTGCTCAGAATAAAGGTTCCCTTCAAATTCTTACTTCTCACCAACAATGTACCTGGTCATGCAAAAGCTCTGACAGAGACATATAGCAAAATTAATGGTTTCATGCCTGCTAATACAACATCCATTCCAGCCTATGGATCAAAGAGTAATTTTGACTTACAAGTCTTATTATTTAAGAAACATATTTCAAAAAAAAAAAAAGAAACATATTTCATTAAGGCTACAGCTGCCGTAGACAGTGATTCCTCTGATGGATCTGGGGAAAGTAAATTAAAAATATTCTGGAAAAGAGCCACATTTCTACATGTCATTAAAAATACTCATGATTCATACAGACGGGTCAAAATCTCAACATGAATAGGAGTTTAAAGAAGCTGATTCCAGCCCTTATAAATGACTTTGAGGAGGTCAAGACTTCAGGGGAGAAAGTAACTGCAGATGTGGCAGAAATTCAAGAGAACTAGAATTAGAAGTGGAACCTGAGGATGTGACTGGATTGCACTTTTATGAAAAATTTGAATGGATGAGGAGTTGCTTCTTATGAATGAGCAACGAAAGTAGTTTCTTGAGATGGAATCTACTCCCAGTGAAGATCCTGTGAAGACTGTTGAAATGAACACAAAGGATTCAGAATATTATTGACTCTAATTTTGAAGGGAGTTCTACTGTGGGTAAAATGTTAACAAACAGCATCAGAGGCTACAGAGAAATCATTTGTGGAAGGAAGAGTCAATTGACGCAGGCAACTTCATTGTTGTCTTATTTAAGAAATTGCCACAGTCACCTGACCTTCAACAACCACAAACCCGATCAGTCAGCAGCCAAACACTGAGGCACATCCCTTCACCTGCAAAAAGATTACAACTTACTGAAAGCTCAGATGATAGCTAGCATTTTTTTTAGCAACAAAGTATTTAAATTAAGGTATGTACATTGTTTTTTAGACATAATGCTATTGCATACTTAATAGACTATAGTATAGTGTAAACATACCTTTTCTATGCACTGCCAAACCAAAAACTTCATTTGACTCACTTCATTGTAATACTTGTTTCATTGTGGACTAGACATAAACCCACAATATTTCCAAGGTATGAGTGTATATTAAATACATTATATATGTGTGTGTGTGTGTGTATATATATATATAATGTTATATAATATTATATCATGTATGTTATATAATTATATATGATATGTAATAATTATATAATGTATAATTACATAATAACATTATATAATATATATTAATATTTATATAAATATATATTAATTAACTTTAAGCTATCTCAAATGAGTTGATGAGATCTTTGTAATTTTTTCTATGTCCTGGAATAATCTGAATGATTTAGAAAAAAATCTTAGAACTCCTAAATTTTTCTGGATTAGTCGGTCATTAAAATGCCAATTATTTAATAAAAGCTTTTCTATATTTTAAGAAATTTACTTAGGATTTTTTTACCTCTTCTTGAAGCAGTTTATTTATATTTTAATGGAAAAAAACACCTAGATTTCAAATTTGTTAACATAAATTCACATGTAATCTATTGTAATTCAAATAACTTTGTGGTTAAGATAGATCTATAGATAAATAGATACTAGATAGATATACACACTTCATATTCAGGGATCTACTTAAATTCTTTTTGACAAAGTAGTTTTAGTAATCAAATATGCTTTTTATTTTATTGATCAATTCATTAATTTTTAATATTGTCATTAATATTTTTATTTTGGTTAACATTGTTATTCTATTTATAACAGCTTATGTTAATGCTCAGTATATTTATTTTCTCATCTTCTTAATTAAAAGTTTACACATTTTCCTTGATTAAATCTTTAGCAATGTCTCTAAGTTTTGTTATAAAATAGCCAGGTTATTTTGAAGAAAGAAGTGGTTAAAATCATTTGGTGATTACTATCTTGTTCATTTCTATCTTTACAACATCATAATCAGAGAATTTAGACTGTCAGTTCTCTACTTTCAAGAATATATTGAAATTCCCAATTTGACCAAGTACATGATTTTAAATCTTTCATATGCACAAAATAATGTGTCTCTATTTATTTGCTGACTACCAAGTAGTTACATCTAATAATTGAGTGAATTGGTTCAGCAATTAAAATTCTATCTATCCATACTTACGTTGTCTCTTTGGTCTTTTAAATTCATAATATGAATTAAACTTTTCACTCTGATCATAGTTCTATTAATTTTCCTCACATTTATAAGATATTTTGCCACCTCCGTGTTACTGTTATTCTGTGTCGGCTGTATTATTTAGTGTCTTTATTATAAATACTAAGATTATTATAATAAACACTCATTACTTCCATACCTAAACTTCTATTGTCCTTACTCCTGAAAAAAAATCTCTTAATTTTACCCCATCACAACTACTTAATTTATTTCCTGTTATAGCTGAGATTTGCTGTCTCAAAAATCCATTCATTTCACTATCACCCTTTCCACCACCACCCAATATTTTTCACATTAGTCCAAAACAATGCTCCAAACCAGGATATCTATTTCCTGTTCTCATATATTCTGCTTCTAGTTTGGTATAAATTGTAGATATCCAATACACTAACCAGTTCCATTATTCATCCTTGCCGTCAAATCTGACTTGAATCTTCATCTACTCCTCAATCATTTCATTCATCTCTTTTTTCCCATTCCTCATATTACATATTCCAAACCTTCTTCAATCTTCTCAGTCTTAAACCTCATCTTTTACACATTTACTTTTAGAAGATGTCTCAACTTCTAAACTTGCTGAGGCTATTTATACCATCAAAAATGAGCTTCCTTTAGCTTTGTCTTGTCCACTTAAAAATCTCAGCATATGTGTTGCTCTTGCCCCTTCTCATTCCAGCTACCTCTGGAAAAAAATCGCATTCCTACTTCCTACAGTTAATCCCTTTGCTCATTTCTTTTACGTTTAAAAACTTTCCCACCTCTGATTCATTTTGAGTCTTTCCATCTCTACTGGATATCCTTAAGTATGTTTAGGACTTATGATTCTATAATTTATAGCATATTTATTTTATTTATAGCCTATTATTATTTTATATTCTTTATTTCATTGTTTAATTATGCTTTGTATATTTTCTCATTTGATCAGAAACTATTTCTGCTGTTCTTATCACTAAAATGTCAAGATTAGGTTATTGTTTGTTCTAAACTCCCTAATTAATCAAATTATCCAAACATATTTCTTAAATCAGACCCTGGCTCATATCTGTAATTTCTACCTTGGCCCTTCTATTGTCTCTATTCCAATAAAAGCTTTTCCCCACTGAAGGAAAAGTTGTTAAGAAGAATATTTACCTAAAAGTCAGAAAACTGGAAATCAGAATGCTCTATTCTTAACATAATTTATGATATAGTTGTGTCCAACTATTTCCTTATAAATCAAAAATACCAACAACTAAAATGTGGCATTAGGCCTTTGAGAGGGAATTTAAAATAGTAAAATACTGTAGAAATATATTATTTTCTAACATGACTACTTTCATAGTTATTTGTCCATTCTTTTAAGATTGTGTGTGTGTCTGTGTGTGTGTGTGTGTGTGTGTGTGTGTGTGTGTGTGTCTACCTTGGTAATAGAACATATGGAGCAATAGCACTTGTTGCTTGTGAATTCTTCAGCAATTATGTCTCTACCTGACCTATGTGCATGACATATCATTTTTGTGCATTTTCTTTCTTAGTAAACTCCCACCCATTTTCTCACATGCACACCAATCCAGATTTCTTATCGTATTCATCAAACTATTTACAATTATCTGTTCCTATACCCATTTTCCACACCAGACTGGGAGTTTCCTGAATACCAAAACGAACAAACACTCTTTTTAAAATTCAATTTATATCTTAGAAAATACAATAGCAAATAGTAAGTGCCAATAAATATCTGTTGAATGACCTGTAATAGGCTTATAGCCAATATTCCAGGTGTGGGGAAGAAAGTGAAAGTGTTGTCAGTATCCAAGAGTAAAAACTCTCACTTGGGAAGTGAAATACTTTCCCATCAACAGGGTACTAAGCTAATTATTTCCTTGCTTCCCATTAGCTTCCTGAATACCATTACAACTTTTGCCTCACTGTCCCACTGACGATCTAAGGTAAAATAAACTAAACTAGGATTTCTTTAAATACATTTTTTTTTTTCAATTTAACACCTGAATAATGAAACTGCTTCTCTCCCATAAACAAAACAACAAGGAAAGCATCTCCTCGCAGCTCAACTCCCTCCATGGAGCTATAGTATGCCCACTGAAATTGTGTATGAATGCATAAAACCCTGCCAGAGGGTATATAGATTTTGTTTATCTTGATTCCTTTTGTTGTGTTTTACAAATTGTTCAAGGCCCGGTGGGCCCAGTTTTTGAGAGAAGAGAGGACTTTTGAGTCTTTCCGAATCCTCATTTTTGAGTAGGGGGAGGCTACCAGGAGATTACTTCAGCAAAATCTCCTTCATATTTGTCCAAGTGGGTGTGCAGTATCCCTGGGCTCTGGAAATCCAGTTTATAAGGCTACCTATGCCAGTCGAGGTTCAAAAACAAAGCTGAGGGTGGAAAAATATCCAAAAAGTTTCAAAGGCAAAAGCTGCTGTCTGAAGTTTTCTAACATTTCTGTAGGAAGTAGTGAGGGAGTAATGCTGAGAATACCCTGGAAATTATACAAAGGCGACTTGAAAAGCTCCAGCATGTCAGTTTTCAAAAATCCTCCTGAGGCTGCGAGACTGTGAATTCTCATGTATGTTGATTTATGCAGTGATTTGCTTTGACCCCAGGGAAAGCTGCTTTATGGTTTGGACATCTATGCCTACCCACCTTCCCACCTATCTGCAAGAATCACCAAACAAACGTGCAAAGGGAAAATAAATGAAGAAGAAAGGGAAGCAATCAAAAAAAAAAAAATAACTACTCAATTCAAAAGTTAAAATATATTTTTGTCTCCATCTGAGCATTCCATGCACAGTGGGCCATATATTCTATCATAAACTTTCTTCAAAGCTGATTATTTTTCTATGTATGTGTCTATACTTAGGTTAAAAAAAAAAAAAAAAAGACGTGGTCAAAATGAATGCTCCAGTAGAGACCGAGAAGGGTTTTGCCTGAACAATCTTCCCCTACCCTCTTGGTCTACCCAAATTCTAACTGTCTTTCAAACCCAGTCTAATTTGCATACTTTCTAGAACATTTCCTGACTGCTCTAATTCACAACTTGGCCATCTTTAAAGTCCCTATATTGCCTATTAATGAAACACATTTTGATAAATAATCAAGTTATGACTAGCTAACATTAACTTCACTTTTTAACTTTGTTATTTTAAATTTTTGACTATGACTTACAGTGACAATTACATTTTTAGGCTTCTTGGTCATAAGATTTAAACTTCTGTAATAGAGTTTGACTCAATTTTTTGGTCTTTAATTATAGGCAGTTTTTAAGCCTCACTCCTCTCTCCTCCTTATTCTACCTTACATCTGAACAAACTGGTAAGAAAAACAAGGTGTTCTCTTTTGTGCCAGCAGGAAATTCAAATCATTAAACTCCTGCTCATACACAAGCACCATCACATGGGCCCCACCCCTTAATCATAATAAAAACCCCAAGCCAGTCTTATTCCCTTGTTCACTCGAGCTATTTCAAACCAGCTTAGGCAGTGTGTTCTGTTCTACTCAGAGAACATTATTATGTAAGTTATAAACATTTTTATAATCTCTTAGGGTGTGTCTAAAAACATCTGGAAAATATATGGCTTGAGTTTATCCTTCCTGTGTAGAGCGATTACAATATCTTCCCTGGTATCTAGTCTGAGGACGATGCATAAAGAGAGTGTTCAATATTTACTTGTTTAATGCCCAGCTGAATGAGTTGCTTTCCCTTCAATTTTCTTTAGCAAGCTGGAACCCAAACTGTGATGAGGGGATATTAGTCAGTTATTCACCTCATTCCTCAGGTTACCCAACTGCTAAATGGGCAATCAAAATAGGCTTTTGGTATTTTCTTTAAAAGCGATCATATAATAGAAGAGAAAAACTAGGGCAAATATTCAAAATGCGGGCTTCTCATTATACTGATTTCACTGCTTATGCCTTGAACCACACACATGCTCAAAACCTCTTGATGCCCCTCACCCACCTGATAGGATACCTTCCCCATAAGCTTACACTTGGCATCTGAATCTTTCAGTCAGCACTCCCAGAAGCTACTGGCAATCAATTAAAGACCAACAAGATAGAGAATATGTTTGCCATGTTGAGTATAGTCCCAATTTTAAGGTGTAGTAAAACAATTTTGTATATAAGAGTGAAGACACATGAGATGGAGGTTGAAATTACTCACATGTCCACTGCAAAAATATATCTTTATTAATAGTCATCTTTTACACTTTTTCATTTAAAAATACTAATATACATTTGTGTAATTACTTATTTATAACCTATCTCTTTTGAAAATAATTTGAAGTGTCCTTATTATTATTATTATTATTATTATTATTATTTTATTGTTAGATCTTCACCCACAACCCCAGGAGATAAGTCAGTTGAATTTGACATACATGGCTGCTGAGAATTGCAGAAGTCATGACTTGCCCAGGATCAAATTGTTAACTTTCTGGTCTTTGATTCCAAGGCAATAATCTTTCCATTACGTTGCACTGTTTTCTCAGTACGAACACCAACATGAAAAGTAAGGTATGAGATGTCTAATATGCAAGTTATATGGAAAGCGTAAGTCATGTAGCTACCTATTTTCTGTTCATATAATGCTTATGGCATCCATTTCCTGTTGATATGAATACTCTCATTACTTGGCTAAGTAGCATGAGTTTCAGTGGCTCCCTGTTGAACTGGATGAGGATGTCTTATGCAAAAACAAAAACAAAATCCTATACAAAGATTCCTATTATAAGTTCCTTCCTATTAAAAAAAAGTATGTGTGTGTGTGTGTGTGTATTTCTTCTTCAGAAAGCTAGAGAACTGAAATAGAGGGAGGACGAGGAGAGGGAGAGGAAGAGAGAGAGAGGGACACACACATATATATACACACAGAAGAGAGAGAGAGAGGGAAATGGAGGAGAGGGAACGGGAAGAGAGGGAGAAGAATGGGAGAGGAAGTTTGTAGTACTTTTTGTCTTGACTAATATTTATGCAAACCTCTTCCTCTCAGTTATCTATGTGAGGGAGATTGATATGAGTGACTGAAGTAATCCTAAATCAAACCTAAAAACAAACAAAAATAACAAACAAACAACAAAAAGAACCCATGTATTTTGATCTCGGTCACTTAATAACTTAATATAAATAAATTTCACAATGAGCAAAGGAAGTTACATTACATTAATTCCCAGGATAAGAAGTCTATGATTGGTAAATTTGTTGACAGCGCTATGCAATCATTCTAGATTAGATAAATCAACTCAAAATGATTTCAGTGTTTTAACCAAGTTCTGGGTAAACACTATTCTTAGATTTAAATATCAACTCCCTGGGGGTTACAAATCAAAAGACAGATACCAAATCTCTCTTGGCTGTTACTCTGGTATCCAACCATCTTGTCCTTCTCTACACTGAACTCATCTGGCCACCATCTACTGCCCATGGCTGGAAACTACTTTCCCTGCTCTGTGCATGCACTGGACTGGTTCATGCTTTGGAGGAGTTGGTTAATGATAATGATAATGATTTAGATTGTAGTGGGCAGTAAATATACAATTTTTGATCATTAAGTGGTTTCATGAAGGTAGGAGATTGTTTATTAACTGTGTGGGGAAAGGAAGGTGATTGAACCATGCCAAAAAGTACATGCAAAGAAAATGAAAACTGAAAATAATAAAACAGTGGGTTTTATACTTGGAATGTCAACAGTGGGTAAAAAACAAAAGGAAAGAATAAAAACTTGATTCCTTGGCAGGAAAATTACATGTATGATGTAAATATGACAAAGCCAACACATTTCAAAATGATACAAGGAGTGAATTACAGAACTCCTCTTGGGTCAATGTTTTGACTATAATAAAGGCAGGAATACCGAGAGACTGCTGAAACTACTAGCCACAATCATTAGATTATGGTCTCTTTATTTGGAATGAAAACTATACATTTTTAAAACTATGATTATTCAGATAGACCATGTATTTTGTTGCCCTACCTACATTAAGGTTATATTTGCAGAGGATATTAGATAAAGTGATATGGCAAATGCGACTGATAAAATGGGGAAAAAAAAACCCAAAACTCAAGTCTTTGATCTCAGTTTGTATATCTGAAATGCTGAAATATAAAGCTAGAAAAATTACATTTGTACATTTTCTGCATTTCGCTTTACTTCCTAATGTGACTCTAACATCCATTAGTACGTGGCTGTATTTCATAGCCAAGAATCACCAGGGCCTTACAAGTAGAAGATGCCCAGTAAATGTCTATAGGTGTCAATGCTGTCAGATACAACTTTTTGGATTAAGTTTACTAATATCTTCAGGACTGCAAGGATTTTATTCATCATTTTTTAATAGCTGTGACAGATTTAGGGAAAATTCCTCTGCAGCCAAAGGAACCACTCACTACTCAGGATGTAACCTCAAGACGCAGTGATAACATTATACATTTTCAGAGGAGAATTTTAAAGCTGTCTTTGCTGTTTCAGAATTCCAAAGTAAATACTCAGAGAAACATCTCATTTTAAGGAACCTCTGCCCCCTAACCTTACTTAGAATCTGGCAGTTGGGGGTGTTCAAGCACATCCATCCAAGCTACTAGTTCTCAAAAATGCAGTGCTTCTCAGAAATGCAGATTACTGACCCCACAGCAGGAGACCCTGAAGAATCTGCTCAAAGTGAGTCTGATGTGAGTAACTGATGCTGAAACAAACATCAGTCAAGACTGTTTGTAAGTGTCTTTGAATCACTGGGGCAATTAGAAAAATAGTAATGCTACTGTCCACCCCAAAGTTTGTAATTTACTTGGCTCACGGAGCATTCCTCCCATCAACTTTTTAAAAGCCCCAAAGGTGGTTCTAAAAGGCAGTGAGGGTTGAGAATAATTCCACTGAATGTCCATGCCTCCTGACAGCCAGCACTATCTCTCTGGAAAGAATTTCATTACCTAAAACACAGAAACATCTGTCTCTGTGGAATCAACACTCTTAATTGGATAGGTGCTTAAATAATGAAAGATAACTTCATGGAAAGGGGCTGCTGAGGTGTAAGGTACCCCCATGAGAAAGCAGCCTTGAGAAACCAGCCTCCTCTCTCACAAATTAAGCCCTGGAGAGCTAGTGTGACTGTTTGCCTTGATCTAACCACCACTGTACCCTCTTCTGCCACCACTGAATGATCCTAGGCTGGCTGACCACACCCCTAACCTTCCTACTTTGTTATCTTTGTCTCAAGGGCTTCATCTTTGCACAAATTCAGGAGGACAATTAAATTATGTAGTGCCAAAGGTTCTGCTCAGGCAGTGAGGTTTTTTGTTTTTTTGTTTTGTTTTCTTACCTCCTATATTAATCCTCTCAAGCTTTTACTTAGAGATTCTAACCTCCTTAGCAGGTCTCCCACAGGCTACTGAACTCATCTTGTCTGAGTCCACAGGGGAGGTAAGGCTGGCCAGTCTTTGCCCCTTCCTCTAACTTTGCTTGACTGACCATAAAGCAGGTCATCACTCTTTTGCACCTAAACTACTGCTAATATATCTAACCTTGTCCCTTTTACTTTGACTTCTCTTCCAACCTACATCCTTTCCATTAGTCAAACTTATTAAACACCACCTTTTATTACATCTCTAGCTTTCTCAAAAATCACTGAGACCCTGTTTAACTATATATGCTAAAGTCACACTCTCTTTGTAGCCTGAGAGTTGATACTCCTTTTATGGAGACTCATTCTGTTCCTCCAGCCAAGACTTTCCTGAAAAAACGGTGGCCTCATTCCTACTGTCCATCAGAAACACTGAGGTTCATCTTTCCTCACTCACATGCTTGCCCCTTGAAGCACATTCTTTCCCTTGTGCCTGATAGAGTGTTACTAACCCTTCAAGACTCTGGTCATGGTCCACTTGCTCCATAACACTTCTGATCCCATTCGTCCACAGTGACTTTTAAAGACCCATAACACTTGTTTTCTTACTATTTATTTAACTTATAATACTCTATTCTGTGTTCAGTTCTCTGGACGTGGCCCTAGTGATTTGCTTGATACAATGTTTTGCTGGCACTAATATATACTGAGGAAGGAATTTCTAACTCACTAACTGGCAAAGACTATATAAAAGTTAAGCCAAATAAAGTTCTGGGGAAACTTGTAGTTAAAGCTAAAGGAAAATGTTATGGTTGTATGATAATATATTTTCATCTGTCATTATTCAAGCCCCAAATGGAGAGTCTAACCAGGAAATGTGTTTTTCTAAACAAAGGAAACTGACCTCATGCAATTACCTCTCCTCTCTCTATGCCCACACTGGGCCCAATGAGAGGTCTGAGTTCAAACACACAAAAAGTGCTTTGAAATGTCACTTGTTCACATCTGAGAAAATACTGCCTTCTTTGCCCCCTACCAGTGTAATCAACTGTAATTTCAAATCAATATCTTGCCTCACGACAGATTGCTTTGTACATCCAGTCTTCTTCTTGTTCTTTTTCTGCCTCATTACTTATCTCCTTCACCTACTGATATTAGTTGTTCCAGATACTAATGCAATTTTCCTGGCAGTGTAAAGTAGATTCAACTCCTTGACAGTCAGATCTGAGTTTTCCAGCATGTTATAGAAAACATTTATTTTCTGGTTATTTGTTCTAGACTTTCAAGTACATTATTAAACTCGGAAAATAGGAACTCATCTTCATATTGAGGTGGGGATGCTGCTCTAAAGATTTCTGCTGATCCCGCACAGAGTCATTTCAGGGTGAAAGAGCATCTAACTCTACTATTTTAGGACATATTGGGGATAAGCCGAAAAAAGGATTATCTTTTGCTAAGTTGATCTTCTGCATTTGCATTATTTACTATTGTCTAAATATGTGTGGAAACACTGCCTTTCTTTCCTTGAAGAATTTCTCATCCACTTCTCAAGTTTTATTGTGGTCTTGAACTGATTTGGCATTTTCTCAACACTGATATTTTCTTTCCTGGGATAAGTTCTTCCTTTTCCTCCATAACCAAATCCTACCTGTCAACAGGATCAGCTCAGTCTTGCCTCCTTCATGAAGCTTTCCCTGATTACTCCGTCTTTCATTCATTTTTCCCTTATCACAACCCCTGCAGTTATTATGGGACTTCTCTCAATCCCAGGGTTTAACATTTGATCATCCTGCCTTATCTTGTTCTTTTTTTTTTTTTTTTTTTGAATTTTTAATTTATTTATTTGACACAGAGAGAGACAGCCAGAGAGAGAGGGAACACAAGCAGGGGGAGTGGGAGAGGAAGAAGCAGGCTCCCAGCGGAGGAGCCTGATGTGGGGCTCGATCCCAGAATGCCAGGATCACACCCTGAGCTGAAGGCAGACGCTTAACGGAGGAGCCACCCAGGCACCCTGCCTTATCTTGCTCTCTGTCACATACTTTATGTCTGTTTTTCCATTTGAACTATGTTTTGCTTACCCAATCATCAGTCACAGTCCTGTCAAATTAGTATCTGTTGACTTTGTGCATTGGTACATAGCTCTATAGTTATTACACTAAATTAGCATTATTATGCTTTATATTTATTTCATGGTCCTAAAATAAATATCAAGCTCACTGAAGGCAATAAATAGTTCCTTCTTAAATATCTATTCAATCCTACTGATTTTTCTCTCCCTCCACTGTTTTACCTTCATCTAGACTACATCATCTCTCATCATGAGAATCACAACAGCCTTCTAGAAGGTTTACCTATACTTATCTACTATATTCCCCATCTTGTCTCTGGAGGAAAATTCAGAAACAAATTTGACTCTATTCCCTCCCTGTTTAAAACACTTGATGGACAATATGAATGAACACATTCTAAGTGAAATAAGTCAGACATAAAAGGACAAATACCGTATGATCCACTTATATGAGGTATCTAAGGTAGGCAATTTCATAAAGACAGAAAGTAGAATGGAGATTACCAGGGGATGAGGGAAGGAGGGAAAGGAGAGTTACTATTTAATGGGTACAGAGTTTCTGCTTGGGATGATGAAAAGGTTCTGGAAATGGATAGTGTTGATTGAACAACATTGTGAATGTGCTTAATGGTACTGGAATGCATGCTTAAAAATAATTAAAATGCCAAATTTTATGTTATATGTACTTTATCATGATATAAGTTTATTAAATAATTAATTAACAACAATAACAAAAAACTCAGAGTTCTTCCCAAACTTTTAGGATAAAAAACATATATCTTGTCATAGCCTTAAACCTTGGATGGACTGGGTTCTATGTACTTCTACAGTCACCCTCCATGTCTATACTAAAGAGTCTGTGGATCACTTCTGGTCTGTCAAATATGCCTTGCTTCTTTCCATCAAAGAAGCTTCCCACACAATGCTCCCTATTTCTGGAACATTGCAAACAACACGTTCTGAACACTGCCAGCTCTGGGATGGCCAGTACAAATCCCAGTTCCATTAGTACTACCTCAAAGAAGCCTTTACTGAGTATCCATTGCAGACTAAACCCCTCTATGACCCACACTTTGAGCACCATGACATTCCCCTTTGTAGCCCTGGTCACACTTGTAATTGCA
The DNA here is from genome assembly GCF_023065955.2 of Ursus arctos. Classification (NCBI taxonomy): domain Eukaryota; kingdom Metazoa; phylum Chordata; class Mammalia; order Carnivora; family Ursidae; genus Ursus; species Ursus arctos. The sequence goes on along the minus strand of NW_026622841.1, from coordinate 31,047,558 downwards.
TTTCACTGCTGTACTACCATACCAGTACCATACCATACCAATGAGTACTGACTGGTTCTTCCCCTAGACTGTACATGCCAAAGGATCACGGAGACATCTCTTATTTTGCTTCCATGTAGTGTCTGCCATATGGAAGAAGCCCATTAAATATATATTAAATGAGTGAAGCTAAAGATTTTATCATGTGCTCCCTCTTTTTTTTCTGTGGAAGTCCTAGCTCCTGTTGGTATGACAGCAAGTAGATCATTTTTACTGGATCTTAATTTCCAAAATGTAAAATAATAAATATAGAACAATTTTTTTCTTCTAACTCTAAAAAGTGAGATACAGAACTGTTTTTGGGGGGGCAGAGTCTGCTTCTTGATCTCACTTCTCAGGCAAAAGCTACAAAGAAAAGAAAGGGCATTCCCAGCAACTTGTCTGCACCCAGAAGTTTGTGCATAAGGCACAATGATCACAATAGTCATAATTGTAAAGTGTTAACAATGGCTACAGCAATGCCTAACACATACATATTGCTTACTACATGCAAGGAACTCTTTTAGTTGTCATGACAATGTTGTCAGGTTATTGCCACTAGTAATTAGCGGAGCTAAGATTTAAATGCACCAGCTCAGATCTAAGTCCAGAAGGGAAAAAACATTTATCTATATATCTCTTTCCATTCAAAAATGTTTGGGCATATATAAAAAGAATACATAAAATGAGGCAAATGTGTTTGAGAATGTTCTCTAACTCACCATGTAATTCCATTACATTTTAAGGAATAATTATTGCTTATCTAACTCAGTTATGAATTAATCCATTGTTCAGAAATAAATATTAGAAAATGTATTAAGCACCTAATATATGCCTAGCCACTGTGGGCTAGAAATAGGCATATACCTAATCTCTACCTTCAGTGAGCTTATAAAACAAAGTTGGATAAATTGGATTCTCACATGTGAAACAACTGGAACATACAACAATATATTGTAATATATGACCAAATGCCATATGAGAGGCAGCATATATGGAGGTTTGAAAACACAACCTATGGTCTTAGTTTTGTAACTTTGATGTGTATAATATCATATTACCTGTGTGACATGGATACATTTCTCTGTCCTTGTCTCAGTAACACTGCACAAGTATTCATGCCAAAAACTTAATTTTTAAATCCTTAATGAAAAGCACTCAACAAATATAAAATATTGCCAGTATCACACTATTTGCAGGCTGACAAATCTACTGTGGCAGTTCTATTTTCTACACGTCTACATTTTGAATTTTGATATCCATTTTTGCACTTCCCAAGATCAGGAAGCGGGTGGCAAGACCTTTTCCACATTTCTGAAATAAAGTCATCCACAATTAAAATGGTTTACTGGAAACAGATGGACTTCCCACAGAGATTAACCCAATTATCTTTGGTTTAAGAGCCAGAAAAAGCCATAAGAACATTATCTTACAAGACAAGAATTTTATCGTGATGCCAATCTCATTACATGAGTGAATGGAGGTGTTTCGTGATAGTTTCCCCGCATAAATATTCTTAATAGATTTAGTTTTTCAAACTCTTGGCTGCTCATTATTTTCAAATGAAAGAGCTTGACAGATGAACAGTGTTGTGTATTATGGAAAGCCAGAGTTCCCTCTGCAAAAATAAGGGAACTACCCTCAGATAGCAGGAAGAGCTTCACTACCATACATCCTCCTAAAAATATTCGAACTTGTGTTACCTGTATTTCTCTTAGGAACAAAGCTTATAGGGCTCAGTTATTTTTTGTATTTGTAAAATACAAATATTTTAACAGTAATAGGCCAATCCTAAAACTATTTGAAACTTCAAGGTGCATCCAATTAAAAAAAAAAAATTCCCTCAAGGAAAGATTGAATTTTTGCTACCATTTTTTTGGAGGGTGGGGGTATGGGGGTATGGGTGCCAACTGTTAAAAATGAAAAGCTAGACTCATAAAGAGTACTCTTTATGTTTGTCTATTCTTTATGTTTGTCTTCATATATTCAATAAATATGCATATTTATATATATGATCAAGTATATATGAGGCAGGAGAAAAAGCCTGTGTTTCATATCAAAAGGGAGAACTGATTTGTCTATAATGTGACAAGATGAGATGACCAAGCATAAAAGAGAACCAACTTTGCATCTAAAACTGATCTTCAATAGTGGAAAAAGAATGCACTGGCCCTTTAGGAACTAAGATATGAATGAGTTTTTGTACCATCAAGCTGCTGATTTCTAGTTGTGATAGTACTACAACAAGCAGAATTTCTACGTCAGCATTTCTAAAACTGGTGCCATTAATACCAATCACATAGAGTTTTGTAAGTACCAAATAAGATAATGTCTAAATATTTTACAAAATATAAAGTGATCCTGTAAATGGTTGATGTTGTTGGAGTGATAGATAATTCTCTCCTTCCCTCACTCAGGGCTTGCTTATACATTGGGTATAGTAGGCACAGTAGCTAAGGTACATAAACACTTTAAGGGGCCAGTGAAGTGTATAACGGACATTTATTTTAAATCAGAAGAAAAATGAATTAACAATAATAAATATACAACAATGAATCTGTTCTGGGTTAGTATATTCATTTTATACCAACAGAGTCAATAAATATAATGCATATTGTTGGTCAATTGTTTTTGTTTTGTTTTGTTTATAAAATGGAGGAAGAGGCTCACAAAGGCAAACAAATTTACGGCACAAAAAAGTGGGACCCTGTCCTCACTCTATTTGAAAATAATTTATATATTTGGAGCAGTCTTACTTCTTCTTTTTCTTTTAAGATTTATTTATTTATTTATTTATCTTAGAGAGAGAGAGTTTGCAAGCAGGGGGAGGGACAGAAGGAAAGGGAGAGGGAATCTCAAGCCAACTCCCCGCTGAGCATGGAGCCTGATTCAGGGCTTGATCTCATAGTCCTGAGATCATGACCTAAGCCAAAATCAAGAACTGGACGCTTAACCTACTGAGCCATCCAGGCACCCCTGGAGAAGTCTCACTTCTGAACCTCTCAGAATTTCTACGTTTCTTTCAGCCTGGGATGGAGAAGAGTCAGATGTGAAAATTCTACATTCACACCTGGAACGAGGGCAGAAACACATACTAACTTTCCCAAAAATGTAGGTAAGAAGAGTTCTCCCTGAGATAGTCTGATGGTTCTTGTCTCTAAGTAAGAGTGGGACCAAAAGCATAATTCATTCATTCTTTTTTGAATCATGTAACTTTCTTGGAAACACTTGATCTTTCTTGGCCAAGGATTCTCCATTTGTTTATTTGTTTAAAGTTTAAAATGAGGACTAGATAATGACAGTTTGATTTTGATTGCTTTCTGTTTCCATGTAGGTTTCACTGGTGCTTTGAAATGAGTCTGTTAAGTTTTCCCTAAACTATATAGTAGCTGACCACTATCTACTATCTGTCTGCTCTACTACCTATCCATCCATTATTCATCTCTTTCTCTCTCTTGCTTTCTCTTTATTTACCTATCCATATATGTCCATCTATCTATCATTTAATGATCTATTTAATTTTCCTGGTTTAATGTAGAGTAATATGTAAGAAGTAAAATAAGAAATACTGCACAAAACCATTTATAGGTATATTTTCTAAAAAAAGAAACTCATATACCCCCCAAATAACACTAAAATTTTAAAAATTTAGTGGATGTGTACATTTTTAAGGTTATAGATGAAACACATAAAATTGGGTAATTATGGAAGAGATGAAAGGGGACAGAAGACAAAGGAAAAAATCAAATAAAATATAACAAGATCAGGTTCTTACATTCTTACACCATAAATAAATGAACACAGTATAAGTTTTAGTGTCTCTACTGGGTCTTGAGAATAATAAGAAAGAAAGATAGTATTGTGAGTCAGAATGGGTAAGGATTACTTCAGAAAGAATGCAGAATTTGAATTATGTCTTGAAGGAGAACTGCAATATGTGGGCATAAAAGGAGGAACAAGGTATGATTCATGAAAGGGAAGACCAGAGCAAAATCTGAGGGGTGGGTCAGTGTAAAGAAGGTTCAGGGGCAATTACTAAATGTATTGCCATTCCAAGTATGAAAATGGAGCCCCAGGAACACTGTGGACAGTGAGAGTGGCATTAGAAAGGGCTTGTCATCATTGTGAAACCATAGGGCTTTTTCAAATAGAGCTTTTGTGGACAGACACATAGATAATGGGGATGTTAAAATGGGCCATGTCTTTTTTCTGAAGGAAAGGGGAAAAAAATCTGCAATCCTTCCTCTCCTCTTGCTATAACAATTCGGGGAAAGAAAAGAAGTCTATCATTCAACTGATTCCAGGGAAAAAGACAGGCAAGGTCATGTCCTCTCACACAGAGAGATACAGCCGCAGAGAGACCTGGCCTGTGATCTGCTCCCCATTAGGGTGGTGTGGCTTCTCTTAATAGGGCCCTGATCATTTTTCAAGTAGCAAATCTGTCCAGCAGAAGGCGGTGAGCTATTGTTATCATTTATTCTGATCCATGGAACCCAGTTGATAAAAAGGTTAGAAATGCCACCTCCAGACATGTACTACATCAGATGTGCTTAAAACTGCAATTCAGATGGAGCTCCAAATAGTTTCTGCCTCTCCTTGTCATCTCTTGGGCAGGAATAATAACCTACAATAACAGCAGCCTTTTTTGCTTCTAGGTTAGTACTAAAGGAATGAATATAATTTACAACCTATTTAGAAATACACATATCTACATACAATAGCAATACAATAGAATGCCTATAAATATATTGAGCTGATCAGTATGAATTAATACCGGATATTATGAGAAATGAAATAATCAGGAAGAGAAAGTAAGAAAGAATAGACTTTTATTTAAATTTCACATATTATATGTTCTATTCTCGTCCTCTCCTATTTTTTTTTCTTTAAAACACACTGACCTCTCTTAAACTTTAAATTATTAACTACTTAGATATACATTCCACTGTACACAATAGAAAATATATTTTCTAGGAGTTAATTAGTATTTTCTACTTTATATATACGTTCTCTTTCTCCCAAAACATTTCCTAAATCCAAGAACTTGTTCTATAAATTATCTTTATTATGATTCCTGGAGATAGGAGTAGGCAAAAATTGAAGCTTACATAATACATTTTTCTACAGTATCACATACTCATTTCATAAGCATTTATTCCTAATCTATAATGTTGTCTAGGTCCATTTAGCGTGAATATTATGCTGAATTCTGCACTATCTTGTCATTCCTTGAAGAACATATACTCCAATGGCTGACACTAGACTAATAAAGTAGAACAGAACTATATAAGAGAGCAGGCAATAGATTGAAGGCTTATGAAAACACACAAAACCACCTGATTAACAAGAAGCAACCAATGTAATCAGATTGCTCAGAAAACTGCCACTTTCTGCTTGGTATTGTTGCTCCACAAAATGTCAATAAAAAAGAAGCTGACAAAAGAAAAGAAATACAGAAATAAAAGAAAAAGGAAATAATGTTCTGTTGTCAGCGCACTGCTTACCCAATCTTGGACACTTTCTCTATTTCTGCAGAGATGTGAATTGGATGTTACAAGCACTAATCCTCAACCCCAATGGGGTCTTTAGTCAACTACGATTTAGTTACCTTAGGCAGACTGGTCAACCAAGGCCTCACAATGAAATCAGATTCTTTAGGAAAGATATACAAAACAATAGTTGAAATCCAGTATAAACAAACAAATAACACAAGCCCCAAACAAACTAAAACAATATAAACAAAACAAGGGCAGCAGGCAAGTAAAAACATTGAAAATAATAAATAAGGTGGAAGCAGATACCCATTCATACATACAAGAACTGGATGCCTTCCTGTGTGATCCCTGCCTAACTCTGAAGAATTCCCTTTCTCGGGAGCTGGATCTGGCTAATATACCCTAAGGAATTTTCTGGAACAGAAGCTTCTATGTTTCTGACTCCATGGTTTTTTTGGTGATGGGGGTAGTGGTACCTGGTCTGGTTTATGTTTTGTTTGCTGTTTCTTATTGCTTTTATTTCTTATTTTTATTTTATAACTGGCTGTTAGAATTCTGTATTGCTGGATTCTACCCCTAGAAGGTTAGAGGGCAGAACCCCCAGCATGGAAGTGATGTTAGAAGCTAAGGAGCTTTCAGATGCCAGTTGATACAATCCATGAAGGTTTTATTAGTTTCCACAGGAAGTCAGTCAGTTCCTACACTAATCTGGTTTATGTCCACTCGTATTTTCTAGAAGAACACAGGATTACGCCAGTTAGGTTATATATAAGATTTGATCACTTAACCATGGTAAAGCACTGTGAATGCAAACTAGAAACTTATTATGTTAAGTTTGTATTGAGTGGGTAGCTGTGGAAATAATAAAGGAAGGAAGAGACTGTATATGCCCCCAAGTTATAATGAGAATATTTGATATTGTTTTTCTTTCTTTCTTTCTTTCTTTCTTTCTTTCTTTCTTTCTTTCTTTCTTTCTTCTTTTTCTTTCTTTTTCTTTCTTTCTTTCTTTCTTTCTTTCTTTCTCTTTCTTTCTTTTTTCTTTTTTTTGTGGGTGTTTAAGGAAACATACAGGAAGTAGCAAATCCAAGGTCTGGGGCTGAGACAACCTGGAAAAAGCCAGCAACAATGACTGAGGAAAATCAAGAAGAGCTGAGATTTTAAGAATACAAGCAATTCTGTTTTGAGATTGATGTCAAACTGAGAGATACAAAAATAAACTGGGAATGGAAATTAACAAATTTAGAAAAAAATATGAAGAAAGTTAAACTTGATCTAATATGTGAAAGAAGGAAACTTGATTCACAGCTTGAAAGTTATGTAAAACTCATGTATGTTGTCTTAGAGTCAAAAGTGAATCAAGCTTATTAGGGACTGGGAGTCACAGTATCCTTCACTATAAACTTTTTCTTCGTTGAATCCTTACTGAATCAAAATTGGAGTAAAGAGTGGTAGAGACAAGACTTAGTCAGTAAGGAGATGACAGTAAGAAGAGAGCCTACGTGGCCTCTGCTGAGGAGATTATTCTGTATGAAAACCTAGTAATGCCTAAATCATTAGCAAAAGTTAAAAACTACAGTCATCAAATAACGTATAATTTTTCCACTTTGTGTGTTGGATGAAGGGGAGAGAGACAGGAGCTTTGTAAATGGCTATGAATAAATTAAAATTGTTACATTTTAGGTATGCTTTTTCAAATTCATATGACTAGTTATATTAATAAATATCTCCCATAAAAAGTGAGATCCATAGTCCTGGAGCCAGAAGAAAGCATCAAAACAAATATTTCTTAATTAGATTCTTGGCTTTACCAATGACACCCTCTACTTCCTTGGAAAAGTCATGTAGATGGCTGGACTCCATTTGTGACAAGGTAATAAGAACAATAATACATACTTAGAAAACTCCCATGAGTGTTTGAAGAACTAATTAGCTAATATTTGCCAAGTACTTTGAAGATGGGAAGTGCTAAATAGTATTACTATGCCATGCTTGTTGAAGACTAATGAGCTCAGAGGGAGATGGTCCCACCAAATACAAGCTTTCTGGAAAGAGCATAGCATCCTTCCTCCTCCTCAAGTAGGAGATGAGAATAACATGCATAAATCATCTCATCAAACACCTGAAACATGGTAGGTGCCCCTGAAATTGTAGCAATTATCACCATCACCATCACTATCCTCATCACCCTTGCTCTGCAATCAATGTCCTACTGATGCTGGAATTTGTTTGAATCCAGCTGTTGAAATAATCAATAAGGTATGCAAGAAAAACAGCAATATTTTTTGAAAACAGAAAAAAAAAGTCTTTAGTAAATCAACTTGTTCTATCTCAATAATACTTAAATTTATTGTTTTCTACACTTAGAATCCAGAATTCCGGCTGACAGGGGTAACTGACCTCTATGTTGGCACCCTATAGATACAGCCTGCAGCATATTTTATTCTATAGTCCATACTGTTTTTGGTAAGATTTTAAAGTATTTTAGGAATTAGGTCTATACTGCTACTGTCCATCACTTTAGAAAAGTATGGACCTGAACTCTTGCTCAAAATGCAATGCACAAAGTGAAGAAAAACACAGATTACTGGTCCTGGGAGATTCCCCAATCTCCAGACTGTCAGCCCCATCTGAGGACTGATCAAGTCACACATTGTGTTGATTACTGCCCACAGATTTCTTTATCTTTCACAATCTGGCTCCCTCCTCCACTACTCAAGACACTCATTGTTTGGTTTTTGACGCTTACAATACCCTTAGCTGTAAAATATACTTTTCTCTTTTTTTCTAATTCGCCATCATTCTCAATCTTCCTGTGCCCTTAAACATATCTTTTTTCTTTCTCTGACATTCTTGTTTCTATCGCCGTTCCTTCTCTGTTTCTTCCCATACTTTAATATAGACATTTCCTAAATATCTATCCCTGTTCCATTTTTTTGTCCTTCTGCACTGACTATATAAAAAAAATATAATCCATTCTTAAAAACTTAAAATCACCTGTATGGGAAATGCTACAACCCTAAGCTATTTCTTGAACTCCATCTCTAATATTTCACAAAAACTCTTTATCTAGGACACTTTGCAAACTTTTTCAACTCAATATATTTAAGAGTGAGTATATAATTTTATCTACAAATTCTTTCTTGCTTGCATATTCCCTTTCATGTAATGACACAACACTCCTTCCAGGATCTCAGATTTAAACTCTCATCTTTGTATCATTTTGATTTTTTCCTTCTCCTTTTCTATAACTTTGTCTCCAATTCAATACTTTCAGCCTTCCTTGTCTGCTTTCCATTTTAACCACCTGAGTAACATTATTACCTCTTTTTTATTGTGTCCTTTCAGTGGTTTCCTGACTGGTAAACCCACTTCCAATCACTGTGCAGTTCTATTCATCTTACGCTTTCTTCCCATATTAATCTTCCTCAATGGGGAACTTTAACTATGTTTTTCCTTCTGGGTCAAAAATGCCATGGGCTTCTATTACCTTTGTTCTTACTTTACCTCCCATATACCCTTTGCTCTAGGCAAACTAAACTCTTTTCTGTATCCTGGAAATCTTCAGGGTTGTGGCCATTCTGTGCCTTTCTCTGGGTGTTCTACCTGCTTAGAATTTTCTAACCTTTTCTCTCTACATCTCAATTTGTATTCATTCTTCAAGGTCATGCTCAAGAGCCATGCTCCCTGAAACTCTACCATAAATCTACTCATTGGGAAATAATGACTCTTTACTCTAAAAAGCCTGCTGGGTAGCCTTGGCTAGTCTATTGTAGCCACAGTGGGGGGGGGGGGGGGAGGAATCCTGGATTTTTTTTGTCCCAAAGGTATGGACTGCATGAACCTCTCTTCAGTTGCAGTTGCATAATTCAAATGCAGATCTAGGTTTTGGTTGGGATTATAAAGTGTAGACTATTAAGCTTGCTTAGATTTAGGTTTTAAAATCCAGATATATCTAGCCTAACCAAAAACAGGGTGTGCTCTTGAGTAAGCAGTGGAGGCCAAATACCCAGAAAGCAACACACACTTGTTTGATTATACTTGTTTTCTTTGTGGATGTACCTTTCCCAGTGTTCTTGCCTAAATAGTGACGGTAGTAGTGGTGGCAATTATGGAGGGGAAGGGAAAGGAAGAATAGGAGATGTCAGATTATTTGGTCAAAGGTAAACTTTTTTCTTCTTGGCTTTCTGCAATTTAGCATCATCCTAAAATAACAAATTATCACTGGCACTCATTAAGAGGCTCTGTTGTTTCTTGATAATGTTGAGTGGCAAGCATGTGGTAATGGGAAAAGACATGACTGGTATAGATTAAATCTTCAATAAATAACTGCCAAATAAATTAATAATCTTCCCCATTTATTTTTCCACTGTGGTTAGGGCAAAAGCAAACAACACCTGGAAAATAACACTGGATTACCTTAAACTGAGTCAGCTGATTACCTCAAAAACATCTACTATTTTGGATGTGTTCTCCTTTTTGGAATAGGTCAATGTAGCTTGATCTTCAACTATCAATTCTTCTAATACACTTTTTCTTGGTTTCTCATTTATCTTGACCATCAAAGGCTCTTTGGTTCCTTTATTTGGCATGGGAGGCTTTCTTACCTTTGGAACTTTGCAAATTTCAAGTTAGTTTTGTGTCACGATCCTCTTTACCCTAGAGTATTTCATTCTTCCATAGGACATCAAAATGCATAACTCAATAAATTATATCTTTATGTGTTATATATAATACATATATACACACACGTGTATACACACATATATATGTATATATGTGTATGAAATATGTATATATACACACACACATATGTATTTCTGTGTTTAAAATTTCACAGAATTCTGTATCTGAAATAACTAAGGAAGTAGAAATGGGTTAGTGGGTGATGGGGGTTTCTTCCACCACTATTAGAAGGGCAGCCTACCACACAGGTGGTAAAATAAATTTCGAAGGCCACTGAGCATTCAGTGTTTGTTCAATTTATCATAATTATAATAACACCTGGGTCCATTGATTATATATTCACTCACAGAATCTGGTGGGGGAAGAAATGCTTCTGTGATCATTTGGAGGATTTTACACTGATCTTAAAATATTTTATGGAACTTAAATCAACTCTCTTGTTTTACAGATGAGGAAACAGAGGGCCTAAGATGTAAAGTGAATACCTTAAGGACACAGAGCCCATTAGGAGCAAGTCAGGAATATAGAACTGGAAATTATTTTAAAATGCAGGCCTGTACTATTCTCAAGGCAGTTTACTGAATTTAGAGTAACCAAATAGGATTGGCTGTGGTCATGTCGTTCTAAATACTAGTATCACTGAACTATTCAGGAGAGATGACCTGGCTAATGGTCATGCACCTGGGCCTTTCTTTGCACATGCCATTCATGACACCTGCATTCCCTTACATCCCTTTTCTGCCTGATGAATTACAAGAAAATCCCCAAGTCCTAGATCTAATCCCCCCTCCTCTCTGAAGGCTCCCTAGATTTCTAAGACAGAATCGATTGTTCATCCCTAGTGGTTTCATAGCCCTGCCTGACATCTCTACTGCAATATTGTGTCATTATGATTTGTACTTGTATCGTTACACTAATGGACTTTCAAATCCTTGAGATCAGAGGCCTTGACCATCACATTTATTAATTTCTCCAACTAAACTCTGGCTAGTACAGAGCAACTGCCCAAAGTATACTTGCTAAATGAAAGCACTGAAATTAAAAATGAGAATAATTAAAAGAGATTTTTATTATTATATTATTCTGCCACATGGTTTGCCTGTTGTACCCATATACACATACTGTAAATCTAAGCCACTAATTGGGAGTTACTGGTGAAGGAGTAAGGGAGAGAAATACCTATTTTCTTTTTCTTTCCTTCTCTCTTCTCTTTTCTTCTTTTCTTTTTTCTTTTCTGGTATAAATATCTTAGAAGTGGACCAGCATGAATGTTAAGAAATTAGAGGGACACATCAAAAGATTTGGGTCATATCTTCATTACATTTGACAAGTCCTTTGCCCTTTCTGTTTCTCAGTTTTCCAAAGTCTCAAATGGGAATAATGCTAATGTCTCAGAAATATGTAATGAAGGAGAAATTAGATATTATACATGAGGCCATTTAAAAATATAAAGAAGGAGTGATCATTAGGCTTTTGTTAAGATGACCAAGACTGTAATGATGATAATGTACTCCAGAAGATAAGGAAAAAGTCATGATCTGAACCTCTAACACTACCCTTTTTATTCAGCACTAAAATTTCATCAATAATTTTACTGAATATCACTGCCCAAGAACTTCTGATTTCTTTAGTTATTAACAACCCTATCATTTAATATTTCATTTTGTTCAATTGTTGTCTTATGAACATGTGGAAGTTGTCATTTTCTACAGTAGACACTGGTAAGAATCTGGGCTCTGAATAGGGCTGTAAATTTACTTGGCTCTGTAACTATATGTACACTAAAAAAAAAAAAAAGCTCATTAAATCTTAGACACTATCTGTCAAATGGGAGTAATAATCAAAGATGCCTTATAGGGTTCTTTTTATAGTAAAATGAAATATTGATGGCTTTGTATAACACTTGGCACTAAAGTAACTAATTAAAAGAAAAAAATAAAAAGTAAAAGATTGTTATCTACAACCTTATTATATATCTAGAATATCTTCTGTATCTTCTGTTATCTACCATCATAGTAGAAGTTTTAATACTATAACAACATCTTTGAAATACTTGCATAGTGAGGAAAGCACGGGATCTGGAAACAGACCCAAGTTCAAATACTGGTTCTCCCTTCTACTAATGTATAAACTGGATGATAAGTGAAATAAATACTACATGACAGTGTCCAGATAAAATAAGCAGTATATGGGATCACTTTATACAACATCAGGGACATAATAATAATAATAATAATAATAATAACAACAACAACAACAAATACTGTAATAATAGTAATATTTAACACACATGTGGTGAGACTTATGATTTCAACTTGTAGTCTAAACACTGTACATATATTAGCTCGTTTATTTCATGCAACAACCCATTTTACAGATAAAAGAACTCAGGAACTGGGAGGTTTAGTGATTTGCCTGGAGTCTCACAGCTAGCAAGTAGGGGATCCACATTCAAAGCCAAGTCCTCAGACCCCAGAGTCCATGTAGGCAGTGAACACTATGTTGTTATCCTCCCAATAAATGATAGCTGTAATTGGTTGAATCTCCTGCAATATTCAAATATTCATAGAAGGGCTAGCCCCAGCCTAGTTCCTATTCAGGTAAAGCATTCTGGAGAGTCCCTTATCAGTAGGGATTAGATGGACCTGAAGTAGAGGGCTGCCCAAATGCTCCAGAGTTAGGGAGAGATGAAATGGGGGCTGGGGGGGGGGCGGAGGTGGGAAGGTTACAAGAACCCAAAAGCTAACTTTGTATTCTAATTTCTCTCACTCTTCACTATTATTTACCCCCACAGATTAGAAAGTAAGTGAGAGCCTTTCAGACTGGGACAAAATAATTCTCATAGAATTGGCCTAAGAAGCCATATATCAGCCCTAAGCACCTGACTCACCCCTGAGATGTGGCCATGGACACAGTGGGACCAGTTCTTACCTTCTCCATCTGCCCAGACACTGAACAGTTTGTGGAAGAGAAGTGGAGGGATGTAGGAAGAACAGGCAAGAGTCAGAAGTTGGCCATAGACCATTTAGAATAGAATATTCCCTGCCTCAGTATTTGTGGTTTTTATGTTCCCCTATTCCTATAATTGAAATATTGTCCCTACAATGAAGAGTCCGGGGCAGAGTGCTTTGCCAGCTGAACATGCAGTCTACAAGAGAACAGCGGGCTCTATCCCGGCGTGAGCCCAGGCAGCACTGCAGAGTTGGGTTGAGGTCCGCTGGCCCCTTGCCAAAGGGTCCAGTGCCTCGGCCACCGTCTCTGGTTTGCTCCAGAGAAGCAGGGGCAGTGTAAGTATTGAGGCAACTTCAACAATAGGCCGCCCACGGATAAGTGCAAACACTGGTCTCCATGATTAATATAGATTTTCAAAATACTCAGTTCTTGAGGGAAAACACATTATTAGTGGTAGGAGCAGCCAGAGGAATAATAAACTATTTAATTTGAGTTTGCTTTTAGGTTCGAAGCCCATGCACTAACACAGCGCATTCTTACTGATGTCTCTCGCTCAGGTTTTCACTTCTTTAGTGGTGACCTGCTATTCAGTCTATTAAATCTCCTTCCTAAATCCCCAAACTCATTCGAGGCCTCCATCACTTTCTCCCTCCCCCCTCCTGTCTTCAAATCTACCTTTTTAAAGCCCCTTTTCTTCCATTTGTTCTCTAAACAAAACTCTGCAGCCGTTGCCACACTTCCTTTCCAGATGCTGCTAACGACAAATTATTCCCCATGGGTTTTAGCTAGGATTTCACCCCTGTTCCATTTGGCTCTAAGGACACATTTGTTGAACTCAAAAGCCTTTTAACTGCCGTTGTTTTTTTTCCCCTCCTCGGGAAAACTCATAACAGCACACTGTTTCTCTCCCCAGAGCAACTGACAGGCCCCAGAAATAATGAAACATTGAAAAAAAAAAAATCTATCAAGCAAAGCTTTGATAGTTGACCTATTTGGTCACTGTCTTTAACAACAACTTCATATTATTTTTCTTTTCTACTTTTTGTTTCATTTAAAGATCTATATTTATATTCATCTGGTAAATAATAATGATAGGTCACCATCTGATCAATACTGAATTACAGTGATCCTGAACTTCAACTGAATATTGATTTATGTTTTAAAAATCTGAATATTTGTTTTATAAATACTGAGCTGTGTTTTAATAACTGTTTTTCCCCCAATGTTCTCACAGTATTGTGAATAGATAACTCTATAAAAAGTTCGTTGTTGTTCCTGTTGTTATGTATTCATTTTGTTTTGTTTTGTTGTTCTGCATTTTAGGTACAGAACAAAAAGAAAACCATAATAAGGAAAGAACGACTTACTTGAATAAGAAATTATTGGAAATAGAGAAGGTGCTGTTCATGTTCACCTTCTGCTGTCATGGTTCTGTGCAGCTCCTATTACTTAGCTTTTATTTTCTGATGAAAACCTCACTCACAAAATTTTAGCAGTCATATTAATTTGCCTATAACTGGAGGGAGGGCTAAAGCACAAACCCCAACCGTAGACATAATATGGATCTGTGACCATGGGCTTACGGATTCTGATATAGCCGGATATGATCCTGCTGAGTGACAAATTCAGGGCCTGAGGTCAGTATTGTCAGATACCTGGCTTTTTCTCTAGGGTTAGAACATTCAATCATATATCATGTATACAATGGGCAATGATAGTATGGTTGTATCTTAAAGAATATTTAATTAAAATATCTGTAACCTAAGCCCCAGAGATTTCCAGAAATGACATGTTGTTGACCACAGCAGAATGCTTCATACAGATTGAAAGAAGACTAAGAATGAGAAATTGGGTGTTGTGTTCTATATTCTTCTTTTCTTTCTCTTTAATGCAAGCCCCTGGAAAAAAGAACTGTGACTTCCATGGTCAGTGTTGGCTGTTATTTCCATTGAGCCTAGAACAGAGTTCTGTCACAACAAACATTCTGTAAGTGTTGATTAACTGACACAAAGGAGAAGAGTAGTATCACTGCTAGTATCACTGCTAGAAGAGTAAAACTTGGTGATGGCCAAGATAAAACAGGCAAGTTAATCACCAAAGGGAATAAGTTAGAGCTTCTAGTGGCATAACAGAACAGAAACTTGCAAAGGGAGTCCCTGATTGCTTTAAGGATTATTAGTCTCTTCCCCTTACTTTGGGTCACATAGAAGCACAAATACGGTAGATGCTCAACCTACCTTTGACACACCGACTCTTAAGTTTATCTCAATAGTCTTTTTCTAAGGTGAGTGCTTCGATTTTCCTAAAAAACTTTGCAACTTGATACATATTAATTATTATTTATTCTAATGACTTCCCAGCACCAGAAAGTTATAAGAAGACAGACTGAATTAATATGAAAACAACCTCGAACACTTTAAAAACATTAAAATGCTTTAAAATATCTTAAGACATCTCCCTCACTGGAAGCATTCAAAGAGAGCATGAAAACCTTATTAGGGATGAACAGAAGTCTGTGGTATAATGAGGGGTTAAGTAACCTGCAAAATCTTTTCAAAATCCCACAATTCTATAAGCCCCAATTAGTCCAACCTGAAATATGAATGTTCTAAGGTATGATTCACCACTCCTTATAGCCCCACAGTACAATGAAAATATGTAACCTTCAAAAGTCCTGCTTTCACCCCTTATTTTTACTTGGGGGGGAAATGGTTCAATGGCTGACTCCTAAGGAAATGGCCTAGGACAAGGAACAGCAAGGTTTTATGAAGAAAAAAGGGATAAATGGAAAGGTCTGGATTATGTACTTAAAACTTTTTTAATGAACAAATGGATTTTACAAAACCTCCTGAAACATAAAGTACATGAGAGGATGGTAGATTGATACCCAGGGATGCAGATGATATTAATGTGTTCAGAATCAGGAGTCCATAAAAATATACGTATTCAAGCAATTCAAAATCAGGTAACTACTGAACACTTTATGAAATAACAGTAACATGTTAGATCCTTGGGACACAAAGATGATTTGAACAGGGTCCATCATTAAGATATCCATAGTCTAGCGGGGAAGTAACATATGAAAAAAATTCACTGGAGTATTATCCACTCACCATGGTACCCCAAGTGGTGGTAATAGTGTATGTGACATGTAATGGTTGCTCAAAAAACATTTGCTAAATGAATGAAATGCTAAAATTAGGCACAAACATGGTCTTGTGGAAGCAGTAGTAAGCCTAATTAAGAGCCAGAGGTATTCTTTAAAATGGAAGCAGTGTTTGAACTGAATCCTAAAGATAAGTTGGAGTTTGATAATAGAAGAGAAAAAAAAAAAAAAAAGGATTCTGAGCAAAAGGAACACTGTGTGAAAAGGCATGGGAGTTTGAAAGTACACATGAATTAAAATGACAGCAAAAATTTCATTAGAACTGGACCATCGATACAGTAAGGGCAGGGGCATAGCTGAGGTTAAAGGGATAAGACAAGGTTACCTGGTGAGAGGTCTTGAATAATGTTAAAATTGGATTTTTAGTTGAAATGCAGTGTAGAATTGTTTGCACATGATTAGGAGCTGCACTGGTCACAGCGAACAGGGGTTAAATGTGTCTAATGTAGCAAGATGGTGGCCATTACAGCTATATTTGCTGTCATTTGAGTTCTCTGCAGGCCACCTGGGCTACACTGAAATTCCAATCAGCATAAGGATCTCATTTATATACTAGTGATATGGCAGTGTGCTCAGATCCATTCTATCAGATTTTGCCTCACATCTTGTCATTGTTATTTTATGAAAACAAAGCTGGAATATGGCAATCTCTTGTTCAAAACCATGAAGGGGTCTCTGTGGCCTTCTGAGTACACTGCAAACCCCTTGACATGGCTACTCCTAAACAAACCTTTTCTGTCTCATTCTCACCAATGGCCCCTATATAACAAATTCGTACATTGCTTCTTTGTCCAATGATGAAAAAACAGGTGTCAAAGGATAATATATTTCTCAAATATAAATCCTTCTGTAAACTCCCCAAATCCCACAAAAATAGTCTTTTTTTCTACCCCAGTTTATATAAACAGGCGCTTCTGTCACAGTTGTTCCGTTAAGCCATCTAGAGGCCTTCTGTTGTAAGCCATCCCACATCACTGAGGACAGATAAGTAAATGTGTCCACTGTTTCCTGGACACTGGACAGTTATTCCTAAGTATGAATAAAACAAGGTGAATATAGAAAGCTCCGATCCAGACATATGGATGAGTCATTTTAAAGAAGCAAATCCTGCCTTCTAGGCAAGGTATAGACACCTGGAACTCCCCTGAGCCCCCTGTCTTTTTCTTTTGTTAGGAGAAAAGTACATTCCTGGTTTATCTCTCTAATTAAATAGCAACTTCTTCCACAGCTCTGGAGGTGGTTACATCCGAAAGCAATAAAACCCAGGATTCCTTCACTCAAAGAATCCTCCTAGTTATCTGTCTTCTAGGTCACATATCACAGGAGTAACCCTTAGGGCTGAATTTTTAAAAGGCAACCAGGCTTTTCCTGTGAAGATGACAGGTGTGTTATGTATTACATTGGACAATGACATAAGAATTTCCAGCATGAAAGACTCCTCCTATCCTGTTCTACCCTCTTGAAATGATCAAAGGTTTAAAGAATATTCATGTCCAATCCCTTAATGGTGCTGAGGCTGAAATATATGTGGGGATACCCAGGAGATTTTAAAAAAGTGCTGCGAGTAAAGTTCTCACTGTCAAAGCGTGGTAAAGCTTGAGTGTGGGATGATGTTCTTGAAGTGAAGAAGAAAGTTCAAGACTGATATTGGCTCCCCACAATTGCCAGGAAGTTGAAACTTTCTAAGTTCTCAGGCACTGTTCATGGACTTTTACCAAGATCTACCCTTAAATATTGTTTCTTAGAGTTTTTCCTGGCTTCTGAGAGCAGGCTAGGATTCCCTTTTACATGCTCTGACATGCACTAGTTTCCAAGCCATGTACTTGGATAGATTGTAAACTTCATGAGGGCAGAAACTCTCTCTACCTTGTCTGTCAGCATCAAACACATGGCATATGAT
This sequence comes from Ursus arctos, assembly GCF_023065955.2. Classification (NCBI taxonomy): domain Eukaryota; kingdom Metazoa; phylum Chordata; class Mammalia; order Carnivora; family Ursidae; genus Ursus; species Ursus arctos. Next base: position 31,029,344 of record NW_026622841.1, on the reverse strand, counting down.
AAGCACTTAAATTCTGTTTGACAAATGAAGTATTAAACAAATTAATGATGTAGGTAGGTTTTCCAGTTAACCATAGCTATTTCCAGCTTGGGATAAGAGGGAAACAATTTTTTTTTTTCCCCTAATAGAATCTCTAGCATGATTTTTTGTTCTATCTGTAACATGAAAATAAAAGTGCATTACCACCAAAGATATTGAGGGCACCTTTGGACATAAGCTACACAGTAATCAAGAGGTCATCACTTCAGAATGACCACATGATTCACATAAAGCTTTACCTATGTGTTCTCTCTTCCCCACATGGGATTTTTAAAAGTCCCCAAAAGTTTGATCTAACCAAGGGTTTCCTATAATTCGGGACACTAGAAATACCTTCAACTCATACATACCCAACTGGGGATCAGACATAAACCATCATTGATAAGAACCCAGCTCTACCCCACACATACATAGCTCAAGGGGCTGGCTGGTGTTCATGAAAGCCAGGCTAAAATTTTCCTTCTAGGACCTTGAGTAGCTGCAGCTTCTTCATTTGCCTATAATTCTGTGATTGCTTTAATTGAATTTTTTGTTTTGTTTCTTAAAAACACTTGAAAAGAGATGCTCCATATGGAATTCCTCCCTTTATTTCTGTATTTTAAAAAGTCTGAAAAATTGTATGGATTTGCTTATCGAGGAATAAAACCTCTACTAAAACCTAGACATTTGTCTATTCTCATCAATAATTACATTTACTGCTACAGAAAGATTCTACTTCATTGTGGGTTTATTGAGTCAAACGACACAATTATTTATTGTATTTAGAGAATAAAAATAAAAAACAATTAAAAAAGCAAATTTTGTGATATATTCAGGGATTATCTAGCAGATGAATCCTCTGAATCTTTAGAATCTCTACCAATAACCTCGATAATGAGAATTGTAGAGCCAGATTTAGAGAAAGTGGATTTAAAATTTCAGATTTTTGAGGTGAGGAAACTGAGGAACAAAGATATTATCAAGTTGAACAAAGTTTGCTAAGTTATTTTCAGCTTCGCTAGCACTGAAAATCAGATGATGTCCCACAATATCCAACGGTTATGAGGCTATGGAAAGTTCAGTGAGTCTTTACCAGATGCCTTTGTATGAAATGCTTACCCTTGCACTGACACTGATGTCTCCAGGGTGGCTACCAGAAGGCCCTGCATCCTAGGCCTCCACCTCCACCTCTTCTTTCCTTCTTTCCACTCCTTGGTACCCTTTATTTTGCATTCCTGTCATGCTGGCTTTCCACAGTTCTTGGAAAGCCCTAATCACCTGGCTCCCAGAACAGCAACATGCTCTGCTTAGAACCTTCCCTCAGTGCCTCTCTTGATCTAGTCAATGCTTAGTCATTACGTACATCTCCATTCTTTCCAAACATTTTATATCATGGTATAAGTAGAAAATGATAAAAAGAGCAAACGAACAAACAAAAACACTAAAGCAAAATGAGAAGACTGCTCACAGTAGGGGTAATTTTCTCTGGATCTTCATCCAGCCTTAATCCTATCCAGTCACCCTGAGAGCAAAGGATCAAATTCTGGCCACATCTTTAACTCATTTATGCTCCACAGCCCAGAGATAGGAAATACTGCTAACCATTCATCCCTCTCTACTATGTCAAAAACAAATTATACTGTCTCATGGCTTCTTATACCTCTTTGTATTTCACAGAGACAGGACTTTAACTTTAGGCTATCAAGCTCATGGAGGCAGGGCCACTGCCAATTTCTACTCACTGTTTTAGCTCTAGAAACTTTATGTTCTTAGTAATTATTGAATAAATTAATGAAAGGTCAAAAAACCCAGGGTCCTACAATGAATAGATGGAAGATGTGGAATAAAAACCCAGTATGTCTAGATTTACAGACAATATCATCAAAACTATACTGCTTCTACTCCAAAGTTTTAAAAAATTATTAGAGAAACAATAAGATATATAGTTTCAATATGAATTTTTACAATCTGGTTATTCTTCAGTTATTTTGGAATTTTGGATAACCAGAACACACCATCTGTGAATATCTCCAGCCCTCAATATGTACTTGTACAATTTAGTTTTGCTTTCTCCTGCGTCCCAGGCAATGTGCGCATCTACAAAAATGTGTGTCATGAATAACTCACCAGGCATGCACTTCTGTCCATCAGTAATTGGACTTTATTAGTAGCAGCAATCACTAAGCAAGTGTGATTTATATCCTTTTCTCCAAGTCTGAAGACTGGCTTTATTGGAATTTACTCCCAGAACTCCTACTTAGCCTCAGTATGAAGTATGGAAAGTTTACCCTTTTTGCCCTCCTCACCCTCCCTGTTTTTCTGCATGATTATTCTGTTGAGAATAGATCTTCTCCAGGCCCTAAACCACTCCAATCCCAACCATTCTATCAGTACTCTCCTGCTCTCTAAATCTGACTATGACAGCAGAAAGAAATATATAGGTTAAGGTGTAGATGACTGATTAACATAAAACAAACATTTTTAAAGAACACATTAAAAAGACAATGCTTAATACAAAGATGTAAAATGGACTGAAATCTATTATGGATTTGTGCTCATTATGGAGACTGGTTTAGGGATTCATTTTGGGGTCTGGGGCTGCTTCCCTAATGCCTGTCAAATCAAACTGCACCAATGGTTGACTACCAGAGGCCACATCAGTGCTATGCATGTCCTAGAGATAATAAAAAATCTTGCAGTGCATTCCCCAGACTCTTCAATAGAGCTCAGATCCACTGTATTCCTTCTTTGTCTATTGGTTACTTTCAAATTCTCTTTTACACTTTAATTAAGCTCCTTTTGGACTCTGAGGAGTTAAAGAGCTTTGCTGAAGAATAATGACAGAAATGAGTAGAAAAGGAAAAACTCCTTTTGAAGAGAACTTTTTCTGCTTTCTTTTTATTATCATTATTCCATAGGAATTCCAGCTGTATCCATACTCTGTGTCTACATATACACATGTGGGAAAAGGGCAAAGATGGATGTTGGCATGAGCAGAAAATGCTCCTTGGGGTAATGAGATAACTTTAATAAAGGCCATTATGTTTAGGGATGAGCATATGTGTGTGAAAGAGAAAGAAAAATAGAGACAGAAAGATTGCAAAAGGAGAGATGAAAAAGATTAAGACAAAGAATGAGAAAAGGGGAGGGAAGGAGGAGAAGAGAGGGAGAGAGCCAAGGATGGGGGAGAAGACAGAGAAAGAGAGGTTAGCACTAGCTCACCTGGGATGCCCCGAATGGTAAATTTATAATAAGGAGATGAGGCTGCTGAATGATTTACTGTTAATCCCATAGCAAGAGCAGGAGGAGGTGAAGGAACAAAGGTTTACAGTCCCTTTGGAGATTTGTTTCATCTGCACATCAGCCCACAATTAATGGCCATTTAGCTGTTGTTCTCCTGCTGGACACTGGTGGATTGATTCAGTAAATAAAAGTGACAGAGCGATGTCCCACGGAGGCAGACGGCAGAGTCTCTGCACCTGTTATTTGTGAATCTCCGCTTGCCAGGTCGTTGACCTTTAGAAGCTGGTGAAAATTAATAAGTGAAAGCACAAAGCTGCTCGCTTAAAAAAAAAAAAAAAAAAAAAAAAAAAAAAAAAAAAACGGTCAGAGGACCCAGGCAGCAGGTAGGCTACCTTTCTTAAGAACTGGCCAGTAACCTCTGAAGAGTTATCACCTCCTAGTCTTCAGACCAGCAGCCTCCATGGGAGGTGAGACTACTGGTCAAGCACCTCTCAGCCAGTTTCACAAAGTGGTCCAAGAAGGCCCAGGGAAGTGGAAACATCGAGATTCTCTGGCAATCGAAAACCACAGTTCATCCTGCCCGTTTAGGGTTCAGCCTGCCCTGTTCTTCCTTGAGGCAGTCTGGGGGTAGTTGGGGGTGGGTGGTGAGTGGCCCAGCCAAACTGGGCTGGCATATCTGAGCAGCTGTGCTTGGCATGGCTATCTGGTGAGCAAACAGCTGCAGTGGGTAACTGATCATTTGCAAATAGTTAATGACAGATTTGTCCTTTGTGTTCACTGCCATAGGAGGGGAGGAAAATAAACGGGAGGGAGAGTCAGGCCAGGGGATTTTATGGCTGCTGCTACTGCAACTGCTGTTGTTATTGTGGTTGTTTCGAAAGTGATAGGAAGGTCAACTGAAGTTAACAGGGTTTGCTTCTTTCCTGGGCAAGCTGCTTCCAGATCATAGGCAGTGGGCAGACCATGGTGGTCAAGGAACATGAAACCTATAAGGCCTAAAACAGGATGTGTCAACCTGGTATACTTTTATTTTCTTCTTTCTTTATTTCTCTCTACTCCCATATTTTTTTGTAATTTGGCTTTTGTTTTGTTATTTATTTCTCAGTAAATTGCAGTCATTTAGCAAGCATAATTAGCCTTTGTTTGCCATGCAGATGAGGAAAGGGCTGGATTTAGTTAAGTGAGTTACTGAGCATTAAATAGTGCACTTGATCCACCTATGAGTGTTAGTTGAGGGATTATAAAAGACATCTGCCCTCATATGCCCCTAAATAGAGTCTCAGTATTAACAATGCATTCATCTGAGTTAAGGCAATCCAGGTTTATAGAGTCTTCCTTTAAATGGCTCATTCCACTGGGATGCAACTCACTTGTTTTGCTGTAGTGCATCTAACCCATCAGCTGGGCCTAGAAACCCTGTCACCAAAACATGTGCTGAATCTGGGCACTTCCATTTCCACTGCCATCAAACTAGCCAAGTCATCAATGAGTCTTCCCTATATTTTTTGCATTATGCTCCTAACTGGTTTCACATTTTTCCTCAATTACCTCTCTTCCATCTTCCTCCACCAGTAACCAGAGTGATCCTTTAAATCAAATCATGCCATCAGCTGAAAAACCTCAGCAGTTCTCCCAAGTACTTAGAATAACATCCAAATTACTTACCTTGACCTGCAGCCTGAACCTTAACTCTTCTACTTCCTAATCTCAACCTGCTCACTATTCTCTAGCCCCTCACAGGCTTTCTGGCTATTCTTTTAACATAGAACTTGTTCCTTCCTCAGCAGCTTTGACCTTGCTATTTTCTCTCCCTGGAGTTCTCTCCCCAAGATGTCCACTTGGCTGAATCCTTCTCAACATTCAGGCCTCATCTCAAATATCATTCTAGGGAAAAGGCCTTCCCTGACCACCCTGTGTAAAACAGACTTCTCCCTGCAGTTACTCTTACAATGCCCTGATTCTCTGAGTATCCCCAACCTGAGAAAAATACATTACACAAAGTGAGGTTCAATATGTCCTATGTAATGAAGAAAGTAATAAAATTAGGAAAATTACCTTATTGGAGTTGAACAAAACTGGCACTGAAGGATGGAGAAAAATAATTAATCCTTCTCATGGAAAGCAAGCAAGGAGGGGAAAGAAGGAAGATCTAGGATATGGAATGTATCAGAAGGAGGTGGGTGTAGAGGGGGGCTGGCTATGAACCACATTGAGAGGAGGAAAACTTAGAAGTCTGGGGGCCTTCAAGAGAAATATATAATGTGTAAGAGGAGATAAAAGGTGAGAAGCAAGCAGAAATAACATGTGAGAATCACTAACTTCTTTTTAAGTACAGTTTTTGTGTTATTTTGTTTTGTGTGTGTGGCAAAAGTAATGTATATTCAAACCTTAAGTGTTGAATGGCTAGTCAGTCCTTCTTACTAAGCCAGAGTTAACAATCTCTAGGTTATGAAAAGTATAAAAAAATATCCAAGTTGTTTTCCAGACTTCTTCAATCCCCAATTTTCCATGTTCTTTAATGGCATTATCAACCAACAATCTAAATGGGAATAGGCTCATAAAACCTGTCCCAAGCCAAGAAGGATGGGATCATTTCATGGCTTACAAGTAGCTCAACTGCATCATCTACCCCAAAGTGCCCTTAAAAGTAGTTGTGAGATCCTGGCTTTCTAGTTCAATAATGCCAGATGGTTTATAGAACCCTAGAGAAAGTGAGAAGCATCTCTGTAAGCCTCAGAGCCTAATATCTGGTAATTATCAAGGCTAACTCAAGAATACGTATAGATGGAAAAGTAATTTTTTAAAATCCAAATCAGCTGAGGGCTGAGCTCATAAGAAAACAGAGTAGGAAATTATTTATTCTATATAATATATGATGTGTAATAAATTTTTCAACTATTTCATTATTACGGATACACTGACAAACTACACACTCACACACCCACACATACCTACATCAAATAACGTTTATTATCATACTATGATTTCCCCTGAGAATGCTGGGAATCTGAAGGTTTTGATTTGGCTTGAGCAATGTTTAAAGGCTTTATCAACCACAGATTATCAGGGAGTTATTTTGAAGGTAGCTGAGGTGATATGTAGATACAGTGAGCTGACATGAGGAGATGGGACCTAGTGATTTTTTAGTAAGAAAATATATTCCAAAATATGGCAGGAAATAAGCATCTTTAAAGTTTCTGCTTTAATATGTATGGGGTAGGACCTAAAAATGGGCATTTCTAACAAGTTTCCAAGTGATGCCGGTGTTGTCATTTTCTAGGTTCCAGACCTTAAGAATCACTGGTCCTAAGTTCTAACTTGACAAATGAGGTAACTAAAACCTAGAAAGACTTAAAGTTTCTGGAAAGATTCAAATATATGCGGGATAAAAGCATTTATCCCACAGATATTTATCAACCATTCATTAGTGCTAACCATTCATTAGGAATGTTCTTCCTATCCTTCCCACTAATAGAATGTGGCACGGTGACCACCCAAAATTTTGAGAAGTCTATTGTGCTTTTGCTAAATGCCCTGTATGGATACTTTTAGAGGACTTCCTTACATCTTTCAGGTTAAGTAGGGGAAAAACTGGCACCTGGTTACTGACCCTAGTGGCCTGGCCTCCTACCATTGACTCATATGCAGACGGACATGTCTGTGCTCTGCCTGCTCCGGCTCCAGTACATTCTCCTTTCTTGGATGCCTCCACCTTGGCTAGGGAATTTGGTTGACAAAAGAAACTTTGTTTAACTTCCTCTTTGAATATATTGTCCTTGTTTTTTATTGCAGAAAACTTAGTCAGAAAACTCGGCTAAGAGCAAAGAATATGACCCAGAGCCCCAGATGTGTGATAATTTCCCTCCCTATAGAAATCTGTAGAATGACTTGACAAGTAGCTGGGCAGGTTGGGGCACTTGAATTGGCCCCCAGTGGAAAGAACATAAAGGCAAGGTTGTGGTCAGCAGAGCTTATGCCTAACTAGGGAAAGTGCATCCAAGGAGGCATCACTGTGGGGTTTCCTATTAGGATAGCTCCAGACAACAGGTCAATTATTTCTCACTCAGATGCTGAAACCAGAGGAAGGGGGAGATCAAAGGGTTACAGTAAGAGGTTAATGACTGAAATAAGTTTAACAAATAAAGAGAAAAAAAATGTTCTCTACACACAGCATGGAGTCAACCCGTAAGAGTCACTTTAAGAGTAGGTCACAGAGTCAAATGCTCAGAGCTGTGCTGTAGAAGGGCTGGGCAATTTTATAATGAATAATGGCATTTATATAATATGATGGGTTAGAGCTGGAAGCTGAGGGCTACTAAGATCAACAGTAAGTACTGACCCCACCACCCATGAAAGAGTCTTATTGTTTTTTGACCAGAGTAGGAAGCTCAGTGTTCATGCAGGCTTATCTCTAGATCTGCATTAATCTGCTCTCATTACCCAGGCTTCCTTTCTGATTAGCGGGAGGTCAAAGAATCTGGACTTGGACATGCTGACTATATGGCCGACTGACATGGGTGGCAGGGGCAGCACAGCCTTCGGACTTAAGTTAGAGAAAGTCTGGGTCAATGTCCTTACGGGCTTTACAAGACTTCACTGACAAACTGCAGGGTTGGGATCAGCTGATTGGAGTAAGGTGGGATTCTTTACAAAAGTCTTCCAGAGCAAACGAGTTTGCACGAGACTCTGACACAAGTATTCACATACTTTGACACAGAGAGAGGGACTGGAGTGGAGTGTGTATGTCTTTGTGTGTATCGTATGCATGTTGCGATTGGAGAATGAAGAAGTAGTTTACCGAGAAAGAATCAGAAAACTAAAAGCATTAGAGCAATGACAAAGGTGATGCTGCTTTTGTTTTTGAAAAGCAAACGGGGCCTTACACATCCATAGGAGTATTGTTCTTTAAAAAATGTGAACCTGAGAGGATGTACATTTCTCAATATCCTACTTTGTTCCAAAGATAATTGGAATGCCTCTTTGGATGTTGCCTTCAGAGGTGGTAATGTGTTGCTTTCAAATATCCCTTATTATAACGAAGTTTCAACTTCTTTTAAAGATAGACTTAAATGGAAAAAAAAAATCTGTTTATCCTGTCTCTCTCTTAAGATTGGGATGAACTTGGGCAAGTCACTTACCTTCTGTGTGCCTTAATTTTCCCCATCTGTAAAGTCAGAATAAAATAGTTATCTGCCTCCTAGACTCTTGGGGAAATTAAATGAATTAATATGCTTTAAAGCCTTCAAATAGTGCCTGTAATATAGTAAAGCAAAACAAAACACTCTGTAAAAAGTTAGGTAATACTAGAATTGAGACTGTTGAAAAAAATACAGGTAATGAAACTGAGCAGTACATTTTTTGGTGCAAAACAATGAGGCATATGTCATGAGACACAAACTTTTGGCATTTATGTGTATAGCACCACTCTCCTCACTATTTTTACCAGAGCCTCTTCTCCTGACTTAAACATCACCTTAAAGGGTAAAAAATTCTCTAGCTTGGGGGAAAATACTCCCAACTTTGCAAATTTATACTCAATACCCTCTTCAAATTCATTTGGGAAACAGCTTCATGGGATGCTCAGAATTCAAATTTTTCCCTTTTCTCACAGATAATAACATAAAATTCAGCAGAAAACAAGCTTATTTGTTGTTTTTGCTTCTCTTTAAAAGCCACTGTGAGTTAAGCAGACCCACTATTTAAAAACTTATCTACCATGTAAAAAGGAGCCAAAGTCACTGTCTCCATTTTGTATAGGGAATTCAAAAGAATGTCCTCTATGTTTAATGAAGTATTGCTAGGACAGAGGGCTAAATCACAAAATTTCAGTTGTCCAGGCTACTAAACACCTTAGCAAATAACAATTTAAAACCAATGTAAATCTCATAAGCAGTCAGCTATTTTATATACATGTACATACACAGTTTAAAGAGAGAAGTAAAAATAAACAACTTAGATGAAATTTGGCTGGCTTTATAGTATATTCTGACCTAATCTCCTGCAGTAATAACTTCAAATCCAGCCTAATAGAATAGCATGAGTAACAGCATTTTATCCCAATTAACTCAGCTTGGCACTAAATAAGCTTGGGTATCTTCTATAAAATTTTAAATACTTCCTCTTGACCACCTGCACACATTCTCATGATTTGCAGTTATTTGATTTTAATGTTTTTATTTTGTTTCATTTCATTTTATACTTTTGCTTTCTAATAGAGAGGGATGAGAAGTATGGAGTGGGAAACTGTTCCAAATATGCCCTAAATCCCATTCCCTTTGTATAGCTCTAAGTTTACTCAGTGGGAGAAACAATTGGTGAGGGCTGCAGAACTGAATCATGCTTTTGCTAACCCTTCCTCTTTCCTTTTTAAAGCTAATATATGAAAATTTGGCAAACAAACCTCTTACGAAATTAAAAAAAAATGATTTGGGCACAAAACTTTTGGGATACAGACTGCTAAACTTAATGGTCTGTAGTATCCTTCATGAGAAAGGAAGTCAGTATCCTAGAACCAAGCAAGGATACAAGCTATAGAAACCAACACAGAAAGAAATCACACTACGACTTTTCCCAATTTAAAGAAATGTCAAAGGCAAACATATAAATGGAATGCAATCAATATGAGTAATAATAAATAACTATCATGGGTACTAAACTTTCCATCAAAATTTTGTTTTAGCGTTCTGACATATTCCAACATTTAAATAATTCTAAAACTTTTAAAACATATAAACAGGGATGAATTCAAGTACTGTTGTTTTGTTTTGTTTGCAGTGGGTTGGAGGGTGGGTAGGTGTCGAAAAGATGAAAGAATAACACACAGACAAAAAAATATTAACATGTCATAGCATGCTGGCAAATTTTCCAAAAATAATTTCTACATATTTGAAGATTGCATATGTTAAATACAAAAGATATTAACTAACCCCTGTGAAGCTGATCCATTGCATTTATACTTAACTTTTCACTAAGTATTTGAAGGAAGATGATTTTTTTAAAAAATCCAGAATGTTATGGCGCTGATATCTTTCCAACGTTTTACTAGTTTAACAAAGACTATCTACCAAAATGCCAGCAAAATACAGCATTTATATATTTAATGTTTAAATTTGCCCCTCTAAACTTTTAGGCGTTTACTATTGTTTCTGTGAGCTAGTTTGTTATGGAATGGATCAACATGGAGAAATTAGGAAAAGAAATTGAGAACAAAGAATAGAATATTCTCTGTTGCCTCCAGTTTTCCCTCTCTGTATTAATAAAGCAATAAAACCCAGTGTGGAAGAAATGAACACAGGTAGGCTGGAATCTGAGTCTTGACTCTGTACTGATTGGTTATGTAATTCTGAACAAGAAAAATAACTTCTCTGAGCCTTACTTTAATTCTGCTTAGTATGTGGGTTTGGAACCTAACATTATTACTCTTTCACATTTTAATTATGAAACATTCCAAGAATATAGAAAAGTATACCAAATGATATTTCAATCATAGACCTACTACACATATTTAACAAATGCTAATATTTCCTTTTATAATCTGTAATCATAAAGTCGATCAATTTTAACTTTACAACTCAAAGATTTTTAGCAAATTTGCAGAGTTACATAACCATCACCAAAATCCAAGTTTAGAATATTTTCATTACTCCCCAAGCAGCCCTTAAATGCCTTTCATAGTCAATACCCAATCCCAGATGTGCTTTTTCTGGGCATCTCATCTGTGGAATCATACAGCAAATGACCTTTTGAATCTGGCTTTTTCTACTTAGTACAGAAATCAGCAAACTGCAGCCCTCAGGCCAATCCTACATGACTGCTGTTTTGTAAATAAAGTTGTGTTTCCAATAGCTGTACCCATTCGTTTCTATATCTATGGTTACTTTCCTGCTATAAGGTCCGAGTTGAGTAGCTACAGCAGAATTTTAAAAATATTTTTGCAACAATATTAATATTTGAGATTTGTCATCAGTTTTATTTTGTGTTCATTCCCAATGTTTTTGTATTCAAGGTATAATTATTTTATATAAGAATTTGGAAGTTTTTATTCTTTTTCTCCTCTCTGGATTATCTAGTATTTCTAGAATTGATAGCATTTACCTATAGAACTATTTATGGAATTTGTTTGTGAGAAATGTCTTTTACAGCATAGTTCCTCAAATTTTTTTTTCTGGTTATTTGTCAGTTTAGATTATCTCCACTAGGGTTAGTTTTGACAATTATATTTTCCTAGAATGAAATCCATTTCATCTAGATTTTCAAACGTATAAGTAGAATTATACAAAAGAATTAGTGATAATTTTTTATAAAGAGATCCCTTTTTGTAGTTTATTCAAAATTTCTCTGTTCAATTTGTATATTCTCTTATTTTGTCACTATTTAAACTAGAATTTTGTATTTGGTTGATTTTTAAATGTCATCTTTTGATGAAGTTGTTAAATTTAAGCTTTATGTTTTTCTAGTCATAATGTCCGCTTTTGTTTTTATTAATATATTCCTTCTGCTTCCTTTTTGTTTGATATCATGTTCTTATACAGATTTTTGAGTTGTATAGTTAATTTATTTTTTTACTCATTCATACAGATATTTAATGCTAGGAATTTTCTGCTAAGCATTACTTTAGCAATATCCCATAGATTTTAACAAGACTATTTTATTGCCATTATTTTCTAGAAATTCTGACATTTAGTTTTAATTTTCCTTTTTTCTCCAGAGTGCTTTTTTTTTAAAGATTTTGTTTATTTGAGAGAGAAAGAGAAAGCATGTCCGCACAAGCAGAGGGAGCAGGAGAGGAACAGGGAGAGGCAGGCTCCCCGCTGAGCACGGAGCCCACCATGGGGCTCTATCCCAGGACACTGAGATCATGACCTGAGCCAGATGCTTAACCGACTGAGCCACCCAGGTGCCCCTCCAGAGGGTTTAATAGAGATTTTATATAGTTTTGGAAGAAAGACATTTAAAATTTGCTGTTAATTACTATTTTTTTTTTCTGATTGCTATTTTCATTTTTAATATATTAAGGTTTTCCTTGTAGTACAAGAAGAGCGGGAATTATTTGTAAATATGTTCACATATACCAAAAAGGAGGTGTACTCTCTATTTTTGGATTTTTAGGTTTGCTATATATTTAAATGATATCAGAGGAATTGAATGGAAAATAATTTAACATGAAAAAATATATTGATATAATCCAAAACATGAAAAGGTTTAAGGCAAATGACTATAAGATGGCTTCAGGAGATATAGAAAACTATTTGATAAAGTCCAGATACTTTCATGTAAAACAACATATATCCGTCAATATAGCAGGAAATAAATTCTTAATATGGGAAAGGGTATTTACTATTTTTAACTGTTTTATTTATTTTTTAAAATTTTATTTATTTATTTTATTTGAGAGAGAGTTAGAAAGAGAGAGACTGTGTGCCAGGGGAGGGGCAGAAGGAGAGGGAGAGAATCTCAAGCTGACTCCACGCTGAGGGCAGAGCCCAACTTGGGGCTCAATCTCAGGACTCTGAGATCATGACCTGAGCCAAAAACCAAGAGTTATGTGCTTAACCAACTGAGCTACACAGGTGCCTGATTTTCAACTATTTTAGATACAACTTGCTTAATCACTCTCGAATTTGTCATTATTACTATGTGTGTTTTTTTTAATTTTTACATCCAATAATATATATTTGGTACAATAATGTCTTCATTAGTATAACTGCTTTAGTTCACCCTCACTTTTGAGCATGATTATTTAGTAGAATTCAGAAATGAAAGGATCACTCACAAGTTTAAAAATTGATTCTAATGCAAATTATCCTACAACTTAATTGCTCCCTCTTCGGAAATAATCTCTTTCTGTCTCTGATGCATGATAAATTTTCAGGATTTCTTTTTTGGTTTGTTCCTTCTTTTGTTTTGGGTTTGGCCTTCGCAATTTTTACACTGCTATTTTATGCCACTATGGTGCATGATGGGGAAAAAAAGAAACCCAAAAATCTTGGTATCCACCCAAATCTTTTATTTCCTGCTTCTATGGAAATAATATTACAGCCATGTATGGATAGTTCATATTTCCCAGCTTTCCTTGCAGTTAAGTATGGCTAAGAGACAAATTTCTCTACAATAGAACAGTTTTTAAGAAAGTAGGTATGGTAATGTACAGCACTGTGACTATAGTTAATGATTCTGTATTGCATATTTGAAAGTTGCTAAGAGAGTAAATCTAAAAAGTCCTTATCACAAGAAAAAAAAGTTATAACTATGTATAGGGACAGATGTTAACTAGACTGTGTAGTTATTAAAGAAAAAAGGAAGAAGAAGAAGGAGGAGGAGGAAGAGGAGGAGGAAAGAAAAAAAGTAGGTATGTCTTCAAGAACGTAGCTATGGATGGCAATAAGTCTGTGCAAAGGTACAGAAACTACAAAAGAGCAGAATTAAAAGTCTATAGATTGCCACATAGCAGAGAGCCACTCATAAACCTAAGAACATTTCTGGATGGTTTTGTGAGGAGAAATAAGCTACAAAAAGTTTGAGCCATTATATTTTAGGATTTATTTATAGAGCACATTAATCTACCCTAACTAATAAAATGTATTTACATAGGAATTGTTTTTATTTATCCTATTCAGAACTCACCGTAATATTTAATATGAAGACCCATGTTGTTCTTTAATTTTTTAAAAGTTGTAAACCACTATAATTTCAAACACCTGTCCTTCATTCTCTTTAGCCCCTTCTATGAGTGTTTTAGAACATGTGTTCAACTTCCTCCTTTTCTTCTCCAGGTCTTCTAACTACTTAATTTGAGACTCCTCAAAAGTAGAGTTAGAGACAAAGTGTAAATAAATTGCAACTGGTTTGTTAGAGAATGGTTCCCCAGGAAACATGAATAAGAGTGAGGAAAGCATGGGATTACAAAGGGAAGTATTAGGGACTGAGTTGTGTCCCACCACCAAAAAAAAAAAAAAAAAAAAAAAAATTATATGTTGAAGTCCTAACACCCACTACCTCAGAATGTGACTGTATCTGGAGCTACAGCCATCAAGTAATTAAGGTAAAATAAGATGGATGGGACCTAATGTAATATGGGACTGATGTCCTTATAAGAAGAAGAAATTAGAACAGTGACACGGTATTATTATTATTATTATTACTACTACTACTACTACTACTACTACTACTACTACTAGGGCTGCCATAACAAAATACCACAGACTGAGTGGTTTAAACAACAAAAATGTATTTTCTCACAATCTTGGAGGTTAGAAGTTCAAGACCAAGGTGTTGGCAGCTTTGGTGTATTTAGAAAGCTCTCTTCTTGGCTTGCAGATGGCCTCCTCACTGTGTCCTCACATAGGATTACCTCTGTATGCATAGATACCTGGTGTCTTGTCTCTAAATTTCATTTACTGGTTGACTGATTGATTGATTGATTGATTGAGAGAAAGAGAGAGCTCGTGGATGAGCTAGGAGGATGGGCAGAGGCAGAGGAAGGGGGAGGAGAGCAGCAGACTTCCCGCTGAGCACAGAGCCTGACACAGGCTCCATCTCTTGACCCTGAGGATCATGACCTGAGCCGAAACCAAGAGTCAGATGGTTAACCAACTGAGCCACCCAGGTGCCCCATAAACGTCCTCTTTTACAAAGACACCAGTCAAGTTAGATTAGGGCCCACTCTAATGATCATATTTTAACTAAATCACCTTTTTAAAGGTGCAATCTCCAAGATGCAGTCACATTCTGAGGCACTGGGAGTTAGAGCTTCAACATATGAATTTTGGGGGACACAGTTTAGCACATAAAAGACATACACAGAGGGAAGACCATGCAAAAACAGTGGAAGAGGATGGCCACCTACAAGTTAAGGAGAAAGGCCTTAGAAGAAACCAACCCTACTAACACCTTGATCTTAGACTTATAGATTCCAGAATTGTGAAAAAATAAATTTCTGTTGTTTACACCACCTAGTCTGTGGTACTTTGTTATGGCAGCCACCACTGACTATTACAGGAAGGAAGCCAATACCCGGTGAAATCATAAGCAGATTACCACTGTAAACAACAAAAGCTCAATACTGTTAGGAACTACAAAGGAGGCATTGTTGAACTTGACCCAAAACATGGGGTATTTATCTACCAAGCCACTTAAAATATATACTGAAGTGTCCTCACAAGGACATTAGTTCCTTGACACTTGCAGCATTTTCTGTGTATGATCTAGGTACACTGTAGGAGCCAAGAATGCCCTCAGGCAAAGAGCCACAGGAAATTGCAATTAAAAAAAAATTACCCACATAAATGAATAGTGTTTGTGAAGGAGATGTAATGGTGGACTGATAGTGTAGGCTTCACTACTCTCTAAATGTTTCATTAGTTTATCTTTCTGTTGCGTTTGGGTAAATATTCAACTATTACCAAATCTGTCTTATAATTCTCACCACAGCTATTTTTTTAACTTTGTTCATTACAAGAATAATATAACTGATAAGGAAATTCAGTTGTTTCTGTGGCATGCAAAGTAAGAATGTAAAATCAATACTCCCCCCAAATAGATAAAATATCTATAAATGTAATGGTTAACCCTATTTTCACAAAAGAATGAATATTATATCTAAATTTATAAAAAAGGATAAAGAATTTTTACAGAGAAAATTACACTTAAATACAACATAAAATATTCTCAAGACATAATATACCATGTATATACCATGCATACAGTTCTTACTACTATAGTACTTACTTACACCTAGAATATATCAAGAATATCAAGTAAGAGTCTGGAGTAGGTCCTAAACATATGTATAATAATAAAATAAAAATAGGTAGCTGATATGAATCCTCAATTGCAAATGAATGATAACAAAATGCTAGATTCATATTAAGGAAATGAAGATATGACTAACAGTATTTTAAAAATTAATGAAAATTATGACTGATAACTTATACCATTTTTGTCTAATATCAGGCAAAACAGCACCACTACTATAAATAGAAATATATCAGAGCCAGTGAGGGCACTGAAAAATCCTAGGTAACGTGCCATATAATATACAACTTATGAACTGTTTATATGAATATCATTTCACCCATACAAATTTAACCTAGGGAAGGTTAAGCATGTCTTTTGATTTGATAACTCCTCCCTTACAATTCATCAATAATAACATATCAAATAAATCTAATTATTTCTCACATCTCTCTTTTTACAAGCTGAAAAAGCAAATTCTTATGATTTTCCAGGAACCTTCTGGGATATCTAAAGGACAGTTTTAAATGCAAAAGATATCCTTTAGGATTTTATTGGGGGAAGGCAAAATACCAAAAGTTGTCAGGAGATTTGGACACTTGATTAATATAGCATCATGGGTTGCTATGCAATAATACTTTTGCCCATTTAACCAAAGTGACAATAAAATATATTTTTTAAAGTAATATGATTTTTAAAGAGCCATAGTCTTTCCTAAATGAACAATTTCTGCTTACTTAAATAATCAAGGATATAATAAAATAAATATAAAGCATAGAGAGTTATTTTGGTAGGACACAGAATCTCTGTAATCTAGGCAGATGACATAGAAGGAAAAGTAGATCTTTTATAGCCTTTTTTAAGGGCAGACCGATTGTCCAAAATTATGTATTTATTTTAACAGAGAGAAAACCAGATTCTAGTTTTCATTAGTATAATATTTGATATTAATGCTCTTTCTGAAAGTCTTAAAAGTAAACCCATCAGAGCATGGCCAACTTTGACCATAATAAGTAAAACTGCCTTTTCACAAACCGTGTAACTTTCTATGTCTATATACATCTTTTACAGTACAACTTTTCAAAGTGGCAAAATAAGCATATGCATTATGAGACCTAAAAATATATAGCCACTCTTCACTAATAAAAATGAAGCAAAATATATAAACTTAAAATTATAATTAGCAATTAATGTTTCAGTATTCTATCTTACAGATATAAACCGAGTATTGATTTACTAACTCAATTTAGTATCACTTCAAGTTTTTCGGTTACCCAAACATCCTCAAAATTATTTTCAAGCTGACATATTTCAAAACACAACTGTTATTGAAATAAAATGTATCAGAATACTGATTCTATTTAGTTTCACAAATTTACATTTTTAAAAATCTTAAACATTTAGTAAAAGTAATGCTAGCTTATTCAATCAGTAAACCTATATAAGTTTAGAAATAAACCAAAGTAAAAAATAAATCTGGCAATTATCTTTAACCCCGACAAATCAGACAAGATACAGCTGTTATTATTATGTTTATATTAAACTAGTCTCATTTGCCAAAGATTCACCTAAATTATATAAACTTGAATTCTTAAAAACATTTCTGAATTATACGAATAATTTTTATTTTTCACATTGAAAGTATTGGAAGTTTAATATCTTTATTTTCCTGGAAATTTAGGAATATTAAATTAACATTAATAATTATTTATTTCTATACTAATTAGAACATAACTCCTTTAAAAGATTATATAATTTCTTGGGAAATACTTTTAGAGGTGTATATATACTATACATGAGTATAAGGGGAGGTAAAGGTCTTTCTGAGTTATAGACTTAGAAATATACAGAGGTACAAAGAGGAAGTTTATGACTTCAATTCTAAAATTTAGCCATGGATCAAGTATAAACCCATAAATACAAACTTATCCATCCAGATATACATTTCTTGGTGGGCATAAAATTCTTATTTGAACTCAAAATAAACAAACAAAGAAACAAAAAAGACTAACAAACCAGATCCTCTTTCTCTCAACAGATAGAACACCTTTATAGACTGTCAATCTATTTGCAAATATTGCCAAACGATTGGATAATGAAGCCAAAAAATGCTGGTGCCAGAAATCAAGTAATCAGAAGGAATCAAAATCAATTCCTTGTCATGAAGCAGATGAAGAAAAGTCAGGAACACAGGATAAAAAGCTGAGCTCACAGTTGAGCCCCAGACCACCCCAGTCAGGGACAAAGCAAAGGGACTCCAAGATGCCTCATTACCTAGACTGAGTAGGGCTATAAAACCAAGGGCCAGACCTACCTGAATCCTGGCACCACACCAAGACAAACTGCAACAGACAATTAAGGAGATCTTTTTACTCAGGCTGTTACAATAGAGAGAATATTCATTAATGAGCAACTTCTCAAAGAAAGAGAGCTCTTTCTGGAGTCAGGAGGAAGAACAGAGATAGGCCTTTCTCTGAATATGTAAGAGCAGCATAGTCCTTTGTAGTTACCCATTTCTTAGAACACAAAAAGTGCAAGTATTCCTTGACAACTGCTCTTTTCTGGGAATATGAGTCAGTTGAAATTCAACATTGTTGGAGTTTTATTTCTTCATGTAACACTGAATTTTCAATTGTGTGCCTTTTTGGGTGATATTGTTTATTCTTTGAAAGTCCTGTATGCCATAGTATATGAAAGTTTCTTGACACAGACATTTCTTAACTGTATCAACCTGGGTCCAGGGGTTTTATTCACCAAAGAACATTTTTAAGATTAATTTATTGGCTTTGGTTTACTCACTGCATAGATAGCATAAACTCAAATCAAAAGCAAAGCAGTGCAATGTCCTGGGGTTTCAATTTCTTATTCTTTTTTTTTTTTTTTCCTCCTCCTCTTTCCTTAACATTCAATTCCTAAGATAAAAAAATAAAATGCAAACTTGCTTGTATCTTTGCAAATCTCCTTGTATAGAGTTCTCTATTAGAAATATTCTGCAGGTGGTATTCCCTGAGAAAAGGTTTATTAAGGAGTTCTAGAAACAACACTGGTTGAAGGGAAGAGAAGGCAGGATCAGGCAGAGGGAGGAGTCAAGCTATGCGTTCCTTTCAGAAGACTTGGCTGCTCCTGTAGGAGTTCTGAGGTGGGATGATTCCACAAATTTGTTTTTCAGTTGAGAAGCCAGGGGCTGGCTCTCTGCCCTTATGCACAGCCACTGGACATGGGTGAGCCCAGGAAACAAGCACGAGTTTGAAAGAAATGTCTCTCTTCACCTGAGGAAATCCCCAAAGGAGTCCGACAGGTGAGGGCTATCTACTGTAGCAGGGTAAATAAATCTAATACCTAGGGGGATCTCAATAGTCCAGTGCAGTGTCCACAAAGTATTTTCCCAAAATGATGGGGAGAGTTTGGAGCCCTGGGATTTACACAAAAGATTTAGTTCTAATTGAATCACTCTGCTCTGGTTCAAGCTCCTATTTCCTGCCCCTTGTGTGGGAGTGGTAGAATCCTAGTCTATAGTGTTTAAGCCCTAGAGTTTATTGCAAATGTTAGGGATATCAGCTTCTCCTTAATGCTTTGTCTTGATTTCCCCCCTTCAATTTTAGCATCTTGGTATTTTTATTTCTTGAGAGCTCAGCTCTAAATTTATATTTCATTCATAGTTATTTTTTATAGTATCTTTCAGATGATTTTATTACTTTGTGTTCCTAGAGTTCTAAAACTCCATCTTGCTGTGTGGACTGTATGCCATTAACTCTGTTTCTTGGTAGATATTGTATTTGTTGCCTGTGAATCATTTCCTGTATTTTCAGTCAGAGAGAGTCTGTCCCCATCAGCTCTTTCCACCATGGTGATCAGTTTTTTCTTAACATAACAATGTTTACCTCTGACACGTTATGATTTTAATTGTGAAATGCTACTCAAATTTCCTTTTCTTGCCAAAGGATTCCCTCAGAAGTAATGTGCCCCATAAAGTTTAGCAGACACAATATTTTAGAGATTTTTACTGGTAAAACCAGAATTTGAAGTTTGTATGTTTGATCTTGACATATGCAATTACTGCTAAATAGGAAATCTCTGTAACATCAACATCGATTTTAAGTAAAACAAACAAACAAAAAACAAAAACAGGGCACTATTTATCTCAAAACCAAGTTAGTGTTAAGTCATAATCACATTTATTATCTATTCTTTGTATACACTGTTATGTATGACACCTGTCTTTGCGAATAAAATCCATAATCCTGGAGAGCAGATAATGTATTTTCAATTTTCCTTAGTCTCACCCACATTATTTGGGACAAAGCCCAAAAATATATGGGTATTTAGTCCTTATGGAGTCACAGAAAGATGTAGAGAGGTGAGAGGGAGAATGCCAGAGTGAAAGGTTGCCAGATTCATTGGCAAGCATCTTGGCAAGATCTTACCCGGGAGGCAGCATGACAGTAGATTCTGAATCAGAGGGACACAGGTTTTCATCCCAGCTCTGTTGTGCACTAACTGTATAACCTTGGGCAAGTGCTTAAAGTTCTTTAACCTCACTTTTTTTTTTTCACCTGATAAATGCAGTTAATAATACCTAACTCATGGGTTTTGTGAATATTAAATGTGATATGAATATAAATCATTTATAGCATCTCGACAGAATTAGGCATTGTAGAAAACATACAAAAAACATGTTTCCTTCCTTTATAGCAGTGTTGCCCCATGCATGTCCCTAATTGCTGTACCCAAATCAACTCAAATGCTGTTAAAAATTTAGATTCTTTGACACACTCCCCATTTTGTATCAAAATCTTTGTGGATTAAGTCTGGGGAATCTACCAACCCCAACAAGGTGAAACCCCACCTGGATCAAAATAGTGAGGGCTAGAATAAAACTCTTTTTTGGTTAAAAAAAAAGTTAGAGAGACAGAGAGAGAGGGAGAAAGAGTGAGAGAGTGAGAGGGATCGAGATATGTGTAGGCAGACAGCAGAAGAGGTCAGCAGGAAGTCCATGACCAGTGATCACCTCTGCAGGACCAGAGAGAAGAACTGAATGGCTGAGCCCCTGCTGTTACTTGGCTCACTTGCTAAACAGCCCTGCCCAAGGCTGAAGCCTGGTCCCTAACAATCCCAGGAACAATTTGGAAATTAATATAATTGGTGTTCCAATGGATTTAAAACAATTTTGTTCCATTGTGTTATTTTGGCTTTTTGAAAAGTTTATTTACTGGAAAAATTCTTTATGGATGAAAGACAGGGATGAATAACAGAAACTGCAGAGAGAAAACTGAGTATTCCTCTGGAATACCGCAAACAGTGTGAAAATATCCAAACCATTCTCTCTGGAAGTGATGCTGCTTTTGTTTCTGGCCTTTATACTATTCAGGGTAACATTTTCCATTATGGAATATCATCCTGACTGAGCTCACTCTTCCACAACTATACCTTTCTAACTATAGACTACAATACACCTAACACCATAGCTTTCCTTCAAACTATAGTAGGTTATAACAATGCAAAATACTAGTGTGCTATAGTCAAGCTGAACCTTAAAGCCTGCCTCTAAGACAGGGATAATGCTTCCTGAACATGAACAAGGGAAGAAACGGGTTTCTATTTCCAATATGTTATTAGATGTTTCATAGGTACTAAATAATTGAGTAGCAACGAATCTGATAACTTACTCAACAAGAGGTGTATTCAATGTTATTAAAAGCCAGCGCACAGTCTTACTGTGCACACAACTCAAGAGAGGTGCAAATGAAGACTTAAACAAACAAACTAACTCCTGTTCTTGGAGCTCTGTCTTGCCTGATTAATCAGTGGAGATCTGGCCCTCACTACAATTGCCAAGAACCTTATAGCAGCACAAATCATCCCATCAAAATGCAGAACAAGCAACAATCAGACTTAGGAGGCTGATTTCTTCTAAGCCAGTGGACAGTGACAATAAGGGTGGTTTTGCCATGCTGAGAGCCAAATAATCGGCTGCTCACCTCCTACCCTACTCTCCAAATGTGTTTATATCACTAATGAAAATGAGTCCAGAGACTTCCCATGGGCCAACATTTTGCACATCTGAAAAACACTATACAATTCAGCTTGAGCGACAACTCTCCTCAGACATCACACAGGGCTGCTGGAATAGGAGTAGAAGCTTGCAGGTCAAGAGAGGCATGAATTCTTAATGCCCCAGGAGTCCAAGGACAGAATAGCAGGGGCAGTTTCATGTTCAATTATTTATCAAGTTCATTTATAAAAATAAACCCAATATCTAGACCAGTTGGTGCATATGAGAGAGTAGCATGTTTATCAATAAATAATATGGACAGTTTAGCTCTTCACAAAATTTTCCTCCCCTTATAATCTTAAGGATAAAACCTGACTCAATCTGGCAGCATACATGTCTGGTGCCATATATTTCTACTTTATGAATAGAGCCGCAAGCCACAAATATGCATGGGGTATAAAATCACCACCCATATATGAAGAAAACTTACTTATTCTTCTAAATTAATTTTTACATAATAATAACAATGATAGGAACGTCAATTTAATGAATGCTTATATAAGTATATTTCAAGTAATATAAAGAGAAAAATATACCAACTATATGCATATACATGCATACCTACTTACATGTATTTTTAATCCTCATTATAACATTGTAAAGGAAGATATAATATTCCCATTTTTCAGATGAGGATTAAGATATTAAGTATTTTGTCCAAAATCAAATAATAAGGGAGTAGCAAAGCTGAGATTAGATCCTAGTACTTCACATTATTTAACATGAACCTAGTTTTTGGTATCTTTAGCTGTACAGGCTAAGAGAAGGTCTCTTATATTTGGGAGGATGGGTCAAACATCACATTACCCTCATGTTTAACTTGTGGGTAGTAATAATAATACTGATTTATATTCTCTTTTGTAGTTTATAAAATACTTTCATGTATAACACTCATTTAGTTAAAAGTTGTTAAAAGTATCTATAGTGTGCGAAGTACTGTGTCATATGCCAGATATACAAGTGGGCGGAGAGATGACCCCTTCCTTTTTAACTTAGTGAGTGAAGAGCTATGATAACTATTATAATTAAGATGACTATACACAGTACTAAAGAAGTGAAGTAAGTGTCCAATAAATTATCTTAGTGGTCAGGAATCCCTTCCTAATACCTTGTGCTACGTTTTATAACACAAGTGGGCACTAGATAAATAAGAGGACGGATGTGGGGAGGAAAAATAAACAACTTGAACATCACATATAGTTTGTGCCACACAAGTGTGGCATAGGATAATGTCTTTATTCAATTGCAAGCGATGATTCTGACTTGAACAAAGTTTGCCTATATGGATGAAAGCAGGCAATGAAACTAGAGGTAACCAGAAGCAAGACTTTTTAAAATGTGATTAGTAAAAGAAGTTTGGGATTTGAGCTTTGTCCTGAGGAAACTTTGATGTAATTTACTTATTTATTTTTTTTAATTTGATGGAATTTAAAGAGATTGTGGGACATGGCTAGATCTCTGCTTTAGAATGATCATCATGACATTACTGTACAGATAAAGCAGGTGAAGATCGGAGAGCACAGTGAAAGAGTTGTTTGAAATAAGGAATCAAGATAGAAAGTTACTGTATTCCCTACAAGAATAAAAGTCTTTTTTTAAGGTAGTGCAGAGGAATGCCAAGGAGTGGACAGGCATCTGATAACCTTAAGACTGTAACATCACAGTTATGAATGAATGGCTGTGGAGGATTGCATGAGAGAAGGTATTTTTGTCATAAGCTTCTGGCCAGGGAGACTGAAAGAATGGTCACATTCTACGTTAATGAGAACATCAGGACAATGGTTTTGTGAGGTATGGAAGCCAAGTCGATATATTACTGTCATTTACATATAAGGAAACTAAAACCTCAGAAAACTGAAGCTAGGGTGGTCTACTATGCTATGCTGTTTCCATTTAAATTTAGTCCAAATAAGGTGAGAAGATACTTAAATGACAATATGTCTAAATAGATTTGTTTATGCTCACAAGTCAGTGGATGAATACCTTGTGATAAAGTCAGCACGATCAAACTTAAATTACTTCTAAGAATCTATAAGATACAAAGTATAGTTCAAAGAAGCACTAACCAATTCTAGAATTCTAGAATCATCTTTATTCATCTGAAGTTAGAGATAGAATACATTGAAAAAAATCCAAACCTTACCTATATTAGGAGGGAATGAGACGGAAGTGGTACTACAAACCATTAATCACATCAAAGATTGCCTTCCTCTGCTTTGGCTACACTTTTCCTGTGAATTTATATATATATATATATGTATATATGTATATATATGTATATATGTATATATATATATATATACATATATACATATATATATATGATTTTTAAGGGAACTAAAGCAATGATAATTTATCAAGCTAAGATATATTGACCCTCGGTCCAATCTCCTTAATTGAATAATAAGATGAATTTAAGAGTTATACCACACAATCTTTATTCCTTGCCTTTAAAATTCTTCTGATTTTACAGAAGAGACAGAATATATTCCATTCAGAATGAGATAGGTGAGCAGAAGAGAGAGGCAGAGGGAGACATTCAATGAGGTTGGCATAGAGTAAAAATTGGCTGATCTTAGAAGCCCTAGATTCTAAGAATGCAGCATCCACGAATGACCCTCATTAGAACCTAGTAAGGTGTCAAGGAGCCAGGATGGATTCAGGAAGGTCATCCTTGTTTCCACAGACTACTTTTGCTAAGATACCCTTAGCAAGTGACAACTTCTCAGCAATTAGATACTATTATTTGGTATGTATGTGTTAAAAACAAAGAAAGGTCATTCCTAGATGAGGAAAATACAAAATGTATTTCCTATATGTTGGTTTTCTGATCAATCTTTGTTCTTCATCCTTTTTATTTTATATACAGCAAAATAATTTTCTTTGGCTGTGCCATTCTGTAAGATTTAACACATGATCAGATTTTTGAAACCAACTACCATAATCAGGATGCAGAACAGTTACATTACCCAAAATAATTCCCTCTTGCTGCCCCTTTGTACTCAGTCCCTATCCTAAGGCCTGGCAACTGCTAATTTGTTCTTTATCCCCAGAGTTTTCTCTTTTCCAGAATATCATATAAATGGACTCATACAGTATGTAACTTTCTGAGACTAGACTCCTTTAGTCAACATAAGGCTTCTGGGATTCACACATGTTACATGTATCTATGCCTCATTCCTTTTTTGTTTTGTTTTGTCTTAAGAACAGTTTTACTGAGTTTCTAAGACCACACAATGCCTTTATTTAATGTGTACAATTCACATTTTTTGGTACAGGTTTTTGCATGAACATGAATTTTCATTCCACTTGGATAAACACCCAGAAGTAAAATCTTGGGTCAAATGGTAAATATAGGTTAAATTTTATAAGAAACTGCCAAATTCCTTTCCAAAGTGAATATATCATTATACATTCCCACCAGCAACATATGAAATTTCAGTTACTTCTTATTCTTGTCAATATTTGGTATTGCTAAGGGTTTTTAAAACCATGATAAAAAGTGGTACAATTTATAGCTTTTACTTTCATTTTCATAATGATAAATTATGTTGAGCATCTTTTAATATGCTCATTTGTCATTTTTATATATTCTTTGGTGGTCTTTTCAAACTTTTCCCCCATTTTTTATTAGACTGTTTACTTTTGAATTATGGAGTTCTAAAAATATTTATATGTAACCTGAGTACAACTCTTTTGCCTGATAGGAGATTTGTAATGTTTAAAAAAGACTTTGTTTATTTATTTGAGATAGAGAGAGTACATGAGCAGGGGAGGGGCAGAGGGACAAGCAGACTCCTTGCTGAGCCTGCCATGGGGCTCAATCCCAAGACAGGACCAATCCCAGGACCCTGAAATCATAACCTGAGCCGAAGTCAGAGGCTTAACTGACTGAGCCACCCAGGTGTCCCACAAATATTTTTATCCGATATGTAGATAGTCTTTTCATTCTGACAACGTCTTTTGCAGACAAGAATTTGTTATTTGAAATTTGATGTTCAATTTTCTAATTTATATTTTACAAGTTTTTCTTTTGATTTCATATAAGAATTATTTATCTAACCCAATGTTGAAGCTATTATTATTTTCTTTTTTATAACTTTATTATTTATATTCTATATGATCTATTATGATCTGAGTTTATTTTTGTGAAAGTTTTGAGCTCTAGATTAACATTTTTTAATTCTTTATTTTTTCATTTGAATGTCTGATTGTCTCAAAACAATAATCAAGAAAAGTCTTTCTCTATCAAACTGCCCCTGCATTTGTCAAAAAACAATTGAGCATATTTTTGTGGTTCTAATTCGAGAACTTTATTGTGTTTCATTGATCTTCCACAGTGCTACACTATCTTGAGTATAGAAGTTTTATTAAATAAAAAGCGTTAGCATGAGTGCTCTTATTTTGTTCTTTTTCAAAAATTCTTTGGACTGTTCTAAATTCTTTATTCCCCACATAAATTTTAGAGTCAGCTTATCTATATCTATTATTTTGTTATTATCATGACCTGTAACATACCTATATATAATAGAAATAGAAACTATATCTATAAATAATGTTATTCTCTTTTCCTTTTACTTATGTTATACTGTACCAGAAAAGGGTAATGTCCACTTCGATCATCCCTCTCTCACCTAAATTACCTCTTTCTTCCCTAGATCTAACTACTGTTTTCAATTTTGTGTGCATCAGTTATATTATTGATTATTGATTATCTATGCCTTTATATACAGATGTATGTGCCACATATAGTATTTGATGTATGTGTGTATATACATATAATCACGCATTATCACATATATAGTTGTAGAGTATTCTTCAACTTGCTCTCCACTTCCTCTAATATTGAAATCTACCTATATGAATATAAGCCCTAATATTGAGCTCTATCAATATGAATATATCCTACAACATAGCAATCAAACCATATGAATATATACATATATATTATAGACATTTAAGTTATATATGTGTGTGTGTGTATCCGTAGTCTTTCTAAGGATTTTTAATCTCTTTTCTTTTGCCATTCAACAGAGAGAACATCAAAAGAGAACATACTGGAGTTTCTGTCTCCCATCCCAGAATGTGGAGACAGGAGTGTCCCTCCCACTCGTGCAACGTAACAGAATTCGACTAACTTCAAGTTAAGGTTTTTCCCCAAACCACGGAGAAACAATCATTTGTGTCCAAAATAAAAGCAGGTATCTTTCCTAAGTGCACAGAAACTGGGGGACTTTCTCACCTGGAGTAAGTTTAACTTGACACTGGTAGGACAATTTCAGCTATCATATTTGACAACTTTGTGAAGGCACAGTGTGGGCTTTCAGGAGAGTCTGAAACCCCTGGGGCAGAGAAAGTGGAAGAGTCACATCATGCAGGGTCTTTCTCTAGGAACACCCACTGTGTGCTCAAAGAAAAGATCAGAAAGAGCCCTATAATATTTATGTGGTATAGACTTAGAGAAAGAAAACAACAGCTGGGCTGGAGGAACAAGAAACTCTCCTTGTATTATTTTCAAACTCTCCTACCAAACAAGTGTTGTCTGTGGAAGGAAGAGCAATAAGCACTGCTAGGTTTAGAGCATTGGTAAATCCTCTTTGCAGTTCAAGAAAGGGAACAAGTAGAAACTCCTTACTCTTGGGAGAAAAAGGATTTACACACTGGGCCTAACCAGAAATATTCCTGCTAAAGCAGGCAATATGCTCACAATATCCACTATTTTTTATTAGATGGATTAGTCAAAGATACAGATAAAAAAAATTACAAGCTAATGAATTGGGAAGGAAGAAATACAACCAACTGGTGTGCCAGAGCCTATCTATACTTGGTTACACTGGGTGCCTAGATGCAATGGTTAAATTTTCAGGAACTGTCTGAGCTTCTTCTTAGACACATGGGTGGTGGGAAATCAACCAAAGTTGAATTTACATCATGAAATTTGACAAATCCTACAAATCAGGATTCAATGTTTGTTTAACTTTCCTGATAGTCAGTTGATAAAATTTTGCCAGCACACCATTCAGCAGAACTATCTCCGTTTAAAGATAATATAATAGTATATCTAGAAAATCTAAGAAAATAAATGATAAAATATATAAATAATAAGTGAATTGTGTAAGAAAGCAATATATAAAATTAACCTACAAAAATAAATAATCTTCATATGTAAGAATAATAATGAACTAAAAAATACAATGGAAGAGAAAACTCCACTTATATTGATAACAGTAAATTAAAAACTTAGAATAATAAAAAAGTAAAACCTATTTGAAGAAAACTTTGAAACATTACTGAAAGCTGGAAATATAGACTTGAATAGAAGAAAGATGTGTTTTTTTCTTGAATGAATTTTGATTTTCTCCAAGTTGATATATAAATTTAATACAAATTTAGTAAAAATATCAAAGACTTTTTTTAAGTAGATCAATTGATTCTTTTTTTTAAAAAAGATTTTATTTACTTATTTGACAGGGAGAGAGAGCACAAGCAGGGGGAGCAACAAAGGGAGAGAGAGAAGCAGGCTCCTGCTGAATAGGGAACCCGACATGGGGCTTGATCCCAGGACCCTGGGATCATGACCTACGTCGAAGGCAGACACTTAACCGACTGAGCCACCCAGGCGTCCTGATAAATTTATTCTAAAGTTTATATTAAAACATAAACCTGGGAGTGCCTGAGTGGCTCAGTCAGTTAAGCAGCCACCTTTTGATTGCACATCAGGACATGATCTCAGGTTCTGGGATCAAGCCCCATGTTGGAATCTGCTTGAGATTCTCCCTCTCCCTTTGCCCTCTGACCCTGAATTTGATCTCTCTCTCTAAAATAAAATAGAACTTTAGGGGCGCCTGGGTGGCACAGTGGTTAAGTGTCTGCCTTCGGCTCAGGGCGTGAGCCTGGCGTTATGGGATCGAGCCCCATATCAGGCTCTTCCGCTATGAGCCTGCTTCTTCCTCTCCCACTCCCCCTGCTTGTGTTCCCTCTCTCGCTGGCTGTCTCTATCTCTGTCGAATAAATAAATAAAATCTTAAAAAAAAATAAAATAAAATAGAACTTTAAAAAAAAAACCAAAAAACATAAACCAGAAAGAATATCTAGGAAAAGAAGAGTAATGAATAAAACTAATCTTGTTTTATATTAAAATAATAAAAATCCCCTATAATTAAGCCAATGTGTTCCTGGAAGTTGGATAGACAGGTCAATAGAACAGAATCAAGAATCGACATGTAGATTTAAATACATATAAATATTTGGCATATAGTAAAGATGCAGTTTCAAATAACTGGGAGAAATATAGTCTTATTAAGAAATATTAGTCTTCCCAAGGCTGGAAATGTGTCAGAAAGCAAGAAAGTGCTCAGAAACTAATGGAAACATATAAAAAGAGGTAAACACTTGCTGCATCTGCGACAATTTGAAGCATTAAAAATAATGATGGTAATGCTCATAACACTAAATAAATCTAAAAACATATATGTGAGTCACACACATGCTATCAAAGAGAAAAGAGATTAAAAATAAGGAGAGAGCTCTGAATTTAAAAAGATTCACAGTTAGTAAATGTAAAACAAATGCCAAAATTAGAAAAATCACTGTGCCACACTTACCCTCCCTCTACCCATAAGATTAACTGTTTTTCAGGCCTGACATATTAATAGACACTAAAAACCATTGGTTATTTGGGAAGAACACTTTAACACAGTCTCAAAATATAACTCCACAGATTCCTTTTAAATTACAATGAACAATGGTATTATTATTCTGGGAATTTCTGACAGATGCTACTTTTAAAAAGCAATCAATTTAAGTATGATCAGTAGCAAGAAAAAAAAAATGAAATTACAAGCCTCCTAATGTGATAAAATAGGAAGCACATAATATCTATGAGGACCTTTGTTTTAAAAATGTTTAACCTAGATGTCAGAATGAAGAAACAATCATTTCAGACAAGTTAAAAAGATAGGACATTTTACCAACAATTTGTCAGAATTCTTCAAAAAATAGTAAAGTTATAAAAAACAAAAACTACTGGGGTACTGGTTGAGATTAAAGGAACATAAAGAAGCTTGACAACCAAATACAAATACATGGACCTTGCATGGGTTCCAAAAAGAGCTATATAGATATAAATTGCATTTTTTGAACAATTGATGAAATATGAATATGAAAAATATATTAGAATCTGTGGATCATATTGAATGTCTTACATATAGTAATGTTAACATGGTTATGTAGAACATTATATTTGTACTTAAAAACAATATAATAAAGTATTTCAAGATAAATGATCTTGTGATTTATTTTTAAATGGTTCACCAAAAAGAAAGAGAGAGAAGGATCACAAATATGGCAAAACTTTAACAATTACTGAATGTAACTAAAATGTAGATAGTTCTTTTGGGAGGGATTAGTGTGGTTTTACTTTTTTTATTTTTATTTATTTATTTAAATTCAATCAGCCGAGGTATAGTACATCATTGGTTTTTGATATAACGTTCAATGATTCATCAGTAAATGTAGATAGATCTTAATTAAACTATCTTTTCAAAATTTTTGTCATTTTGGCATTTGTCAAAAAAATGGAATTAAATATTTTAAAATACATCTCACTGTTTTTTTTCCCAGAAATTTAAAATAAACAAACAAAACACTTGAATTGACAGATTGAAAGACATAACATATCCCAGAAATTAATGACACAAAATAATTAACTAACAAGTCAGATCTTCACAAAATCCTGGATTCAGGGGTAAAGAAAAGTTCTTAGAAAATCCTGACAGAAGATAAAGAGAAAACAAAGTCTGCTATCAAATAATAATATTCATCCCTATAAAAAATGTAGTAAAGCCTAGAAATTCTTCAGGAAAAACAATAATAACCCAAAGTTTATACGTAACCAAAGAACAATTTAAGTATAAAGGTAAAAGATAAGCATATTTAAAGATTCAATATAGTTGGAACAAATACTTCCTTCCAAATACCAGAATATAAAAGTGAATCAGCCAAGTAATAATAGAAACAATGGCAAAAGGACTGGTGCTCAGTATTGAACTCTAATTAATGTAAAACTAAGACTAACACAAGAGTGGGCAAGAGAAGATTAATAAACAGAAAGATAATACAAGTTTCCTTCACTATCTGACAGTAGAGTATTCCCAAGAAATCTTTTGTAAGCCAAAATGGCATGAAGCTAAGAAGCAATTACCATTAATTTATATGGAAAAAGTCTTGAACATTCCCAGACCCAAAAAATAACCTCTCTTAGGCTTTTCTGATATCTTAGGACACATCTTGTTAATGGATGCATCAAATCAATTGAGATAAAACATACATGTTCATAGGCACAATTCAAAATTCCGGCAGCTTGATGCTGAGATGTTGAGTGCTCTTGGGGAACAGAGCTTGGTGTGGACACTCTTCCTGTTTAGGATGTGAGCTTGCTGCAAAATAAATGCTGAATACTTTCTTTTCTTTCTTTTTTCTTTGTTTCATAAAAGCAGAACTCCTATCAGGATTTCGTTTGGTTAGTGAAAACAGGTACCGATAGACCGTTCATAAATGTGAAGTGGTGTAACACAAACATTCAAAAAAGTAGGGATACCTCTGTATGAAATGTGAGGGTCAAAAATGGCATGAAAATTATAAATAGATATACTGGAAGATAGAAAGAAAACCACAAGAAATACCATAATCAAATAAAATTGGGTAATGGAACAGAAAGTAGGAATAGAGGATCAAAATTCAAATACTGGAATTTATCAGAATAAGCACAAACATACTCAACAATACAAAGGAAACACAGACAACATACTAAAAAGACAAAGCACATCTGCATACCAAATAATTAATAAAAGTAGAATGAAAAAATATAAATAATTATGATTAAACATTCATGCCAGTAAATATAAATGTTCTAAGCTTTACCACAAAAAATGATTTTCAGAATTGATAGAGCATAATTCTTAGAAATCATGAATTCAAGAGATTCTGTAAACCTCAGGACTTTGGAAATGTTAAAAGACAACAGCATGGGAAAAAGCCTACTCACAAATGAAAATGAAAGCAGTGAATGAAATCATTCTATCAGAAAAATAGAATTTAGGTAAAAAGAAAATGTTTTAAAAAATGGAGTAAGCTTTACAATGACAAGAGTATAGTACACAAGTAAGATTGATTAGTTATGATGATCTGTATAAGAAATAACATAGTATCACGGGGCGCCTGGGTGGCACAGCGGTTAAGCATCTGCCTTCGGCTCAGGGCATGATCCCGGCGTTATGGGATCGAGGCCCACATCAGGCTCCTCCGCTATGAGCCTGCTTCTTCCTCTCCCACTCCCCCTGCTTGTGTTCCCTCTCTTGCTGGCTGTCTCTATCTGTGTTAAATAAATAAATAAAATCTTAAAAAAAAAAAAAAAGAAATAACATAGTATCAAAATTCATAAAGCAATATATAGAGAGATAGACAAAAACACATTAGATGGCTTTAGTTCACCTCTCTCAATTCTCAAAAGATAAGAAGGAATAAAATAAGATCAAAACAATGATATAAAACTATATAAGATCAAAATAACATGTTAATATGGTAGCTGTAATTAATTATATTGAACGGCATTTTTTAAAACCAGAAAATACAAGTATTGACATAATAGTGAAAAACTGACCCATATTAAACCACAGAAAAAACTTTAGAAGTCTTCAAAAATAGAAATAATACAGAGTTTATGCTATGATCAGAGCTCATTAAAGCCATAAGTTAATAACAAACAACAATAACAAAAAAATGTATACCATATCAAAATGTTTAAAAAAAATCTTAAAAATTATTTGTGGTAATCAAGAAATCAAAAATGAATTTCATAATAGCTAGAAAACAAGAAAAATAAACATATTAAATAGCAGAACCTATAGAATACAGTTAATAAATACATATGGCCATAAATATTTTAATAAAAATTGATATAAAGTGGCATGTTAACCTACTTGCATCCACAGATAGGTCAAACTGGCAGAAAATCAACAAGGAGATGGTGTCTTTGGGTGACACATTAAACCAGATGGACATAACATTCCATCCAAAAACCAAAAGAATATACATTCTTTAAAGTGCACATGGAACATTCTCCAGAATAGATCATATGTTAGGCCACAAAACAAGCCTTATTAATTTAGGAAGATTGAATTATACTATATATCTTTTCTAACCAGAATGGTATGAAACTAGACATCAATTTCAAGAAACAAACTGAAGAAACACAAATATGTGAACACTTAACAATATGATCCTAAACAACCAATGGGTCCATAAAGCAATCAAACAAATTTAAAAAGAATAAGATAAATGGAGACAAATGAAAATGCAAACACAATGGTTCAAAATTCTGGGGACACAGTAAAAGCAGTTTTAAGAGGGAAATATATAGTGATATAAGCCTACTTCAAGAAACAAGAAAAAGTTTGAGTAAACAATCTATTATTACACCTAAATTAACTGAAAGAAGAATAAACAAAACCCAAGATGAGTGGGAGAAAGGGAATAAAGATCAGAGCAGAAATAAATGACATAGAAACAAACAAACAAAAATCAATGAAACCAAGAGCTGGTTCTTTGAAAAGATAAACAGAATTAATAAACTCTTAGATTCATCAAGAAAAAAAGAGAAAGTACCCAAATAAATAAAATAAAAAATGAGAGAGAAGTGAAAATTGACACCACAGAAATACAAAGGATTATGAAAGAATACTACAAAAAATTATATTTCCACAAGTTGGACAACCTAGAAGAAAGGTGTAAATTCCTAGAAACATAGTCTTTCAAAAACTGAATGGAGAATAATTAGAAAATCTGAACAGACCAATTACTAGCAATGAAATTGCATTGGTAATCAAAAAACTATCAGAAAATAAAAGTACAGGATCAGATGGACTCACAGGTGAATTCTACCAAACATTTAAATAATTAATACCTATTCTCCTCAAACTATTTCAAAAAATAGGAGAGGGAGGGAAGCTTCCAAATTTATTCTATGAGGCCAGCATTACCTGATAACCAAAACCAGACAAAGACACCACAAAAAAAGAAAACTATAGGTCAGTATCACTGATGAACATAAATACAAAAATCCTCAGCAAAATATTAGCAAACTGCATTCAATAATACAATAAAAGGATCATTCACTATGATTAAGTGAGATTTATTCCCAGGATGCAAGGATGGTTCAATATTTGCAAACCAATCTGTGACACTACATCAACAAAGGATAAAAAAATGAAGGATAAAAATCCTACAATCATCTCAATAGATGCAGAAAAAGTATTTGACAAAATTCAACATCCATTTATGATAAAAAAAAAAAAAAACACTCTTAACAAAGTGGATTTAAAGGGAACATATCTCAACATAATAAAAGCCATATATGAAAAACCCAAAACTATCATCATACTCAATGGTGAAAAATGAAGAGCTTTTCCTCAAAGATCAGAAATAAGAAAAGGATGTCCACTCTTGCCACTTTTATTCAACATAGTACTGGAAGTCCTAGCTATAGCAATCAGACAAGAAAAAGAAGTAAGTGGCCTCCATATTGGTAACGAAGAAGTTAAAATGTCACTATCTGCAGATCACATACAATACACAGAAAATCCTAGACTCCACTAAAAACAAAACAAAACAACAACAAAAAACTACTAGAAGTAACAAATGAATTCAGTAAAGTTGCAGGATACAAAATCAATACCTAGAAATCAATAACATGTCTATACATTAATAATAAAATAGCAGAAAGAGAAATAAAAAAAAATCCAACTTACAATTGTACCAAAAAGAATAAAATACCTAGGAATAAATTTAACCAAGGAGGTGAAAGATCTGCACTCTGAAAATCATAAAACACTGATAAAAGAAATTGAGGATGACACAAACAAATGAAAAGATACTCCATGCTCATGGATTGAAAGAATTAATATTGTTAAAATGTTCATATTACCCAAAGCAATCTACAGATTCAATGTAATCCCTATCAAAATACCAAGGATTTTTCACAAAACTAAAACAATTAATCTATCTGCATAGAACCACAGAAGACTCCAAATAGCCAAAGCAATCATGTAAAAGAAAAACAAAACTGGAAGTATCACAATTCCAGATTCCAAGATATACTATGAAGTAATCAAACAGTATCGTATTGGCAAAAAATAAAATAAAAAAATAATAATAAAACAACAAAAACAAAAAGTAGACAAATAGATCAATGGAATAGAATAGAAAGCCCAGAAATAAGCCAATGCTTATATCATCAATTAATCTATGACAAGGAAGGCAAGAATATACAATGGGGAAAAGACATTTATTAAAGTCTCTTCAATAAATGGTGTGGGAATGCCATATGTAAAAGAATGAAACCGGGCCACTTTCTAGCATCATACACAAAAATAAATTCATAATGGATTAAAGACCTAAGTGTGAGACATGAAACTATAACAAGTCTAGAAGAGAACAGAGGCAGTAATTTCTCTGATACCGAACACAGAAATATTTTTCTAGATTTGTCTCACAAGGCAAGGGAAACGAAAGTAAAAATAAACTATTGGAACTATATCAAAATAAAAAGATTTTCAACAGTGAAGGAAACCATCGACAAACAAAACAAAACAGCAACTTATTGAAAAGTAGATATTTCCAAATGATATGTCTGTCCTATAAGGAGTTTATATCCAAAATATATAACAAACTTATACAACTCAATAGCAAAAAATAACAAAAAAAAAAAAATCTGATTAAAAAAATGGGGGACCTAAATAACATTTTTTCCAAAGAAGACATACGGATGGCAAACAGGCATATGAAAAGATGCTCAACATCACTAATAATCAGGGAAATGCAAATCAAAGTCACAAGATATCACTTTGTACCTGTGAGAATGGCTAGAATCAAAAAGAAAGAAATGCTGTTTTGTTGGTGAAGACGTGGAGGAAAAGGAACACTTCTACACTGTAGGTAGGAATGTCAATTGGTATAGCCACAGTGGAAAACAGTATGGAGGTTCCTCAAAATATTAAAAATAGAAATACCATAGGAATCAATAATTCTACTACTAGATATTTATCCGAAGATAAGGAAAACATTAATTCAAAAAGATATATGCACCCATATGTTTACTGCAGCATTATTTACAACAGCCAAGATATGGAAGAGATCAACGTCCATCAATATGTGAATGGATACACACACACACACACACACACACACACACACACACACACACACACACTGGAATATTACAAAGCCATAAAAAAGGACAAGATTGTGCCATTTGTGACAACATGGATAGACTTGGAGGGTACTATGCTAAGTGAAATAAGTCAGACTGGGAAAGACAAATACTATATAATTTCACTCGTATGTTGAATCTAAAAAAAAAAAAAGCAAATGAATAAACAAAACCCAGAAATCTATAAATGCAAAGAAAAACTGACAGTTGACAGAGGGGAAGGGGGGATGGGCAAAACGGGTGAAGGGAAGTAGGAGATACAGTTATGGAATAAATAAGTCATGGGAGTAAAAGGCCCAGCATAAAGAATATAGTCAATGATATTGTAATAGCATTGCATGGTGACAGACGGTAACTATACTTATGCCGAGCATAGCATAGCACATAAACTTGTTGAATTACTATGTTGTACACCTGAAACTAATATGACATTTTGTGTCAACTACACTTGAATAAAAAAAAATTGATTTAAGCATTTATTATATAAAGTCTTAGAAAACTAATTATATGTTACAAATAGAAAAAAATCTCATATAAACAAAAAAAATCATATATTAACACCAAAGTTAATGAATTAGAAAACAGAAAATCAATCACTTTGGTTCTTTGGAAGACCTAATAATACAGACTTCTCAACAGGGTTACTATTGGTGTTTTGGGCAGGAGGTCATTTGTTTTATGAGGCTTTGTGATGCTAAATGAAGAAGTAAATACCACTAAATATCACCCCCTCCGCCCCGTAGTTGTTGTGACAGTCAAGAAGTCCTACATATTTTCAATGACTTCTGAGGGAGGGAGTTCCCTCAGTTGAGAACATTAAGATAAATGTTTTGATAAAATAATAAAGATCAGAGGGACAGCTGATGCATTAACAAAATAAACAAATTTAAGAAAATAATCAGAGATACAGATACAAAGACAAGAAAATTAATCCATGTGTTAGTTTGAGTTTGACCAGAGGCAGGTTCTCAGACAAGGATTCTGGTACAAGTAGCTTATTTGGGAGTCTCATAGCATCGGTAGCATAGAGAAAAAGCAAAGAGAAAACAGTCTACAAAGAACTTCATCAAGACAGCTATCACATTGGGGTGGTAACTAGAGCTTTATCTGAGAAACAGTTTAAAGCCCAAGCTTCAGATTTACCTCACACATGTGGTGAGGGAACTGGAATACATACACACTGACTTCTCTCAATCATTGTCTGAATGGTGCTCCCAGCAGCTATTAATTAACTCCTAGGCATTTCTAGGCTCCATTCCACAGCTTAGACAAACCTTCATGGAAAAAGATGCAAATGATGACCAGAGAAGTACTGAGGGATAGAGGCAGGGTATTATATGGCTGCTCAATAGACAACTTTGTTCAAATCTGCATAAGAATGTGAGAAATACGGATCATTTCCAGGAAAAATATAAAATTATTAAAGCTGAACCTCCAAAATAAAATCTTAAAAGACCAACTGCCATAGAGAAAAAGGAGAAAATAGTCAAGCAATTTACTACCCCCATTAACAACTCCTAAACTTAAAAACAAAACAAGAAAAATAGACTCCAGTTTCAAAAGAACAATTTAACCAAATCTTTAAGGAACAGATAACACCAATATGATTTAAAAAGAGTGTAGAAGAAAAGCAAAGAGTCAGAAAAGCTTCTGAGTAAAGCAAAGAAGATATCAGTGAATGCAAAGAGGTATTATGTTCCTGGTAGGTATACTCAGCTTCCTAAACATGGCAATCTCCCCAAGTAATCTATAAATTTAACTTAATCCCAATTAAAAAATATAGCACAGTAATTATCAAGAAAAACTACAGAAAAGTAAAAGAAAAATAATGCAGAAAATTTTAAAGCATTAATAGCCAGGAAAAATATGAAGGTAGAGAATAATGATTTGTGACTCTATCATAAAATATCAAAACACCTTGTAATTAAAATTGGTTGTTATTAGCAGAATAGGCAGACAAAGAAAGAAATGAGAATGCCTGGAAATATACAAATGATCATGCACACACATATATTCATATACACATACAATTACATACATATATACAAGCATATGTATACATAGCGTATACATAGCATATACATAGCTAGAAGTACATAACCATGCATGTATAAATAATTAAAATTTGTGTGCTGGTAAATGTTTAACAACAGGTTCACAGAGGAGAAAAATGTCTTGATTTTTAGCATTTGCCAATTTTTCTGTAATGTAAAAATTTCCACCATGGCAAAATCCAAGCTATAAATATGATGTTACCAAATACAGAACTGGAAAGAGATGTGTAGTAGCAATCATTATACAGTATTTCTATCATACCCTTCTATGGATGTAACCTCAAGAGCATTAGTAATAGTAAAATATTTAGAAAGAGATGAGTTTTTAATATTTATTACTTCTGTCTTTCCTTATTTTTTTAATTACTTGTTAAATTTTAGGCCAATATAATTTAATTTTAATAATGACTTTGCTTAAAAACTGGCTTTATAAGGCTTGGAAATTTAATAATTTGCTCCTCAGAACCAGTACAAACCACATCCAGCATATCACAACATACACAGAAATTTAGGATGTGATGATTTTGAGAATAAAATGAGCTATTATATGTAAAGTGTTAAGGGTAGGCCTGGCACATAGTAAATGTTCTTACATACTAGCTTTTACATTACCATTTGGTGTATGGTAAAGATGGCATTTCAAATTACTAGAAAAATAGATTATTCACTGTATGGTTCAAAGATATAATTGACTGGTCATCTAAAAAATAATTATCTTGATTTCTATTTCAAGTTAACACTAAAATAAAGTCCAAATGATTAAAAATTTAAATGTAAAAACAAACAAACATAAAAGTATTAGAAAAACATAATAGCTTTCTTATTGTGTTCTTGGGATGTGGAAGAAATTTGGAAGTACTGTCTCTCCAGAAGCCATAAAAGGAAATATTTATGAAATTCAATTCCATAAAAATCTAAATTTTGTGAATAAACCACATATAAAGTGAAGAAATAAAACAAATTATAAAAATGCTTGTAACTCATTGCAAAATGGGATTAATTTTCTTGGTAATTTTTAATATATAAAGTGATTTCCTTAGTATATATGCTGCTGAAGTGAGCACTAAAGGGATTTCTTAAAAATCAGTAAGTAAAACTCCAACAAACCAGTAAAAAAAATGGGCAATGAAACAGTTCAAATTCACATTAAAACAATGATATACTATTCATAACCTACCCAACTAGAAAACAACACACTGCTTTATTACTCAGTGTTGGTGAGATTACCAGACGAGTATAATTTGACAACATTCAACCAAATTTTAAAAAAGAAAAACATGCATGCTGTTTGACCTAGCAGATGTAATTCTATTACATTATCCTACAAACATCTTGTTATAAAATATAATTTATAAAATATAAAATTTATGTAAGAATAAAATGTAATTTACATAAGAATGTCCTTTGCACATTGTTGATCATAGCAAAAGATTAGAATCACATAAGTATTACATTCGCATAATGGAATTCTATGTATTTACTAATGAAGTGGGGGGGGGGTCGAAGCAAGGTGGTGGTAGAGTATGGAATCTCATTTCATCTGGTCCCTTGAATTTAGCTAGACAACTATCAAACCATTCTGAACACCCATGAAATCAGCCTGAGATGTAAGAAAAAAATATCTGGAACACTACAAGTAGAAGAGTGACTGCTTTTTGAAAGGTAGGAGTTGTGGAGATGTGAATCTGGGGGAGTAATCAGAAGATAAACAGAGGGAGGAGGGAGTCTCCATAAGCCAGCTACTGGAAAGTGATATAACCCTAGAGGCAAAATCAGAACCCTTAGAAGTCTGCTCCAGTGAGAGATATCCCTGTCTGAAAGGCGCTCAGGGGATTAAAAGGCAGAATTCTAGGTGAGTCAGCGCGGTCTCAGGATCCCAGGAGTCACAGAACTAATGGGGGTAAAATGGTAGCTGGTAGAATGCCCAAGCAGGGGAGCAGGGAAACTCGTTACCCTCAGTGAGCCCGGGAGGGGACTCTCATCTCGGGTCACCATAAACTGCCAGCTGGACCGAATGGATGACCACTGTCCTCCTGGGCACCCTGCAAAGGACTGGAATATTTGGACCATCTGCCATTCTCTGGGAGGGGCAGAACGGGTGCACCCACGAATGGGCAACAGCTCTCAGGGCAGCAGCCTGTAAAAGACAGTCATGCCCAGGAGTGGCAGACCAGGTATGTGCATGATCCTGTGACTGCTCTCAGCCCCAGGGCACTACAAAGGGCAGTAACATGGGACCCTCGGACTCCCCCTAGTTGGATTGCTGTAGGTACGCACCACAGAAATCTGTGGAGTTAGGCACAAACAGAAGTGAAGACCTTTTGCCCCACATTTTACTGAAGAGGGGGGACCACGATCTTTCGGCTCTGGGGCTGGAGATTAGGGCATGGCCATTTTTATTTTGATCCTCTAAAGAGGCACAAAAAGTCATCAGGGAACAAAAGCCACACCAAGGACCAGCTTACACTGAGCCCAGCCCCCAGGCAAATGGCAGTGAAACTCTGCCCAGGTAAAGACACCTGAGAAGCAGTACAGCAGGCTCCTCACCCAGAAGACCAACTGGGAGAACAGGTGCACAACTAGTTTATGGATCCCATAATATGGTAAAACTCAAGCGCTAAAGGAAAATAGTATCTAGAACTTGAGGTTTTTTTCTCATGATTTGTTTATCTTTCCATCCAAAATTTTCCATTTTTTTCTTTTTTTCCCTTTTTGACTAGTTTCTTATTTTATCAACTCTTTGTTTTTAAGTAACTTTTTACCTTTATTTTTAACATCTACATTTTACATTCATTTTGGGCCTTTTTTCACTCTATTCAATTTTATTTTTGTATATAAACAAGTTTTGCTTTCTTTCCAATTTTGGGATTTAGCGTTTTCTAACACAGAGACCAAAATTCACTCAGGAACAAGTGGATCACTCTGCTTTGTCAATCCTGTGAGATAATATTCTCTCTTCCCCTGCCCCCTTCTTGTTTTGTTTTGTTTTGTTTTTGTTTGCTTTTCTGTTTTGGTTTCTGACTGCTTTGGATTTGTCTAGTGTGTATTTTGCTTGGGTTGCGGTTGATATTTTT
Organism: Ursus arctos; assembly: GCF_023065955.2. Classification (NCBI taxonomy): domain Eukaryota; kingdom Metazoa; phylum Chordata; class Mammalia; order Carnivora; family Ursidae; genus Ursus; species Ursus arctos. The sequence continues at coordinate 30,987,905 of NW_026622841.1, read as the reverse complement.
GATTCTGCTCACTCGCTCATCCAGTCTTCTCTGGGCAAAATGACTAGAAGGAGGAATTCACAACAAAGAAAGAACCAGAGGTAATGTTCTTTGCCACATATCTAATTGATATGAATATAAGTAAGATGTCAGAGATGGAATTCAGTATAATTATAAAGTTAGTAGCTGGGCTTGAATAAAGCATAAAAGACACTAGAGAATCTCTTAGTGCAGAAATGAGATCTAATCAGACCAAAATTAAAAATGCTATAACTGAGATGCAATCTAAATTGGATGATCCTAACAGGTTGAATGAGACAGAAGAGGGAGTAAGTGATGTAGAAGATAGGCCGATGGAAAGGAAGGAAGTTGAAGAAAAGAGAGAAAAACAACTAATAGCCCATGAAGAAAGGCTTCGAGGAATCAATGATGCCATGAAATGTACCAATGTCAGAATTATTGGGGTGCCTGAGGGTGAAGAGAAAGAAAGAGGGTTAGAAGGTATATTTGAGAAAATCATAGCTGAGAACTTCCCTAATCTGAGGAAGGAAACAAACATTCATGTCCAAGAGGTAGAGAGGACCCCTCCCAAAATCGATAAAAATAGATTAGCACCCTGACATATAATATGAAGTTTGCAAATTTTAGAGAATAAGAGAACACCCTGAAAGCAGCTTGAGACAAGAGGCTCCTTATCTACAGAGGAAGGAACATCAGACTAACATCAGACCTATCCACAGAAACCTGGCAGACTAGAAAGGGCTGGCATGATATCTTCGGGGTACTAAAGAAGAAGAACATGCAGCCAAAAACACTTTATCCAGTAAGGCTGTCATTCAGAATGGAAGGAGAGATAAAGAGCTTCCAGGACAGACAGAAACTGAAAGAATATGTGGCCACTGAGCCAGGCCTGCAAGAAATATTAAGGAGGATCCTATAAGCGAAGAGAGAGCCCAAGAATAACATAGACCAGAAAGAAGCAGAGACAACCTATAGAAACAGGGACTTTACAGGCAATACAATGACCTTAAATTCATATACTTCAATAGTTACTCTGAATGTAAATGGGCTAAATGCTCTAATCAAAAGACACAGGGTATCAGATTGAATAAAAAAGCAAGACCCATCCACATGCTGTCTACAAGAGACTCATTTTCGACCTAAAGACACATTCAGTGCAATCTCTATCAAAATACCATCTACATTTTTCACAGAGCTGGAACTAACAATCCTAAAATTTGTATGGAATCAGAAAAGACCCCCAATAACCAGAGGGATGTTGAAAAAGAAAACCAAAGCTGGGAGCATCACAATGCCCGACTTCAAACTATATTACAAAGTTGTGATCAACAAGACAGCATGGTACTGGCACAAAAAGAGACACATAGATCCATGGAACAGAATAGAGAGCCCAGAAATAGAGCCTCAGCTCTATGGTCAAATAATCTTTGACAAAGCAGGAAAGACTATCCAATGGAAAAAAGACAATCTCTTCAATAAATGGTGCTGGGAAAATTGGACAGCCACATGTGAAAGAATGAAATTGGACCATTCTCTTACATCATACACAAAGATAAAATCAAAATGGATGAAAGACCTAAATGTGAAATAGAAATCCATCAAAATCCTAGCAGAGAACACAGGCAGTAACCTCTTTGACCCTGGCCACAGCAACTTCTTACAGGACACATCTCTAAAGGCAAGGAAAACAAAAACAAAAATGAACTATTGGGAGGGACTTCATCAAGTGATAAAGCTTCTGCACAGCAAAGCAAATAGTCAACAAAACTAAAAGCAACCAACAGAATGGGAGAAGATATTTGCAAATGATATATCAGATAAAGGGCTGGGATCCAAGATCTATAAAGAACTTATCAAACTCAACACCCAAAAGACAAATAATCAAGTCAAGAAATGGGCAGAAGACATGAACAGACATTTCTCCAAAGAAGACATACAAATGGCCAACAGGCACATGAAAAATTTCTCAACATCACTTGTCATCAGGGAAATATAAATCAAAACCACAATGAGATACCACCTTACTCCAGTTAGAATGGCTAAAACTAACAAGACAAGAAACAGCAAATGTTGGCAAGAATGTAGAGAAAGGGGAACCCTCCTACACTGTTGGTGGGAATGCAAACTGGTACAGCCACTCTGGAAAACAGTATGAAGTTTCCTCAAGAAGTTAAAAATAGCGCTACCCTATGACCCAGCAATTGCACTACTGGGTATTTACCCCAAAGATAGAGATGTAGTGAAAAGGAGGGGCACCTGCACCCCAATGTTCATAGCAGCAATGTCCACAATAGCCAAACTGTGGAAGGAGCCGAGATGTCCTCCAACAGATGAATGGATAAAGAAGATGTGGTTCATATATACAATGGAATATTTCTCAGCCATCAGAAAGGATGAATACCTACCATTTACATCAATGTGGTTGGAACTCAAGGGTATTATGCTAAGTGAAATAAGTCAGAGAAAGACAATCATCATATGGTTTCACTCATATGTGGAATATAAGAAATAGTGCAGAGGATCATAGGGGAAGGGAGGGAAAATTGAATGGGAAGAAATCAGAGAGGGAGACAACCATGAGAGACTCTTGACTCTGGGAGACAAACAGGATTGCGAAGGGGAAGGTGGATGAGGGGATGGGGTAACTGGGTGATGGGCATTAAGGAGGGCACGTGATGTGATGAGCACTGGGTGTTATACACAACTGATGAATCACTGAACACGACATGTGAAACTAATGATGTACTATATGTTGGCTAATGAATTAAAAAAAAAAAGAATGAAGCACCTTCCCATGTAATTATATACAAAGATTTATAAGATTTACTGCTCACTATAATAATTCAAAGTTCTAGATAGTATACATAACTTGCTACTATTTGTATACATATATGTTTATATATACACGTAAGTTATATATATACACATATGTACATATATGTATGTATACAATGTGTATATATATATATATACACCTTTATATGCACAAATTATCTATGATCATACACATGTGAACTTGTAACCTAGGTTAACTCCTAGAAGTAGAACTAGATGACATGGGAAAACAATGGAAGGAAGACCTAATCTTTATGTTGTACAACTTTTTCATCTTCTGAATTTGATATTGTGATTATTAACTCTTTAAAAGTCAGTAGAATAATTTTAAAAATAGATGGGAAACCCACTTGGACTAAAAAAAATTAAAAGTAAATTAAGTAAAAGAAAATTGGGTGGTTATTCTGGGTATTTTCAGAAGTATCTGTATATTGCTCCATAAATGCAATTTATCTTGAGATAAAAATCTTGCTTGAAAATTCAGCATTGTTTATTGCCTTTATGGGTAAGAATTTCCCATTATTGTTGATGATCAAATACAATGACAGTGATGTCCTAATGTTCAGAAGGCATAATTCAGTTTGGGGACAGTTAACTTTTCTCTCCAGAATTCTCTGTGCAAATCTTAACATGAGCAGAATTGATTTAAATGTAATATTACCAAGAGGCAAAGAAGAGACTTTATGGTCTCCACAAGTACTCTTACTGTGTAATGTTGTATTTTGTAGCACAGATTATATACTTAGAAGTTTAAATTCAGGGAAAAATAAATCAAAACTCCATCACTACTGGCTAATGGAAGGAACCCCATCTGGTGAATTGGTCAAATGTAAATTGCAAGCCTACGTCCATTTCTATTTCCATCATCATGTAAAAAATCATATCATGTAAAAAAAATAATCACATCATGTAACTAAGAGATACATCATCACAGTCAAATCTCCCCCAACCCCACCAACCCAGGTGTAAAAGCTACAGTTGTTTCCATTTAGTACCAAGTAGTTAGAATTAGAGCTAACATAATTCCGAGATTAGGAGAAAAATTCTCAAAGGTAGTTATTATGATTAAAAACATTAATAATAGAATTTGATTCTCTTCATAAGCTCATTTTTCTCTATTCTCATAAATGAATTTTTAAAACACCATCTGATTTTCTTAGGCATCATTCTATCAAAACGACATATTACTTTGTGGAATTAATGAAAAGCAACAGTTCCAACAGATGAATAGGGAATGTCCAACAAATCGGAATGGACAAGCTGGTTTAAGCAAAAATAAGAATTGTCCCAATCTCATTTTTATCCTGGTGAATCTTAATTAGACTTATGGTAAGCTGCATTACTGTTAATAAGGATTAATGTCATAGTGATAAGCAGAGCATACAAATCAATAAATGCTGCCGTATCAATATATGAACAGACACACAAATAGCCATTTCAGTTCTTAACAGTGAACTCATTATAAAGTTAAATATTTGCTATGCTAAGGATTTGAAATACCTTGAGAAGCAGGGGGAGTCATACTTGTACTAAAGGGCAGTGCAGTGAAACTTCACAGATAAATGTAACCCTTAAATGATTTACAAACTTGCCCATAGGGTTATTTTGCAACTCTGACACAGTTTGGAGTCTTGTCCTTAGTTATTTTGGTAGTAGAATGATGATTAGCCAATCAATCAAATGAGTTTTTATTAATTATTACTACAGATTGAGTATTGAGTTGTTTCCCTCTCTGAGGGAATAGAATAGTCACTTGAGGTTATAGTATTGCTAAGGAGGAAAATGAAAAAGAAAACATAAAACAATTATAAAGTAACATGTATCCTTTAGGGTTAAATTTGGATTCAAGGAAAAAAGAGCTAAAAAATAGTGACTTAAACAAGAGAGAAATCTCTTTTCAAAAGAAAGTAAACGGGGGCTATGTGTTCCCTGTGGTAGAAGGAATCCAGGAGCTTTCCAGTTCTCTACTCAGTCATCCCTTTGATTTGGTCCCGAATTTCTTGGTCCTGGAAGGGTCCAGTTCCAGGTAGTAGATGGTGTGAGAAAGTAGAAGGGTATGCCTCTTTACTTTGAGGAAGTTCCTTGAAGTTAACATACACTATTTCTCCTCAAACCTCATTGAACCACACATAGTCACATGGTCCGATAAACCTGCAAAGAGTTTGGGAGATGTAATCTTCACCTGGTTAACAATGTAAATGAATAAGAATTGAAGGCTGTGTTACTAAGGAACACAAGGAGAATGCACATCAGGAAGCAGCAGCTTTATGTATATTTCATCAGTTTTTCCACTAACATCCTTTTCTTTGTTGCAGGATCCAGTTTAGAATATAACATAACATTTAATTGTCATGTCTCTTTGATGTCCTTGAATCAGTGACAGTTTCTTTGCATTTGTATGTAATGAACTTGAATACTTTTGAAGGGTAATTATTGGTCATATTATTTTGTAGAATGTCCTTCTGTTTGGTTTTGCCTGATGTTTTCTCTAGATTAGAGTGGGGCTATAGATATTTGTGAAAATATCTCAGAGATGAAGAGCCCTTCCAATTGCATCATATCTGGAAATACGTATCAAAATGACTTATTCCTGGTGATATTAATCTTGATCACGTGGTTGTGGCGGTGTCTGCCAGAATGCTCCATTATAAAGTTACTAATTTTTCTTTCCATACTCTATTCTTTGCAAAGGAGACACTAAGTCCAGCTCACAGTAAAAGAGAGAAGAACTAAGCTCCACCTCCTGAAGGGAGGAGTACCAAATAATTTGTGAACATAGGTAAACTACCTCAGTTATTAATACATATTATGGGAAATTACTTTAAATATATGCAAATTTCCTAACTCCCCTTCAAATGTCACTTACTAATTTTAGGTTTCATCAGTGGATCTTGCCTGAAGTAATTATTACTGTGATGTTCTAATGATGTTTTCTATTTCTCTCATTCCTTAAACATTTATTTATTGAAATTCTTCTGGGAGGAAGGTTGTCACATAATAATTATTTAATTTTTATTTAATTATTCAATTATTATTCAATCATCAATTTATGTAAGTATATGTTCATGTATATTTCAGTTATAATCCAGTGCTTTCCATATTTACTTTGTTCAAATTATTGTTGCTTTAGCCACTGAAGTTCTTTCAGATTGAATCCCATGTCCTTTTGATATAACTTCTCCTTTTTTATTTGCACTTCCTTAACTTCTGGAACTACTAGATGCTGCAGAATAGTCTGATAAAAGTTTTCTCTGCCTAAACTCTAGAATTAAACATCTGTGGTTCCTTTATTTTCTAACCAAGATCTGAACACTGAATGTACTTTTGCTACTTGGGTGTTACTGCTTCTAGTCTCTCCATGGATAAAGATAGGACATATGTATGTTTACCAATCTATATATCCACACTCTAATCCAGCAATGCAGGGTTCACTATTGTCTTCTGTCCCTGCTTATTTATAACTTCTATGCTGACAGTGACAAAACTGACTCTTATTATCAATAAATTGTTTCCTCGTTTAACCCTGGTAAACAGAGTAAACAGGTAAGATAATATGAGATTTACTAACCTATTCCTCTGTGAAAAGCAAATTTACCAATTGGAGTAGAGTGTTCATATATATGGTTATTTTTTCATTTAGCCTTACCGTATCCAGTCAGAACACTGTTTACCAAACTGATTTAGTTGAGCTGCTTTCCCCCCATCCTTTCAGTAAAATCATGCCATATATTTGCAATTCAGATAGTCATTTGTCATAGTCCACACTCTATTCGAAGAATCCCCAACAATCTGGTGACTTGTTTTATTTCTTAATTTGTATACAGTAAATTTCACTGTTTGTCATGTGTACTTCTAAGGGTTGTGACAAATGTGTCAAGTCACAGTATGAAACAAAACTATTCCACCACCAAAAATCCCCTTTATTACTCTTTTGTAGTCAACCTGTTTGTAGTCCAACCTGACAACCACTGGTCTGTCATCCATTCTTAAAGTTTTGCCACTTTCAGAACGTCATATAAATGGAATCACATAATATATAGTCATTTGAGTCTGGCTTCATTCACTGTGAAAAATATATTTATGATTCATCTGTTTTTGTGTGAATCAATAATTTGTTCTGCTTTATTGCTGAGTAGTATTCTATTATATGGATGTAGCAATATGGGTACTCATTCATCTGTTCATCTGAGTAGAGAAAGGTTCTCTCTCTCATTTTCTGTTAGAGATTATTTAGAATTGGTATCATTTCCCTCTCAAATATTTGAAAGAACTCACCACTGAATCACTGAATCCATCTGGATCTTTTAATTTATTTTTTAATATTTTTAGCTATAAATTCAATTTCTTTAATAGACATAGGATATATCAGGTTAGTTATTTCTTTTTGAGTGAGATTTGATAGTTTGTTTTTCAAAAAAGTAGCTCATTCAATCCAACTTGTCAAATTTATGTTCGCAATGTTGTGGCAGCATTCTCTCATTATCCTTTAATGTTTGTGGGATCTGTAATGATGTTTCCTCTTTCTTTCCTAATATTGGTAATCCATGTCTTGTCTCAATTTTGTCCTGATCAACCTGGCAATAGAGTTCTTAATTTTGTATATCTTACAAAAAAAAAAAAAAAACAAGTTTTGGGGTGTCAAAGATTTCTTTATTGATTTTCTCCTTTCTATTTTATTGGTTTCTGTTTCATTTTGTGTGCTCGCCTTCTTTCTACTTCCTTTGTTTGTCTTGTCTTACTTTCCCTCGTATTTCTAAAATAAGCATTTATTTTCACAACAGCTTAAATTTTGCTATTGTATCTTTGATGTTAATATGTTTCTCACTGCTCTTAATATTTTATCATTCTAATATCTTCTATCTCTTTGTTTCTTTTGCTAAGTCACCTGTAAATCTTACTACTATAATTTTGATGATTGACTCTCCATTTCTGTTTAGTATTTTCTTTTGTGTTTGGATTTTAGAAATTTTATTATGTATGTTTTTTCTATTTATTCTTCCTGGGGTTTGTAGTAATTATTTAATTCATGGTTTGAAGTTGTTTTTACTTTTGAAAATTCTCAGACATTTTGTCTTCAAATATTGCTTCTGCTCTCTCTCCTTTTCTTCTCATACTGAAATTGAGTATATGTTACACCTTTACATTGTATATCTTATGTACTATCACAATGTTATTTATTTATTTCATTCCTGTGCTTTATTTTGGATATTTATATCTCATCTATCTTCCACGTCACTAATTCTCTCTTCTGTTGCATCTAATTTCTCACTTACCCTATCATTTAGTTGCTACTTTGTTACTTGTGTTTTGTTTTTTTTCAATTCTAAGATATCTATTTTGATCCTTTTTGTAGTCTTAACTTCTCTGAAAAATTCTTAGTCTATACTTTTAGTTTCTTGCGTATAGTAAGTATAATTATTTTAAAGTCATATCTAATAATTCCACTATTTAAATGACTAAATTTCTCTCTATTATCTGTTCTTTCTTCTAGGTTTTGATAATATTGTTTCATCTCCTTAAACACTTGATTATTTCTGACTGACAGCCAGATATTAATTGTGAAAAAAGAGATAATTTCAAGAAGCAGATAATAGTATCTTCTTGTAGACATCTCAAAAACATTTACATTTCTTTTTTTTTTTTTAATCTTATAGATATCTAGCAATGCTAATCAATGTGAATTAAATCAGAGATATTTTTCTAATCTGGATTTCAATTCCTAAAAGAGATTATCTCTGTTCTATATTCATTCTTACCACATAGACCCACAGCCCCCTCACTCCCCAGTGTGAGGCCCTAAACTTTAGTTTTTGACCCCAGCCTCTTTAACTCATCAAATTTCTGTTTGGTTTCTCAGCCTTTCAGTTTCCTATTTTTGGTATTGGTCAATACCTTAAGAAGTAGTAGCTTCAAACACTTGTTTCTCCGTGCTGGATTTTCTTTGTCTTCTAGATCTTGGTCCTGCAATTTTCCAGTATTTTGACAGTTTCCCTGTGCCTTTAAAATGTATGTTTAAAAAATATTTTGTTGAGATTTTATAGTCCTTACTGAAAAAACTGATCCAAATTACTTACCCCACTATTATTAGAAGCAGAATTTTACATATAGTATGTTACAAATACATATTATTTTTCTTCCTAAAGTGTTATTTGAGTGTTTAACTTTATCTTTATCATACAAGGCAACAGTCCAAGTATATATCAACCCCTACACTTTTCTACCATTCCAATCTCATGTTAATATATCACATGGAGGGGCACCTGGGTGGCGCAGTTGTTAGGCACCTGCCTTCAGCTCAGGGCATGATCCTGGCATTCCGGGATCAAGTCCCACATCGGGCTCCTCCACTAACAGCCTGCTTCTTCCTCTCCCACTCCCCCTGCTGTGTTCCCTCTCTCGCTGGCTGTCTCTCTGTCACATAAATAAATAAAATCTTTAAAAAAAAAATTAAAAAAAAATATATCACATGGAATTTTAGTTACAGAATTTTACGGAAAAATTAACCCCAGAATTGCTATTTTTATCAAAAATAAATTATATCCATTTTTAACCATTGTTTTCTGTAGCCTATTTTTCCCTTACAGTTTTACCTTTCTAGAATTTGACATTAATAATTCTTACAGTTAAAAGCTAGAGACAGGGAAAATTTTTCAATTTTTGTCTTCCTTTAAGTTACTATTTTATCCTTATACTTGGACAAATAACTTAGGGGGATGTGAGTGTCTAGGCTTAAAGTTTTTCTTTTAACACTTCAACTATAGGGGCACCCGGGTGGCTCAGTCATTAAGCATCTGCCTTCAGCTCGGGTCATGATCCCAGGGTCCTGGGATCAAGCCCTGCATCAGGCTCTCTGTTCAGTGGGAAGCCTGCTTCTCCCTCTCCCACTCCCCCTGCTTATGTTCCCTCTCTCGCTGTGTCTCTCTCTGTCAAATAAATAAAAACCTTTAAAAAACAAAAAAAAAACCACCCCAAAACACTTAAACTATATATATATATAATTACATATATTTATATATTATATCTATATTGTATATATTATGTTTTGTATATATTTTATTTATTACATGTATTTTACATATAATATATATTTATATATATTATATGTACATACATATATACAATACATATAACACATATTTCTATTTATACTATATATAATTTATATTATATTGTATACAAAATATACAATTTATATTGTAAATATAAATATCTTTTATGTTATATATATACATGTGTGTGTGTGTATATATATATATATATATATACACACATATACACACATATATCTCTACTCTGACCTATTTTTATTTTCTTCTTTGACTCTGAGGTTTTAAAATGTGATTTGGCTATTAGTATTTTTTGTTTTTTGTTTTTTATTTTCACATGTCACTTGGAGATCCCTGTCAATTAGGCTACTTCTATCTTGATGCATTTCTTGGTAGTTTTCAAATATTATTCTTTTCTACCCTTATGGATATGTATTAGATTAATATTGGCATTGAAATGTATATCCTTAACTTTTTTTCATATTTTTTATTTCTCTATTTCTACTTGATTCATTTTTGTGCTATTCTTTCATCTTGTCTACCATAATTTAATATGAGACTTTCCTTGTTCTATTTGCTCTTCCTATTCCATCAACTGAATAAATACATGGAAGTTTATCTGTTGTGTTCTTCTACTCACCTATTCAGGGTTTTACTGTTGTTGTTGTTTACATCACCTATAGCATCTTTGAATTTTAAGGTATCAAAGTGATTATTTTTAAATTACTTATTCTTGATTTAGACATATTCTCTTTCTTATCACTCTGTGTATCTACCACATCTCATGCTTAGTTTTACTCATTTTAAATCCTTGCATAGTTATTCAGTTAGATCCTTTACTAGGGTACAAGTTTTTCTTATAATTTTCTCTTTCAGAGTATCAGTTGTTTTTAGATATCTTTTGGTTCCTCTATGTGAGCTTACGCATGTAACTTAAGCAAACCTGTAAGAATATCAGTTTCGTCTTATGAAGTGTGCCTGGACCATGGAATAAAATCGACTGGCAGGGCAAGTTGTCCTAGTTGAGTTCAAGAATATTGCAGAAAGGAATGCATATTATCATATGGATGCCTGCACTAGTGGTTCTTTAAGATCAACTGCTTCTCATTCTTACCAGGGAATCTCATCAAATAAGGCATGGCTCCAATGCTGTATCCCTAGTTTCTTCCAGACATCATGAAATATTATTAAAACTGCTTTTCTTTGGGGGATCAATGTACTTTGACCTGCTTAGTCCGACTGCAACCACTATAGAATCCCCACTGCTGTTAGTTGACTATTAGGCTCCTCATATCAAAGGCCCCTCTGCCTTTTCCACCATATAAAGAAAACTTATAGCATGTATTTATCATACTATCTTGCAACTTAACTCATGAATCTAGGATGTTCTTTTATGCATAGCTTTATTCATTCCCACAAATGTCCAATCATATTGCACACTAAATCCTGCACCTCACTGTAAATTATGAAATTGTGCCATTAGGCTTATTCATAGTTTTATATAGTAAATATTTGTAAAATGTCTGTCTGGTATTCAGGTTAGGGGCTGTACCCTAATTAATCTGACAGATTCTTAATATATTAGTTGACAATTTCATCTTCCAGAAAGCCAAGGAACTGAGAGGAAAACCATGGCTCTAGCCCTAATTATGCATAGTACGGAGGAATAAGTTGGTGAAATGGAAATGATAGGGACCTTGGGAGAAAGTAATCAAGACAACTTTTAAAGCCTGATAGCCAGGGAAGAAATAGAGATTTTACCTTAGACTTACAAAGACAAACTGCAAACTGTTCAAATAAATGGTAGGTAACTTTACATATCTTTAATTTAAAAACAAAACAAAACTCAAGGGGCACCTGGGATGCTCAGTTGGTTAAGCATCTACCTTCAGCTCAGGTCATGATCCCAGGTCCTGAGATCAAGCCCCATGTTGGGCTCCCTGCTCAGCTGGGAGTCTGCTTCTCCCTCTGCCCCTCCACCTCACCCTGCTCATGCTTGTGTGCTCTTGCTCTCTCTCTCAGATAAATAAATAAAAGCATTTTTAAAAAAACCTCAAAAGAGTAACAAAATTCTCATGGGTAGATCTGTGATTATTCTACTAAATAGTACAGAAGACCCCTTTTAAATGATACTCTCAAGAAGAATGAATTGGGAATAGCTTATGAGGATAATGAAGTTCTAAGATTTTTAAAGATCGTGTTCCACATCGCAAGAAGAAAAGCAACAAGATAATTTTAGAAGAGGGTAATATGTATCTGTCTGATATGTGCAGATATGTGTCTGAATGTTGTCTTAAATGTGCATTAAATGATGTTGAAAAAGATGAAGCTCAAAATGAGATAATTGGGGCTGAAAAGTCTTGCATCTCCGAAATTTGATCCTAGATATATGTTCAGAACATGAACATTTTAAAAAATGATCAGCAATAAAAAAGACACATAAAAATATAAAGATGATTAGAAATAAATAAATTTTATTGCACAAGGGTGAGATAATCATTTCACTGATCTTTTTTCTAAATATATTTTTAAAATTACTTTTTAAAGCATATCTGTCTAAACTTTACCTTATTTTGATGTCTATTCTTGATTGTTTTTGCCATCTGAATTGGATTTTATTTTTGATCTAGTGTATTTATTGAAAGATGATCAATTCACCTCTAGGTAGATATTAGTTTTTGTTAAATTCTTTTGAAAATGCCTTTCGTGGGAAGACTCAGTGCTGAGAGCTAATGTGACTACTTACAGAACACAGATGCTTTACTTCTGCTTCAAGGCTTTAATCTAATAGAGCTTTGGTGCTTGTCTATGATTCCTTTTAGCATTAACTCTTCCTTTCCATTTTCACTTTCTTCTAATACAATGAATGCCAAGATTTTTAAGTTGTGTGTTTATGACTGTAACCACGTTTTTCTGGTATCACCAAAATCTATTTGGTCACATACTTGAGGAACACTCACAATGTGGCACTAAAGACAAAATAGATGCATTTGGCTTTACAGTGTATTAGAGAAAAAGAAATGTGAAGAAGCCTATTCTATAACTTTTGTTGATTGGGCTCTCACTATTTAGGATTACTCTAAGGCCATGCTTTGTCATTTGTTGGGTGATCTGGCTAGAATTTATTTGAAATGTCTCTATGAACAGAATCTTTATCTAGGCTTCCACCACATTATGGATCCTGGGAAAGGCAAACTGAAGAAAAGGTCTATTTCATTAATGATTCCTGCTTATAAACTATGAAATAAAGTCTCCTTTGATGTCATCTTTTACCATTTTTTTTTTTCTGGAAACTTCTATAAGTCAAGGATTTAAAGAGGCAAGTTAGGCTTCATGCATGACAAGATTTTTTTCTCTTGCCTGATTAAAATGAGAGAAAGAGAGAACCCTGAGAGTATTTTTAATACATCTTCCCCTGACACTGCATAAATCTAGGAACATTTATATGCTAATCAAGTCAAAATAGGAATTATTAGTGACTGGAGAGCCCCAACATGGCTGTTATTTTCCCATCAACATATGATAACAGCTCTGACGCTGAATTAAGGAGCTGAATATTATATAAGCCCCAAAAGGTTATAGTACATGACAGGTTTAAGCAATATTAAAACCTAGAAACACTGCCCCACCTATTACATATTTATTTGGTATTACAAATTGTAAATATTTAAAAATACACAAAGATACAGTGTGAGTAAATTCTTAATGTTTAATGAAATTATTCATGATATACAAAGAGTCAAATAACTCAACAAATACCATGAAGGTTAATGCATGCGAATGAATCTGAAGAGTCCAGCAATGAGACTAACACACTGTGTTCTTTCCTAAGATGATCATACAATGGAATTAAAGTAACCTGATTTTCATGGTTAAGGATATCTCTGGGGATAAAAGAAAGCAACTTTCACTGAAAATCTACTAGCAGCTAATCAAGATCCAATGTCAGGTGTTCATCTCACAGGCTAGAATCCACTGATACTTTGTACTGTTCACATTTTAATACCTTTTAAAGAGAGAAACCTGGTACCTTTTAAAAGTCAATATATTTAGCTTGTCTTTTGGCAGTTTATTTTCACCTCTTAAGAGGTCAGCTGTTGGTTGGGAAGATCTATCACATATAATCTCAGATGAGCTAATGATGAGAAATTCAAGAAAAAGCCAACAAAAAGAGCTGGTGTAATGGGCCCAGTGGGGACATTTTTACTTTGATTTCTAGGGTTTCTAGTGTTCTTATTTGTAATGATCACAAATCATAATACAGCAAGGCTAAATTTACACTTCCCATTTTTAATGCTGCAATGCCCACACAAGAAAAACCTTGTCTGCAATGAATGGGTAAGAAGAATTTCCCTGGCAGACTCAATTTGCATCTACATTCAAAATGCCATTTTCAAGTTCCTATCCTAAGTAGCAATAGCAAAATTGCTCTAATGTTTACGGAGCCTTAAGGAACTGAAACAGACAAGACAATTATGAATAAGGTTTCAGCTAATGCCCTGTGAAAAGTTCAATATTTATAACACAAGATGAAAATTATTGGAAAAAATATTGGTTGAAAATGGAATGTTATAGCTATCCCCAGATAGTTTAATTGCAAGAATTTCACCTTTTCAATATTCATCCATCTATCTACCCATCCGTGCATTCTGACTGTGTACACACATACACACACACACACACACACACACACACACACACACACATATATATATAATCAGAATTCTTATTCTTTAATTGGGAAAAAAATAATGTTTATGTAAAACTCCACTTTCTAGAATCAAAACAGTCATGTTGTATCTACATGTGTTTTTCATATTTTCTAAGAAGATGCATCCCTTATCATTCAATTAGGTATATGTTATTTTCAATGTAATAAAATTAATATACTTTCTCTTAAAAGAAACATTATTGATTAGCAAAATTCTCACTTAATTGGAGAATAAGTTTATTTTTTGAATGCCAATCAGACAGAAGTTACTTAGGTTTCATTAAATAGGTAAGATTTTATGAATCTTTTGAGACACAGTTTTCTTATTAAAAGGAAGACAGAGACTTGATTTTATGTAAGACTTGACTGGTTTACCAAAAGTTATCTATCATTTCCTTAAAAAAACAATAAAATATGGCTTAAGATTCCATCTAGTCTCTACATTTTTCAGGTGAGTTACTGGGTATTTAGTGTAGATTTTATAATTATTTGATTACTAGTACTTGGGTAGATACAACTGGGAAGACCTATTCCCATCCCATTTGATGACTTCTTTAGCTCCCTATGTAATATACAAATAAGTAGGTACAAATAAATATAAACTCGAAATGTTGGGATTTGGTCCAGGGGCCAGACAAATTTGAGTTTGAATTTACTTGCAGAAACTACCAATCATAAGGAAGCCAATTCACTTAATCATTCACAACCTCGGGTTTCTGATATACAAAGTAGCAGTAGCAATACTACATCACTTACAGACTTGCATTAACTAAATTTCTAACAAGTACAGGGCTTGGTTTCTAAAAACAATGCTATAAATGGTCAATTGATGTGCTAATACTTTGGTAATGGTCAATAATTTTACTGAAAAATGGATTGTGAAAATTAGTCATACTGCCTGTGGACTCAGCAACAGGAAGTTGGTTCCACAATGCCAAGCAGAATGTAATAAGCAGTCATAAAGATCATTTTTTATCCTCAAACTTTTCCTAAATCCTGAATATTTAAACCAATATTATTCTGTACAGTTAGATGAAAACTCAGAATAAAGTTTTCTAAATGTTGCAAAGAATAATCCTGTCATGTTACAAATGTTTTCTGTACTGTTCCCTACTATACTTCAATACCTAGCAGAATCGGAGGTACAAAGGAAGTACCAAAAAATATTTGTGGTATAAATTAATTGAACAGAGAATTTTTTTTCATGGGTTAGTCAACCAAGGATGTGTTCTGTTTTTACTTAATATTCAGAGTATAAATCAGAATGAGATTAAAGTCCAATCTTTTGTGGGGCTCATACATAAACAAAAAGAATGATTAAAAACTTCCAATAGGGCCAGCAACACCTATTAGATACATTTCTGAAAAGTTAGCCCAGCATTCAAAGTGCTTCACAATTTATCTTTTGCTAAATTTTTAATCCTTATTTCCTACCATTGTACCACATCCAATGCATACTATTTTATCAGACCAACATTCATTTCCTCTGTGACTTTCAGCCATGTTTTACTTAGTACGCAGAACACCCTTCTTAATTCATGTATATAGAAAAACTGCTTTCATAATTAAAAGTCCAGATAAAATATCATTAGTTCTATGAAGACTTTCTAAGTTCCTGCTGAAAATTAATCATTCCCTCTTCTATAATGCCATAGGCATTTGTACCTATATCTAATGTATTTATTATTACATTTTATTATAAATAGTTTTATTTGTAATTGGGACATAGCCATAAACTCCCTTAAGATAGGATCTTTGTTGATATGTTCATGTTTGCACATCCTGCACTTAACATATTTACTGCTATTTAATTTTGGTTAATAAAGTTTTTGATTCACTGAATTAGATTCAGAAAGAGGAGAGAAGTAGAAGGGAATGGAAAATGAAGTAATACTTCAACATTTTACAACTCTAGATACTCAACTAAAATTCTGGTTGCTTGCAGGATGATTCAAATTCAACCTTTTTCAATTAAATTGTGAGTTTTAGTGGGTAAATAACCACTCCATCATACTTTTCAGCAACAAGGTGATGGGATTGAAATGTAAATCGGGGCATCCATCACACTTCCTGCTGTTCATGGCAAAAGATCCTGCACCTCTAGATTTCTCAGAGTAATGGATATGTCCTTGTTGTCTTTCTCTTTACTGAAGGAAAGTGTAGCTTTGCTCTGAACAATATTCTCAGCAATTGAAAGTCATTAAAATTAAAAATAGTGATGAAAGAAACGAGCAGAAATAAACAATGAGCAATCTACACACTAAAAACAGTGACATAAGGTGGAGAATAATGGAAATGAAAAAAAATATATAATGATGACTGGTTGACAGATTGCTGTCGTTTTACTCTCTGGGGTTTTGTCACAACCTTCAGTAGGGAGATAACATTGAACATCTGGTGGACAACCAGTGCGGAACCTCAATGAAGCTGAGCGTGTGCAGTAGAAGAGGAATGAGCTTGGGGCTGTGGCTCATCTCACACATATCTAAGAAAATAAAATGAGCCAAGATAGTATTAAATAATAACAGGTACCTTCTAGGAAAACATTTGAATTATGATATACAGATCTTTCTCTGGCACCAAACAGTACAAAAACCAACTGAAAAATGCTACTCTTGTTTTTGTCATATTAAAGCTATCAGACCTTGGGCAACATTTAACTTCAGTAAGCCTTAGTTTTCTCACCTATAAAATATGGAAAGTAATAATTCTCAATATAATAAGTTCTACTATTCTATCAATTAAGATGATATTGTTGTCTATGTTTTGCAAACTGCTATATTAAGATAAGATAACCATTGCTTTTTTTTTCTTGTAATTATGTTATCACCCACCGCTTTGCTTGAATGTATATAGTTATGTATTTATTGGTGTTTAAAAACTAGTCTCTTATATTAAACATCTTTGTTATTTAGTGGCCTCAGCTGTCTTTCCATCAGCAACTTCAATTTTACTCCAGGTTTTCCTGACTGATTTTTCTGATCCCTTCTAGCTGCCATTACCTATCATCAGTTGTGTCCTAGTATAATAACTGGCTTCTCTGTCTCTTGGGGGGAAACACGGATTTGTAGCATTTCATGATTTCTTTTAGTGTAAACCCTCCCACTGTGACTGACTTCAAGCTACCCACATGACATGCTACAGAGCTGGAAGACTTGTGCACAATCATTTCTCACCAGCTGGTAAGAGTTACTCTAGCATACCACTGCCTCATACTCAATACAAACTAATTTTTCCTAAGACTCGATGAAAAATTGGGAACTTATCTAATTTCTTTCTCAACTTGCTGTCTCTGAAACAAATAAACTCTTTCAGGTTTTTATCAGAAAATGCTGAAAAATAACTGAAAACTAGTGAGAATAATAAATAATTCAATATAATAGGTACCAAGTTCCAAAAAACTTGAAGATAGTTGTGTCTGAATTTCATTCAAACATAAATTAAACCAGGCGAAATTTTGCTGAAATACCTGGAGCCAGATGTTTCACTGAGTCCCCCAATGGATAAAGACCCTGACTGTTTCTGGTGCCTTGATCACTGTGTATCTCTACCAGTCCGAATTAGAGCAATCTGCCTAATGAGAAATCTGGTTCCAGGGCAAAACAGGAAATTAAGCTTAGTATTGGCACTGAGTGGTCCAAAAAGGACGGAGTTCTGTTTGACCTCTCAGCAGTTTTCACTGAGAGAGCCTCAGGAGACAGAACCTAGAGAGAGGGGCAACCTTCTCACAAAGAAAATGCCCTCCTGTGTGAGGACAGTGATGAGCCTCATCTCCAAGCTGTTCTAATGTATGGTTCATTCTGTTTTCTATCAGTAACTCCCTAACACAACTTAACCTACCTCCTCGGTCAAGAAGAGAGTTTCCTATGCAGACTTCAAAAATTTCTACTCCAGAATTTAGGTGAATGATCTTGACTTTTGGTAGCATTTTTCACCTTTATTATGGCCTCTTTTTACTATAAGTCCTGGAATTTTTTCCATCATTCCTATTTGACTTCTTTTTGCTCAATTTTCTTTTGAAACTTAAAGAAACATTTTCTCATGAAACATATTCAAAAGCCAATTATTAAGGTTGACTCTAGCCTGTGTATATTCTCTCTAGTGACTTCTTTGGCAGGCATGATCACTTTTGTGTTTCTTTGCATCACATTTTCTCTATGGAACATGGAATAGATGTCAGCACCTTAAATCCTTAAAGATAATGAATCTTTAGGAAATCCCCACTATGATTGTTTTTCCTTTATTTTCAGGACATATATGAATGGCATAACATACAACTAGTGAGTAGTCAGAACTTTCTTGATCTGTCCTTTGAGTTCCTTTCCTTTTCCAAGCTGAGCAATTCCAACTCTCCCACTACGTACTCCTCTTAGAGGCGGCTAAACATCATCACGTTAGATGCAACAGAGATGAAACAGACTATATTTCCCCCTAGAAGAGCAATTAAAAATTTGCTTTATGCAAATAGCATTTTGTGTCCAGGACTAAATGGCAAATATATTGTTAGTTCAGACTCTAGACAGTGGAGCACAGAAATGGCACACCTTCTCCTGATCGCCAAAGACCAAATGGAGATAGACTTTACTAATGTAATTTTGCTCCATGGAAGCCCTTTCTGGCTCACTTCCCACAGAGTAGCAACCGGAGATGAATCACAAGCTGGCTTTACCAAGAACACAACAGATCACATCCTCTTCTTTATATTTCTGAAATGAAGCTAACAACTCTTGTAGAATGCAAAAATCTTAATGGATACAACTTTTTATACAAAAGTATCAAATATCCCATTGAATTTACCCATCTCCCATTGAGAGGCATGGGAGATTGTGTTTCATTAGAACAATCAAGAATGAATGTGGCAGTTAAAGCAGCCAACTTTTTTTTAACTCCTTGTGGTCTGCTTCTGAATCTAGATAAAATAAAAGGGCAAAAATTTTATAAAACTTTTCCTTCCAACTTACACTTTCATGATTTTGCTTTAATCATTCAATACTTAAGCATTTATCATGTCTAATATATTTTTAAATTTTGAAACTCTGAAGCTTTATGTTCACATATGTTTTCTCATTGGATCCTTGCAATAAACCCTGTGAGGAAACTTGGGCAGGCACTAATATGGCCACTATTTAATGCAAGAAGGAGCCCACAATCAAAAGCCACCAATGCTAAATTCAAATTCTAAGCTTCTTTGTAGATGTTCAAACTATAACTTGGTTTTAGGTGTTTACTTCTCTTTTTAGTGTATTGATTCTACTGACGACCTCACATGGGAGGCTGTTCTTAAGCTATCTGGTACTGACTTAATTATTCATCTACGTGAAATTTTGCACATTCATTTGACTTTAACTTTGAAGCAATCCCATTTTCTGAATGCTGGTAAAATCATCCACAATATACACTTTAAATTAAGAGCACCCAGCGGACAGTGAAAGTTGATGAGCTTTTATAGAAATTTGGGAAATTTGTAGCCATAAAAGTAGTATTAGGGGAGCATCTTTCTTGACCTAGAATATGGCAAAAAAACAAGAAAAGGAGAATGGTGTGTTTTCTCTCCACTGTAGTCAAAAGATGTAATGCCTATTCCTTCTATAGAGTATTATTTAGAAGATTGATAAATACATTAAAAATGTTTATCTACTCAATAATCAAAGGAAGAGAAATTAAAACACCATAAAATAATATTTGTAACTTTCAAACTGATGATCTTCAGAGAAAAGGGCTATGTCTATTATCCTTCAAGCTGTGAAGAAAATTTATATAGTAAAGAATCACCTATTTATTGATATAGTTGAAAATTCTGGCAAGAAAACAAGTTCTACCTAGTAATATATAGATTTTCAATAAATAATTTCTGATTGGTTAATTATAGTACACTTCTACTCAAACAATTAGCCATCTCAGAAATATTTGTTGATTTTATGTACTTGGGAGGATGATGTATACTCAAAAACATCAAATAAATATACAAAGCAATAAATAATAATTATACATGCATGATATGGGTAATAGTATTCTAGGTTTTTAGAAGAGAAAAAAATTACACACGGACAAGTGGCCAGAACAGGCCTTTCTGTCTGAGTGATATTTGCTGTTTTTACAAGGGACAAGGGTACAGAAAGAAATGAAGAGGGAATTCCAGGGGTAACACAGCTACTGGGGAAGGAATGTGGGAATATTTGAAACACAGTGCATAGTTAATTTGAGTGAATGGAGCATTTGAATATGACAATGGATAGGAGATAAAGAACTTTTCCTTCAAACTTACTCGTGCACCATCATTATCCTACCTCTAATGTGTTATTGATGAGATTTTAAAAATCCATGATAAAAACATGAGCGCCTAGATTCTTCTAGTTTAGTTTATTTAAATCATGACCTTGAGTAGTTTCATGAGTGGAAACCTAAATCATTTTATTTTCAGTAATTGAATCTTATGTTGAAAATTAACTGAGTGACTTTTCATTTCATCTATTCTTAAACTAAAAAAATATGTATGGCAAGGATTGCAATGAGAAGCTATTTGAATGGCCAGTTATTCCTAAAAGAGCTCAATAAGTTCAAAGTGACTATTGCCACAATGTATCATTTATGTTTATATTTACTTTCTGCCTTGGACTTGATTGTATTTAAGTGCTTTTCGGATCTAAAGTATGTGCCTCAATACTTCCTTCAAATATACTTCAGATTATGCAATAAAATTAAATCCAGCTGCCCCACAGAATGAACCTTAGTGCTAGAGAGAACTAAGGCTCTTAGTGCTAAGGGCATTTCTGCCCCCTGGAAAAATGAGGATATTTAGAGCAATGCATTCTTCCCTGAGATGCTACTGTTGTAATTATCAACGTGAAGCTTTTTGTTTCAAAGATTCAGCATATTTAAATATAGTTAAATTTGTAATTTGTTTTGTTTTCTTATACTTTCTGAATCTTCCAAATGACCATACTCACAAAGAAAATAATGGCAGAAGCTATAATGTGTATAAAATAAGCCTATTCTTTAAACTCCCAGGTACAGTACATTTTAAATTATCCACAGACCCAATCCAGTGTCATTTTTCATGAATTTCAAATGCTTCCAGCTTGGTTACTAGCAGCTTTTATATAATCTCTACTCTTAGATCATTTCTTATCATCTGTCTAAGGAAACAGTATTCTTCAAGACAAGAGTGATCTCCTCCACCTACAACCAAAGGCTTTTTGACACCAGGATTTCTTATAATATCTTTCCTTCTTAGAAATTCTTTTTTTCTCCTTTATTTGGTAGGAACTATGCACTTTCAATGCAGAGGCCTCTCTACTCCGCTGCATCCAATACTGATAGAATCTATTGTTTATAGATACACAGCTCTTCAGAAATATATGAGAACGACTTAATGTAGTAGTTTCAACTTTGCATAATATTGCATTTTATCTCTAATTAACATTATGAAACTTCTGAATCATCTTATATCTATTACATCTTATCTTCATGGGTAGCTATCATATAATCCACATTGATATCAATGCCTTGTTTCCTTTACTTCCTAAATTACATGTCTATGAAGAGATCTGTCCATTTTTGTGACCTTCTTTCTTGCCCTAGCTGCTTATAATTCTGGAGACAGTAGATTCATTTTGTCCTCTAACTAATAAAACTGTGCAGGTTACTTATTGTTACATGATAAACTAACTCAGTGACTTAATATAATGCCAATACTTGGTTTTATTTACAAATTTTCAATTTGGGCAGGTTCAGTAGGGATGACTCATCTCTGCTTTACATGACATCAGCTGAGCACTTTGACTGAGGCTGAAGTATCTATTTTCAAATGGTTCATGCACATGTCTGGAAAGCTGGTATTGGCCATAGCTGAGAGCTAGGCTGGAGGTCTTCGTTCTTCTGCAAATGGGTTTCTCCATGGGTTTTTAGAGCTTCCTTGCAACACAGCTGCAGTACTCCGAGTCCTATGATCTACAAGAAAAGTTATCTAACCCTACATATATAGCACATAATGAGACATAGAATAACTATGGTAGACCCTCCCATTGAGAAAGGGAAGAATTAGGACATACATAAAAGGCACTGGTTCATAGCATTTCTGAAACCTAGCTAGGCACATGCTGTCAGTTCACTGATTAGTGCTCAATCTTGTTCCCTGGAAATGATTCACCATGGTGCTTGGCTCTTTACTATGAATCCTTTACTTTCTATCAAAAATATCCCATCTTTTCAGGTAAGTAGTTTCTTAAGCTTCTTTGGATATAGTAAATTAGGGGCTCCCAAATCTCTTTTAATTCTGTACTATCTCTATACTTTTCAGTCCATGCTAGCTAATTAATTAAAAATTGGCAGTTTCTGTGAATCATATTATAATTCACTCCATTAGATAAAATCTATCAGTGCAAATCTCATCAACACAGGCTCTTAATTTTGGGCCCCAACGAGGCTACTTAACTCTATTACTTAAGTCCAAGGCACAAATTTAAAACCATTAGAAGCTGTATTAGGCATTCCCTTAAATGTTTCTGAGGTTGGGGGAAAAACAAAACAAAACAAACAAAAAGCATCTTATAATCATATCATAGAAGCTTTTAACATTAGGCAATCCTAATCGAGTATTACACTGGGTTTGGTATTTGCCCTGAAGTCATGTCTAACTTTGAGAGTCTATTTTCTGGTAGAGATCAGAAATGGGAAACAGTTCTATTTTGAGCCTTAAACTTCTGGTTCCTTTATATTTCCTCTAAATTCTGCTCAATAACTTAACAGTTCCTTCAATTCTCTCCTCATAGTTTATCCTAGGCAGCTAGAAAAAGTCAGTCAGCAATTTCTATGTTCTGTTCTAAAAATCTAACCAGTGAAATCCATGAATTCATTAGGTCTCCTCTGTATCTCCAATGATGCCACAGGCAATAGTATTGACAAACATATAGCCACTTCATAAAGGGGAATCTCTTATGTCTAGCCTCCATTCCACATGTTTTAGGTTTTTGTTACAGTGGTACTCCATTTCCAGGAACCAGTTCTGTTCCAGTTGTCCACTGCTTTGTGAGAAGCATTCTCAATGCTTGATTTCAAACAGTGATTTTACTTTATCTGATCATTCTGTGGCTTAACTTGTACAGGGCTCAGTTGACATTGAGCTGATAGCCAGGTGATCCACTGGGTACCTAATGGCTTCACTCATATGCTTAGCATCAGAGTAGCGATGGCTGAAAGAATGGGCTGATCTGAGCCTCTCTCCCTTTCCATGTAGTCTCAAGGCATTTCTAAGTATTGTCATCAGGGTAGCTGGACTTCTTACTTGGTGGCTTAGGACTCCAAGATAGAGTGTTCTGAGAAACAGTAAGTACTTACTTAAGGACTAGACCTAGAAAAACGGCACAGTATTACTTCTGCTATATTCTCTTGGTGAAGCAGTCATGGAAACTGCCCAGATTCAAAGGCAGGGGACATAACCACCGCTGCCCCCCACCCCCAACCCCATCATCTCTCAATGGGAACAGTATCAAAGAATCCATGGCTATCTTTAATCTACCACAGAGAATACACACATACCAATATAATTCCTAACAAAGGTCTTTCAAAGAGGATTGATTTAGCTTGTACAATCATCCATAAGCCTACAAAAAAAGGTGGCAGTCTGGGTTATACATCTGCATGCATTTTTACTGGAGAAGATTAAGAATATATTTTGATCACTTAAGTGTTTTCCCTTTTTTTTCCCCTCAAAAATGACAAATATTTGAGGGGAAAAAAACATAACTTTTAGGTGGTAACACTTGGAAATTTCTATTTTACTTGATTTTTGGACATGTGCCAAAAAAAAAAATATCCTTAATACACCTTTTGTTCTTTGTCTCTTTCTCCTCATGGCTCTCCATTAACTATAGGAAAACTTTCCCAATCTTCTTACTCTGAAGGTCCATATTCATTTTCTCTGATCATTTCATTTTTTACGCTTTCACCTCCTATTAGTTTCTCTAAGGCTGACAAACTTCATATGTTATTCTTTGCTGCAAGCTAAGAGATCTGTCTCTTCCTGAAACTTTTGATCTGCTATCTCTTGCCTTGAAACCATCAAGCCTGCTGTTTTTATATCTTAATTGGTTTTCTTAATTTACCCATATTTATTCCCTAAAAGATGGCAGGATAATTTTTTCAATTTCCTCCAACTCTTACAGATTTCACAACGTTTGCATTTATACTATACTTTAAAAAAGGCATATTTCTTTTCATTTCCAATATTTCCTAATAAGGCTGCATTAACTTTTGCTCTGTTTCTCTCTAATACTTGAGCGTATTAACTTTTACTCTGTTTCCTTCTAATACTTGAGCATGATGACTATATAGATGAGTAAAAAAAAATGTAGAGCAGAGAATCTTATTTTTTTCCTTGTTAAAAAAAAGTTTTGCCTGACCAAAGCTTTATTTTCAGATGTTATTGGTTTCTTTTTTGTCTTGAACCTTAGTTTATCAAATCTAGAAATTGTGTGGGATTCTTGACCTACTATAATCCGGAAATATATTTAGACTGGGCTAAATGCTTCGGAAGAAAATAAGACTATGACCTCCTCTGAACTCTGTCCTATTTGTAGAATAAAAGCAAAGAGCAGTGCAGAAATGCAGAAACAATGACAGAAAACCTCTGAAGTAAACCTCAACTCAAAAAAACTTTTCTATAGATAGGGAAAGCCCATTTTATGTTATATTTTTTTCAAGTCCTCTATGGATTACTTCACTGTAATCCAGTATAATGTTATCAAGGACCAGAATAAACTGTTTTATGATTATTATATCCAGGCTGTGAGACTGGGACTAGAGAAAGGGAAAAAAAAAAAAAAAAAGCTAAACTAACCCTAAAAAAAAAAAAAAAGTCAAATTTCCTTTAAGGATTGTTGTCATTGGATGATAATGGGAATCAAAAGGAAAGGTCACTGTTTCATGAGACTATTTTATGTTATCTCTTTTCCCTGATAACACACATATGCACATACACACACACACACAGACACATTTACACATATACTTGAAATGTTTAAGTTAAAGAATAAGGAATGCTTTTATCATTGTCATCAACATTAGAAATTCATTAAGGTATGCAAAGGACACATTGCTGAATACTGAGGATATGCTATTGTCAGGATAGAAATTAAGAGACATTTGTTGAGCATTTGCTGAATGCCCAACCTTATGCCGGGCATGTTCATTTGTGTTACCTTCATTATAATATGGCAATATTATACAGAAAAGAAACAGAAAGAGTTTGCCAAATAAATAATATAGATCATAAGTGACAAAATCTATAGAAAGTCAAAAGAAGGTTACCTTGATGAGTACTTACTCATAAAATATAGATTTTATAAGAAGGAAATGAAGCAATGCAAAATACCAAACTGAAGGGAATGACATTAGTTTGGACCCCACATAAGTCTGCTGGAGATCAAATGGTAGATCTTATTTTTTTTTTAAGATTTTATTTATTTATTTGACAGAGCTAGAGACAGCCAGCGAGAGAGGGAACACAAGCAGGGGGAGTGGGAGAGGAAGAAGCAGGCTCTTAGCGGAGGAGCTGATGTGGGGCTCGATCCCATAACTCCGGGATCACACCCTGAGCCGAAGGCAGACGCTTAACCGCTGTGCCACCCAGGTGCCCCGGTATATCTTATTTTTGAAGCAAGACCAGGGCCAAGAGAGGTGCTTCCTCACATTATGCCACACAAGATCTTCTTCTGGAACCTAAAGAATACTTTCTTCTCTTCCAGTTGAGCTACTAAGGCAATGATCTTCAGAAGACGATGTTAATCCCTGGATAATTGTATTTGTCAGGAGATAGGAGACGCCCTGAGGTAACTACTTTGACTTGCTAGTGTCAGGATTCTAAATCTTACCTTCATTTCTACCTACAAAACTTACTTTTGTGCAGTCATACTTCTCTTTTATTATATAATGTACCCAGATAGACTTTTATTTTTATAGCTGCCATAGGGACTATGCTAAGAAAATTATAATATACTGCATTATACCACATGAGGGGTGGTAAACTATGGCCCACAAGCCAAATCCACTGACTGTTTCACACAGCCCACAAGGTAAGAATATTTTTTACATTTTCAGATGGTTGAAAAAAATCAAAAGAATATTTCACAACACTTGAGAATATATGAATTTCAAATTTCAGAGGCCACAAGTAAAGGTATGTGTGTGTGTTTCAAACAAGGCCATGCTCCGCTGTTTATCTATGGTCTATGGCTTCATTTGTGTTACTACAGCAGAGCTGGATAGATGGGACTGAGCTATATGGTCCACAAAGCTGTATTTGCATATTTACTATCTGGCCCTTTACAGAAAAGTTTGCTAACACTTGTAAGGCATATTCAAGTGATTCTCTCAAAATTGAAAATGTTCCTAAACTAATTTGCAATGTCTACCTTAGACAATGGAAGGCCTTAATGAATTCTTCACTGGAGTTGGGTTGAGGGTACTCTCAGACATAGAACTAATTCTTGCACTTGTGGACACCTCTGGTGACAGTGACTTTGGGATCTATATATTTGTCAATCAGGTGAAAACATGAAAAATTGGTTTGGAATAGAATACAGACTATTTTAAAGTTTCCTTTTGAATCTGTATAAATTGACCAAAAGGAACGGATTGATGAGGATTCTAAATTCAGTGAGAGGAAACGTTATCAATAGTTTTGCAATAAATTTCCCAGAAACATTGATGTTGGTGGAAAACAACAGTATTTACTTCTAAAAACAAAACAAAACTAAACAAACGCGCACGCGTGCGCACACACACACACACACACACAAACCCTTTTGTTTGCTGACTTCAAGGCATTGCTCTAGGAAGCTTTTAAACTCCCCTGTTTTAGGTAGCATGCTTTTACCTAATGGCATAAACAGGATACTTTCTCTTAGTTCAAAAGTGATTATAGGGGTGCCCGGGTGGCTTAGTCGTTAAGCGTCTGCTTTTGGCTCAGGGCGTGATCTGGCATTCTGGGATCGAGCCCCACATCAGGCTCCTTTGCTGGGAGCCTGCTTCTTCCTCTCCCACTCCCCCTGCTTGTGTTCCCTCTCTCACTGGCTATTTCTCTCTCTGTCAAATAAATAAAATAAAATCTTTATTAAAAAAAGTGATTATATCCATTTCCTTGGGTGTGTTGCCTCCTCAAATTGCTTCTAATTCACCAGTCCTTGATCATTAGAATTCTCTTATTTCCCACAGGACTGAGATTCTGAACCTAACTTCCTAAAATAATTTGCCTATTGGAAAGATGTCCATGGGATGCTCAGATAGCATAGCCACCAAAGTCACTTTGGAATTTTCAACTGATATCATAACAAAACAATTTTGAAGAGACAGGCTGCCAAGCAACCTTAGAAAGTAGCACTGCCAGGGATCCAGATAATATCAAGGTGACATTTGTAAGTACAGAAAAAGTAGTACAATGAGTTCACATATTAACCACTTATGAAAAGAATGTTGTGATGTTGCATTTCCAACCTCCAAACAAATTCAAAAAAGTAAGTAAGCCCAATTATTGTAAAATAAATCAGATCACTACCATATATTATTATAATGTAGAGATAATGAGGGATAATAAAAATAGCTTATCATATTTCTATCTTGTTCATCTCAAACTAGGTAGATTATCTCTAAGTTCCATCAACTTATCCCACCATTCATTCATTGGTTCTCATTCTTTCTTCTGCCTGGAATTATTCACACTTTCCCTTTTCTATTATATACAACAAGATGGCTCTCAGACAATTGGGAACAGCTAGGGATTAGAAAAAAACAGAACCAAGTGGTAAATCAAAAGGGCAATTGTTCAGGTCAGGTTCTAGGCACGGGTAGGAAACTCAATAAAAATAATCTTGAGTAAAAAATTTATACTAAATAGAAATAGAGGTAAGAAGACAAGTTTAGGTAGGAGGAAGGATTAGGGATGACCAGAGAGTTGGTTCAGAAACATAATCAAGGAAGTCCAGAAGAAAACTACAGTAAGGACAAATGGACTTGAAGTTTACACATCAAGAGTGCAGATTCTCCCTTTGTAAATTCCCTGTATGGGCCTGGCAAATTCCAAAGAGTAAATTTTGTTGAGGCCTGCCTCTTACTTATGCTGAGGGACTTGATAAGCATTCTATTTAATTTTTTTTTCCTAGTAGTTTTGACAATTTTCTTTCTCTGATATATCATAAGATGCTCTCACATTCCAGACGCCTGACAAACAATGGTAGGATAACCCTTATGCAAGAAATGCTTTGCAGTTGTGTTAAAGAACATGGGCCTACAGGAAGACTAATTCTGCTACTTAGACTTGGAAAACTATTTTCCATTGGAATATTAAACTTAAAAAGAAATTTTTCTCATAATTACTGTACTGGAAATTATAGTTATTATTTAGTAGACTCAATATAGTGATTCTGAAATTAAACATCGTATCTTAAACTTCTGGCAAAAAAAATGGTGAGACATTTATTATCTTCTTCCTCAAATTAACTATAACAGAAATGCTATTTGAGAACTACCCTTCTTGTCAGATTATAGTAAAAGTGATTCCACATTCTGTGAAGCTTTTAGAGTCTGATTTGTGTTACTATGACATATAGGCTGGGGGAGGTGTTGGAGAGGTGGCTATAATTTCAAGGATGCTTCTGACCTTGAATTATTCTTTTTTATTCTACTTCTGGCCAGCACTGCATCTTCAAAATTTGAAACTGGGCCAAATACATGAATTAACAAAAATATACCAAAAGCCAAAATGCACTCACACCAAGCATCCATGAGATGGTAACTTTTTTCCAATTGAGGGAAATCATCTTGCTGGTTCTTCTCACCCTCTTTCATTTTCATTTCTCTACCTGCCTCCTGAACAAATCATCTCTTCTTAGCTCCTATTCCTAAAAGTACATATCAAAACACACTTGTCCAAGAAAGAGATTGTTAAAAAAAGTAAAATGATCTGCCTACTTTACGACACTCTGAGCTCTAGATGAAGCCACACTACTAGAAAAAGAAAAAGAAAACAAAAATGTATACAACAATAATATGTACAAGAAACAAAGATATGGTCACAACCTCAAACCATAGTGAGCATTGATTTATATAGCAACATCTGAACATGTCAAGGGATCTATGCTTGCATAGATTTTGAGAAAGATTCAGATATCCCTGCAATCAAAATAGGTCACTCTCCTAGTTTCTACAGACAACACTGTTCAGTATGGTGGTGCTTCTTGACTTGGGTGAGCTGGAAGAGAACAGAGTAATGCCTTAGAGGGAATTGAGATAGGTGAGATGAACCAACGAGCTGAGAAGTAGCAGAGCTAGAACTTAAACCAAGTTCTGTCTGGTACTGGGTATACATTCCTTCCACTTAAAAAGAAAATGGAAATTGGATGCAAGTGTCATCTTTTAGTTTCTATTTAGGTTATTAATGGCTGAGTTTTCACATATAGAAAACTGACTTTTGCCTGCTGAATGTCTAACTCTTTAGTTGTCTACCTCTTAAATGTGTTTAACTCTGCTTAACTCTTTAAAATGGTGTTACGAATGATGGCGGTGATTATGATGGTGGTGGTGATGATAACGAGGTGACAGTTAATAAGACTATGTTCACATATTTTATTGAGATTGTAAAATCTATCTTTTTGTTTAATATACAATTCAACAAGGTAGATATTACTATTGTTTTCCACTTTGTGGATGAAAAAAGTAAGGCCTTATAAAGATTACATATCTTTCTAGGATCATACAACAACTAAATGGCAGAGCAACTTCCTGATCTCAAGTCAACCTGACACCAAAAAGCATCTTTCTTAACACTATGTTAGGCTTCTACTTGCAGGTAAACCTTCGTTACTCTGATGCAAATAAGGGTTCATCTTATCCATTCAAGCTACCTAAAATTTATGTTGTCACCTCATATCTCAAAAGTCTTTACTAATTCCATTATGTTGGAAGAATTAAGAATAAATCCTATAGTTTTATTCTTAAGATATTGCACAATCTAAACTTGGCCTTTCTCTCCCTTTGATCCCATTGTATATACCTTCTGATACAGTCAAATGACCCTTTCACTGTTTCCTCAGGGCACTGTGCACACTTTTAGCTTGGCAGTTTTTCCTTACACCTTGTATTTTATCCTGAATAGTCTCTATTCTTGTTTTAAAATACTACACAGTCTTAATAATCTAGTTTTATAATCCCTCCCTTCCAAGAATTTTCATAGGCTAATCCATCCTATTATTCCACCCCTGAAATTACAGCATTTAATATCTCTGTTACTCTTTAGTTCCACTTAACTTCATAGAGCCTCAGGAATTATAAACATCTTATAGTGTTATTTAACTTTAAGAAATATATAAAAATTCAATTCATTTTTCAATTATAACCTGATTGAGGTTGGGGACACTGTTTTATGTATCTAGTCTTCCCTGTAGCATCTAGCACTATGGCTTTTTCCAGTGAATGAAGCATAATGATTTGTTGATTTAATTTTATATACAGAATATATGAGTTCAGAATTTGTAGGAAAAAAAATCTGTATTTTCAAATTTATATTTGTTAAAAGGTAAATATAACATTGCATTTGCTTAATTTTAGCAGCAAATTAATTTTGAAAAGAAAAACAGGTTATTAAGATTGTGATTATATTATATCATTATAATATTTGTAGCAGACGGCTTCTGGCATGGCTTCAAATAATCCCTTACTCTAGATATTCATGTCCTATGCACTTCTCTTCCCCTTAAGTATGGGCTAGATATGGTGTCTTGTTTCTAATGAATAGAATATGGTAAACGCAATATGATGTCACATCGGTGATTCATTTATATAAGACTGTGACTTTCATTTTGCTGGTAGACTTGCTCGCTTGCTGGCTTTGATGAAACAAACTGTCATGTCATGTCATAGAGGCCCATGGGGCAAGGAACTGAGGTCAGCCTCTACCAATTGCCAGGAATGAAATGAAGCCCTCAGTCCAACAGTCTACAAAGAATTGAATCTTCCTAAAAGACAGGTCAGTAAGCTTGGAAGTGGGTCCTTCCGCAGGTGATTTATAGATGAGAACCCAGCCCTTGACTACAGTATTGCCAGAGACTCTGAAGCAGAGGATTCAGCTAATCTCTTCCTGCGCTCTTCGCCCACAGTAACAGAAATGATACATGTGTTGTTGTTTTAAGTCATTAAGTTTTGAGATATCTTATTCATTAAACAACTTTATTTCTTTCACATATATTTGCATGGCTTAACTTCCATAAAACCTATAACTGAAACTTTTAAATCTTGATTTGTTGCAGTCCATATTCTCTGCCTGAGCAAGAGTATTATCAGCCATATATTTTGATTCTGAGTAAAACTGAGAAGAGTTTATACCTGTTATATCTCATTTCAAAGTTACAAAAATGCTGTGAGGTAGATTGATAAGGGGAGACAGATGTCTATATTATTGCCATTTTTAGAAGACACTAACACTAATAAAGGGTTAAGGTGTATAGAAAAGAATGAACCATATGTCTATAAAGTGAAGGTGAAGGTGAAATTATATTTTAAGGTATTCACATCCTATGAGCAACTGCCTCTTTCACAAATGTTTTTGGCTTCTCCTACTCATTAATGGAAAAATATACAGAAAGAAAATGGACTATAATTGTGTGTGTGTGCACATGTGTGCACATGTGTGCACATATGTATAGCTAAAACAGCATCATCATCGTTTTATTTGAGAATATTGCACTTCCCCTAAGTGTAAGCATCTAGCCTTCCACTCTCCAGGGAACTGAAAGAATCAAACCATTTGCAGCATGATAGGCTGGGTGAAATTTGAGATTCCCACAAATGATTTGTTCTCCTGAGACTAACCCAGCATTGTTGCAGATAAAGGCTGAAATGAAATATCTGCCCCTCCCTGGGTAACTATGTAAAATCACAGAGGAGTGCCAAGGAAGACTTTGTAGTTTTCCCCAGCATTTGTTTTCACAACTTTTTGTGCCACTGAGCAAATATTTAACACAGAGAAAAATAACAGCAATTTGTCCTAACTAGTAAGAAACTCAACATGTGATGCTAAGTTATACTAGCTTTCTGGAGACTCAACATATTGAGTTAATAATGTGTGTGTGTGTGTGTGTGTGTGTGTGTGTTCTTACACACTTAAATCAACAAAGAGTATATAACCTCAATTTAGGTATTTATAAAAAATGCCAGAAAAAAGTATTAAAACTAAAAAAATATTAAATGCAGCATATATGTATATGTATGTATATATGTGTGTATATACAGAAAATATATAAACAAATTATGTGTGTGTGTGTGTGTGTGTATATCTCCAATATGTTTTTTTTTAAGATTTTTGTTTATTTATTTGTCAGAGAGAGAGGCAGAGACAGAGCACAAGCAGGGGGAGGGGCAGGCAGAGGGAGAAGCAAGCTCCCCGCTGAGCAAGGAGCCCAACGCAGCACTCGATCCCAGGACTCTGGGATCATGACCTGAGCCAAAGGCAGACGCCTAACCAACTGAGCCATGCAGGCGTCACTCCAGTATGTTTTTTAACCAATAGTTCATTTATTAATCCAGACATCATTGCTGGGGCTAAATATGATCAAGAAATGACAAAGCTCTCTGGAACCTTCAAGGACTCCTTAAGCACTAAGTAATGAGGAATCAGTACTAGTGTGGAGCTGGCCATGTGAGATATGGGCAGACACGATGTACTTCTTGGGTCTTACATTAAAGGGCTCAAACCCAACAGTATCATTCCCTTTCAGCATTATTTCTTACTCTTTGTCCTGGAAAAACTGTTTCTAAAATAATAACCACCTCCCCATCTACCTCCCCCCAAAAATTATATGTTTAAGTCAGATTTCATGCTTTATTTCTTTGTTTTTTCTTATGTTAAGGGTAGGACCTATAACATATGTGTTTTCTACATTGGATCATGCCCTAAATTATTCATTCAGCAATTACTTTATACCTTCTCCAGTACTTAGAGAGCCTTTCAGAGGGACAGCAGTCAAATTTGGGAAGGTGGTTTTGTCAGTACTTAAAACAGTAGCCATTATGCTGAGAATTTTCTACTTTACACCCTACTCAGAAAATGATTAAAATAATTAAATTCTGGATTGGACCTCAATTTCTTACTTACTGCCTGAATTATGATAATCCCTGCAGCTAGCTATACCTTCATTTTATGGGAGAAATAGTTCCTACAAATGATCAATTTTTGTACATCGTCTCATAATTTATTGCTCTGTGAAAATCTACTCTTTGGAATAATTTCTTTTGGAAATTCTATCTGATGAATAATTATTTTCAACTTATTTTGTGTTTAATGATCTATGTATTAGGGGACTCTAGCTACTATACAAACAAATCCTCACATATGTTAGTTTTAACGAAATAAAAGAGTAACCTCTTACTTAGGTAAGGGTCTGACGTAGGTGTTTCTTGTTTGCAGGCAGCTCTCCCCTGTGGGTTGTGACCCAGAGACCCAGTATTCTTGTACTTCTTGGTTCCACCTTCCCCTACTGACTTGTGAGTTCTGTCTGAATGCCAGTCAGTGGCTGATATGAGAAACAGGGAAGAAGGTATACCTCCATTCCACTCCTAGCCACATGGTTACCCCTGAATACAAGGGAACTGGGAAATATCTCCAGCTGTGCATCTGCTTCCTGCCACAGCTCGTTAGGGAAAGAAAAATATGGGATGGGAAATACAAATATTTGAAAGTCACTAGCTCTCTCTGTTTTTAAACTTCATCCCACAAACATGAGTATTCAATTGTATACATTCTTATACTGGATTATACTTAATTTTCTTGGTGCTTGATGGTTTCTGTAGGAAATTACAAGCAGCTATAAGGCAGGAACCATGATTTACTCAAGGTACCTCATACAGTCTGGGGCTTGCTGAAGGCACTTTCCATTACTGATAGAGAAGCCCCACCCTTCTAATCCTTTGTACTCACACCGTGTACCTAGGCTTCAATGGCAAGTGGCAGCTAACAAGTTATTCTCTCCATTCTAACGAGAGAGTTGTATTCTCCTCAAAAACCTTGAGTTTACCCATGGTAGTCTTCAAGTATTCTGGCTAATAACTCCACAGCTCCTAGAATTCCAAGACAAAATTGCCATAAGCATGTGCTCAAGTTGTCAAAGTATAGGAATGGCACACAAAGTCTTTGTGCTTGTAGTAGGTGTAGTTTGGTTTGGTTTTGTCTTCTAATGAAATATGTGCATAAATAAGGCAAAGGGAAGTTTCTGCATTATGATCATAATGTTACTAACAAACATACTTTGCATTTTCATAGTGTTTGTAGAGTGTTTTTTACTTTCAAGGCACTTCCATGGTGTTTATTATATTTACTTTTTAAAACTATCTGGTGCTATAGGAAAATGTGTATTATTATCTCCAATATAGTATGAAGACATTTTAGCCCAGTGTGGACAAGTTAATTTCTCATATTAATATAAATTAGTGCTGACACTAATACTAGAATGATGTTTTTGGGTTCACGAACTACTTGTTTTTCGCAAAATGCAACAAATTATGAGCTCTTTGACAGTAGGGTTATATGTGCTTCAATTTTCATTACCTATTTGTACTTTGAAAAAACATGTTTTAATTAAAGAACCTATGTGTATGCGGACAGTGGTGTTAGTGATTACAGTTTAGCATGTCTACCACCCATTTGATTTTTCACCTTTCCCCTCATGGGCACCCAGAACACATCTCCTCTTGAATTACTTTAACAGGTCCAAGGAGGACATGAATTACAATACTGTGAATATATCCAGTGTTATTTATAACACAGAATTTTCTTGCTGCACTATGGGATGGTTCCTAGATTTTTTTTCTCTTGACCTGAATGCTAAGATCAGGAATGTGTCCTAAATATTTTAGTACCCTTTAGAACTTTATTATAAAAGTATAATCAAATTGGGAAGTTTTCTCTCTTCTTAAATTGCAATGATTTTTTTTGCTTAATGAGTGCCATGTGTTTACTCTTCCTTTGTGAAGTAAGACTTATCTTTAATGTTCTAATTTTAAATTGAGTTTCAAGAGAGCCTCAGCTTGTTAATTAGTCTTCCAGGATTCAGTGGTCAAGGTTGTATTCCCTCAAGCCAATCCCTTCACCATTTTAGAAGCAGCAGTTGTATTCTCCTCTCAGCCTTCATTTTCCAGACTAAGAGTCCCTAACTCTTTAGACTGTTCCTCTGAGGATATGTTACACACATAAATCAGGTTTCCAAGGAAGCTAAAAGAGGTAATTATTATTTGCATTTTGGGCATTTAAAAACTCAAAGCTCAGAGGTGAGGATACTTAATTCTAGCTACTTCACCAAATTATAAATTTCTCTTGGGAGCACAGTTCCTTCTGTTTGTTTTATCTACATCTTTACTCCTTAAGATTCTGGCGATACAACCATACAAATAACCCTGACTCTAGGGTTCTTAATAAAAAATACATTAGGACCCACCAATTTACTAATCCCAACTCTAGTTTCTAGGTCCATTTTAGTCAAGGAAAGTACACTTGTACTATTATCTAGGGGATTATATTACCAAAAGAAGGAGAATTTTTGGAACACTGAGGTGACAAATTTCCTTTTGCCTTCTACATTACAAAAAAGTATTTTCATCTGAATTATATGGATCCACACCCACCTCTCTTAGGTTAATAGGTACAATTCAGGTATACTGAGAATAATCATCTTTCCCAACCTGAATGGTTTCCTATGGTTTAGTTGCTACCAAAGGACAAAGCAGAAATGCTTTTCAAGGTCTTTTTTAGAGTTTAAACCAAATTTAAACCATTTTTTTTTTCTTCTTTGGCCTGAAAGTTACATTTTAATTACAGTGCAATAATTTGAGGAAGACTGGTAATAGGGAAAACTTTTAGACCTTTTGTTCTTTAGTGCAGTCAAGGGAAACCTCATTAGAGAGGATTTTCTTAGTTAGCAGGGCTTCGAGGTTAATGAGCTGTGAGTGATAATATATAGTAGTAATCCCTCCTGGCAGTAACAGGTTGTATTTTATACATTCCTTAATCTCAATAGGAAAGGAGGTGATGGGAGAGGGTGAGAAGGAAACCAATTTAAGGGGCCTGGGGATGTTCCAAAAATCCCACTCCTGGTATGAATCATAATTGAAAACTTCACATATTTAAACCTGAGAAGCTGAAAGATGAGTGGGTAAAAAACATTTCTCCATAAACTGATTTTGGTGACAAAATGGTGTCCTGCTGTGATTCCAAAGATGCACTGAATGAGGTTCCCCAAATCTGGCATCACCAAGGCTAATTTCCTTTTGATGTCACAAGAAAGAGCCAGCAAAGTTTAGAGTCATATATCTTGGATCAGTTTGATAGAGATGATGGACAATGAAACTAGAAGAGGGCAGTGTTAATAAGGGGATGTCCCGAGCTGAACGCAATTTTGGCGGTACGATTTATATGACATAATTCCGCAGTGGGTTAGCTCTGAAATGGACTGAGATGCTTCATCCGGTGGCCTTATTTTCAGAGTCAGTATAGTGGTCCTTAAGAACTTTTTATGCTCATCCTATTTGGCACTTTCTTTGTGTTGGGAACCCTCTAGAAATCAATTCAGTTCACACCTTAAGTTTAAAGAGACAGAACTGCCTTTCCGAGCAAGGTTCAGATTTCAATTGGCTGAGCCACAACGTCATCATATTTGTGTGACATTAGATGCCTTTATGAAAAGAAAGCAAAGGAAAGAAGGAAGAAGGAAGTTCCCCTTCTCCTCCTTTGCTAGGTTCGCTTTCATAGGTTTGCATTTTAGAACTGCCATCAATTATTTATACTTTCAAAGAAATAAAGTTCAAAATCCTTGTCCTGACATTCAAGGTGATCCATGATTTGATACTAATTGTTCCATTTTATTTCCCATTTCTTTCCTTTGTTAGAAACAAGCTAGAATACTGATTTTCTCCCAAACATACAAAGCCCTTTTCCACCTTCACTCATTAGGTTACTGTTGCCTGGAATATTCTCCTTCACTTCTAGTTATCTGCCTCCTATTCTTTAGGATCTAGTCTAAAAATAATCAATCAATAAAATAAACCAATATACTTACATTCTCATGAAATCTTCCTTATAATTCTATTTAGAAAAAAGAGAAAAAAATTCTCCCTTCATTATCTCATGAAGTACTCTTCTTGTGGATACGTATGAAGATATTTTGGGGAAAAAATTGAAAGTGCTTAATGAGTCAAAGGCACTTCTCAACTTACTGGTGTTAAAGCTCCTTTTTCATAAAATAAATGGTATTTTAACACTGAAAACTTAAAAAAAATCATCTTAGAACAAAAGACAAATTTATGATTCCCATAGATTTTATATCATGAAAAAACAAACGTATCTTCCTTCCTTTCTTCTTTCCTTACTTATTTTATTAAATTTTATTCATTTGTTCGTTCATTGATTTTACCATGAATGTATGAAGATTTAACTACTCTCCAGTCTCCTGCAAGATTCTTGGATGAGTTTCTTAGAGAAGAAAATTTATCAAGCTGAGAAATTACTGAGAACATTATCAGTGTTTCTCTCCCTTGGTATGTCTTGGAGAAACCCTGCCAAATACTTCTTCAAATATTTGAAGCCCCTTGTTGAGGCTTCACATTGACAGAAAATTCCTTTTTTTGTATATTTCTAAGAATGTGATAAGACAAAAGCTTTTTTTTTTTTTTCCAGCCCACGGCTAGACACAAGAGACACCAAGAACACTCTATAGATTGAAATGCATGCCTACTTTGCTTTACTCAAGGAGACTAGTGAGTATCAGGGTCTGTCAGGGCCCTCTATCCTGCACTCCAGCTACTCTTACTCAAATCTCCGGAATGCAGGGCTGAGCCTGACTATGCTATGCTTCTTTATCTTTCTAAGACCTAAATTACAAAATCAATTGCTGGTCTTCTACCATTTACTTGAAGTAGCTCTTCTCTTTCAAACCATAGAAAACCTTCTTTATAACACTCAAGAGTTTATATTAACTCTGAGTTATTATCTCTGTTTTTCCATGTTGATTTGGGACTTTTGGTGATTTCTAAGACACACCTGTAAGTGACTGCTTCAGCAGGAGTTGGATCGATGACTTAGTCATTTAATTTTACAACCTTTCTTTTGTGTTCTCAGTATTTCCTGGGTCAGGATTTAATTGGGAGAATAGGCATTGATTGTTCCTTTGAAAGGAAAATTATAGATCAATAGAAAGTATATATATATATATGCCATTTTTCTACAGTTTTTAATGGGATACAGTTTTTGAGATGAAAATCTGGATGGTTAGGGCAATTTCTTCCTTTTTCCTCACAGTCATAATTTTGACCTTTTTGGTGCTCAAGAATAAAAGAAAAAGGTTTAGTACGCTTAAATTAAATAACATATTCTACACAAATCTTACATTCTTGATTTAGAAGAATCTCTCTTTAAGAGAGGGACATTTTGGCAATGGGATAGAATTTTGTTACCATTGCAGGCATGTCCTTAAAGAATTCTTATTCCTTCAACCACTCTTGGATAAAGTAGTTACCTAGCATTTTATAAGAAAAAATTTAAAAATAAGTTCCAGAACACTTCCTAGCAGTTAATGTTAATAAGATCTTGCTCCTTCAGTAGATCAACAGAATATTTTACAGGGTACTGTATATTGCTGAGCACACTGAGAGTAACTGCTAGAAGCCACACTTCACCAGAACTCAAAAGACTGGTAAGTACAAAACAGAAGAGATAAAGACATGTATGAAGCTTCCACATGACCTTAAAAACTGTGTATGTTCTACCTATAATCCTTTTCTTTAGATTCCTGTATCTGTTGCCATGCCTTTTATCATAAATAAAATCTCGTAGATACTCTATACACGATATATTTTTTTCTTTTATTCATTGATTAAGTTTGAATACTGATCTTGATGTCACCTTAACTTGAAGTATAAGAACAAATATGGTTGGAAAAGGGAAGGATGCCAAGGGTGAGCCCATTGTGCTATTGGTTCTGGGCCAAATGCTTCAGGTTTATCTTAAGCCTTTTCCCCCTCCAGTGGCAATAAAACTATTACCAGAGTGGTTTTCTTAGACATAGAGGAAATGAACCTATAACATTTCTTGAAATTAATCCATTCCCAAATTTTGTTGTATTTACTTTACTTAAATTACCAGCATTAACAATTAATCTGTTCCCAAATGCCATTTGGAATCATGTCACTAAGTTTTCTGGATTAATTCTAATTTTATTTTATGTATTTGTTTTTGAAAATACTGCTAACACTGTATATAATGAACTATTAACGTAGAATTACTTGAGTTCTCTTTGATTCAATCCTCTTATTTACAAAGTGTCCATCTATTCTGTTCTAAATCACTTACCAGGTACTACAGCGAAGTAAAAGAAATGTTAAATGTAATGATTATTGCTAAAGAAAGAGATCTGGTCTTGAGTCCGGGTTTTAGAAAGGATTTCTCCTTCCCATGCTCGACTCATACTAACCCATAATCAATTCCTTTCATCCTGCTCTCCAGAATATATTTCCATTTCTGTTACTTCTCTACAGCTCTATCACTGCCATGCTCATTCGCACCACTAACACTCTTTGCCAGGACAAAATAAATAGTTTCCTGAATGTCCTACTTTATCCTATATCTGCCTTCTCTGCCCTATAGTATTTGTGTACCCAAATAACCAGTCATCTTTAGAAATTTTCAAAATAGATCATGGTCTCCCAGTGCCTTAAACTTTCCAGTCATTTAAATTAAAATCCTAACTCCATTCTTAGGCTCCATGATTGTTCTTCTGACCTCATAGCCTATAATATTGCCACTTAGTATGCACAGTGTCACTTCGGAGCAAGTCAGAATCTCTGGGATGAGGCCCAGGAATTGATGCATTAATAAGTCCTCCATGTGATCCTGATGCATGCTAGAATTTGGGATCATTGTCCCATAACCTTTTTTCCCTTGTTGGGTATGCTCCAACCCTACAGGATTTCTTTCTTCTCTTTGAACCAGTGAATCCAATTCTGTTTCTTTAACCCTCTATCTGCTTGGAATGTATCTACCCCTGAACTTTGCATGGCTTTCTCCTTGTCAGTCAGGTGCCTACTAAATGCTATGCCTTCAGAAATGTTCCCCTGACTATGCTATCCAACACTGTTCTCCTCATCCCTCTCTTCTACATTAAGTTCTTGTTTTCTTTCTTTTTTTTAAGTTTTTACTTAAATTCCAGTAAGTTAACGTACAGTGTAATATTAGTTTCAGGTGTACAATACAGTAATTCAACATTTCCATACAACACCTGGTGCTCATCACAACAAATGAACTCCTTAATCCCCGTCATCTATTTAACCCCTCCACCCACCCACCTCCCTTCTGGTAAATCAGTTTGTTCTGTCTATAGTTAAGAGTCTGATTCTTGGTTTGCCTCTCCCCCCCCAAAATATGGAATGCTTCATGAATTTGCATGTCATCTTTGCACATGGGCCATGCTAATCTCTGTATCATTC
The DNA here is from genome assembly GCF_023065955.2 of Ursus arctos. Classification (NCBI taxonomy): domain Eukaryota; kingdom Metazoa; phylum Chordata; class Mammalia; order Carnivora; family Ursidae; genus Ursus; species Ursus arctos. The sequence goes on along the minus strand of NW_026622841.1, from coordinate 30,946,799 downwards.
CAATTTTAGTGTATGTGCTGCCAAATCGAGCATGGTTCTTGTTTTCTTAATAATGCTTACTACTAATTCGTCTTGTTTCTTTGTTTATGTATCAGTCGTGATATTAGACTGGAACTGAGGTCCTAAAAATGAAAAAAAAACAAGATAGCCTAAAATGGGGTAAAATACTATATACAGCACTTGTAATAGAAGGTTAGAGAAAATTAGTTTGTACCTTGGGAGATTATTTCAGCTCCAGTGTATAAAATAAGTTTGAGAGGCCTAGAAAAGGGCTGTGTGATAGAAAGTTTGAGTGTGGAGGAGGCTGATGTGTTCTGGGTCTCACTCCTTTTATTAGGTAAGGACAGTCATTTTTTTTTTTTTTTTTTTTTTTTTATCCTCTGGCAGAGGATCCCACAGAATTCTCTTTGAGAGTTACTATGTGTTCCCTGCAGTGTGTGGGACTTTGGATTTATGTCTGAGAGAATCTCAAGTGTGAGAGATAAGCTGGTTATCTATTCTGACAGTGAAGCGAAAGAAAGGAAAGTGGTTGGCTGCCTTGGGCAATCTGTGCTCCTACACTTTGAAGAGGAAAAGGATGCATGATAAGCACTTCCTTTAGGCCACATGGTGTTCCCTTAAATCCCACCCAAAAGTTCTATGAGAAAAGGCAAAAGAACTTAGCAGAAAGAACCAAAAGGTCCTTGTGAATGGCCACAGGCTAAGGAAGATCCTTTGAACAACCAGATGTAAGAGAATTTATCAACCACATAAAGGGAAAAACAGGTCTCCCAAGAGTCTACTCGAGCAAGAGTCAATTTTACCAACCTGCCCAGCCAAGATAGAATGAACTATGTCACATTATTAGTCAGACAAGGACTCCACTCACCATTCTGCTTCTCCCTTTCTAGTTCTGATCCTGGAAGGATCAGCATAAGTCAAAGTTAACAAACTGGAAGAAGAATAAGCTATTCACAAGCCAGGGTCATGCAGATACCAGCTGCAGTGCAGATGATACTCTTCCTCCATTATGAAGGACTTGGCCTGCAGCCTACTGGGTTAGTAAAGAGGAGTAACCATAATATTGAATAAAATGTAGGCTTTGATACATACTGTATTTGGACTTACTAATTATCATAAGGTCTGATATATATATATATATATATATATATATATCTCGTCATGTTATCTTCAAACAGGCATAATTTTAGTTCTTCCTTTCTGATTTGCATCCCCCCCTTTTTTTTTCTTGCCTAGTTGTTCTAGCTAGGACATCCAGTACTATATTGAATAAAAGTGGCAAGAGTGGCATCCTTGTCTTGTTCTTGAACTTCGAGGAAAGGCTTGTAACTTTGCACCACTGAGTCTGATGTTCGCTGTGGGCTTGTCATAAATGGTTTTTATTACATTGAAGTACAATCCTCCTATATGTTGTTGAGAGTTTTTATCATGAAAAGATGTTGATTTTTTCCAATACTTTTCCTACACCTATTGAAATGATCATATAATTTTTATTTTTCATTCTACTAATGCGATATATCACATCTATTGATTTATGTATATTGAATCAGCCTTGCATCCCAGGGCTAAATCCCACTCGATCATACTGTATGATCCTTTTAATGTACTCTTGAATTTAGTTTGTTAGTATCTATGTTCATCAGGAATATTGGCCTATAATTTTATTTTCTTCTAAGTGTCCTTGTCTGACTTCTGAATATATATTGGAAGGAAACAAAAATTAGTGTCCTGAAGAGATATTTGTACTCCAATACCTATTGGTATATTCTAAATGTCCTCCCATAGTTAAATGCATTAAAAAATGTGAGACACACACACACACACACACACACACACACACACACACACAGAGGAATGTTATTCAGCCATAAAAAAGCAGAAAATCCTGCCCTTTGCAACAACATGGATGAAACTGGGGGGCATTATGATAAGTTAAGTAAGCCAGACAGAGAGACAAATGCAGCATGACATTACTTATATGTAGAATATTTTTAAAAATTATAATAATAAAGCCAATTTCATAGAACCAGAGAACAGAATGGTGGTTCCCACAGCTTGGGGGTGCGGGGAGAATAGGGAGATATGATAAGAGGGACTTTTATTATGTAGAAAGCACCCCAAATCATGGAAATTAACCTATATTTCACTCAAGATAAGAGACTATATTTAAAGGGACACAGTGAAATACAAATAGTTAATATGCTTTCCAATTACATTCTATGAGAATAGGACTTGTTCAACATATAGGTTGTACTTACTTTCTGCTCAGCCATATCACCTAGGAACAGGGATCTCATCTATTATTTTGTTCACTAAAGTATCCTTAGCACAAGATCATGTCAGCTATTAAGGAGAACTTAATAAATAGTAGTTAATGAATGAATAAATTAAAGAAAAAATTCAAAAAAGAAAATACAACTGGTAGACTGGGGTTAAATTACGACTCTACCATTATGTTACTGTCATAATTACTAAGCCTCAGTTAATTTCGTACTAGAAATTAAATAAAAGCACCTACCTCTGAGGTGATCATAGGAATAAAATAAAAAGTGTGTATAAAATGTTTAGTACAATATCTGATCCATAATTATTATATGACTATAATACTTTATTTTAGGAAATAAGACATCTACATGAATAATATTATGTTAAAACATAAAAGCAGTAAATCTCTTAGTGATTAAAAAGTGATGCCAGATTCAATTTCTGAACATTTCAAAATAGAATTTGTAGACTTGGAGCAGAGAACAGAGGTATTAGGAAGGAGACAAGAGAAACACCCCAGGTGTCTAGTAATGCTGTGTATATAACCATCAGAGTTCATACTTTTATCATCTCACACCTAATTAACTCATCAGCTTCCTAAGTGATCTTGATGTCAGCCCCTACCATTTTATTTTCTTCAAAATATTGCTTCAATAATGGCACTCCCATAACAAAATATTAACCACAAAAAAAAGCAAAAACAAAACAAACAAAAGCCAATCAAAAATGTCCCACAGAAAGACTCTGTACAGAACGAAGTCAAACGCCCTTTTGTTGGTGTTCTAGACCTACTGGAACAGGCAGAATGTCCAACTTCAAGTGTTAATATTCCTTATCAAGAACGTTCTTTGAGTCGTATTCATTTCTTTACCGCCCCTTGAATATACGACAAACATTGATCACTTGAAGTGTGTGTTCATTTTGTATTCTCTTCAGGGAAAGATCTTCTCCACTCTTCGCCTGTTCAAATTGCCTCCTTCTTCAGAGTTCAGCTCAAGTCATCCCTCCAGGGTTCACTCTCTCCTCCCTTTGAAAAGCCATTCCTCTAATTGGTTATAAAGCTCTTTTTCCATTTATCACATGCATTGGGACACCTTGTTCATTGTGCTTTTATATAATCATTTCATTCTTGTAGTTTTGTTATGTAGAGCTCATTATTAATTTTTTTACATATTTATTTTATAGCTATTATTAAGAAGAATATAAATGCTTTGATGATAGACACAATATCTTTTACTTCTGTGTATCCTGCCCAGCAACTAATACAATATTGTGCACATGATCTGTTTTATAGAATTCTGCTGTGATGTGGATATTGTGCATCCTGGTTGTTTAGAGTAGTGTCCATGTTAAAGCTGTCACTATGTCTTATCAAGGAGACTGATACCACCCACCCCTTGAAGCTTTGGATCACCTTAAGGAAAACCAGAGGAGATGTATGTTCCACAATCACCCCAGCCAGAGTAAGGAGCATCGTCTTAAAATATTGACTTATCCTGAATCAGTAATGAGAATATTTCTAACTGAAAAGGAGTTGAGTATTATTTGAATTTTTCTTTATAATTTAATTGGCTTGCAAGTATGAAGAAAAAATGGGAGTTCGACCAAAAAAAAAAAATTACACTGGTCACATAACCCCAAATAGGCTCTAAGATAGACAAGGGGGGATAAGAAGGGGTTCAGGTCATTTATAATACTTAGAATGAATTCTTTAAACATCTCTGATAGAACCAGTTGAAATAAATTTGGAAATAAAGTATAATATTACCACACAGTTGTATTGTTGGTGACAAGAGAGCTAAAAAAATACAGAAAAAATAACTGGCTGGTAATATTTTAAAGGGTAACCAATACTCACCAGCAGCTGCAGTAAGACATTAAGTAATAGAGCACAGTAATGTTAACTGCTCTCCTGGTAAGAGTGGTAAATGAAATAAACCTCAGCATCCAGGGTATCATTAATCTATAGTGAATAATGGCAGTGGTAGTGTAAGGAGATTAAAAAGGGCATTGTAAACATTTGTGGCTGTATAATATACAAATTAAAAATGTGAGAACGCTTGCAGCTGCATAATCTACAAATTAAAAAGTGTAATAGCATGGCATTAATTACTGGCTGATCAATTCCCCCATAATTGCTGGCATGTAGATGAACAATTATAGGTCCGAAATGTTATTTGAGAAAGAGACATTGACCTTGGAACTGTAAGGAATGATACTCTGTTATAAGGTAATACAGGATCCTATCAAACTCAGTTCCAATATTTGTAGCAGCCGCCAGCTCAGCACAGGGCTGTAATCACCACACTATTTCTTTCGATTATGGTGCCAGAGGGGTTACACATTGTTTTCTCTTTTTGAACGGAAACACCCAGTGACCTTCAGCCTTCGGAAAATGGGACCATCAGGCCTCATTTCCAAGTTCAAACAGTTTTAATAAAAATGAAATAGCAGGAGATAATGTACTTTACCCTTCTAGGCCAAAAGAACAGTTTAGAAAGTTGGAAAGACAAACTTCGTTCAGATGTGAACATTCCAACTGGGACTGTGGCTAAACGTTTCCAGACCAACCATTTTCAAGTTTACCACTGATAGTTAAGTAATCAAGGACTCAAATATTTGATTGATATTGGAAATCAGAACATTCACCTCTATTCATTTGCCCTCCTTAATAACAGATGACATAACAAAGCTATGGTCTTGTTGACAATTTACTGTTATGACAACCAAGAAGATAAGTGAATTGAGGTTCGGCAGAGCAGTTGCTATATCAGACATGTGGTTTCAACTGAAGCTAGCTCTGTGAGTGCCATTTCTGACACTGAATTGCAACTTCACATCCAGGAGTTACCAACACTCTCAATCCCCTTCATTCATTTACTACATGTGGCAATCTGGATTTTGCTCACTCTTCTTCTATTAAAATTGTCTTCATCCAGATCACAGTAAGTGCCAGCTCCAAAGGCCATTTTTCACACCTAATCTCATCTGACCTTCTTGTGGAATTGGACTCTACAAACCACTCCCTTTATCTAGAAACCCTTTTTTTTTGAGTTTTGTTGACCCTCCTTCATGGCTGCCTCAGTTTTTATACATTATTGGCTTCAGTGATACTAACATTATCAACTTCATTCCTCTTCTTTCCCTCCATTCTTTCCCAGTGCAGTTCCATCTACTCCTAACATATCTGAGGGCTAAATCTCTGGTCCAGACCTCTCTAGGCCTCACAGTCTACAGCCAAAACCCTACCAAGCATAAAGAAATGGAAGGCTCAGCCCCTCAGATCCTGCATGTGCACCCTCACACCAGACATGGAGTTAAAATTACCCCGTCTCCTGTTCCCCTGATTGTGACTGACAGCCACAGTGCCATGCCCACCCCATTTTTTAAGCTCCCATACCCCTCGTGCCAAGTCAGTCATCATCGCGTTTATATCGTCCTCTATTTTTTTCTTGAATCTTTCTCTATCATTCTATCGTTGTTCTCTTTGTCCTTTTTCCACTGTTTTTGTCATAGCTTCATAATTTCTTCCTCCTCCACTTTAAGTACTAACTGCCCACTACACACGTCTTTCAGCTCATTCCCTATAGGGCTATCCACAGCTATCACTGACCCACTTGTAACTTTTCAACTGCTCTGTATCTCTACTGAATAAAGCCAAGCCTTTCATCAAGACCTCTGATTCCTTCCATAAACTGGTCCCTGATTAATTCTCCAACTGCACATGCTACTGCTTTCTAATCTTGCATGTTTTATCCAACAACAATTAGTTACAATAATAAACTCTTTCAACAAGGCCAGCTTTATTAAACCTCCAGGCCTTTGCACATACTGTTCCCCCTGCCTGGATTCCCACTCCCTCCCCTGTCACCTTAAAGAGTTTTCATTGTCATTTTTCAAGGATCAATTTAGAGATAATTTTCCCTCAGAATCCTTCTTTGTCACCCTCAATAGAGCCATCCTTCTCTCATTTCCTTATCCCCACAGATACTTTCATTACACTTCTCAAAATGTGCTGTTTGTCTAAATGGCCATTCCCCCTCTCCTGTGTCTTTGTAAATGTGCTTCCTATCACAAAGCCTGACATCTGGTAGGCACTCAGTAATTTTTATTTTATGAATTGTACTGAAGTTGGTAAAACTGAAAGAAGTGCTTGAAAATTAGAAATAAAAAGGTAGACAAACCGCTCCTCCCTTAGAAGTACTTTGCTGATATTAAAGCAGTCCCAGTAAAGATAACAAAAATAATAATAGTAATATCACATACTAATACTAGTAATAGAGTAACTAGTCATAGTAATACAAATGTTAATTACTTCCTATGTACCAGATGTTGTGCTTCTTCTTTTTTTTTTCTTTTTTGGTATGAAGTATCCCATTTGAACTTGACAACAGATAAGATAACTGAAACTCTAAGTTAGAGAGTTTAAAAAAAAAAAAAAATCCTGTTCAGAATCACACTGTTAGAAAGTAGTAAAGCTAGGAGTCGGTCCATAGCTATCCAATTCCAGAGTCTGTTCTATTAACGATTAATAATCCCTCCCCCCTCAATCCCCTCTTCCCAGTACTAGTTAAATTATATTTTCATCGAACAGCTAATTTTTTTATTGAAAATACCAAAACAACATGTTATTTTCGATTTGTTTAGACCCAGAACATTTATGTCTGTATAGATATACTCCTAGCCTACAGATATTCTTTTAAAAAAATTCTAAATACCTTGAAAAGAGACTGACCTCAATGAAACTTCCATTTGAAGCATTTTAAACAATAACATATCACACATACACACCAAACAAATTTTCAAATAGTACCAGCTCTTTCTCCCAAAGTAATATTCATCAATTTCTCCACTTGACTGTTCCATCTATTCAATACAATTATGGAGACTTGAAATACACAATAGATATTGATTCAGTTTCTCATATGAGACCATTTAAAAATAAGAACTTGGGAGGACATTTTGAGTGAAACCATTTACATAAAAAATAAAATCCTGGCATATAGCTTGAGGTCAGTCTTAAAAGAAGCCATAAAACATATAAAATTAAAGAAGCATTTTCAGGAACTTTTAATAGACTTTCCCCTTTGTGCTAATCAAAATAATTAGCATTTCTATTATTCCTTTGGAATCTCACTATAGAACTCTTTGCTAAAAAAGAAATTCAGTGGTTTAAAAAATGATTAGCATTTATATTATTACAGGGGCAACACATTAGAACATTATTTCCTACAAATTAGAATTCAGAGTTATGAAGGCTAGCATTTCTACCACTATGCTGGAAGTTTATGTAAACTTACTCACCATGGAAAGGAATCCACTGTGGAGTTCATGACACTGGACCTACAGAAGAAAAGAAAAATGGAAAAGCAAAAGTGAGAAAAGAGTGCTTTTAAAGTATCAAAATGAACTTGTTATAAGGTGCACTACCTACAGACTAGCCTTCAGTGAACCCTCAGTATGGCCCCAGAACGTAGTTCTATGGGACCAGCTGCACAATCTTGCTTCTGCTCTAGAGAAACAGAGCATTAATAAATCTAAAGAGCAGGAGAGGAAGAATGTCAGACTTCCAGTTCTTTATTGATTTCTCCACGGGAAATATTTTAAAGAGAAAAAAAGGTCAAATTTAGAAAAATAATGTGTTGTTTAAAAAAATCATCAGGTAATCTGATTATTATAATTAAATACTTTTTATTAAAAAAATCTGTTTCAGTGAACAAACTAAGTCAGTTTGAGTGATACAGTGTAGATACAATTTCCATCAAGAAAATGACAGTTCTTCATTTCCAAGGCATCTTTGCTTTTGATTTGCTTAGTCTTTTAATACATTAGAAACACTTAGAAACGTCTCTATAAGGTTTTCTAGTACCTCTCCATGTTCCTTTACATTAATCAGGTCACCAGAGAAAGGCCCAGACTATTCTTCTTTCCCTGCCCTTAACCAACTAAGATGCAAAGAGAAGGTGCATGGACAAGAATGGATCAGGGTCAAGGTCACTGAATGGAACAAAGTATCAGAGTTACAGTCTGTCTCTCTTTTGGGGTACCGTCCTCTAGCTTCCTTTTTCAACTACCCTAAATCAGGGCAACATGGGAGAAGCCTTCACCTGCTTCGGCAATAGGGAATATGAGAAAGATCTGGGAGAGGCTGCCTGTGCTAGGGTCATAACGAACTCTTTTATCCCCCCAAAATTGTTCTCTTCCCCTCTTTTGATTTTTTTAAAATCACTTTTTGTTTTGAAATAATTTTAGACTCATAAGAAGTTGCAAAAATAGTACAGAGAGTTCCCAAACTTCCCATGATGCAACATCTCATATAACCAGAATACATTATTGAAGCCAAAAAACTGGTTATTGGTATAATACTATTAACTAAACTATAGATCTTATTTGGAGTTCACCAGGACTTACATGCATAAACTTTCTGGGTGGGTATAGTTCTACAAAATTTTATCACATGATAAATTTGTATAATCACCACCACTATCAGGAAAGTAAAGTGTTCCATTTTGTCTTTCTTTTTTTTTTTCCTGAGATTTATTCATTTGAGAGAGAGAGCAAGCAGGGGTGGGGGGAAGGGTAGAGGGAGAGAGAATTTCAAGCAGACTCTGCATTAAGGGTGGAAGGGGGGAGGGGGCTCAATCTCACAACCCTGAGATCATGACCTGAGCCAAAACCAAGAGTCAGACACTAACCAACTAAGCCACCCAGGTGTCCTTAAAATGTTCCATTTCTATCACAGAAAAGAAACACCCTCTAGTTACCTATTAAAAGTCAAATTCTTCCCCAACCTTAACCTTAGTAACCATTGTTGTAATATAGTATTCCCTTCATTTCTCCCTCCCGTCATTTCTTTTTTCCTTTATTCTTTCCAGGCCACCAAAATCTTTTCCCAGGTTGTTAAATGGTCTCTCCATTGTCTTTTGTCTTGTCTTCCACCAAGCTAATTCCCACACTGCAATGTGATAGAACTATTTAAAATACATGTGATCCTGTCATACCACTATTTTATACCCTCTTAGTGACATCTTCAAAGTTTCAGGAAAAATTGTGAATTCCATATTTTTTAAAGGATTTTATTTATTTATTTATTTATTTATTTTAGAGAGTGAGAGAGCATGAGCAGGGGGAGGGGCAGAGGGAGAGAGACAAACTCAAGCAGACCTCAGGCAGAGCCCTATGTGGGACTCCACCTCACAACACTGAGATCACTACCTAGCTGAAAGTAAGAGTCAGATACTTAACCAACTGAGCTGCTCAGGTGCCTGCCCCTGAATTCCTATTTCTTCTCAATTTAGCCCTTCTCTACACCTCTTTCATGATCTCCTATTACCTTCTCCCTTTATATGCTGAATTCTAACCCTACAGAAGGTCTTCCATTTTCTCAGTTGGATTACATCCTCTCTGAACCTTCTATCTCTTGCACATGCCAACTACACTTCAAGGAACATGCTTCTCTCTCTCCTTTTATCTGAATGATTCCTAATCTTACTCAACTTCTACTTCTCAACTTCTATTTTATTTCCTCAAGAAATTGTTCTCTCACCCTCCAAGTTTGTGTTAGGTACCCCTTCCATCCACCCTCATAAGACCTTGTACCTTTCCTGCCATAACATTAATGAAACCCCATGTTCCAAGTGCCAATTTAATTGTCTGTATTCTTCATTTTGCTGTAAACCATAAGAGTGGGACTATAGCTAGCCCATTCATAATACTATCCCCAAAGTCTAATTCAGTGACTGAAACACAGAAGATGTTAATAAATGTTTGTTGAATGCATTAGTGAGGGATGTAGTCTGTCTAGTCCACAGATGGAATGGGCAATAACTATGGAAAAACATGTGGGACTAAAGTGCTGATATGATGGGCAATGGGGGACAAAGTTAACATTTTTCCCACCACTACATTTTTCCATGTGTTAATACTAATTATATATGTGGTGATAATCCTTTACAATTATGATCTCTGCTAGGTCACATTTTAGATCACCATCTCAAAATGTTGAATAAAAGCATACAGTATAATAATTCTTAAACTGCCTGCACCCAATTTCCTGTTGTGAAGGAACACCTCAATGAAGCTTACCTTCTCAACTGCTAGTATATTGACATCACATTTGTGCCAGGTTGGAACAGAATGAAATCCACATATTACTAAATTTGTGAACCCAGTCCTCATCCTCAATGTGAGTCAATAAAGTTAGAAAGCCTTTCACTTCGGAATACAAAACACCTCATTGCACATTTCATATTCCATATTTCTAGACCAACTTATTAGAGATGCGTACACCATTTGCTGTTGCTTTGTGACACTGGCAAATGCTTTTAAATCTTCTAAATGTTTTTTTTAAAATGTGTGAAATGTGTTCTTTTCAAGGACGTGAAAGTGAACTGAGGCCAAGTGGCAGTGGGCGTGTTGGCTATAAATCTACTCAATACATAAATATATGCATATTGAATTTTTCATCACTAGGCCGACTATAAAATATCTACCTTGTTGAATGTGTTATTTGTAATGTGCAAAGTTCGCTAAGAGAACCATAACTTTTGCATTCTTATTTTGTTCCGTGACATGCAAAAGTGAGTTTATTTTTCCAAAACATAAAACTAGACTTTTGTGAATATTATACCACACCAGATTAAGAGCTAGATGTAAAGAATATTTTAACTATTCAAGAATAGATTTTGGTATATTATTTTATGTTAATTGTAAAGATTTTTTTTTTATTTTTCAGCATGCTTAGAGTTTACCAAATTTTATTGTTCCTTTAATCTTCTGAATGAATGTAATAGATATGGTAATCATTTTTTTAAATATTTAATGTAAAAATGATCTATTTGCGCATGCTATACATCTATACTCCCCATTATACATGTCTGTATAAACGCTGAAATTTGTAATATTTAGACATTCAGTAGATGAACTGGTCTACTATGGTTACTTGCCACTTGACTCCTTATAAAAAGCAAAAAAAAAAAAAAAAAAAAAAGGCTCTTATTTCAGTTAAGCAGGTCTCCAAGAAGTTGTCTCCTCTTAAATAAGTAAAAAGATAAAAAAAATCAGTGAGGACAGAACTGTCCTTTGGAGAATGGACCTTGTCTTTAGGTTTTTGTAATCTACAACTGATTTAATAAGATTTATTATTTTTATGATTTATGACACACTACTTGTAGTTGAGAAATAATTCAGCATTATTCTGGACAGGATATGAAAAATGACTTTTTTTAGCCTTTAATAGAAGCTTATTCTGCTACTCTTTTAGGCAAAGAAATAAGACTGCTAATCTTAGGCACTATTTCTCTGCAGATGGTACTGGTCAGATCTCGTTCCTTTGGATGAAAATGTGAATTTTATACCTTTATTATAGTAAAAGGATTGAGCTGCAACTTAAAAAGGAGTATATGTTTCCAGGTAAATGGCAAACTGTTTGACTTCCACTCTGACTACAGTACTTGCTAGAAGCAGTTTTTTTCATAGTTGGATATGAAAAATAAGAAAGACTCAAAATGCATAAATTGTAGCAGATGCTTCCTTAACTTACCTTAGTGAAATAATTTTGATGGGTGGTTATGAATTTGTAAGTAATGTTTACTTCTGAAATGCCATAATTGCTTTTGGAACTATTTGAGGCATTTTGAATTGTATCTGTTTTTATTGTAATATGGAATTGTATTGCCATTTTATGAAGTGGCATCTTTTTGATGCATGGAAGTTCTGGATACATTTGTTATCCATCATGAGGAAACCAGATAAGTAAATATTACAACTATAACTGAAATGCTTCTTTTTTACATGAATAAATGAAAACCATTTTGAATCTGAAGGCAGAAACACTCTATCTGCAGACTGACAAATTGCGTATTTGTTTGGTTTCAAAAAACTAGTGTCTGGCTTCTATACTGTGACTGAGAGAAATGTCTGTCTCCTGCATGACAGAACCCCCGAGATGGAGGAGCTCTCTTCTTTGCAGAGGTGGAAGAGGTCAACTGAATGGACCGTAAAGAAAAAGGGCCCTTGTCTATACAATTACTTTTGAAAGGAGTAAGACCACACAGTCTTCCCATCTGAAATGTGGTAGCTTATCTATACAGCTACACTCCCAAATCCCTCTCAGTTCTCTAATATTTTCTATAAACATTTATTGAACACATAACTTTGTGTAAAATATCAAGAATTAGTTTGCTGTTAAGATTCTTTGACCACTTGTAACATAATTATGTGATCAATCTACCTTTAATATAACTCCCAAACATTGACCATGTAGAGTAATATACGTGTGTTTTAACCTAAAGATTAAACAGACAGACTTGGATTTCTAAATCACTAAAAGAGTGCAACTAGCCTTTGGAGAAAGAGCTACCTCACAGAAAACTGGTCAAGTGATTCAAATAATCAGGTGTTTAACTTCTGACATGTACTAGAAGTTAAAAGAGCTTTTCTGGGAGGCACACTTGAAATTAATTACAAGATAAGGATTATATCCAGTACAATGACTCGTTCTTGTTAAGGAATGTTTGGACAATATACAAAACAAGTCATATAATGCAGACATTTTTGTTGTCAGATAAGACGTGGATCGGGTAGATGACTGGCCACAGGGATAATTAAAGCAAAGGGAATGGAATACCTTTGAAGACAGAGAGACCATCTATACCAGTACTTCTCAAACTTCAATGTGGATATAAATCTCCTGGGGAATTGTGATAAAATCCAAACTCTGATTAGGAATTTCTTGGGTGGGACCCAAAACCATGTTTTTCCAACAAGCTCCTCAGTGATGCCAATGGCACTGGACTATTGACCACACTTAGAAAAGCAAGATTATAATGTTACAAAGAACCCAGTGAGGAGCGCAAAATGAGTTAAGTAAATTTGACATAGAAACTTTGTTCCATTTTCTTTGCTACTATTCCAGTGTCCATCCACAGTCAGAGTTTATCTCTGTATTGATGACAATATCAAATCCTTATTCTTCAAGTGCAATGGCATTATTACTTTACTTTTTCTTAGGCATGGCTTTATTCATTCATACAAAAACAGAAGATTAAAAACAATGTTATTACCATTTTCAAAAGGAGGATCAAAGAACTTATTACAAACTACATAGACCGGTAAAAACAATCTAACTTCCGGACACAATACTAGAAAATTATTAAAGAGCTGGCTTGTAAGTGCCTATGAAAAGGCAGGTCCCTCTGAGCATTTACTAAGCACAATCACGTTCCCATAGCCTACTTTTTTCTGGCAATAGATGTGACAGGTATAGATTTCCACAAGACATTTGACAATTTCTCTATCACTGAATTTAAGAAAAAACTTAAAAAATACAGATTAAATGCAAGAAAATTTGTTTTTTACCAATTATTATTTGAAAAACCATATAAAAATGAGGCTGATTAATTGACTGAGGTATGTTGGGTAGAAGTTTCTAAAATTAGACTAACGGGCTATGTCTGTTCAATTTTATTTAAAGTTTTGATAATGTATTAGATAATGATTATAATAAAGAAGACATTGGCATCAAAAATTTATATGGCACTGAGCTGTGAGAGATAGCAAAGAGATCAATAGGCTAAAGTAATAATTAATGTATTGAACTTACGTATAAATAACATCAATGAATGCTTTTGCCTGATAGTCCTTAAGGCCAATAATAAAGTTTAAATACATTAACACATAACAAATGCATAATTTTATGAGAAAAAATTACCAGGTTCTCAGGTCTTTGCTTCTAAAAATTAAGTATCACTCTTTATACAGTCTAAGACATGGAGTCAAGAAGTGTTTTATAGGTGAGCTGAAACTTGTCCAGAAAGTGCAGGTATTGGTAGACAGATGGAGAAAAGGGGCAAGTGACAGTGCTTGTTTAAATTAGTTAAAATTAAAAGGAATGTACTGAGGAAGGTTGTAGGATTGAAAATGTGCATGGTCTTTGTAGAAACATGCAAGAGACTATTCATGAAGAGGTGCAAAGGTTACACTGGAGTGAAACAAAACAGAGCATCTTGAAAAATTATAATATTGTCACATGTTTAATATCGCTTTTTGGATCTTAATTTCTTCCTGTACATGAATTATTTTCAAAATACAGCTAATAATTTTTACCAACTCATTAATATAAATCTTTAGTAAAAGAATAAGAATCTAAATGAATAAATGACATAGGATTTTTTTTTTTTCTTCTTCTTGAAGAGGTGCTTGTTAGACAGTAGAAGAGGATTCTTTGGTACTTCAGTCTCAGGGTCAAGGGCAGGGACTTGCAGTCCAGGAATCTCTTGCCTCACCATCCCGCAGATATGGAGATCATCATCACTCTGTTCACACTTGCCTGAGCCTTTTGACTTATTTCCAATTTCTCTCCATATCCTCACTTGTCCCACCTTGGCTTTCTTTGTTGAATATAAAGTAAACCGGATTAGGAGGACTGAAAGTGTGTGTGTGTGTGTGTGTGTGTGTGTGTGTGTGCTTGCGCACACACATGCACGCCTTCTGAATGAAGTACAGCTTCAAAGTCACAAATGGCACATTAGAAAAAAGAAATATAGTAAAATGAGTAAAATATATTCTCATTCACAATTTCCTAGAGGCCCCTTGGTTGTTAATTGAAACTTTTGTCTACTTTATTGAACAATAAAAGTGGCAGCAACTACTCCCAGGTGTCCTTCAGTATTAAAAAGAGGATAAAGGGTTCCTGGCAAAGGTGACAGAAATTAATGCAGTGAGCCCAGCTATCAAACATTCTGATATGTGAATTGCCTGATATTTCTATAATGCTGTCTTATGATTGGAAATGTTATTGCTTCTATTGAATCAATAGAAAATGTTAAAGCTCCACAGAACCCCAATTACAAACTAAAGCTGGAAGGTTAACATCTGGGAGCAGCAGAGATAGAAACAATCTCTATTGTCATACCTTCCTGACAAGTAAATGTCAGAAACATAACGCCTTCGCCTGGTCTCAGCACGGAGCACGTGTAAAAGAGTGATTGTAAGGCTGCCTCAAGTCAAATCGCCTGTCATCTCAGCTTTGACATGGAATTACTTTTGTTTTATGCATCTATTAACCTTGAACTATCAGCATTTGTTTTAATGTTCCAGGCTGAAGTGACCTAAGTGTTCTTCTCTCATGCAGAGGGGCTCTGTGAGAGGACAGAGCATGTGGCCCAGGTTGGGACTGGTCTCTATGGGAAGGCAAAGTGAATGAATCTGGAAGGACCATTTTTCTCCCAAATGGTAATACCCTTTTTCGAAGTCCACCTTTGGAAGGGCAATTCCTTTGGGTTTTAAACAGTTCCTCTGTCCCCAAGGGTTCCATGAGAAAATGCAAACATCACGCATTATAGGGAGGATCCCACATGATCAGTGATGATACAGTTGTCACATAATGTATTCAGAGAGGTCCCTGGTACAGTCAGTAGGGGAAGGGGCGGAAGGAAGAGAAGGTCTCAGTTTCTCACGGTGGAAGATGAGGCAGAGAAAGAGATTAAGTAACTAGACTTTGATCTGAATTCTGATGTCTTCACATATCGTATCTCTTTTCATTCTTCCTAGACCTTGCATATTAAATGCTTTACATCTCCCACATTACCTTGTCTAGAACCCTTTAAAGAATAGCCATTTCATGTTCCTTTTAACGTTATACTAGATAGGACAAGTGAGACAGTTTTATAACTGGTTCCAGGCCTTCTGTTCTAGTGCTTTTTATTGTTCCTGCTATTGTTGTTGTTGTTGTATCCTGAAACAACTTCAGTTTCATCTGATTCATGGTATCAAATCATGAAGTAAGACTTTTTCTTGTACTTTTTATCCACCAGGTGTATCTGATTCTGATTTTGGGTTCTAGAAATCCTACTTTGCCCTTGATTCAATACTTCACATACTCAAAAGCATATCCTGAGAACATTTTGCTCAAAGCTTATTGTCAGGGATAAGACTATTGTGGGGTTTTTTGTTTGTTTTGTTTTGTTGTTGTTTTCTTTTTTTAATTAAAAAAAGTTTTTTTTTGAGGTCTAACTTCTTCACCTGAACTTTCAGGTTGGATGCAGCCCAGTATTCCTACGGAGTTACTCAGGGGAAGGTTTTATGTGAACTAGATCCTATTTTCAACACATCAACTCTCAGAACAAACTTCTGATTTTTTAACAGATTCCCATCAACCTTTTGTTAAGATACTTGTCTACCTTTTAATATTTGAATTCTCAACTCATTTGCAAAAAGAGATGACTAACATATTTTGCCTTTCCTGGTTCAGGATCACGTGTCTATTCAGTTCCTGAAGTTCTCCTTCATTACTCACCATGGCAGCTCTATTGTTCTCATCAATCACAAATTCTGAGCACCAGAGCATATAATCATTCTCTTAAATAGCAAATATTTTTTTGGCATATATTATGTGCCAGCCACTGCTATCAGCACTTAACACCTATTATTTCATGGGCTTTCCATAAGAATCTTATAAGACAGAAAGTCTTATGGTCCCCCATTTTATAGATGAAAAACTGAGGCACAAAGATGCGAACCCCAAAGTCTTAGAGTTAAAAAGTCATAGAAGCTAGACTGAACCTATTCTGCTCCAGAACCTGTAACTGTAATACTCTGCCAAACAGCTATCCCACTAATTGCCTAAGGAGCTTCAGGTTAAAAAAAAAAAAAAAATTAATAGTTATTGAACACTTACCATAAACGAGGCATTGCAAGAATTTTATGTAAATATTTTATTTAATCTTCACGAACTTGTATTTTACAAGTATACAATGAAGTAAAATGATTTGCACCTGGACACACACTTACTAAAACTGATTCCAAAGTCCAAGGTCTTTTTGATCTAAGTGAAGAGTCAGTATATTAATATAGATTAAAAAAAAAAGATAACATTTGTTGGTGTACTCATTAGTGATGCTGTGTGGCACAGAGGTTATGTGTTAAAGCAATTTAGGATTTTCACCCCAAAAGCTAGATAAGTAAGCAAAGCTATACCAGCCTTTCTCAACGAGCCCTGTTCCTGGATACCATGACAAAGGTCCCTGCTGACTCGCAGAATAATTTCCTGTAACCTCTCCTTTTCCAGAATCATTATCTATAACAGTGTTTTACTTCAATAAGTCTCCCTTTCCAGGAAGATCTAATTTTATAGGAGAGACAAGCATTGCATGGAAAGATAAGGGAGTTGGTTTTTTTTTTTTTTTTTAAGAAATTTTATTTATTTATTTGAGAGAGAGAGAGAACAGAGGGAGAGTGCGAGGGAGTAGCAGACTCCCCACCGAGCAAGGAGCCCAATGTTGGGGCTCGATCCCAGGACCCTGAGATCATGACCTGAGCCAAAGGCAGACACTTAACCCATTGAGCCATTAGAGATGCGTTTAGTAAGCTCAATTTTTTAAAAACAGATTTCAGTATTCATGTTGTGACTGTATATTTTTCAGTCTTGATTGCCCTATAATCAGACCCCATATTTATATTTCTTTCTTTCCTTTGTTAGAACACCAGCTCTTGTGAAATGTTTCAGATGAGCTCAATTCTAAAAGCAAGGTGGCTGACACCAACCCCTATCGAACTACAGCAACATAAAAATCAAACTGTAGTAAGTGATTTCATTTTTCTATGAACAACTATAAAAATACTGCCCATCAGTCTAGAAAAGTACTGTCTTGGTGAAATAATGCCTGTGGCCCAGAAATGAATAATTACTGTAGTATTTATTCTGCAAAATTCCCTTTGAAGTTAGTAAAGTTTACACTGAAGCAAACTGGAAAACTAGATCTGATCATGACAGTAGTTCTCTGTTTCAAGCCAGAGGATATTCAGGAAGATGTGTACTGCAAGAGTGACTGGATGGGTGTATCACCAGATAAGGCAATTTTAGCACACAATGGCTGGGATAAATGTAAAAAGACACAGTGTTACTTATATCACAAAGCTCTAATTCACATTTATGCCAGCAGTCTCACGCACCAAATTGCTTATTTTCTCCATTACACTGGTGGGCCTTGGGATCAAAGAACTCTAAGTCTTGCAGGCAAGTTTATGAAAACCCAGAATTCCAAACAGTTTGAGGAGCATTGTCTTCCATGGAGGTCACAGTGAAATAATGTTTTACTTATTTGTTTTCTCTCTTCTAATTCAAACAGAGCACTGATTGTGAGGTAAAGTATTGTCAGATGATTGAGTTAAAATCCATCAAATTTGTGTTCAAGGTGTGTAAAATATATACAAGTATTTATGCACATGTTTGTATATATACACATATACACACATGTGTACATATAATACACATGTATATACACACATATATGCACGTGTATATATATATACACATATACACACATACATACACAGATTCCATATGGACACATCACAGTGGGGTAGTAGATGTAGGAAAGTCCGTCCCTTAGACTCAACTCCCTATAAAACCTGCTTTTTAATTAGGGGACAAATGCATACACATGAAACAATCAGAGAACATTCCAAAATAATACATAGCTGCATTATATATTTAGTGACACAGACTTTCTGCTTCAGAAATTCATAAAACGTATCTGATCCAAGGCCTTGGATAATAAGAGATGTGGCATAAAAGCCTGGCTGATTATTATCCTTACCTCTGCACTTCTTAGCCCAGTATATGACACCCTACCAGTATAACAGTTGCTTAGGAAGGGAAAAAAAAAAAAAAAAGCCCAATTACATAAAAGTAATTGTTCCATTTATTCATTAAACAAATATTTATTATTAACTGCTATAATGGGTGAGGGAGATTTTAAAAATGAATATGGCACAATCTCCTCCCTCAAAAAGCTTACATTTTAGTGGTAGAGCCAGACAAGGAACTAGAATCCAGGGTCCAATACCTGTACGTTGTCATAAGCATAGACTGTTAGAGCATTTAAAAACAAACTTTGCACTAGCTACACCTGATCTCCATATGAACATTATGTTTACAAAAAAAAAAAAAAAAAAAAAAAGCAACAACACTAAAAGAATAAAACGAAGACCCAGGAGAATAAGGGCTTTACAGTGTCACTTCTACTGTAAGACATCTAGCCTTCATGAAATATTCTCACACAAAAGGTTTAGGGAAGACTGAACTTCTGTGTTACAAGGAACACAACAACAACAACAAAAGAACTCTTTAAATAATGCCTGGCTTATCTTGATATGACAAGCTTGGCACAACAATATAACAGCCAAGAAATGAGACACTGGATAAATTAATAAATGGATGAATGATGCCTCTCTCCTTCAATACACAACCTTGTAACAGTTAATGTTACTAATGTTCACTCCTTAATAAGTCATGCATTGCTTTTTCTTTTTCTTTTCTTTTCAATCTCTAATATTGTAATTTAAACTTCGCATCTGTTTGTCCTTGTTTTCTCTGGGTGAGCTCTTTGAGAACAAGTTCTGTTTTATACTATTTGGAATTTTATTCAGACCATAAAATAATACTAACATACAATAATTATAACCCATCTCCTGAGAAAGCACACACAAAAATATCCTAATATATCAAGAATTAAAAGAGATCAATGTACAAAACCCAGTTTCACCAAGCATAAAACTGTGACATGTGGCCAGGAGATGATGTAAACCTCAGTTTTCTTCATGTGTTTAATGAAGGATATAATATCTACCCAATAAAGATTTCATAAAAATTACACAGAATGACATCTGTAAAAAATCCCAGAGAAATGTTTTGCCCAAGAAATGCTCGACCTCTTTCTTTGGCATCCCACACATTCTTATGCACATATGGAATGGAAGTGGTGTTGCAATAAGGGTCACCACCTCCTGATAACAAATGCTGTGCAGTGCTCAATCCACAGGTGTCATACACCAAGAACACAAAGTGAGTGATATCCTCTGGAATTGTGAAGCAATTCTGAATTATTGGATTTGTTGGTTGGATTCTGAATTATTGAAATCAGCAATGGTCATTTAAATGGCAGAACTGGGGTTTGCTCCAATGATATGAATAACAATTTGGCACATTTTCATTTATACAAGGACCACTGATAATAAATCAGACACCATGTGTATCATCAGTGCCATGCACTATAGTAGTTTAGAATAAAATATCCATTTTGATGAGACGCAGCTAGATGGAGCCAATTTTTGTCATAAATTTCTTTATATTTTAATCCTTCAGCACTTACACATAAATAATTTCCTGGCACTTTAAATTTTACTCTCTTTTCTTATTACTAAACATATGTTATATATACTCCTTTATCTTTCTTTATGCCACTTTCTTGACTGGTATATTCTTCCACATCTTCTCTGTTTTCTGAAGTCTTCTAGGCTTTCCAAACTCCAATCTCATTGGGGTGCCTTCTTCATTCTACCCCTATAAAGCTTATCTTTCTCTGGCCAGCCTTAGAACTCAAACATCCATATCTTACTCAGTTCTTAAACAACATTTCAAGGCATCTCATTTATTCTATTTTTTATATATCTATTTTTTTGTAACAGCTATGACCTGCTTAACAATATGGAGCACAAATATAGTTAAGGCGCTTTAATACTGGAGGAAGGAATGAGTCTAAAAAGGCTACCTCCAACATTGCTTCTTGCCCTCATATAAAGAATGATCCTTTAGAACTTGGTCTTGCAGCACTATCTCCCTGACTGTTTCATATCTCTGCATAGGCAATGTGATTTCTTAAGGAAAAAGAACCCCATTCCTTCAGGACTAAGTTCCAATAACAGTGTGCCATGGTTGGATTCCCTGTGTATTATATGCCCATGCGTACCCATATTCTGTTCTGTTACAAGATAATCACAAAATAATGGATCATTCTTAATTATCCTGCTTTAATACATATGTTGGAGGGTCTTGTTTGTCAAAGGGACTGGATATAACTTCTGGTCTTAGTCACTTCCTTAACTGGAACTAGCTCTCCTCTAAGAGCCTCCTACATCTTTATCTTAAACCTAGATCTAGAATTAACATCTACATTTTAGGGCAAATTGCATCCAAGAGTTTCACTGTCTATTATTTCTACTGGGCTTTAGGGAAGGTCTCTCTGCTTACTGGCTAGCTCTACTTCAAATCTTGTGCATTAGGAGCCAACATTCTTCACTTCTAGGAGATCTTTAGGAAAATGAAACTCTTTAGAAAAATGACTCACCTTCTTTGCAAGGGTCAGTTTCATTTACCATGAGTCTTAGAGAGTGTCAACCTTGATGGAGTCACAAAACTTTCTTTTAAAACATAATCATTAAACAGTAGAAACCTACTCATCCTACAGTAAGAAATCTTATCACACACACAACCCTTCCTGGAGCAAAAAAAATAAACTTTTCTACATTAAAAAAAAAAGCAAAAAGAGAACTGTAAAATAAAAACAACAAAGAAAAAAAAATATATACCCTGTCTACCTAACTAAAGGCAACCAAGTATCATAAGCATCTCCTTTGTATCTCCAAAAACTAGCACAGCAATTGGCAAAAAGTACTCTATTAGGATATACAAGCATATAATCATCAAAATTAGGTATGGAAGAAAACTTGGAGACAAAAAACTTGAAATCAGACTTGAGTTGTGACTCAAGGTCATCACACTAGTTTGTGTCAATGAGGTAGACATGTTTCATTGATAATGAAAATATCTAGTTTACGTGGTGTTCAGTTAAACTATAATGTCCTCAAGGATAAGGGTCTTGACATCAACTTCTCCTAACTTCCCTATAGTGATTAATCCAAGTATATATACTGTGGATATACAGTGGTCACTTCACAAGTTCATGTTTAAAGAATGAAGGGAAAATGTGATATTCTTATATGTTGTTTCATTATTTCCCATACAATTTCTATATGTCATCTTGAAGATATGAACTGAGCTTAATATGAAACGTTACAACTTGATTATAGGTATCAGACTTTGTTAAATTATTTCTTACTCTTGAATATCTACATAAAGTGAAAATGCTAGTGGCAGGCAGAAAAATTATGACATCTAAAATTCATTTTCTATCTTGTTGTCATATTTATTGCCATTTTCAATGAATGTAATTATTTTTAAATAGCTTACACCATTTCCATATGCATCATCACTGAATTGCAGAAAAAACAGCTAGCATCATTCAAGGATAGACCTGGGTATAAATTACATAGGAAAAATATGTCATTGGCCATCTCTCAATCTTCCCTTTCAATGCCCCTTAATCCTTCCAAAAATAGCCTTTTCTTCATACCTAGCACCTGTTTGGTATTTATTGGCTGCTTGAAAACCAGTTCTGTACTTAGTAATGCCATTCACCTGAACATGATCTCCACCATGGGGCGACTGAGGTGAGGTTCCGTAGAGGTTGTGAGTTAACCTCAAGTCAAAACAGAACCATCTGCTCCACTGTCCTGCCAAACCAGAAACTGGGACATTCAGAAGTTTTCCCTATTGAAAACTCTCATTATAAATATTTGTCTCCAGATTCAAACCTATATCAAGATGAGTATAAAGAGTTCTTAGTAGCTAGAAGGCAGCTGAAAATTCTAGGGATCCTATAAACCAGTTTAATTTTTTTTTTTTTTGATTATAGAGATTACTACATCTATATCCCAGTGGTTTTAAACTTTAACAATTACCAAAACTGAGCTCACTCTGAAAACATGAATAATATTCATATGATTGAAAGCAACCAAGGTTTATAGTAACTTTAAGGGCTATTAAGCAAGTTCCTATATGAATCCAGAGAGTGAATTGTATAAGCATTTAGAATGTGCTGATGATAAAGGGATTCATAAAAGTTGTTATGCTGATTTTATGTTGATGGATGTTTGAATATAAGGTGAGTTATTAACCAGAGGCAAGTGAAACTAATGTTTAAGTGTTATGATATATGTGTAATTGAAAGTGAATTTTCTTGGCAAAATGGGGAGCACAGTGAAAGAGAAAGAATGAGTGAGTTCAAATAAAGATAATAACAGAGATAAATCCATTTGCAATGCCAGTACAAGTAGCCAAGTTTCCCATAACGTCAAGAATGTTAACCCCTAAAAGAATCTAGTCCAAAAATATTTGAAGTGTTATATAGATTTGTAATATGTTAGGTGGATAGCACTCAATTCTGCTTCTTAATTAGTCTGTGCAGTCTTCCTTCTTCCTCCTCTTCACCATGCATCTTTTTCCATTCTTTGCAGCCTGTTGCCTCCTTGCTTGCCTCCTTTTCTTGCTGCATATTAGTAAAACTATTGAGTGGGTCATTAACCTTTTCTTTGAATGCTGTCCTAATTACTAAAAAAGCAGGGCTATGCATCTCTACTATGGCAATTTGTTTAGCGTTTGAACTCTAAAAGCTTAGTCCAATGGCTCCACAATATAACCTTGGACCTAATAATGGTTGAAAAGTAGACACAAAGATCTATGGACACATTTCTCATTCCCTTCGTCTGTTTCCTACCTTCCTGGTCCTGTTCCCTTTTCTGTAAACTTTCACTTCATCACAATACCAGAAAGAGTAGGGAAAAACTGCCCACCTGACAACAGATATCCAAAAAGACATTTCATTCAGACTTTCTCTTCTACACTGTTCATAGTGGTGCTGTCCACACTCATCATACACATTTTCTAAGTATTTTTTACATTATTATCCTATTCATCTCATCTGTGCAAGTAGTTGTACATAATTTTGCTCCTTTACTCCCACCCTTGCTTTTATGGGTAGAAAAATAAATGTTAAAGCTGCAAAGGATATTTTTCTCCTTCTTTCATATTTCATGCTCAAGTAATCTAGTATGAAGAAAAGAAGAGTAAGGGAATTACTTTTTAACATTTTGAGCAAGGCTTGATAAAATAAATGTGGTGATCAATGAACTCACAAAAACTCTGAGGTGGTGTTGTTATTATTGGTTGGTTAGTTGGTTAAAGCCAAATAGGCCTATACTAAGATGGAAGAAAAAGAAAACCTTAAAGGCACTTACTAACACTTGAAGAAGACAAGGTAACTTCAAAACATGTTAGAAGAAAGCAGAATCATATGGATCTCTCTCACAAGGGTATATTTACTCACATTTTACACTGTGGGAAAAATCCTTTCCAGTATATGGAAAGCCTTTCAGCATTTAATCAGTTTAAACCTTCCAAATTAAAAACAACATGTGGAATCTAAAAAACAAAACAAATGAATAAACAAACAAAAACCAAAATCAGACCTGTAAATACAGAGAACAAACTGATGGTTGCCAGAAGGAAGGAAGGTAGGAAGATGTGGAAAATAGGTGAAGGGCACAGCATAGGGAATGTAGTCAGTGATAGTATAATGGCACTGTAGTTTGACAGATGGTAGCTACTTGTGGAGAGCACAATGTAACATATAGAGATACTGAATCACTATGTTGTATATCTGAAACTAATATAACATTGCGTGTCAACTATACTTAAATTAAAAAAATTAAAATAACGAAATGAAAACAACAGCAACAACAACAAAGGGGGAGAAGGCAGTTGAAAACTATACCATAGAAACACTGACCAAATTTTTAAAAATCTTGAGGAAAAAGCTCATCTTCCCTAAAAACATGATTAACAAATGCCAAACAGAATATGTCCTACAATAAACACATTTATACCACTTTACTTTCACCTCACACCACTCTATCCCCTGCCCAAACTAATAGAAACAAATGGAAAAAAAAAAGTGAATCCTGGGAATTAGAGGAGCTGTTTTGTTGTTTTATTATATTAAAATTCTATAATATATTATTAAACAGATAATGAATGAGTCAGTTTGGATTTGTCATACAAAACTATCACTACAAACATTTTACGAGGTACTTTCTTAGAACAAGTGAATTCCATAGATATGGATTATGTTTTTGTTGGTTTGGTTTTGGGTTTTTTGGTAACTTCTCTCAAGGTTTCACATAACATTCTTATCATTAAATGATAAAATATGAGTTAAATGATTGCAGTGCAGATATGTGGATTCATAATTAGTGGAAACCTCTATGATCCAGCATAAGAAACTAAGTGATGAATTTGAATTCTATCGTGCACAATTTTACATATTCACACTATTCTAATCTAAGTATCTTACTAGGGTTTTGGAAGTGTTGTAAGACTATCAATACCTTCCATTTTTGAAGGACTGAAAAGGGACTATTTTGGGCTTTTATTAATCCTGGATGAGTACTTAAAATGCCATTGGTATGTGCAAGGGGTTTGGGAGCAAACACTCTAATATTTTGTTGAGGTTGAATGGCAGCATGGTGTGGGACAGGCAGCTGTTTCAGCATCAGAAGAATCAAGTGATGCTCTAGCTTCACCATTTAATATTTGCAAGGCTCTGGAGAAGTCCTTCTATGAATCTCAGTTTCCTTATCTAAAGTCTCCAGTTAGCTTTCCTTTTCTACCTATCAGCCAGAGTTGTTCTGAGGATAAATTTAAAAAAAAAAAAAGTTTTTGTTTTGCTTTGCTTTATTTTTTTTTTATTGAAAAACAGAAAGTAAGGCATTACTACCATCAATGCACATATACTTTGCTTTATAATATCTTAGATTCATTCATATATTTTTCCATCTCTTAAAAATTCAGAACATAACTTCAGGCTACAGTGGCTCAGAAATTGTTTATTTTCAGGAACTGGAAAAGGCATACACTTAGAAGTCATCAAAAAATAGAGATGGGATGGGATAGAAAGAAAGTAGCTGAGATCTTCTGGTACCTGGAGAAAAACTGTGCCTTGTATTTGTACTATATGCATGTGGTAAAACAGAACTGCAAAGAGGAACCCCTGTTTCATGCTTAAGGTATCAGTTTGAGTTGATAAGAGAGATAAAAGCTTGCTCCAAATTGACAAACTTTCAAAACCTCATCCTGAGTCTCTTTAATCAACCCAACAACCTCTTGTCCTTAAATAGCTTTACATCTAGAGTTTAATAGTCACTTGGAGCAAAATTATCTGGTCAAGAACAGAAGCTATGAAGACTTTGTCTCAACCAGAATAAATAAGGCCTAATGTATACTTTGCAAAAACAACTAACAGTAAAGGTAAAAGGGGATCAATAATCCACAACCTTTTGCTCTAAATGACTTTAAGTAGTGACTTTAGAAGGTTTTACTTCTAAATTGAATTGATATTTGTAAAGTAGGTTTCATGAGGAGCCCCAGACTTAAGAATACCTACTGAAAGCTATGTTAACTCTTTAAACTAACCTGGTTAAGAACTATTTGCCGGTGAAAGAGCTGTGACATAACGAGTGGAGGACTAATAGTGTTGGGGAAAGTATACTGTATTTTTCAACCGACACTGTAAAAAGATTCTGGCTGCCCTGGTACATTTCAGTGAGAAAGTCCTCTCATTTTCCTATATTTCTGGATCCATTGTTAATCATTTTTATTCTACCCAGGGCAGAATGACCTTAAATAGACTAGGGGAAAAAAAGTACCATATTTTTACTAGCAAAACAGAGAGTAAAACACCCTTTAATTAAGGGAACAGACTGTGCTAGTAATAAATTTAGCTCAGACTAACTGTTGTTCTCCCTGAGAATCACCAGGCTGTCTGTAAGCTTGTATGGTCATATTTGTGGGCTTAAGGGTCATGCCAAAGCTGGTATCCATCAGAGAACTTATTCGAAGATCTCTTCAACGTGAGACTAAAGCAGTGGTAAATTTAAAGTCAACTGCTGTTGTTGTAGTTCCAACAAACTCCAATGTTTATCATAATGGCATTGTTTAAAAATAGAATATAGCCAGTCATGGCTTGAAGTAAGTGAGTAGTTGACAGTAGAATTAAATTCTTTTCACTGCAGGTGTTTTATTGCTATTATCTTTATCAGCCTCATCACCATCATTACCATCATAATCATCAAGCTTTTACTATGTACTGATCTAGTGGAGATAAAAAGAACAGTAAGTAACATCCTCTGCCTCTGAAGAGTCTATAATTCATTTTGATGAGATAGCACATATGCATAGAAGATCCAGTAATAATTCTATATAGAATGGTATCAAACAAAATATATAGTTTACAGAAGAAATATCACTGGGAACTGAACTAGCAATGGTCAAGCCTACATTCATCATTTATGCATCCATTCAACAATATTTATTGACTATTTTATCAGTTAGAAATAAATTTGGCTGAAATTAATGGAAAACACATGATTGGTTAAAATAAATAGGATTTTTGTTATTCTCCCATAATAAGAACCAATCATAGGTCTAAGTATGCCATCAAGAACTCAGATTCTATCAGTCACTGCATTTTTTGTGGTTTGGCTTCAGTCCCATGACTGCTTCCTCTTGCTCACTAGATACTGCTATATGTCAAGATGGAACATCTGCAATCAAGGCAGGGTGAAATAGTAGGGGGCAATGAATAGTAGATCTTCAAAAGTGAGGAGAAGAGAATGAAGTAGAAAAGGAACAAACACAGATGGAAAAGAGATGAAAAAGGAAGATAAGGAACTCAGAACAGGAGTTAAATGAGAATTATTTCAGCCAGCTGAGGAGTATAAGCAAAAGATTAGATGGAGAATAATAATGATGTGTTTTAGATAAGTTAGAAGGAATGTCTACTGCACAACAGGAGTGTCTATTATAGGATATCAACTTAACTAAAATTATTTATATATTCCGCTTTGTAAAAGCGGCACATCTGTGCTCTCCAGTTGAAGACTGCTAGGTAAAGATGAAAATAAAATGAATGGGCCAACCATGAGAATAACCCAAGGAGTTTTTAGAATTTGATTTAAGGATAGAGTCAGGGGTGGCAGGCAGGCAGGTAGCGGTTAGAAATACATAGGTTTCAAAACAAAAACAAAAACCCAACAAACCACATAGATTTCAAGATTCAAAGTAAATAACGGGATGAGAATCTTTTGTTATTGATAAGAAATACTAAAATGCCAGGAGTCAAGCCAAAGCATATCGATGAGGGGTGATCAGGAATCTGATTAGTTTGCCACAAAAAAAAGTTTAAGAGTAAGTCATTTTTACCTAATAAAAAGCAAAAATTATACATATATATATTATATATGTATATATATATAAATATATATATAATATATATATTATATATATGTATAATATATATATATATAAAATTTTAAACCCATGATCTGTAGGTGAAGATAAGAGCAGCATATTGACCTGACTAGAACTGTCTCAGTAAGTACAATATGACACAGATTCTATTATAAACCTATAGCAAAACTATTCTCTAGGTTTGTTTGTTTATTTAATTTGGAGTCAGACAATATACGTTTGATCTATATTCACTTTCAAATGGGCCTAATTATTCTCCACCCTATACCTTATTTTATTTTGGACAAATATTTCTGGCTCACTTTATACATTACATTTGTAGAATCTACTAGAAATCTTGTGACATAGGGATATATATTAAGGGTTATATGAAATCTGTTCTATCCAACCATATCTAATAATTCACTAGGGCCTAGTATTGCTTTTTTCTGTTCTA
This sequence comes from Ursus arctos, assembly GCF_023065955.2. Lineage (NCBI taxonomy): Eukaryota > Metazoa > Chordata > Mammalia > Carnivora > Ursidae > Ursus > Ursus arctos. The sequence continues at coordinate 30,918,114 of NW_026622841.1, read as the reverse complement.
TAGAGATGCAGTGACTTTTCATGCAGTCATTTCCTGCAATCTGTTAGAAATTGAGGGTAATATGAAAATGTATTAATTTTGTCCAATGGCTAAGATGTTTTCCTTAGTCATCCCAGTCTCTTTCTACCTCCAAAAGACACACACACACACACACACACAAATCTTACCGCTACTCTTACAGTGTAAAGCAGGCAATTTTTCATTATGCGCTCAAAGTTTTAGACTACTTACTTGTCAAAGTCCACTGCAAGTCATCTTCTGAACTTCAGAAGAAAAACACTTCATTGCCTCTATAAAAGGACTTTTCCATACCTTATCAGAATATCCTCTGCGGTGGTTTGCCTGCTTCTGAGATTCAAACCTGTCACTAAACACCATTTTATACTGACATATCCAATGGAGGTTATAATTTTTCTTTTCTCACATACAAAAGATCTCCAAGATAGAAAAAATAATCACACAATTTTCTTCTTTATTCTAGAACTCTGTCAGTTTTAGTTTCATATTTATATTTCTGTTAGTTACAGTAGCCTAAGTTTATTTTGTTACAGTAGAGTTCCAGACACTCCTCTAGTGGAAAAAAAAGTTTTAATAGAAGCCATGGGACAGTCAAGTGTGTTTATTTTCTCTTACCTTTGATTACCTACATATGGGTGACATACATTAACTCACTTACTGAAAATTATCTCCCCTTCACCTGGCAATATAAACTGGGAAAAAAATTTTTATAAGAGAATAAAGAATTAGGTGAAAGTTAAAATCATCCTCCATTCCAGTTCTAAAAAACTGGGGATTAGGAACAGTCCATTCAACCTAACACATTTACCGAAGACCAACACCAAGTCTGGAATTTCTAATAAATCTAATTCAGATTACAGAGGAAGAACTTTCTAGGATTTATAAGCCTATCTGTATACTATGAGAGATTCATAATCAGATCTGATCTTCTCTGTTATTGTTATCTGAGATTTTGTTATTGTTTTAGGAAGGGAGGAAAGTATTTGTTTTTTACTTCAAAACAGAAGACCTGAGATCTGGAGCCCCTTTTTCCATTACCATATGGAACAATGGGAAACTTATTTAAGGTTATGTATGCGTTTGATGATAATTAAGAGGCAGGATGATTGTAACCGAGCAAACAGATGTCCTTTCACATCCTGTGTTACATGAAGGTGTAATACTTCCCCCTGAGTGCAAGATAGTGGGGGAGTTCTTCCCTAAGGCAAGAAAGAAAGATGGGTGCCATCAAATAGTCTGCCAATTTGTATTGACCAGCTACTATATGATTAACTGTGTTCCATAGTTCAAGATATACAAGACATAGCTGGGGGGCAGGGATGGGGGTAGATATATGAAGTAATCAGAGGGAAAAAATGGACAATGCAAAATGAAGTATCACAGTGCCTGGGCATAATTAAATCATATAATCAGTGGAATGAGCACAACCATCATTCTAGCAGTGATCTTTGGAAATTCTATCATAAATTTAACTTCCAGTCCTGTCCAATTTAGTCCTCCTATTCAAAAGCCACTAAACCCAACTTCAGTCAAAGGGGGCTGAGGGTAAATACATGAACAATCAGTCTGAGCTGAGTTTCATAAAGGAATGAATGTCCTCGTGGTTGTTTAATTTGAAGCATGTGCCAACTATAGATCGTATGTTCCCCTACTATGTATTTTTAATATTATTTATTACTAATAAAATGATCATGTTTTGGAGATAGCTGCTCTGGGATTGGCACTGCATTCGGTGTTTTTTATATGTGTTATTTCACTTGTTTTTTATTTCTACAAGGTATTTTATCTATGATAGTAAAAAAATAGCATCAGGATGATAAAGTAACATGTTCAAGTTCATACAGTAAGTAAGTGAAGAGAAAGATTCTGAACCCAGACCTGTTTGACCCTAAATCATGTGTAAAAGATAAAATTCTGTACCATTCTAAAACAATTAAAAGCGGTTCTAATTTTGTAATTGTACTTATGGTAACACAAGTTTATATATAACAGTGATATTAGAATATTGGTTCTCATCATTTTATTAGTAGTTAAAGCCTAAAGTCTGAAAATAAAATTTTATCTTCTAATAGAATTTTCTGATCTAAGGGGTTCATCCAGACAATAACTGCCCATAAATTTAGGTTAAGATAAAGAGAGTGTAGGGGCGCCTGAGTGGCACAGTGGTTAAGTGTCTGCCTTCGGCTCAGGGCGTGGTCCCGGCCTTCTGGGATCGAGCCCCACATCAGGCTCCTCCGCTATGAGCCTGCTTCTCCTCTCCCATTCCCCCTGTTTGTGTTCCCTCTCTCGCTGGCTGTCTCTATCTCTGTCGAATAAATAAACAAAATCTTAAAAAAAAAAAAAAAAAGATAAAGAGAGTGTAAGATATTACAATATTTTCCAAACCCAGGCATTATCCTCTCACCTATCTGTCTGTCTGTCTATCCATCCATCCATCCATTTATTTCAACATTCAATTTTATTTCTCATTATGATCCCATGTCTTAAATTCTGTGCATAAAGTAACTCCTAGATTTTTTTTCTTAGAAGAATTTTGATCCTTAAAAAAAAAAAAAAATTGCCCCCGAAGCCAAAATGCCATGCAAGTAGCATATTTCTCTAAAGAAACTGGCAATACAGCTTCACAGAGTTTAGGGAATTAACATTTCAGAGTTGTGTCATCTCCCTGGGGCCAATTACACTGATAAATACCTGAGGTTAAGATCCACACTCTGCTTCTTGCCATCCCTTCTCATGCAAACCTAACATTAGTCCAAATAAAAATAAGTAAGATTTAAGGGATCTGCTCTATTGTCATGTCAATTTCCAGTTAAAATTTTTAGCCAAAATTTTTTCATGAGTGAGAATCTGCCCAATAAAGTTGTGTAAATATTTTCTTCATTTTTCTTTCTTTCACTCAATCCCCTTTCTCTCACTAAAAAGACTTCATCTTTCTGTTACCCTATCACACACTGCAATGCTTTTAAATGGCAAGCAGAGATAACTGCCATTATAAAATATGTTCTCACTAATGATTATGACAATAGCTCATGGACTACCTAAGATGACAGCACAGGTTTTCTGAAACCATAAATCATATAAGTTGTTCAGAATAATTTTGATGCTCTACTATTCATTGCCCTTCTATCCAGAGTCAATTGAAACAAACAAAATCTACCTACAATAGAAATAATTAGGTAAAATTAAAAATTCCTCAAAATATGGTGACTAATAGAAATATGTCATCCTTTCAATCAGCCCAACAAAAACTGCCTCAGTGAGTCTTTTTTTTTTTTTTTTTTTTTTAATTTGAAACAGATCCCTTTTCTTCGTCTATAAAGCCATGAATGCAGATTTGTGTATCTTATGGTTGCCATGAATTTGGAAGCTGTCACTGCATCCGGGAGGGCCAACTGTGACTTTGCAAAGCCGTATTTAAAATGTAACCAAAGCCAAGAATTCCTCTAGAATTAGTGAGGTATATTTTAGGTTCTGAGAGATAAGTATGCTCAGGGCTTAAATAAGCAACCAAACTTTTCGGGATCCCAGTAGAAAAATTACCTTTATTTATTTGTGTAGAAAAGGACAAGACAGAGAGAAGAGAGAAATGGGGAAGCTTGTTACTTATTTCACTATGCTGGGAGGGCTCTCAAGAAAAAAAAAATCAATGTTAAAGATTAACCATGATTGTAAATAAAAATTATATTTTTCATCTCTCTGAATAGATTATATTAGGACAATGTTTTTGTTCAATCTCCAGCCTTTTCTTCTGTTTCATGTTATCAAAGAACTTGTTTCTCTTGGGAAGTCACTCTTTAGGCTATTTTCTGCCTGAAACAAGTCAAATAGGAACAGGCACTTCCCAGAGTAATTGAGAAAGGAGATAACAGAAACATTTTCTATTTACCTCAAACTTCACTCTGGGGCTCTGAGTATACACATGAAATAATTGTTATTCAATGGATTCCAAGGAGTATGTTGGGGTTAATTGGAGTGCCATAGGAAAGACTGCATTTAAGACCAGGCCCCAATTTATCCAACGTTAATGCGCATCCCTGCAGATCACCTAAGTTGGCTTCCACAATTTTCTTATCCTATAGTTTCATTTTTATCATTTTATACAAAGCCCTGATCGTGAAATATCCTATCATACCTCTATCTCCATTTTGATGCATTATTTAAGTCTTTGATCAGCTCCCATTTTTTTCAATGCATAAAGGATAGATGCTTTTTCTTCTAAAAAGGTGGTTGGTTTGCCAAAATAATTTATTGAGTAAAATTAGACATACACTTCACAACTTACACCACCGTTAAATAAAACAGGTTAAGTATCCAAATATAAAATGTAAGCCAAAAGAAAGCTAGCAAGAAATGTATATAGCTATGTATTCAATCTTAGGATGAAGAATACTTTATTTAAGCAATGACACAAAAATAGATACTATAAAGGCAATATTGTATAGTACTTACAAATATATTCTCAGATGTCAAACCATTCTGTCTCTATTATTGACAAAGTACACAACTTCAGGCAGACTATTAACCCCTCTGTACTTTGATTTGCCTCTTGTAAACTGGGGATAATAATAATAGTAGGACTCTCACCATGGAGTTGTTAAGAAAACTAAAGGAGACGATGAATATAAAGTATATAGCATAATGCTTGGCTAATAAAAAGCACTCAGTAAATATTATTACCATTGTGTTTATAAAGAAAAAATATTGAATAAACTTGACTATATGGCCACATAGAGGAAATTAACATGAAAGTGATGCATAAATACACATGGCTGCCAGTGAATTAATGTTCTTAAATATAGAAAACTCTTAATAATCAATTAAAAATTTTGAACATCCAATTAAAATGATTAAAAAATAGAAAAGACACAAAAGAAGGAACATAAACTTTCAATATTCTTTAAAGATTATTAACTGGAAATCAAAAAATGTAAATTAAATTATGAGAACAAATCATTTTCACCAATTGGCAAATATTTATATTTTTAAGTTATAAAAATAATTTTGGCAAGCGGGCAAACTGTACTTTTAAATGCTATGGATAACATATAAATTGATACATCTTTCCTGATGCACAATGATATGTTTTCTTATTTGCACATTTCCTTTTATTAATAGTTTAAATGTTTCTTTAAAAATTTAATGTATTTTATTTTTTATTTATTTATTTTTAAGATTTTATTTATTCGTCAGAGAGAGAGCACAAGCAGGCCAAACGGTAGGCAGAGGGAAAAGCAGGCTCCCTGCTAAGCAGGGGAGCTGATGTGGGACTCAATCCCAGGACCCGAGGATCATGACCTGAGCCAAAGGTAGACGGTTAACCCACTGAGCCACCCAGGCATCCAAAATGTAATGTATTTTAGAAATTGAAATTATCTCTCTATATATCTATGTGAAATATGTATGTATGCAATATCTATACATATATAGTATTTCTCAATATAATTTGTATATTATTTGAAAGAACTTATTTTTAAGATGGAACATGATTCTAAACCACCAACTCTTATTTGTGGGAAGCCAGTCAAAGAAGGAGTAAGGAAGGCAAAAAAAGTGAAACAAAGGACAGGAAAACTATTCTCAATGATTATTTTATCAATTTTTATTAAATATGGATTTATTTATTTATTGGTTTATTATTGTTGCTTTTATAAGTTTGATATATCCTTAAGCAAGATGCCCTGGGAGAGAAGAGGTGATTATGCCTCAGAAAGAACATTAAGAGGGAACACTTAAAGAAATTGAGAAAAAGAAAGGAAGAATTTGGAATGGGAGCAATATGGCAAAAATGGAGGATCCCCAGAGAAAATGACAAAGGAAGAAATCTGGGGTGGTGGAAGGGGCTTAGACTTTAGAAACAGGATTTTATAATGTTCTGCTACATATTCAGGAATTTCGTTCCCTTTCTCTGAGTGCAAACTTTGAGAAGTATTTGGCTGAATATAACTAAATATCTTGTGTAAGTTATGGTTTTGGTTAATCTTAGAAAAGGGGAGAAGCAAAGAGAATAAATACACTGCCAAGATAAGTGGTGACTTAACTGAGAAGAGATCATCAAAACAGAGAAGGGAATGAAAGGCCGTAGAAATAAAATCTCCAGGGAGTTTATAAAATCATTGGCATTTCCATAGTTCACAGGCTAGGACTGAAAGATCTTTGAACACTCAGATAGGTATTACCTAAATTACTCGGGCAGGGTCCAGACATCTTAAGAAGGCTAACAGTGTTGCCAAGCATGCAAACAACTAATCAATTAACAAAAAACTGCTAACTTTCAAGCAAGGCAGAATATAATAAGTGCTATGTACTTATAGTGTGATGGGGGAGGGGCAAATACTTACAAGAACACCCCCCATTTTCTAGGTCAATTCTGAAAGTAGAGAGAAATTCTGAGAGAAAAGAAAGCAGATCCAGGAGCTGATCCAGCTTGAAGATGCTGTCAGCTAGATGGATAGGCTGACAACAGCATTTCAAGGACAGGCTTATGCCTGCAGGAACAACTTTGTAGGTCCAAAAAGATACGGTTTAAAATAGCATTGTTAGCTTTGGTCTGAAGAGTAATTAAAGACTTGAAAGGTAACCAAGGGAGTATATACAAAGCCCATCCCTGGGGCGCCTGGGTGGCTCTGTGGGTTAAGTGTCTGGCTTCAGCTCAGGTCATGATCCCAGGGTCCTGGGATCAAGCCCTGCATCGAGCCCTGCTTGAGCTGTTTCTCCCTCTCCCTCTGCCTGCTACTCTGCCTGCTTATGTGCTTGCTCTCTCTCTCTCTGTCAAATAAATAAATAAAACCTAAATAAATAAATAAATAAATAGATAGATAACCTTTAAAAAAGAAAAAGCCTATCCCTGAGGATCCCCCAATATGGAGATGGTTAAGAAACTTTAAGGTTAAAACTTAAATTCCAACCAACAGAGAGTCTTCCAATACAGAGAGTCTTCAAATTCACAATATTAAAACACAGGTAGGTAACATGCATTGAAGTAATCACACTATTTATATTCTCTGAAATGTAAATACTATAGATTTCTCATCCTTGCCAGAGAGGAAAGTAGAGTTGGGGAGGATAGGAATGGCAGAATATGAGGGCACAGAGGCTTTAAGGGACCATGGAGATGGCTGGACCACCCTGTGTGGAGCTGATGTGATGAAGTAGAAAACTGGTGCCATTGGATTCAATCTCAATTCAATTCTGCTATAAGCCCTAGCTATTTATTTTGCCTTATTAATTCTCTAACATTAAAAAGGAATATTATACCCATCGCAGGGCAATGGTATAATGGTGAGAATTAAATGATATGCAAGGTGCCTGGTACAAACGAGTTGTTCAATTAATGGATGCTATTACATACTGTGAAAAGAAAGAGTGAGCATACAGAAAGACAAATTTTTGGGCCTTCCTTGTTGCTTCTGCAGGAGACAGAGTAACCTTTTGAGGTTACTTTCTGCTCTTTGATCCTCAGTTTTTCACAAAGGCAGTACAAAGGCAACCTATTCTTCCCTTTGCAAAGACAAGGAAATAAGTACTTTAAAACAGGACTTTTTTATAGCTTTCAAGACATAAAACAACAAAGGAAAATATCTTCATCATTTAAGACCTAAAGCTTTATCCACAAAAGTCAGATCAGTGTGCTGTTTCTCCCCATATTAATCTTGGAAGATTCAGACTTTTAAAAAAGATTAAAAAAAGAAAAAAAAAACATTAATATATCGTTTTGCTTTGGAGCAGTAATCATTTTGGCCTTTCCTGAGTTCTCCTTAGCTGCTCCCAGCATTGCTACCTGTTGGCTCTTTCTTGCCTTTTGTTGCAGTTCTTTCTTCTCCATGCCCTGGTGTTTGTCTGAGACCTCCTACACTCTTACTTAGCTTCTTTCTCTTCAATCTATGATTTCTTTTGGACTGCAGACATTCTATTTTTATTTTACCTTAAGTTCCCTTGGCTGATATCACTTGTTCAGCTGCTTAAAGGTACAGGAGCGAATCCACTACTTCAAGAACAGAAACTCTGTGTGTGTGTGTGTGTGTGTGTGTGTGTGTGTGTGTGTGTAAAATGTTGGAAATTGATGATGTTACATATTATGTACTATCCTTAGAATCAATGTGAAAACAAAATTTTGGAATGAAATGTTCCTTCAGGTATTTGGCAAAAAAAAAAAAAAATTTTTTTTCTCAGGGTCTGTTGGACAAATATCATTAATGTTTCAATTGTAAAAATGTCCCTTCCATTTACAGTATTTTAAGTACCTGGCTTTCAAGACCTGTAATCTGTGTTAGTCTGTCATATGCAACCTCATTCTTTCCTTTATGAATTCCTTCTTTTCTAGTCAGGCCTGTTTCTCAATGAATCTTCTAGAAGCAAGGCTAATTTCTGCTTTTTGCCTTTCCTTACCCCACTACTTTGAATTGTCCATATGTCTTTCTATTTAGCCACTCTTACACATTTTAGACAATGTGTTTCAGGCCATGCATCCTCCATAAACCTTCTCCAACACAGCCAGCCTACAGTTACTTGTCCTTAGCTGACCTCACACAGCACCATATGCTCAAGATGATTTCCTTATACCGGCACATTATCCACCTTGGCATAAAGATACGTTTTCTACCTGGTAAGAACCCAGAAGTGAATGAATCCAATCTTCCACTCAGTAGCATGAGCATGACACTGGCATCATATAAAACTGAAATTAAAGTCCACCTCAGCCACTGACTGTTTTCTTTAAACTTTCTGATTCTTCTCACTTATGAAATGGTAATAATGCCATAGTACAGGATTGTTTTGAGATATGAAAATGATATATAACTTATGAACAAACAGTTGATCAAGAAATGTCAATGTTTTGTATCAATACACCTGCAATTAAAAACCCCAATGATGCCTGCAACATAACCCTGAGAAGGACAGCCATTATATTCATGGTGCTACCAGTATAAGACCTAGACTGCAAAAGTAGAAGTCCCTAAACTAAGACTCAATCTTTAGGTGTGTCTCACACTGAATTGTGTGTTATACTGTCTGTTAGTTTATCATTTATCTAAATATTTATCCATTTTTAACAAATATTAATTTTATCTTAATCCATGCCAATATGCGCTAGGTACTCAACACGAATATCTAATTATTGATCCACTCACCTTGCTCTCTGTCACCTATGGATATGTTCATACTATTCTGTACACTACACTGCCTGATTTTCATGCATTTTAACTTATTGATGCCAACAGAACACACATTATCTGAAGCTTGCATCACGTTTCTGGGATATGTTTAGGGAATGCCTGGCCCCTGAATGGAGGCATAAACTCTAGTCTAGTCAGTACTTTCAGCTCCCCCTAGCCCTATAAGTACATGTCTTCATATTTAATGTATTTTATTATTATATGTTCACTGGATGAAAAATTAAATAGCCTCTCCAAGAAGAGAAAAGGTAAGATCAAGAATGGAAGGTCAACTAAAGCTGAAAAATAAGATATACTGTATTTGACATGAAAGAAGACACCTGTGACCCTACATTCCCCAAAAAATGCATTGTGTAATCATTCATTCATTCAAGTGCCTACTTCCTACTATTTTCGATAACTGAATGTGATTGTCTAACATACATGAACATTCACTGATGAAAGTGACCTTCCAAGACAATTTGTCTGTGAAAAAAATTTTCCTTTGTGTGAAAGCTAAACTTTGCCACATAAAAAATACAAGCTATAATCCAAATCTAAGTTAACTGGTATGACCTACTGAATTTGCCACTAAAATAACAGATCTTCAGATAAACTCTCACTTTATTTTCAATCCTTAGTTTGGGATTATTCTCAGAATGTCAAAGATACACTTGTAAGGTATTTAGCCTTATATATAATCTAATCCACATACATTGTTTCCTGTAAATTCCCTCTTTAAGCCTCCAAGTAGAGAGAGAGGGAAAAGTGCTTAATGAGCCTTCTTTAAATATAAATAACAAATACAACTTGCTGCTCTTCTTTGAAGAATTAAAATTGATTTTCTCTTTCTGGATGAGAGACTCATTGGCTTGAGTGAACACACAGTGGCTCCTATCACAAATGATTTTGAAAAATTTGCCCTGAAGAAAACAAAATGTGGCTATGCCTGAGATACTTTTTCAAGAATTGAACAAAATTCAAGCCATGAAAGGGTACAAACTTCTGACAAAAAGAAATCATGTTGGAAGGGTTTGCCTTGTGGGTCCAACAAAGTTCTTCCAAAACTCTTGTTTTGAGGTTGCAATAGGCAAAAATGCCCTATACAATTCTACAACAGCCTAGCCAACACTTAATGTGGTGACTGAAGTCACTGGTGAAGAAAGTCTTGCTTACTGTTAGCAGGATGATTCATCTGTAAGAAATACAATTTTTTCTTCTATTCTCACTAGTTTTAGGGATCTGGGGCTGAGCATCTCTGTTTCAGGAGTAAAACTGCCGAGGAAAACAATACATGTGGTCAAAGAACCATCTTGGGCCAGAGACCTTGGTTTTGTGAAAGCCACTTTGAAATGGACTAAGAAACACAGTTCCTAATCCATCAAAAGAGAGTGATTGCCCAAGAGACTTCTAGATCAATAACATTTCTCTAAGTATCAATCCTATGTCTCTTCCTTTTATGTTGCAAAGTTCCATAAATTTCTAAATCTAAGTATAGTTAATAATTGCAATACATTGAACATTTGGGCATTTGATGAAAACTTAGGCTGTTCTTTTAAAACTTTTCCCCTTTTTCTTTTCTTTCCTTTTTTTTTTTTTTTTTTAAATTTCGCTACCTTAGTTCCATAATAACTGGCAAGTGAAGGGGAATAGCATTTACATTGTTACCTGAAAAGTACAACCACACATTGTGCTTTGCCGCAGTGCCTCACATTTGGGGAAGGTTTTATCACTCAGTACAAATACATTTTAATTGTTCCCTGAACAAAGACATCCCAACCAAGCTCTTTGTCTGGGTGTGCACTGTTGTATTTCTGAAGTATGAATTCCTGGCAAACAGTGCACCCACCTGGCACCAAAGAAAAATTACATAACAATGAGTATGCATTTGGCCTCAGAACTCTGAGTTGCACTTGCTACCTTAACACTGCATTTTCTGCAGTGCATGATCTATGGATGACAAATGGTGTCTCTAACAGACCATGAAGCAAAGGTATCCAAATATTCTTTGTGTCCTCTTTCTCCTTCTTTTTCTCTTTTTTATTTTTCTTTTTTAATATTAGGAATTATACTCAATTACTTCATTTCACAGGTGATAAAATTGAGGCTCAGAAAGGCTAGTAAGTGACAGAAGAGGGCCAAAATTAGAAACCATGACCTAAAGACAGCTTTGATCCACAAGTATTGAAAAAGGGTCAGAACAACTTCTCCTGAGGCTCTGTTAGAGTCAATAACATTTCAATGAAAAACCCATTCAGTTAATTCTATAATAGACACTATAAAAATGTAGCAGGTAATAGCAAGGAAAGAAAAAGCAACCCTCACAGAAATCCGGAAAGGAGATTCTCCCTTTAATCTTCAAACTGGATAATATTATTCTCATGGAATTTCCACCATTAAAGGTGATAATATATTACAGATCTAAGGGACCCCTTCACACTCTTGGTGACTCTGTACCTATAAGACTAAAGACATTAAAATAATTTTTTCTTGAATTACATTTTCATTGAGATACAAAAGTTTCCTATGCATATCCTTATACTATAGGTAGACTGACTTTCCAACTTTAGTCAATCTTTATTGCTTAACTATAAGGATGTTTGCATTGGTCAGTTTGTGGTTTTTTGGACATACATGCACATGCATATATATATATACATATCAGAAATTCAAAATGTCATTAAATATGATTCCAGTTTTAATTTTTTTAATTGTATATTTTCTTTTTTTTTTTTAAAGATTTTATTTATTTATTTGACAGAGAGAGACTGCCAGCGAGAGAGGGAACAAAAGCAGGGGGAGTGGGAGAGGAAGAAGCAGGCTCCTGGTGGAGAAGCCTGATGTGGGGCTTGATCCCAGAATGCCAGGATCACGCCCTGAGCCAAAGGCAGACGCTTAACGACTGCGCCACCCAGGCACCCCTAAATTGTATATTTTCTGTATAGAAATCATCTTAGTAGACCTCTTCACTGTCTTCATTTTTGTCACTATCACTAAAAATGGCTTTATTTTAGTCTATCAGTTTCATAGAGAGCTTTCTTAGCCAAGCTTTCTTTTTCAAAACAAAAAGAATGAGGGATTACCTTCCTACAAATATCCTCATGACCAGACTATAGTGGCTAGTGGAGACACCCTCCAGACTTATTTCATAATGCAGTTCTCCAGCCAGACAGTCTGGATAAAGACAAAACATTCTTAAACAACCAATCATTGTAGCTATCATGGTGTCCTCCAACCTTAAAGGTAGTGAGATTGAGCCCTGTTTTCAGCCCCAAGTTATAGTTAAGATGGGACAGAAACAATTCTCACATAACTCTAGACATACACACACACACACACACACACACACACACACACACACACACAGAGTCAGGAATAATAAACAGAGACTGTAAGCCATGTAACAGGTAAAGCAAAGTCAGGGCTATAAACATGGCTTCCTATTATTCAGAGAACAATCCGAACATTCATTCGTTTCGGTTATACAAATAAGTGATACTGCTATAACTGCAAGTCAGGTCATTCTGCTTCCAAAAACCTTCCAATACAAGAGAAAAAAATGTCAACAAGTTTGAATAAAATATACAAGAGGGGAAAATGGGGCAAATTTTTTAATACTTTATAAAATAAAACTGTAAGACCCATCAAGAAGTGGTATAAATATGATACAGTCTGCTCTATTTTGTCTAGTGTTTATTCTTTCCCTGAAGTCTTGTCCCTATGCTCACTGTTTCAATTTTAATTTAGACTCCCTCTTATCTCCTCAAAATATCCTTTCATCCAAAGATCAAAGTTAATTTTTATTATTAACTCTCCTTTTATTTAATTGGCAAGTGTAGGACAGTGCCAAAAATATTTACTAGTCAAAATTCCCAGTGCATTTTGATTTTGTAGCAGGTCTTTATGGTTATATGGGTTAGAGATTGGATTCCTTAATCATATTCCTTTTCTGTTTTGGGTTTTTCTTATTCCATACAGTGTTAAAAGCCCACACTGCATGTCAGCCTACTATAGGGTCATACCCACTGTGGGCATCCAAGGAACTCTCTGGACACCAATAAAGATTAGATGAATAGGCACAAAGCTATTGAAAAGGTCAATCTGTATTCATCACACATTTTTTGTCCAAGTTCTTTCTTTGGTTGATGTACAAGAATAAAAGGATAAACAAAACAAAACAAAGCAAAACAAAACAAAAAAACAGAAAAGGAAAAGCTTTCTTAATATTTTCAACTTTTTCAAGAATAAGTTGTTTTGCTTTACTGTAGTTTGAAAATATGTCATTTTGTGAGATTGATCCAATGCTGGGATAAAGAATATGTTCTGAAAATCTCTTTTAGAAAGATTTATAACATTAACCTCAGGCTATTTTAAGTCCCCCTCGATCTTTATGAAAACAGCCAAGAGATCCATTTGTTTTCCAAATAGTAGAAAGTCTCTGTTACCTTTTGTCAACCATGATTGAACAAATGACTTTGGGTCAAAGTGATTCAGTTGTGAAGTGCCTGGGGTCTTGCCAGCCCCCTGGAATACAGACTCAAAAAGCAGTCACTTTGGACCTGAGCTGCCCATTGCAGCCAGGGGCTAAGTAGTCCTATTCAATTTTTCTGGGATTAACACTATTATGGACCATCTTAAACTCAGGATTAATAGGAACTAGTACAGTAGCTCTATGTCGATACATGGCCAGCATGCCTGGTCAGACTACTCAGTCTGATTTTTCATTATTGTTTTCTGTCTATGCAATCAATTAATTATGTGATAATTTCAGTGAAACACTCTGTGTCTTGATTGTTCTTTATTTTCCTAAAGGTTCTAAGATCTGTCCAAGACATTGAACTAGGACAACAGACATCCTATTTAGCTAGTAGGAAGTTAGAATTTAACTCTACAGTCTTGCTCAAATCCAAATCACTTATGCCATACCTCTATTCTCAAAGAAATTCTTCTGTCACGTTTTACTACCATTAGGACATTTTTCTTTACTTAAAACAAGTTGGTGAGCTTAAAAAATCATTAATGTGCAACATTTATATGACGACCTGCTTCTTCCTGACTTTGTTCTAAAGCCTTGCCCTCCACATCACCCACCTCCCAATGAGGACTTCTCTGTGTGCACACACACACACACGCATGCACACACACACAAACACCCCACTCTGGCTACAGTCCAGCAGTCTAGCCAATTCGGGATTCTTTATGAATCTGAAGTCTCTCTCCTTGCCCATATTCTATCTTCATTTGGCCCTTGTTGTTAACATGTCTATCTGAGTTGGTACCAAGACTACCTAATATATACCAATGATGAAATTATTTCTCAAGACACGATCAGTTTATTAATATGTTTAATGCACTGCATATTTATACTTGACTTCAGGAAGTCCACAGTCTGGTTTTGGCATTTGTCTTAGGGTGCCCTTGAGTATATTTTTCTTTTAGTATGTTACATCTGGATGTGTTGTGCATTTTTGATTGTCAGCTCCCAGAGGACAAGGAACTTGCCTACTTAACTTGCTCTGCAGAGAATCACACACGTATCAGTACTTAGCAAGTTTTTTCTCCTGCTGCTACTGATGATGATTAATACTGTTCTTCTCCAGCATTCTCCAAACCATTACAAAATACATTAATTATTTCCATATGTACCCAGGGAGGAAAGAAAGTATCATTATCGACATTTAAGGGATGAAGGAAATGAAGTACTGTGTATTTAGGTAAAGTGTCCAAAGCTTTACAATAAATAAGCAACAAAAATCAAATAAAACAAACTTGGTTGTCTCTTCTTCCAGTTCCTAAGATTTCCAATTCAACTCAATTTGATTTAACACTTTAATGAATCTTTATGCAAAGTATTTTGTTAGATGCTGTAGAGGCAATGAGTAAATATGGTCTGATCTCTTACCTCAAAGAAGGAAAGTAAGAAAATAAGATATACAAATAAGTAACAATTAGGTATCACTTTATTTCAATTTAGGTTGGATTTAAGCAATACTGCCATATGAAATATATACTGCTAGGATATGAGGGATGCAAATAGGAATAAAATATACTCTTTATAGGTACTCAAAATGTGGCAAAAAATGGTAGGAAACTGGAATGTTCTTCAGTTTGTGATAGGTCTTATTCAAATGCTAAAGAGGATACAGAAGATAACAGCTCTGTTTAGTAGGAGACAAGGATCTGAAAAGGCTTAGGTGAGAAGGTGGCAACTGTAGACTCTGAGACACAGAAGTCTGGTGACAGACTGCAGAATATATAGGAAAAGAAAGAGAAAGCAAGATAAGTCACTGGGGAAGGGGCATCAAGTTGCAAGTGGGAAGGCATGTTAAGCAGCTATTGTAAGGACAAGGTGTGAATGAGGGCCTGCATTACAGAAGTAGTAATGGGATTAAAGAAAAGAAAATTAATTGGACAGAAACTTAGAGGTAAATAAATGTGAAGAGAGAAGGCAAAGAGAACCAAAAGTCACCAAAAACTTCCTGCAAATAATTAATTGCCAGGTTAATTATGCTACATTAAGGTCAAGAAGAAGGTAGAGTTGTTGGGAAAGGTCTGGAATAAAGTCAGATTTAAGCTTAATTCTGAATGATGCCTAAGGGCTGATGTGTGGGAATTTTCATGGTAGTCCTCAGTATTTCCTTGGCACCACAAGTCTTCTCTATTTTCACTGAACCACTGCACTGTTTTCTTATGACATGAAGAGTCTTGTTCAATTTTACCTTAGTTTCTTAAATTTCTTCTACAAACTTCCATTTTTGTGGTTACTTTTTTCACTTTTTCTTACTCAAAACTCCTCACAAGATAATAGACTACATTTTTACTCCCTCAAATATTAAAAAATCTCTTAAAATTTGGCATTTTTTTGTGACGCTTTTCTTAAGAAAGAGGTTTCCGATAATTCTTCAATGTATAATAAGGGTTAAGCACTGTTCCAAGCTCTTTACCACTAACTCTTTTCATTCTCACCATAGTTCATTGATGTAAGTAACATTAATAGTCCCAATTGAAAAATGAGAAATCTATGTAACTTCCCCAAGTTTTCACAGGTAGTATATGACAAAACCTGGACTTTTTTTTTTTCAAATCTTTATTTGAGAGAGAGAGAACCAGAGAGCACAAGGAGGGGGAGTGGCAGAGGGAGAAGGAGAAGCAGGCTCCCTGCCAAGCAGCCTGACTCAGGGCTCAATTCCAGGATGCTAGGATCATGACTGACTGAGCCACCCAGGTGCCCCCAAACCTAGACTTTTAAACACAAGAATGCACTATATTCCCAGCAGCACGACACTCTAAATAAGAAAACTTATTTTATCATCACAATCAAGTTTGGTTGTAATAACTATAAACTATTTCTTTCTAAACATGGAGCTTTGGTGGAAGGTTACTAGTGTGGGAATCCAGTTCCACAAAACACAGGGGGAGTAAAGTGTCCATTCTTAGAAATGGTCAAGAACCAGAAAATTCTGAAAGGACATTAAACAAGAATTGGGACCACAAAAAGACTAACAACTGCTTAACAAATGGAATAGGCTGGTAAGAAAGCATCCATAAGGATACTTCAGATGATTTGCTTCCGGCTATTCCCAAATTTCTCCATGAATTTCCTTGGGATTCAAATTCTTTAGCAAGATGACTATAACTTCGTCACAAAACTGTTCTTTCACTGACCCCACATAAAGAAAATGAAGACTAGATACTGCCTTAACAGGAAAACTGGGCTGCTATTAGGGAAAAGCAGAAGATGTTGAAAAAGAAAAACTGACACAATGAAGCTTTCTATCCACATTCATAGTTGTGATACAGAAAAGAGTGTCCAAATTATTTATGATATTTACAGCCAGAACAGTCAGAAGCTCACAAACTATTTTTTATGATTCAGTGTCAAAACAAACTACTATTTGTTTTCCTTACAATCCTTACATTATTTTTTACATTGTTCATTTGTTTCCTTACTTCAACTGATGACTATGGTTCATATTAGATGTATCAAGAATTTATAGTTTATAATTTTGCTAACTGAATATCCCCTTCCGTATTCTGGGCCAGGAAACAAGCCTCAGCATATTTAAAATAATTGGAATTATCTAAGTCGGTCCCCCTACCACAGCGAAATCAAACTATAAATCAGTAACAGAAAATTAAGAAGAAAATCTCCAAATACTTGGATATTAAATAACATACTTCTAAATAATCTATGGGTCAAACAGGAAGTCTTAAGTGAAATTTTAAAAAATACATTGAACTGAATAAAAATGAAAATATAACATGTAGAATCAAAACTTGTGGAATGCAGCTAAAACATTACTGAAGTAAAAATTTATAATACAGTGCTCAGTTTATAAAAGAGGACAGGTCTCAAATCAATAATATAAGCTCCCACATTAATATTTTTTTAAAAAAGGAAATGAACCCAAAGCAACCCCAGTGAAAGAAATGATATAAAGCACAAATCAATTAAATTGAAAACAGAAAACAGTAAAGAAAATAAATAAAATAAAAAGCTGGTTCTTTGAAAAATCAATAAGATTGACAAACCTCTAGCAAGATTGACAAAAAAGAGAGCCAACACAAATTACCAACATCAGGAATTAATTAGTAATCATCACTGAAGATTACAAAGACATATAAAGGATAATAAAGGAATACTATAAACAAGATTATACATGTAAATTTGACAACTTAAATGAAATAGACCAATTACATGAAAAGCATAAACTACCAAAACTATTCTAATATAAAATAGGTGATCTGAATAATCCTATGATGATTAAAGAAGTAAAATTATAATTAATAAACTCTTAAAATGGAAATCTCAAAGCCCAGATTGTTTCACTGGAGAATTCTATCACAGGTACACAATCTCTTCCAGAAAAGAGAAGGGATGGGGGGTGTCAAACTTAATTGTTTATGGTGGTATTACTCTGATACCAAAATGAATGAATGAATGAATGAAAGAAAGAAAGAAAGAAAGAAAGAAAGAAAGAAAGAAAGGCAACTATAGCTCAATATCCCACATGAACACAGATATAAAAATTCTCAACAAATAATTAAATCTAATGCAGTGATATATCACACAAAGTGGGGTTTGTTTCAGGGAGGCAAGACTGATTCAGTGTTCAAAAGTCAATCAGTCAACCCACTTTATTAATAGGCTAAAGCAAAAAATCAGAAGTCTTAGCCAGTGCAATAAGGCAAGAAAAAGAAACAAAAACATGGATTGTAAAGGGAGAAATAAAGCTGTCCCTATTGGCAACTGACATGATGGTCTGTGTAGAATACCTCAAAATAGTAAAACAACAACAACAATTCCAGAGCTAATAAATGAGTTTAGCAAGCTAATAGGATACAAGATTAACAGAGGAAAAAATCAGTTGTATTTCTATAAACTAGCATTTTTCTATAAACTAGCAATGAACATGTGGAAACCCAGAATAAAACAAAATTCAATTTTCAATTATTCAAAATAAAACATTTTGATATAGATTTAACAAAACATGATCAGAACTTGTATGCTCAAAATTACAAAACACTGGTGAAAGAAATCAAATAAATGGAGATGTACTGTGATTGCAAACTTAAACATTATGACAAGTCTCTGAAATTAATCTATAAACTTATAATTCCTAATAAAATCCCAGTAAAAATTTTCATGTAAATAAGCTTATTCTAAAATTTGTATGGAAATGCAAAAGAATTAGAAGTTAAAATGATTTGGGGAAGAAAAAAAATAATAAAGTGAAGGAATCACTCTACCAGATTTTTAAGACTTACAACATAGCTACAGTGTTCAAGACAGGGCGCTATTTGTGGTGAAATGTCACCACAAAGATCAATAAAACAGGAGATAAAATCCATAACAGTAGATCCACATAAAAACACCAACTTATTTTGACAAAGATGCAAAAGGAATTCAGTAGATGAAGCATAGTCTTTTTAATAAATGGAGCTGAGACAATCAGATATCCACAAGCAAAAAGAGAAAAATACAATTGAATCCTAACCTAAACATCACACCTTACACCAAATATAAATCAAAATGGATGACAGATTTACATGTAAATGTAAAACTATAAACTTTTAGAAGAACACATAGAAAAAAGTCTTTGGGACCTAGGGTTAGGAAGAGTTCTCAGATATTACATAAAAAGGAAAAGCCATAAAAATATACTCAATTGGATTTCATCAAATTAAAAATGTTTGATTTACAAAAGCCCTGGTTAAGAGGATGAAAAGTCAAGCTGAAGATTGGGAGAAATATTGCAAACTTTATAACTGACGAATATTCTATATCTAGACTATATAGAGGACCCTTGAAACTCAACAGTAAAAACAAAGAAACAACAACAAAAAATCCAAATGGAAAATGGGTAAAAGACATGTACAGTCATTTTATCAAAGAAGATATACATATGGCAAACATGCACATTAAAATATAGTCAACATCATTAGGTGTTAGGGAAATGCAATTTTAAAATCATGAAGAGTTATCAGTACATACATTTTAGAATAAGATTTAAAAAATATATAATGATAACACTAAATGCTGGTAAGAATGTCAAACATAGGACTTATCATACATTGCTTGTAGGAAAATACAACTTCTGGGGAGGAATACAATTCCTTTGGAAAATAGTTTGGCACCTTCATCTTAAACATTTATGCTTATATACACACAAAAGCGTGTACATGAATGTTCAAAATTACTTCATCTATAATAGCCAAATATTGGAAAATACCCAGATGTCATTCAATGGGGGAATAATTAAACAAACTGTCACATCCATATCATGGAATAGAACTAAGCAATAAAAGGAACAGACTACTGATATACACAGCAAATGGACTATGTCTTTAGGGAATTATGATGAATGCGGAAAAAAGGTTCTATCTCAAAATGTTACACACTGTATGATTCCACTTATATAAATTATCCAAATGACAAAATTATAGAAACAGAGACTAGAATAGTGGTGACCAGAGACTAAAGATGTAGGAACAGTGAGATGTACTTGAGTATAAAAGGAGAACAAGGGAGATCTTTGTGGTAAGGGAGCAGTTTTGTGTCTCAATAGTGGTCATAGTTAAACAAATCTGTATCTGGTAAAACTTCATAGAAACACACACACACACACACACACACACACACATACACACACAAGTTCATATACAACTGGGGAAATCTGAATAAGTTCTGCAGGTTGTGTTAATGTCAATTTCCTGGTTTGATATTGTACTATACATGTATAAGATGTTACCATTGGGTGACAGGTACCTCTCTGTACTATCTTTGCAACTTCCTGTGAATATTTATTTATTTATTTATTTATTTATTTATTTATTTATTTATGTTCTAGTACTGGCAAAAACAGCCAATAAAACATTAAATGCAAGTGGTAAAAGTGGGGGTGCCCGGGTGGCTCACTTGGTTAAGTATCTGACTCTTGATTTCAGTTGAAGTCATGATCTCGTCATAAGATTAAGCCCCGCAGCAGGCTCTCTGCTCAATGCAGAGTCTGCTTATCCCTCTCTCTCCCCTCATTTGCATGTTTTCTCTGTCTCTCTCTCTGTCTCTTACTAAAATAAATAAATAATAACAATTTTTAAAAAAAGAAGTGGCAAAAGTGGACATTCTTACACTCTTCCTGATTCTAGAGGAAAGCATTCATTTTTCACTAGTATGTATAAACTTAGCTATTGGTTTTTCATAGACACCTTTCTTTTTTTTTTTTTTTTTTTTTAGATTTTATTTATTTATTTGACAGAGAGAGACAGCCAGCGAGAGAGGGAACACAAGCAGGGGGAGTGGGAGAGGAAGAAGCAGGCTCCCAGTGGAGGAGCCTGACGTGGGGCTCGATCCCAGAACTCCAGGATCACGCCCTGAGCCGAAGGCAGACGCTTAACCGCTGTGCCACCCAGGCGCCCCTCATAGACACCTTTCATCAGTTGAGGAGGTTCCTTTTTATTTCCAGTTTTTGAGAATTTTAATTATGTATGGGTGTTGGGATTTTTTTTTCAAATGACTTTTTTGCATCTACTGAGGTGATGAAGCGCTTTTTGAGCTTAGTTTATTAATATGATTCATCACATTGATTTTCAGATATTAAGCCAACCTTACATTCCTAGTATATAAATCACATTTGGTCATGGTATATAATCTATTTTATATATTTGCTAATATTTTGTTGAAGCCTTTTGTATCTATATTCATTAGGGATACTTATCTACTGTTTTCTTTTGAAGACTTTATATAGTTTTGTTAGGGATAGCACTGACCTTTTAAAATGTGTTCGGAAATTTTCTATCCTTCCCCATTTTCTGAAAGAGTTTACAAGGGATTGATATGATTTCTTGTTTCATATTTGGTAGAATTTATTACAAATTTGGGTTTGGCCTTTTCTCTGTGGGGAAAGTTCTAAATTTTCTTCTAAGAACTGATTTGACTGAATCTCATATATTATAATTTTATTTCATATACACTAATTTCAAAATATTTTCTAATTTCTCTTGTGATTTTTGTATTCCATTCATTGGTTATATAAAAGTACATTATTTTTTCAAATGTTAAGGTACTTCTCAATTTCTGTTATTTATTTCTAATTTGATTCCATTACAGCAGTAGAATATACTTCGTATGATTTTAATCCTTACACATTTATTGAGACTTGTTAAATGGTCTAAGATATGGTCCATCCTGAAGAATATTCCATGTGCACTTGAAAAGAACGTGTATTTTGCTCTTGTTGAGTGAGACATTCTATAAATGTCATATAGACCTAACTGACTGATAATATTGTTCTTTTATATCCTTGTTAATTTTACCTATTTTTGTTCTATCAATTATTAAAAATAATGTATTTAATTTTCCAACTATTATTGTTTAACGGACTATTTCTCTTCTGATTTCTGTCCATTTTTCTTTCATATATTTTGGGGCTCTATTGTTAATTATGTTCACTTATAATTATTATATCTTTCTGATGAATTAATATTTTCATCATTATGAATATCACTCTTTGTCATAATAATTTTTGAGTCTTTGTCTCATAAAGGCCTTAGCAATGCTCCTGACATTTAGTAGACATTCTATAAAGAGTAAATAAATAAATAAATATGATATAGTTATTTAATAAATATTTATCACTTTATACTAAGAACTATTCTGGGCACTAGACTATTAACTATTATTCAATATCAGCTTTGTTGCTGATATTTCATGTTGTTATGTACAGGTGTTTTTCTATATTTTTCTGTTTATTATGGTGAATATATCCACTAACATGCTATAAGACTGTAAGTTCTCAGCAAGGAACTCTGTTGTTTGGTTTAAGGCTTACTCATTTTTTTTTTTTTAATGAATACTGATATGCTAGAAACTGTGATTTGCTTAACCAATATCTAATATCCCACGAAACTTTATTTTATTGAGGCAGCTATAAGCTTTAGTAAAAGACTACATTTTCCAGCCTCCCTTATAGCTAAGTGTGGACATGTGACAAAATTCTGAATAACTAGATATAATCAGAAGTTGTAGGGTTGAACTCTAACTTGACATCTTTAAAAAGGACATAAACCTCACTTATGTTTTCCTTGTTCCCCTGCTATATGCCTGGAATACGAATGTGATTAGTTATCTTGTGAGTCTGCAAATGGAAAAACATGGATGCCAAGGAATATGGGGCATAAAGACAAAAGGAGCTTGGATCCATGTGGCTTAGTGTTAAGACGTAACTTTAGATTTTCTATGCAGGTGTCTATTACATGCACCCAAATATAATTTCTAACTGATACAAATGATGTCCATGATGTTGCTGATAAGGAACAAGCTCCTGTTCAGGTCTGCCCAACTGACATACAAGAAAGGAGAAGTGAAACATATGATATACTAAATTTCACAGGTTCTGGAGCCATCCAAGTCTGTGGAACGTTTATTTCTCTCCCAAACATTCTCTCTTGCCAGTGGGCCCCAAACAGATTTTGACATAGCTGCAGAAACTCATCTTTTCTTACATTTAAAGGCTATGTACCTGGAGACCCAGAATAGAGTGACTAAGAATAGTGGCCCTATACAGGATTGCTAGAGGAGGTCACCTTTTCCAAGGCATTATTCATGGAATGCAAATTTACAAAGAAACATATTCACTTAAAAAATTTCCTAGATATGCTGACCTTCAGTCTTTGTTGAGCACCGATTTTTCCTGAATATTTGCTATTGCCAATGCACTACATTTTGACAGTGATTCCTATGACCTTAAAACAGCCTTTACTGTCCTGGAACTGCTGGCTACTCAGCAGATACTGATTCTGCCCTCATCTCTAGATGCTCCAATGATGCCACATCTGCACATTCAGCTAGCTCCTGCTGACTTTCTATTCTTTTCCGTTTTGGCTAGCTAAAAACATGATCAAGTTAAATTTTTTTCTATAAAGGTCTCAAAAATGACTAATTTGTAAAATCTATTTGAACCTTCCTTAACTGCTAATTGAACTCTGTGTGCAAAGGTTGTACAAGGCCAGAGGTGTGAAGTGAGGTACAGCCTCCTCACAATAGCATGCAGAATCAGCCCTTTACCACAGTCCCTGCTAACATAGATAACATATAACTATTTCAGTGCTTCATAGTTTTGGGCATTTGAGCAATCTGTCCTCCCTTATCTTCCTAATTGCCCTCTCAACTTGATCCCCCCAAAACAGGCGGCATCTGAATAAAAGTTAACTACCACCTTGGCAGATGAAAAACTTGGTTAGTTCTAATGAAAGCAGGGGAGTGCTGTTGACATTTCTTATTTCCAGTTCTTGCATGGCAATAAGGCGTAAGGACTGATTTATCAAAGAGAGTGTGCCCATCAAGCATGAGCAAGACAGAGAGAGAAAGTTCACGTTGCACAAAATGAGCTGCTAATTTCTTTTCCATTTCACTGACAATGTGCTCTATGAGTTCAGAGCAGCTGGGATGAGAACAATGGATGTTCCCAACCTGTGCTCCATTTAACTTCTGCAACTCTACAAGGTCAAACAGCAAAAGAGAGAGAAAAAAATATCTCTCTCCCTCTCCCTTGCTTTCTCTCTCTCTTTTCCTCTGTCTCCCTATCTCTCTACCACCCACCTCCCTCCTTCTTTCCCTCCCCCTCTCTGCCTTATAGTGTGGCAAAGCTAGGAGACCGAGGGACTATCTAAAAGACACATTCGTTTTTGTTTTCATTTTTTTTTTCTTAAAGAAATCCATTTCTAGCCAGAGTTTCTATTGGCAAAAGCTTAAATGCCATTTTACTGTCATTTCTACCATTAAATTAATATGATTCATATAAATTCTGGTTCATTATTGTGATTGTGTGTGTTGGGGTGGGGGAAGGTGAACATGAGTACTCTCATTTAAAGAGATGTGTGCTATGTCTGTTGCCTAAATCCTCACTGACAAAAAATGAATTCCAAATGATTTACTCTGCATTGGCTTTACTGCTTCTAACAGAGAATTTAAAACCTTTTTTTTTTTTCCAATTAGCAATGGAAATTGAATAGCCTTACTATTCAATATGCTTCCCTATAACCCAAACTGTCAAAATGGCAGAATCCTTTGGGATATAGGCTTCACTTCTCTGGTATGATTCATGTAACTTGGATCTCAATTAACACTGGTTTGTGGCACTCTGAGATTAAGGAATGGGAGGGAGAAGAACTAGGAATGTGAACTAATAATCACCAAGAACATCTTTCCAGGACAGCAGTTCAGGAACCATCTCCCACTATTAGAATTCATATTTCACCATACTACACATGGCATTAGATTCTGAGAACTTGAATTCTCTTTCTTTTTCTTTACAGATTGACTTTTCTCATGTTGTGATCCCACTTGACTTGAAGCTTAGACTAACCTCTATATTTCAAAGCCCAGACTTATCCCTATTTACCTTCCCTGGTCCATTTAAGAGGTATGGACTGGACCCCTCGAGTTCTTTACTTTATCTGAGCATATCTCTACCAATCATAGCCTGTATACAACTCAAGTGTTTAGGTAGCCTTTTTCTATCCAGGAGCAGAGAACAGGGACCATGAGTGACTTTTCACTGTATTCCCAGGACCTAGGGCAATTCCTGACATAGAACATGGTTTCAAAAATGTTTGCTAAGTGAGAGGTATAGACTTTGCATCCAGCTGTCTTTCTCAGGCTAATGATTTGCTCACTATAAAATTTGCTTTCAGAAAGGCATATAGGCCTATTTAGAACAGGTATTTATCTTAATCTTAAGTTTGTACTCCATTCCTTTCTGTACTATATTTAAGGTAAGAGACCACCCACTATAAACTTACGTTACCAAATTCTGATTAATACATTTGTTTTCCCCGCTGTGTAAACATTGGTTATTGTTCAGTACTTTTTAATATTTATAATAATTAATTTAACAAATAGAATGAATTGAGAAATTAAACCAGTATTTCTAAGTTTTTTTTTTTTAAGATTTTATTTATTTATTTGACAGAGATAGAGACAGCCAGCGAGAGAGGGAACACAAGCAGGAGGAGTGGGAGAGAAAGAAGCAGGCTCATAGCGGAGGAGCCTGATGTGGGGCTCGATCCCATAACACCAGGATCACGCCCTGAGCCGAAGGCAGACGCTTAACCACTGTGCCACCCAGGCGCCCCAAGTATTTCTAAGTTTTATGTCAAACTGTAAAACATATTTAGAATCATTTAATATCCAAGACCAATGATTCAGGAATAAATTAAATTGGAAATACCTTGAAAAGCTAAAGCACTGTCTTCCAAGAAGTTTATTCACTATCTTTTTCTCCTTTTTCAAGAAACTGCTTTTGTCTCTGTGTCCTACTTGAAATGAGGATGAAATGTTCCCTTGAAAACTGTCTACCAGCATGCAATAGGAATTGCATAGTTAATCTCTTTGTTCATATCAAATGAAACTTCCCAACCTTGAATGCCATGTCCAAAATGATAATCTAAAATTAAAATGAGAATTATATATATACATATATATATATGCACAACAAACATATACATATATGTTTGTATATATATATATATATATACACACACATTTCAGCAATAAGTAATATGTATATCACAGGTCTCAGCAATAAGTAAATATAGAGGAATAGACTAATTCTGAGAAGATACGGCAAAGAAGAATGGCTATTCAAAGTAGAAATTCAAGTTCAAATCCTGATAGAGTCTAGACTATGATTAGGGGAAAGTAAAAATGGTAGCAGCAATCTAAGAGAAGAAAAAAGAATTCACCAGAGATATTAAACATGAAAGCTCTAAAAGTATGAATTATATTCATGATCTAATTCTTCTTTATGTATATGACTTCTAATTCCACTTTTGATAATATAAGTAATAACTCCAGTACCTTCAGAAAGTTTCCCAGTCCATTCCACTCCACCCTAATCTCTTAATTCATCAAGTTATTATAGTACATGGATTTATATTGACCTGGATTGGGTCCATGTCTGTTACTTACTAACTATATAATTTTTTCTGAAATTCCAATTCTTCATCTACAAAGGTAGCCTAGTAATATCTCTCTCTGTCAGCCAGGTTTCCGTCAGAGAAGCAGAACTACTATGAGTGATTCAGAATAAGGGATTTATTATAGGAATTTAAATTAATACCACTTAGGAGCTGGTTACACAGTCTATGCAGGGCTATTTTCTATGCCTTTGGTTCTGGGGACTGATGCTAGCAGTTTGGAAGAAAAGATATAAAATGAGGAAAAGCAAGGACAAACGGGGACCCACAGGATATAATGGAACCCATGTGGATGTCTTGCCACTACCCTTGAGTCTCCACTTCAATGATACAGGTTACTCACAGGAGAAGCTGGTACCTTCTTTCATGAAGATCTGTGAGTCAGAAAAGGTATCACAGGATCTGGCATTAGCTGAAGTGGCTGTAGACGTGGGCTACCCCAGGCCAGTAAGGTGAGCCAGGAGATAAGCAACATTATGAGCTGAAACAGTACTAGAACTCCTGTACCAACCTTATGATTGTTAAAGGAATACGGCCACTGATTCACTTCCACCTTTCAACTCTAATGCAAAGTCTCTCTTGTGTCCTACATTAAGTCAGAACTACACAGGGAAAATGTAGACTCAGCTTAGCTAACATGGTAATTCAAATCCATTAAAACATCCTGTCAACTCAGAGTGATGCTGGGTTAATGAAACAAAATGCATATGAAATCATTTTTAAAACAAAAATGGTACAAAATCATATTATTTCTACAAAGTTTTCTTTTTACAGTGAGCTGGTCATTGTTTTACTTCTATGTGATCTCTTCAATAAAACTAGCCATAATTCTAAAGGGTAGATTCCTATGCAGTGTCATTTGAGAGGAATCACTAGGCCTGAGTAATGTAAAATTTCCAACTAAACTGTCAACTACAAAAGGACACAGACAACAACATGGTCTGATCAGTATACTCTGATGATATTTAGCACAGAGCCTGATCCAAACCAAGAAAGAGGAGAAAGGAAAGGAAAGGAAAGGGAAGGGAAGGGAAGGGAAGGGAAGGGAAGGGAAGGAAACGAAAGGAAGAGGAGAAAAGAAGGGAGGGACGGAGAGAGGAAGGAAGGAAGGGAGGGAGGAAGGGGAGAGGAAAGGAGGGAGGGAGAAAGAAAGACAAATATGTCACATTAGGATGGGAAACTGAGTCGGAAAAAAAGGTGTTATAAAAATAACAACCACTGTATTTTATCCCATAAATGTTCTGGAGAACAGAACTTCCCTAAATCTCTAACTGCAAATTAAAATACATAAACAAAAAACAACTTCCTAATTTTTCTGGAGCTTTTAATTTCAGGTTAAAGCAGGAACTATAAACTTATAAGAATAAAAATACTATTGAGGTAATAGTACAGTCCATGCAAATGGACTCAAGCAGAAGTCACTTTATAAGAAAAAGACCAATTTTAATATCAGCTCCTTGATTTTTTTAATAAAGCACATAGATTTCTAAGTGTATAGGAAAGCCTTAGATCATGATATTTCTTTCCAATTCTTAAATCAAGGAAGTTCTGATCCATTTTTGATAAATGCCAATGTATCAGTAGGATTTTGAGACAATAAGAAAAGGATTTGGGCTCTTTTTACTTTCCCCAAGATTAAAACCAGATAAACTGCTACAGGAGAAGTCACCTTGAAATGCCCAACAATTGAGTCAAACTGAGTTTAAGGAAAATCTGCAGCTCTGAATGTCAAGGTCAAAAAGGATTTCAGTCATCACTTACTTTCTAAGTTATACTTACTTTTCCTTCCAGACCCTTTCTTTATAGCAGGATTCTCCTGAGCACCAGCAACAATTACGTCCCTTTCCTCACAGATCCCCAAGCTCCAGGGTTTGCTAGAGGTCTTAAGTGAAATTCTCTAGTGGGAAGAAATGGAACTACTATCTTAGCCCAGATGCTAGAGGAAGCATATAGACAGGAAAAGTATCATGGCATGTGACTACCAGCTCTCCCAGCATACACATTTCTGAGATCTCTATTGCCTGAAGTTACTCCAGTTTCTCCTTCCTGGAATTCTCAGTTGCAGCTCAAGGTAGCTCAAGACAGAGAGTATAAATGTATATGATGAAAGGAAAAGTATTATTGAAGGTAAAGGGAAATCCATCCAACTGTATAACTGGACAACATTTAGCACTCTGCCATATACTTTTTTAAAAAAATTAGATTTGTGAACAAATGAACAGAGAGAAATACACTGGAATATAAAACTGAGATGGACAAAGGAAGAAGGTAATCCAAAAAGCACTATCAACTATTATGTTCAGAAGCCAGTAGAGGAAGTCTGTTTAAATTAGCATATGAAATAACATATCATATGAGAGAAAAGATTATCAAAGAAAACTAATAAATGTGTATTACTTACAATAATTCTCATTACATATGTTTAAAATCCACTCCAAGTTTCACAAGGGCTGAAACCATGCCTGTTTTGTTCATTAATGAAAACTAGTGCTACTAAACATTTTAAAATAATATTTAAATAAATAAATTCAGAAGAAGAAAAAAATTCCAAACTAGACACAATGGGAAGCATCATACTGCCATTAAAATATGAACTATTATTTGGAAAAATAATTTGGGAGAAATAAGTACACATATTTATTCATTTTGTATTCCTTCTATAAAGATATATCTAAACATTCATCATGTTATAAGTAAGTATATGTGTTGGGTGTAGTAAGTAACTATGTGTTGGGTGAATAAGAGATCTAGTTCCTGCCACCATGGAACTTATGAGGAAAATATACAAAGCATGAGAACAAACAAAATGAAGGTGAGGTTTTAACATATGTAACCAAGTACAATTTTTAAATACTTGTATATCAAGAAGATACAATCTTTATAGAAGTCCATGAAACTATTTATATAAGAATTGCTATTTGAGGGGCACCTGGGTGGCACAGCAGTTAAGCGTCTGCCTTCGGCTCAGGGCGTGATCCAGGCATTATGGATCAGGCTCTTCCGCTAGGAGCCTGCTTCTTCCTCTCCCACTCCCCCTGCCTGTGTTCCCTCTCTCGCTGGCTGTCTCTATCTCTGTCGAATAAATAAATAAAATCTTAAAAAAAAAAAAAAAGAATTGCTATTTGACTCTTAATTTTGACTAGAAGGAGAAAGCAGAAATGAGAGTATATCAGTTAGTTATTACTATTGTAGCACATGGCCCCAGAACTCATGCATGTAAAACAATGTGCATTAATTAGTGTTAACAAATCTATGTGTGGGATGAGTGACTGCTCCTGTTTTTGGTGTGTTCATTCATTTATTATTAACTGTGCATCAGTTCAGTTGCCTCCTATTGACCAAAACCACACAAGTTCAACTCAAATTCAAAGCATGGGGAAAGAAGGACAATATCATGATGGAAGGAACTACAAAGGTACATAGGAAAGAGCAGGTTCAGATAGAAGGAAGAACTGGGGCTATCTTTGCAATAAATCTCAACATATGGAAAGAAGAGAAAATGACAGAAATACCAGAAGGAAGTAATCATGACATCAAAATATAATAAAGAGAGAAGCATAATAATGGTCATGACATGGCTTACGATTTAGTAAATAAATTCAAGTCAGTAAGAAAATATTGCACCCATTTTTTTTTCTATTTAAAAATGTTTATTGCAGTAAGAAAGTGGGAACAACCCAAAGGTCCACCAATGGATGAATGGATAACAAGATGTGGTCCACCCACACACAGGAGTATCAGCCACAAACAGGAGTGAGGTGCTGACACAAGCTGCCCTGTGGACAGACCCTGAGCACACAATGCTCAGTAAGGGAACCAGACACAACAGGCAACACAATGTGTGACTCCACGTGTGTGACATGCCCAGAATAGGCATATCAATGGAGACAGAAAATAGATTAACAGTTGCCAGGAGCTGGGAAAGGATGGGGGCTAAAGGGTATGGGATTTCTTGGGAGTGGGGGAGAGATGATGAAAATGTTCTAAAATTAAACAGTGGTGATGGTTGCACAACATTGTGAATAAACCAAAAGTCACGGAATTGCACAAAAAATAAATAAATAAAAAATAAAAATAAATAAAAATGTTTATTGAGCCAAGCATTGTTTTAAGCACTGTAGGTATATGAGGAAAAAAAGAGAAGTAAAGTTTTTCCTCTATTTTTCTTTGAGGAAAAAATTAATAAATAATTACAGATGAGATAATTTTAGATACTGCTAGAAAGAAAATCCAGGAGGACAGTGGAATGGTAGGTGTCCATTTGTGGTATAAGGAGGTTATTTTAGCTAAAGGAATCTAAGCAATTCTCTTTAAGGAAGTGACACACAAGCAGAGACTTAGAAAACAAGGATGAAGACTTGTCAACAGATGAAGGTAACACAGAAATCAGTCAGCACCAAGTTACTTAGAAAAGAAAGAGCTTGGCCCATTCACAAGAGAGAAAATGGCTTGTGAGGCTATAGCTTACTAAAGTGAGGTGGTAAAAGAGGGAAAAGTGAAAACAGGCATAGCCTTGGGAACCAGGTAAAGGCTTTTGGCTTTTGCTCTAAGTGTAACAAGAAGCCATTAAAATATTGTCATCAGGGCGGCAATGTGATCTGATGTAGATTTTAAAAGAACACTTGGTTATTATGAGGTTGAATTAATAAAGAGGGAAAAGTCGAAGTGGAAAGACTATTGGAGAAGTATAGGATGGACAAGAATAATAAAAGAAAGGCCAGTAAGGAGCTAGTTCTAGTAAACTACAGTGAGAGTTGGTGGTGGGACAAGCTACAATTAGACTTTGTGAGGAGGAGAGAAGTGGTCAGATTCCTGAACTATTTTACAGTAGAGGCCATTAGGTTTGCTAACTGACTGGGGGGGGGGGGGGAGGTGCTGAGAGGAAAAAGAAGTGTTAAGAATGAAGTACTGAGATTAAGTTGAGATGTAGACAGTCAAATGGAGAGGTTAAGTCAGCACTGGGTAGATGACTGATCTCAGGGAAAGACCAAAGAGAGAAATAATTTTAGAGTACCTTCACAGAAATGGATCTGGATAAAATAAACTGAGGAAGACACTGTATAGAAAAATAAGAAGTCTGATTAAAAAAAAAAAAAAAAGCTGAAATATTTAGAAACGTAGACATAGGTAGACAGAGGAAAATGTCTTTTTTCCTAAGGGGCAATTGTATCAAATGCTTAAGAGAAGCTGGGCAAAAAGGAGCTTAAGATGCTGTGTGAACCTGGGTATCAGGCACAAGCCTCCCGGTGTACAGATGTCCTCTAAAGTTAGTGGGCTGTAGAATTTAGGGAGAAGGAAAAATAACATTTGGATCATAAGGTGACATTTAACTTCTAGTTTTGCTTTAAGCTGGAGGTGAGTATCCAATGGTGAGTGGTAAAAGACAAAAGGAATGATATATTGTAAGGGACTGCCTTACAGAGATTAAATTCTGATAAAACACTTGCAAATCCTCCTGATGAAAAGAAAAAATCTTAAAACATTCATGTCAAACAGGAGATTTTAGCTTTCATTCAAGAAGAAACAGGAATGGGATTTACCCCCCAAATGAAACAGTCAAAGAAGCAAACAAAATATATGAAGCACTGGTTATCTGGCAACAACCAACAGTGATGATTAGGAAACAGAAACTGTATGAGTGAAGTGAACACTATAATTGCCTTAGCTTACTGCTTTGAGAGACTTTTCAGGACATGGAACTTCTCTCCAAAGGGTATGGTTACAAGAATAAAAAGATAAGCAATAGACATGGAAAAATACTTGTAATCATATATCTGATAATGGACTTGTATCCAAAGTAAATAAAGAATTCTCAAAACTTAATGAGATAACAAGACAATTTTTTAAATGTACAAAATATTTAGCACTCACTTTCCCTTTACCAAAGAAGATATATAAATGGCAGAAAAACACATATTAAAGATAGTCAACATCATTAGTTATTAGGTAAATTCAAGTTATATACACAATGAAATATCACAATACACATAATACAATGGGTTAAATTGAAAAAGTTGGCTAGGATGTAGAGGAACTGCAGATCTTATGTGATGAGCATGTAAAATGGTACAAATTCTACAAGGAAGTGATTGGTTTAATCCTTAAGGCCAAAGATGTCATGTTAATAAATAATAAAAAGTAAAACTCCTTATGTGATTTGTAACCTCAGATAAATAAAAATGAAAAAAAAAAAAAAGTCAGAGTCATTGGAACAAATGAAGTGAATTCCAGAGTTGAAACGTTAACTCTTCAATGTTAAAGCATAGGCCTGAGTCAGTCCAACAGCTGTGGGTAAAAATCTTTACCACCACGGCTACCTCATGCAAATCACTAAAACTCAAATCTGCAGCTTCTTCATCTTGGAAACATAATATATTCTAGGCATTATAAAACTTAAACAACATGGTACAAAGATCTTAACATTGTGTTTGACATGTAGTCTCCATTCAGAGATGTTAATCCCCTTCACTTTCCTGGCTCTCTTAATGTGCTCAAATTGCCGAAGTCAAAATATTAGATCCCAGGATCCTATGTGAAGTTTCTAAAGAGTTCTTAAACTGGTGAGCTTTAAGAAAATCATAAATAATGTCAAATCTTTGTGAACACAATAGCAGTAAAGGTAAACTCTCCCAGCCATAAAGGGGTAAGCACGACATTAAATTAGATCATCTTCTAAAAGAGGATATTAAAATTATGCCATAAAGAAATATTTTATAGATAAAATTAAGCCATTTTAAGTTAGTAAGTGTCCAACTGGTTATCTTCCTAATGGTTTAATTGATTATACCTTAAAGATGTGATTTATGATCAATGCCAAATAGTAGGAAAGTGTGAATCATCATGTTGAAAAGTTCTAGTTCAGATGTTGACAAGAACAGCTTATTGATTAATTATTTCATTGAGAATATTAGGTGTGATATGATGTGGAAAGTGTTGAAATTAGGTACCTGTGTATCATTCTGACCCACAGAACCATCTCACCAGTGAGGTATTTTGGAAGCCAAACACCCTGAATTTATAAACAGCAATAACTAATACATTAATTGTAGGTGTTTATATTATAAACAAAGTAGAAGAAGGAATATCTTCCTTGCTAGTATCGTGCAGAAAATCTAATGATGTAGGGCCACCTGGGTAGCTCAGTCGTTAAGCGTCTGCCTTCGGCCCAGGGCATGATCCCAGGGTCCTGGGATCAAGTCCCGCATCGGGCTCCCTACTCTGCTGGGAGCCTGCTTCTTCCTCTCCCACTCCCCCTGCTTGTGTTCTCTCTCTCATTGGCTGTCTCTCTCTCTCTCAAAATAAATAAATAAAATCTTAAGAAAAAAAAAAAAAGAAAATCTAATGATTTAAATGACAAAAATGGATGTGAAGTCACTTTTAATCTAAAGTTCAAATGCTTCCAAAATCCTTACATCAAGGCCATTATGAAATTCAAAGATAAACTGAATTTGCAAAAAATAATAATGGTGAAAGCACAGTATCCAACAATCCTCTACAGTAAAAATGTAACAGTTATTGCACTTGGGTTGAACAACTATTGGGTAGGGAGATATATTCCTGTATCATCAAATGTGGAAAAAAATGCCAAACATGTTGAAACTCTCTTTTGTTGCCTTCTACCATCCCGTTCCTCAACCAGTCTTATTCCAGACTTAAACTGAGAAGCAGCAGAGGAAATAGAAGAGAACTAAATCACAGAGTGGGAGAGATTTGTTTCAGTCTAAAGAAATTTTAAAATAGGTAACCTTTTCTGAAGCCAAATCTAGCCCACTAAACAGGTATAATAAACCACTATATATTTGATATAATATAAAATATCTCCTACTTTCTAAAAATTATTTCCTCTATTAACCTGCCACAGTGCCTGGAATTTCTCCAATTAGAATTTATATTTGTATATTAATGGTTAGGCTATAGCAATGAATATCTCAATATTAAAAGGCAATTTACTCAGAAGAGATAATATGCTATGCCTTGGATCTGGACATGGATATGTTTATATAAAGCCGATCCTAGAAAAAATAAGTTGTACCATAAGAAATTTCTGAGGGATGAAAACTATCAAGGAGAGAACAGGAACTTTGGAAGTTGCCCCAAGACAGCAGTTGAGTAAAAAAGAGTCCAGGAAGATGGAAAAGTATAACACTAGACCTCTGGAACGGATGTTCTAAAGGGAGAGGGTAGAATTCAGCACAAGAAAGTGGGGAAACTCCAAAGAAAAATTTTACCTATATCATATTGTAACTGCAGTACTTCCATTGTTCTCTCATAGGTCTTTGATATTTATGATTTCTGAGTCACCTACAGCACCCTGTTGTTTTACTCAACAAGGATTTATTGAATACCTACTATCTTCCAACTGCCTTAAATCAGATTCCCTCAAATTTGACTTTATGACAAGAAATTTGGAGGAAAATAACAAGTATGGAAATAATATTAAAAAACATACATTAATGAGAAAATTAAATAAGGTTCAATACTGTTAGGGACTCTCTGAGAAATTGTGGATTATGCCTTTGAATCATTGCTCAAGGCCAGGGATATTGGGCCGTGTTTCTAGGGATGATATTGCCCAGTTAAATCCCTGCACTTCCAGTTATGCTGGCTAGTTATGAATCAAGATCTTGGGGTACCAAAGTATCCTGGGATTTATCAAGCCTTGCTACAGATGATCTCAAAGATAGAATGGGCATCAGCAGTGTCTACTACACTGGGAAATTCCACATTTATGGTCTGGGAGAAATAATGGAAAAATAGTCATAATAAAAGCCCAAACAAATGATATATAAACTGTGATTCAAGTCCGTAGAGAAGAGGGAGGAACATGTTAATTATGATCAAATAAACTAAAGAGGGCTTCCTGAAAGAGGTGAGATGTGACCAGCTCTTAAAGGTGTTAAAATGAATTAACAATCTTAATTGAGTAGTAGAGGTGGAGTGACGAGTATCAGTATACTGATCTAGTCTATTTCTTACTAATATGGAAATTGAAAGAGAATTTGTTGGATCTTAGAACTTTTATAATTGCCCCATCCTGGATTGTGAAGTTCAAAGAACACCTTGATACAAATTAATAAGATTATAAATCCGGAACTGAAAAAATCACACACACAAAAAAAGGTCTAAATTTTAAGCACTGAGTCTTTTGGGTTTTGTTGTACTTAACTACACTTTGTATGGGAAACCCTGATGTTACCTAAAGGTTTCCCAAATTAAAAATCAGACATTTTTGAGACCATCAGCCTAAAGGCTAGAAGTGTTTACTTCACCTTAAAAGCAATTAAAGAATATATTAACTATATGTTCTAACCACATTTCTGAATGACTCAGGGTGAATTTGTCTTTGGAAAGGTTGCTTGCTCCATTAAAATGTGATTTGGATCTCTGAACATGATATTTTTCTCCTAATAATATTCACACTTTTGTTGATATATATATATGTGAATATATATCCATATTTATTAGAGCAGACAATTCTCTGTCAAACCTATTTTTTTCTTGCTTTTTTGTAACCTATATGAATGGGAAGAAAACATGCAAACTTTCACCTTATGACCTAAATTATGAAATAGTTTTATAATTGTGTATATTTTAATTTATGTTGTTATATAACATTCCAACAGGTATTATGACATTTAAATTTAAGGTACTGAGTTTCAGATAATCAATCTTTATATGAAGTACCTTTCTCCAGCACTCCAGACAATATTTCTATTTTTGGTAAGCATAGTTGTGTTTTAATTATAACTAATGTGCAAAACACTGGAATAGGAATAATATTTTTAAAAAATCCAAACTATCCTATACTAGTCTACATAATCTATACAATTTATTCATTTACATAACATTAATTGAGATACTATAAGTCAGATTCTAGGCAATAGCCCAAAATTCTAATTTTTATCTTAGGATAAAACAAAATAAGACAATATGTAAACAGTTCCAATATATATGGCACATACTATGTGCCACATGTACTATATGTACTGTATGTAGTGTTTATAGTTTATTTGGGAAAATAGAGGGCACTAACTCAGGCTAGGTTTTGGTGATGGGAAATGCCTAAAAATTTCTAAGTGTCAAAACAAGTCAGAGTGGCATTTTATCTGGATATTGCTGGCAGTTCTTCTGAAGATAAATTGAAGGGTGAAAATCTGGAGACAGAGAGGAATATGACCTAGACTGAGTATGTGTAAGAAATAATAGGAATGAACAGAAGAGAATGAGTGAAATGGATCATAGAAAGTCCTCAAGAGGAAAAATTGGCAGGACTTGATTACTAATTGTGGCAAGAACAGAGGCATTATTAGAGGCCTGAGTAGATTTAGGATAAAGGTCATAGCCACACATGAGTCTTAAATTATTAGCATGTGTAACAGTGTGATGGTGATATATACAACTAAGATGAAAAACTACATCCCAAAAGAGTGCCTTGAGGAGGCATTATTATAAGTTTGGCATTAGCTTTGTATTTGGACCTTTACATAAAAATATTTAGTAGATATATACATATCTGAAACTTTGGGATTTAAATCCATGAGTAGAGATGAGCTCTTCCAAAGAAAACTTAAAGAACAAGTGTCCTATCTCCAAACTATAGACATTCAGCCTCCAGGTACCATATTATAGGCACAATTTTCTCTATGTCATTAAATAAATTTTCTCCCCTAGGAAGAAAGCCACAGACTTCCTAAGTTTATGAATTCATTTGTGATTACTTTTTCTCTTATCCCTCTCATCCAATCCATCAACAAATCTAGTTGGTTCTGCTTCCAGATATATATGCCATGTCTACCTACTTCTCTCCATTTCCACTTTGACACCTTTATACATCTCCACGTATTTTTATGTCATAGTAAATACCACATTTCCTTAGGAAAATAGCCAAGAACAACCCAAATGCGTATCAACTGATAAACAACAACCACACACATACACACACACACACACACAGAACATCCCAAATGCCTATCAACTAATAAACAGACAACCACACATACACGCGCGGGCGCGCGCGCGCGCACACACACAGAGAAATATTAGCCAGCAATAAAAAGAAATTAAGTACTGACACATGCTACAACATGAATAAGCATGGAAAAAATTATGCTAAATATAAGAAACTGATCACAAAGGGCACATATTGTATTAGTTCATTTATATAAAATGTCAAAAAAGGCAAATCCATAAAGACAGAAAGTGCAGGGCTGAGAGATGGGGAAGGGGCAAAAGAATGATGAGTGACTACTAATTATTACAGGGTTTCTTTTGAGGGTGATAAAAATGTTCTAGAACTAGATAATGATGATGGTTGCATGACATTGTGAATGTATTAAAAACCATAAGAATTTACACTTTAAAATGATTAATTTAGTGTTATATTAATTTTCTTAAAGCAATAAAAAATTTTCTTAATTTGGAAAGGAGGGTGATAAAAACCTTCACTAGGGTGATAACAGTAAAGAAAGCGGGGTAATAATAATTATATGGCAAAATTTTCAGGAAGAAATGAAACAACTTGGTGACAAATTGAAAATAAAGCAAGGGAAGGAAACTAGCCAATACAATTGCCTTACTGGAACGAAGTAATTTGAAAAAGAATCCAATTGTAGGGAGAAGATTAATTCAGTTTCAAATATGTTGAGATTTGCACGAATATGAAGTTTTTTAAGCAGAGATGCCCTTAGGCAATTGAACATATGGGACAAAAGTTCAAGCTTCTGGAGTCACAAAAATGAGAGTCATCAACTTAGAGGAAGCAGGAGGAGCCATGGGGATAACACAGAAAGAAGAACAAAAAATTAAGGACTGGAATTCTTATGGGAGTATCCTTCACTTAGGGGATGGTCTTACACAGAGATCTCAGAAAAAAGAAAGTGAAAAAGATGGCAGAAAAGTACCTTAGCAAGGAAGAGGGGAGAGTTGAAAGAAAGAATAATGGCTAATACTGAAGAGCTGTCAGACAGTCCGGGTAAGAGAAAACAAAGTGAAGCAAACTGTTAAGACTATTTCATTAAGTTATATAATTAATGAAAGGTAAGGGCATGCCAAATTTGGATCCAGAGGAGGCAAGGGATGACTTAAACTACTTTGAGATTGGACTTTTGAAATGAATGAGAATTTTACCTAAGAGAGGCACTATGAATGGCCATGGAGAAAGTAAGGGTAAGGGAAAAATCACTGAAACTTAGAACATAAACAGAGTGCACAGAACACCAAGCTGGGGAAACGATTAGAATGGACAAGGCAGACACAAGAGAGGCCAAAGTGACATGACTCAATCCATTCTTAAAAACTGAGTTTAAGGAAGATTGTTTTAGCAATTGTGTTAGAAACTCTCTAGGGACTAGAGCTTGAAGAAAGTAACAGTGGGGGGGGCAGGGAGATGGAAGTAGCATATCTAAATAGTAAGATAGGCATGGGTACAATATTTGGCAATGCACACCATACAAACAAAGTCAAGATCTCAAGTGCAGAAGCAGATATGATGTAATTTTCTCTCCATAAACTACCATATTTTTGGCTACACATTAGCAGAATATTGATTTACAGAAGACATTTTGTGGACTTCTGCCTCCCTGATGTTAATGGTTTGTGAATGCTTCTGACAGTCCATCTTTTTCCTACTTCCCCTCTTCCCTACTGTCCCACATGAAAAGACAGTCTGTCAAAAAGTGAAAATGATTTTATATTTACAAGGCAAAGGGACCTTTAAATGACCTTAGAGGTTTACATGAGGTAGTCACAGCTCCAGGACGATCAGTAAGTTTGCTGTTGACAGATACCACTTGATGGACTGGAAATCAATTTGATTAGATGTTTTTATGGATTATAGTGGCCTTGGCTAATTACAAAAGATTGTCTTCCTAGATCCCACAGTTTTCAGAGCTGACTTTGAGCAGATGTACACAGGATTAAGCTGCAGGCTTGACAGTTCTCCCTAATTATCTGTCGCAAGGGCAACTCTTGGATCATCTTGACACTTATGTCAAAAACAGTCTGGACTTTTATTTCTTAGGCCACATGCCTTTTTGTCATAGTCACCTATGTTTAGGTGATGAGGCTGATCACATTATTATCAGTTACCTAGACTTGGAAGACTGAAAGAGACTACAAATATGAATAAATGGATATAAAGTTTTAAAAATCTACCTAACACAGATAATGTGACCATTGACATGAAGGAAAATCAAATGAATTTGGGTAGACTCAGTCATTCAGATACAACTAGAAAATGTGGGTTTATAACATGATTTTTTTGTAAAAGAGGTTTAAGATGTCTTATTAAAAGAAGGGAAAAAGCAAAAACAAAATTGTGCTATATGTCTTGATCAACAACATTCTTCATCAGGCCTAATCATAGGTAGGTCTTATGAAAATTTACATTCTCCATCAGGGGACTAAATTGTGTCATCTCTAGGAAGATTTTGACCAATGTATAGTTGAAGTAAATGTTTTGTTTTGCACAAGGTAACTATTTCAAAAGAGAAAGCAATCCTTTGAAGTGGAAATTATTATATATCTGTTAATTTAAGATAGTACTGCAGCTGAGATAAATTAAAATTAAGATATGACTGAATATGAGGAAGAAGCGTCCCTGAAGTATGAGTTAATTTGCACATGGGTAAGAGAGCCAGCATGAAGACAATTTTGTGTGGAAACAGTAAGGTAGAAAGAAGAAAGAAAGGATGAAGGGATGGTAGAGGAGAACAGCTAAAAATCCCATCCTTATTTTGGCTGCATGAATGGGATCTGAGGCTTTGGACAGCAAAGTTTTAGACTGGAACTAAAGAAATTGAAACCACAAAGATTTACGTAACATGGATCCAAACATTTTTGCTGGAGCCCATGAGTGGCAAAATGTATCACTGAATGGGGACAAAAATTCTTCTTCCTTATCGTGTACAGAACCCAGCGTATGCCTGGCAACATGAGAGGTTTGGGAGACTTCCTGGGAGCAACTGCTGAGTGAGGTGGAAAGTAAAGGAGACAGTGATACTGCTTAAGCAAGAAATGCCGTTCATAATGACAGACTCTTTATATATGGCTGGCATGGCAAGTGACTTTGTTGAGGGTTAAAAACTTATGCTATCATTTATTCAATAAATGTTTTTTATAGCACATGCTATGTATACTCTTCATTTAGGTATTAGGGATTAACAGGGAAACATAAAACAATCAAAAATTCCATAATCTTGTGAAATTTGAATACTGTGAAAATGTGCACTAAACAATCTTGTGACATTGGTGAATATTAGGTTACATTAACAAAATGTTAGAAAACATAAATTATATTATTATCCCATTGACTAAAAAAATGATTTAATCTGTATTTTATTCTAAAAACTAATCACTAGTTCTGAAGAATTTACTCATTGAAGAAAGGAAACTTATTCAAATGATATGTTAGGTTCTTACCTAATGGTAAGATTTATAATTTTTGTTCAGATAATTAAGAATTAGAAACAGAATTACAATGCAGGCCAGTGATAGTAGGAACAAACAAAGCAAAAATATTTAAAAGCTTATGAGTTACACCATAGGCTTCCTTAGAAGGGACAGTGGTTTCACTGAGCCACTTTGGATTGTTCTTTCAGATGCTAGATCATAAAAACAGATGACGTGTAGAAGAAACTACAACCACTGGCCCATAAAATGGCTGTAATCCCATCAAACACCAAGAACAATTATAGTCCAAACTTGTATCACTAGGCCTATCAAGTCATAATTTGTATATACCTATTTTAGAAACTGCATCATTTAACCTCACTCACAAAGGTGTTAGGAAGATTAACTAACTAGATAATTTCACAAAGTGCTTAGATAATAAAAGGTAAAGGGATAAATGCCAAGGATTATTGCTTTAGACCCTCTGCCAATGCTAAAAGACCAAAGTTAATGTTTTGTTTCATTTTCCACTGTCTAGGTAAGCTCAAGTTCATTAGTTCCAAGAATGGGGGTGGTGGGAGGTAAGAAGTGCCTCTCCAGGAAAAAGAGAACATAGATTCACATCCCAAGAGGAGTCAAAGTCATGGGATTTTTCAGAGTATTTCTTCACTTAAAAAGTGTCAGAAGACAATTTTCCATGAGTTTTTCATATTTCTTCATGTCTTACAAGTAGAGGCCCTTATTTGAATTGCCTTTATTTTTAATTATTTTTTCAAGGAGGTTTATATACTCAAGAGCCTTGGAAGAAAGAGATTTTGTCTCCTTCCAGAGCCAAGAGCAGGTTTGCTTTCAGTCTTAGACGATAAAAATAGTCCCCCTCTGGAATAAAGGGTAGGCATGACTATTGCCCATTTAGAAAGATTTGGATTCTCTATATTCAAGGTTCCTCTCCTTCAGTGTAACTCATCTGGACCTATTTGTGTCATCTGGCTCTCTTTGTCATTCTGTGAGAACTGAGGCTTAGGGAACTGGTGCAAGAAAATGCTGATAATCTGGCTCCTACTACGGCTCTAAGTAACAAAGTTTTGTGTCTCTGACCTAGGAGTCTCATGTCTTCTGCTAGCATCCATGAAACTGTGGCAGGCTAGATAAAATCTGAAATGCTTGACAGTTCTTGAATATATATAATACATATAGTATTATGTGTATAAATATATATATTATAATATTCTAACATATGTATTATATATTATATACATATAATATAAACATATTTATACTATATGTATAAATAATATACATATAATTTATACATCTAATAATATATAATATATAATAAAATCTATTATATTATATATTTATACATATAATAATATATGTAATATGATGTATATTTTAATTATATATTTTTAATGAATATATATTCATTTAAAATAAGTATCCTGTGTTGGTAAGTCTCTGAAAGGACTTGAGATTTATTCTCAACATTGTCCTTAGACCCCTGTAGAGAAGTAATCATAAGTCAGAGAAAGTAATTTTAGAAGTTGAGCAAAACAACATGTAGCCATGAAGCATTATTCTATTTGATGTGGGGGATTAGCTCATCAAGGTCTGGCTCAGTCACGCTTTCCTCACGCCATTCCATTCATTTTCCTTCTCAACCTTGCACAGTTTCTCACTGAATGATTGCTACCGTGACCTGTTCCTCTTTCACCCTAAGGCTGATAGACTGTGCTTCCCAAAGCTCATTCTCTGACTCCTGATTTATGACTCTAATAGCACTTCACTGAGTGAGGATTTATGGCAATTTATGTCATTATACAAATTACACAAATTGCCATTAATTGATGTAATGTACTATAAAGAACTGAAAGCATGAAATAAAAATTATTTGAATTTCCCTTCTACATGTTTGCAATACTTTTATCACTTAATTTTTCCATTCAATTAATATAAATGTATACTTTTAGAAGAAATGGCATTGTTTACCATATCCACCTTACCCCCTCTTAATTTTAATTATTTACTTACTTTTCTTGTTAAAGTACCTCTTCTTTATTAAGGAATTTTTAAGAAAACTAATAAAAATCTCTAAAAGATAAGTCTGCTACTGTATCTAAAGTTAGAGAAGGAAAGACTGAAGGTTGAATGTCATATTTAAAAAAAGAAAAATTTTATTCAGGGTTATTGGGTATTGAGTGAAAAAAAAAATCAAAGCATCAAGGAAATCAGGCTGTGTGAGACTTTATCTGATGGATGATATGAGTAAAACTGAAGTTCAATGTCAGATCTCTCCCAATTTCCATTTCCTCTGCTTCTCCTTGTATTAGCCCTGACTGTTGACTTCCAGGACAGACATGTGAATTTGGATTCTGATCTACCTGTTTCATGTTTACTGATGACAGCAATAATTTGGAGAGGTAATCCAATTACCGTGTCTCAGAATAGTCCAGGATCACCTTATGTAAATGCAGCTGTTCTTCTGTTGCTAGATAGCCTAATG
This sequence comes from Ursus arctos, assembly GCF_023065955.2. NCBI lineage: Eukaryota > Metazoa > Chordata > Mammalia > Carnivora > Ursidae > Ursus > Ursus arctos. The sequence continues at coordinate 30,874,575 of NW_026622841.1, read as the reverse complement.
TTGAAATGGAGATGAAACAAGAAGACATAACCAGCCGATCAAACAAGCATCAGTGAGTATCTACTTCACAGAACAGGTCTGGAAGTAGAGGAAATTTAAGAGAAGAATGCTGGAAGTGGAAGAAAGGGAGAGAAAGGGCTTTTGAAGAGAATATAGAATACAGTAAGAAAACAGAGACAGAAAGTACCTTAATATATGATTGCTCTGTTTATGATTTCTTCCTTACCCAATTCTACTTATCATGTCACATTTTATCCAACTTCACAACATGCTGACTTAGTCATGCCCCTCCCACTTACCTTCAAAGCTTAATTTCTTCTGTCTAGAATCCATAACCTAGTCTTACCAAATCTATGAAATCCTCTCCTCCATTATTCTCCAAAACTAACCTGTTGACAATGAGATTGGCTTGACTAAGTCTATAGATAAGATAGACTACCAGCTGTCCTTCAAAAATTTCCCTTATCTGCTTCAAATTCATCAATTGAAACACATATATCCTCAGGAAAAATAACAAATCAGACTACATTAAGAGAGATCCTTTCCTAAGGGCAGGATTGGTTAGAAGGAGAGAATCCAGAACATCAATGAATCTAAAAGGCACAGGGAGAAAAGAGAAAAAGACGAAGAATGAAATTTGGAAGTGATGAAGATCAACCTCACATTGTTTATTAAACCAGAGAATCTGAAACCTCATCTTGAATCTTCACTTCCTACATCAAATGTAGATATAGCTACAGGACCTACTAATCCCAATACCTTATTAAAAAAAAAAAAAAACTTGTTTATATTCAATTTGGACCCCCATGTCTACTATCTTAAGGGATCTGTGATTCGATTTTATGAACCATCAGTTTTATTAAGAGTCTAGAATAGTTACTTAGTGACAAATGGTATCCTCAACAATCAACAACACTGAGATGCTGTGGAGGCTGTATATATAAAGCCTTAGAAAATGGAACAGGTCAGAATGAAGCCTGAGGCAAGCAAGCATTCTGATGTTCCCACTTAAGGCCTAGATTTTATTGTTTATTGGTACTTTATGTTAATAGCAAAATTCCTTAATATTTCCAAAATGTTTCTAAACTGGGTTGACTTATAAGTACATGATTTCTAAGAAAACAACAGAATTATGAAGATTTGGGGGTTCTTTGAACCATCCTTAAGTAACAGAATTTGGACACAGTTATGAAGCTCAACCTTGTTCTTCCCAGCAGTAAACCCCGTCCTTCCTTATCACTGCTCCCAATTTAAAGAGTGTGAGAATGAACTGTAGGACAATGGGACTTGACAGACATGCACACGGCCATAGGTACAGAATAAGGAAGCACAAAAATTAGTTTAAGAGAGAGAGATCATATAAATCACACAAGATTTTTTTTTCCTTTTTATCAATTATAGGGTTTTTAACTTTGACACTTGATATTCTGGGCCTTATGTTTCTTTATTGTAGGGTCTGTTCTGTGTATTATTGGATTTCTATGAATATCCTTGGCTTCTATCAAACAGTTGCCAATAAAACCCTCCTCCCCCCAAATTGTGAAAGCCAAAATTGTCTCTCCATTGTCAAATGACAGGCAAAATCATCCTTGGTTGAAAACCACTATTGTAGGGCTACCCAACCAAATCTACACAATTACTAATACAACCATGGAGATTTTGAAGGATTGACTGTGTACCCTTGGTCAAGTCATTTTCCATTTCTGGGATATCCTTTCCTTTTCTATAAAATTAAGTACTCCAAAATAATTTTCTAGTTCTAAGACCAGATGAATTTTTTTTCTTTTATTTTCCCTTCCTTTTCTTTTTTAAAGATTTTATTTATTTATTTATTTATTTATTTATTTATTTATTTATTTGAGAGAGCGAAAGAGAGAGAAGGAAAGCATAGACGGAGAGTGACAGGGAGAAGCAGACTGCCAGCTAAGCAGAGAGAGCCCAATGCGGTGATCAATCCCAGGACCCTGAGATCATGACCTGAGCCAAAGGCAGATGCTCAACTAACTAAGCCAACCAGGTGCCCCAAGACCAGATAAATTTCTATTCCATGAAGGTGCTCTGTACATTTTCTGGTTGCAATCAGAAGATTCACTGACAATTTTGTTATGAGCTACCTGGAATAGATATAAAACTCATATTGTGGAGTCATTTCTTTTCTGGTATAACTTGGCGTTATTTGAGAAGGAAACAGATAGTAACTGACAATGGTATTTACATCTATTTGGATAGATTATGAACTACAATAGTAATGATCCCTTAGATGTGGGAACATAAAATTTATTCAGAATATTAATAATCATACAAATAGGAACACATCAAGTCAGGGAAGAAGTCTGTGAGCCACGGAAAGAGAGCTCCGTCAAATTCTATCCAACTCCCATTCATATGTCAAGCCATCCACAAAATTAAAGGGTACATCATTCTTTTTGTTTTTTAATACATTTAAGTCTCAATGTGTATTATGTTATTAATGGTCTTCCATTCTCTAAAACATCAATTAACTCTGTCTTTTGGATTTAAAAGATATAAACAAGATTATGTTATTCGATTCAGAGAAAAAGGAGCTCCTCAGACCCCTACCATATCTCCAAGGTCTCACTTAGTCACTAAGAAGGACACAGAATAAGAAGGAAAATAAAGCATAAGATCTGTCATTAAGAAGCTCAAATCCACTTAAAGTGATAGGGTTAACCCAAAGGACTCAATAACAAGTGATAATAAGATAACATATATTTAAGTAAAAAAATGTATTTAAGTATCATAGGAGGGCTTCAGAAAGAGGTGAGAGGCAAAGCTTATTCCACCAGACATACTATATTTGAAAAGCCCTAAAACATACTCTTGGATAATATCTGAATATCATTTTGCATTATATTTGATCATAAATAAGGTGGAATTAAAAATATACACATGTGTGTGATGGGGAGCTGCCTGACATACTTTTAAAAACTAGTAATATAGCTTTTCTAGATGTCATTGAATTCATTTGAATTGTTGTGGTCCTTTTGGAATCTGTTAATATTTTCTGACAATTTCACTTCATATAGTATGAGTTACACAATGTTTATCATGGGCCATTTTGAGTAGGAATGCTTTTTATATTCCCTGTGTTTGTGTGTGTGTGTGTGTGTGTGTGTGGCTTTTATTTTTTTATTTTATTTTTTTTAATTTTTTTTTTAAAGATTTTATTTATTTATTCAACAGAGATAGACACAGCCAGCGAGAGAGGGAACACAAGCAGGGGGAGTGGGAGAGGAAGAAGCAGGCTCCTAGCGGAGGAGCCTGATGTGGGGCTCGATCCGTAACACCAGGATCACGCCCTGAGCTGAAGGCAGACGCTTAACCGCTGTGCCACCCAGGCGCCCCTATTTTTTTATTTTTTAATTTAATTTTATTTACATTCAATTAATTAACACATAGTGTATTATTAGTTTCAGAGGTACAGTTCATTGATTCATCAGTTGTATATAACACCCAGTGCTCATTAGATCACGTGCCCTCCTTAATGCCCATCATCCAGGTACCCCATCCCTCCACCCCCCTCCCCTCCAGCAACCCTCAGTTTGTCTCCTATGGTTAAGAATCTCTTTTGGTTTGTCTCCCCATACATGTTCTACTGAACTGCATTTTGGCAGGATGTGGTGATATGGCCTAGAGGCCAGAAAGAGGAAGAATTGGTAAATGGAGTAGTTGTTAGGGAAAAATGAGTTATAATGAAGCGTTTCTTCCCAGATCTCTGTATTCCACATGATAGCTGCCGACTAGTGACTAAAACTGCTTATCGGAGAAATCTCATTCTTATCTTGCTTTGTTCTTAGTAACACACAGGATTAGCTTTTGTTAACCATAAAAAATATAGAAGTTGGCTTCTACTACATCTTCATAACTAGGACATCTAATCCAGAAATCTAATATTTCTATTTTTCATTCCTTTTCTAAAAAGATTTGATTAACTGAAGCCACATAACACCAGACTTTGATATCAAACACTGCGCCCCTCCTCGTCTAAAGTAATCATCAATTTGGAAGTTCCTCTTGAAACTACTAATAGTGTCTTTGAACCCTTGTATTTATAGAATATCCCAGTCAAAAAGGGTGACAACAGTTATATATCTCATTAGGTAGCTTTAAAGATGAATCATTCTCCCTCGTACAACACCCAAAACACATTACCCTCTGTCTGTTCAAATGGTTTTACTGCTCATGTCACAATCAGATGGACTAAGTTTGAAAGTAATTTTACATGGGTCAAAGGGGTATATTTGTATACTAAAGCAATTAAGAATGAATTAAATGGACTTAGAACATATATTCTTTCACTGAATATAATTTGATGATGTTACTTCCATAGAGATCCTGCTTCTGTTCTTGCTTTGCTTAATTGCTCTGATACTTACTAACGGCATGACTTGGACAAATCACATCATATGTGTGAATCTCTATTTTCTCATCTTAAAATGGGAGGGTTAAAGTAAATATTCACTATGACTGCCACCCCCAACCACATCAAAAAATTTTAAGTACAATTTTAACCTCTATTTTCATTAGTCTTGTATGTGTTAAATGGTAAGATTACCATTTCCCATGCATTGTTTGAAATGCTGATTAGCTATTCAGAGCATTTATTATTTGTTGAACTATAATTATCATTTCTATGAATATCTTACCTTTTCAGTTCAATTTTAAGTATTTTAGGGATAGGTTTAATATAATGTACACCTTATATATTTGTAGTGTCATGATTCATAGATAGATATATAAATGGCATTTGATTTATTTGGGCACTTGTTTCCATAACAGGGCACCTCTAGGGTCCAGGAATGGAAGAAAGGAACCAACATTTATTTAGCACTTATTATGACAGACACATATGTAAGGTAACATGTTTGGTTTTTTTTATATGGAAGGAAAATAAAGAGTAATAAGTAATACATTCAGAATTTACCACCTAAATGTCTGATTCCAAAAACCATACATATATTCTATTTAACATACCATTAATTTTTTTCAGAAATAACATTCCTTGACCTTACAATTTTGCTTAAAGTGCTTAATTTTGGGGTGTCTGGGTGGCTCAGTCATTAAGCGTCTGCCTTTGGCTCAGGGCATGATCCCAGCGTTCTGGGATCAAGCCCCACATCAGGCTCCTCTGCTGGGAGCCTGCTTCTTCCTCTCCCATTCCCCCTGCTTGCGTTCCCTCTCTTGCTGGCTGTCTCTCTCTGTCAAATAAATAAATAAAATCTTTAAAAACAAAAAGTGCTGGGGCGCCTGGGTAGCGCAGTCATTAGGCGTCTGCCTTTGGCTCAGGGCGTGATTCCGGCCTTCCGGGATCGAGTCCCACATCAGGCTCCTCCACTGGGAGCCTGCTTCTTCCTCTCCCACTCCCCTGTGTTCCTTCTCTCGCTGGCTATTTCTCTGTCACATAAATAAATAAAATCTTAAAAAAAAAAAAAAACCAGTGCTTACTTTTGTCAGTCTTAAGTCTAGTGTCATGGCTCTAAAATTAATATGTCACTGCCTTTCTCTTCTTTAACATACATGCATACATACACAACTACACCTAGAGCACATTCACGCACTCACTAGAAACATTTAGAATTTACTCCTTAGAGAAAGAAAAAGGAAATGAAAAACAAAGGTCATTTCACCTACTCTGCCTCTTCATCTCTCTTCATTTTATTTACCTTTTTATATTTATGATATCAGAAACCACTCGAATCATTACTAAACAAGAAAACTCATAGTGAAAACAAAACTAAACAATGTTTATTGATGAAAACTGACCAGCTCTTGAAATTCTAGAGCATAGAGGACACTTGAAAACTCATAAGCTGAAGAATGCAAGGAACTAAGTAAAGTTAAGACATCTTTCCAACTGAAGAAACAATTGAGACCTTGCTACAACCACTGGAAACGGAATTGTGAACAGGGAGTTTGCAACTTGTTATGATGCCCCTAGGTGCTTGGGTACTGACCAATGCAATCATAAAGGCAACCAACATCATGGGGTAGGGAAAAATAAGAATTTAAGAAGAATTCATTGATATCTCTCTTTGCTGACGTGCTCTTTCCACAGTGAAAATCCCTACGTCCTGACACCATAAGCTTTTTTACCATGGCCCTCAAACTGTTCTCATGTTTTATTGATATGCCAAATTTTTTTCTCATTTCTACCAGCAACTACATCTGGCCAGAGATTTTCATATCCCATTATGAAAGTAACATTTTGATTCAAATCTTAGACTCCCTAGACTGCAGTTTACTTAGAGCAATCATAGAGTTACATGATAATTTTGCAAATTTTGCTTTGCAAATAAACAAAGAGGCAGACAGGAATATAACAGAATTGTGAAGTCCAAAAGGTTGGAATAAAGTTATGCTTGGTTCTTTGCTTGCACATGAACTTTATCTCATCAGTAATATTGAAATTTTGATTCAAACTCTATTCTTGCTGTTTTACCTACTTTTGATGATGTTGAAACTTAAGTATTGAGCATGTATTTAAGAGTTTTCTTCTAAAAAACACATTGGTCTTAGTATCCGGAACTAGTCTCATTTAATGCACTAATAAGCCATGTAATCCTAAGTAATTTATCTTACAGGTGTCAATTATTTTATCTATAAAATAAATGCATTGAAATGCATGTTCCTTCTCCTTTCATCTCTAGAATGCTAAGTATCATCATTCATTCATTCATTCATTCATTCATTCTTAATTATTACTAAATCTCATGGGGTTTTTGCTTGTTCTTTGTTTTGTTTTACATAAACTCAGTACTCTCCTCCATCTTTTAAGACAACTTTGTGATGAAGAAGGAGGTGCTTATATCACTGAGAAGTCACTGCTTAGTAATGTAGGAAAAAAAAAAAAAAGGAAAGAAAAAGAGAAAAAAAAAAGGAAGAGAGTAGAGTATAAATAGTAAAATAAACATGCCACTATCAGTAAGTATGTCCCTCCAAAAACCTGATTTCAAGCTGCCCACTCATATAGTTCACCTTTAACCTTAAAGACACCCCAAATTCACTTATGTATCCAAATTCTTTGGCCTCTTCATTTCCAATAAGCTTTCCATCCATATGAGTCATTCACTCCCACTGTTAACAATCTTATCTTACCATCACCAATACCTATGAAATATGAAATCCTAGTATCTTACTTTCTGATCATCACCTCTCTCATTCCAGATCATTTATTCTAGTTCTTCACATTCAGCCAGTTGACTGTAACTTTTCCACTACCTGCCATCCCAATCACATCTTTATCTCCATTCTTAACCTATGTAGGTTTTGTGGTCAAGCAGTAAAAGCACACTTGTAAATACCTTTCACCCTTCTGTCCTCTGCCCTATAAACCCTACTTGAAAAGTCTTGTTACATCGAATGAACTGCTATTCTATATGTATACCTAAAAACTGAATATTATAGAAGATCACATAACTCTGCTAATTTTATTTGAATTTATCAACACATCAGGATAATCTTACTGTATCTTCCTAGTAATTTCTTTCTTGTGGTGGAAAACTACTATATTGTATGTCCTATTTTCCTTTCAAATATCCAAAGCCCTCTATTCAGTCCATCTCTCACAGCTCATGACATCATCTCATTTTTCATTAAGAAAGCAGACAAAAAGAAAAATGACCTTATCTGTCAATCAAGTGGTCCATCACTTTACATATACTTCCTCCTAGATTACTTTGTCTTCTCCTTCATTATAATGAAATAAATGTTGCTGTCTCTATCTAAAGCCAATCCCTCCAAATGGGACATGAATCCTTTTCATCTTCTAGTACTCAAGGCTTAACATTGACTACAATTCTCCTCTCACACACTTCTCTTATATTATCAGTTCCTCCCTTAAAATGGGATTCCCCCCCTTAATTATAAAAACATGCCTAAATGTAATATTTTCAAAAATCCTCTTTGAGCTCATTTTCTTCCCAACCTCTCTACCTCAGCCTTTGCCTCCTCTATGAGTAAAACAAATAAAATGTTTTCTTTACTCAGAGTCTCCATTTTCTCACCTCCCATTCTTTCTCTATTCACTATTATCTGACTTAAGTATCCACTACTCTATAAGTAGCTCTTAGCAAGGTCACAAATGACTTTGTACATATCCAAGTGATAGTCTTCTATTCTCATCAAAATGAACATATTTCAACATTTGACACAGCTGACCACTCCCTCCTTCTTGGAATACATTTTTTCCATAAGTATATTAGACACTGCACTCTGTTTTATTTGTTAGTTTCTCTTATGCTTTTGTTCTTTCTTTCTTCTCAATCTACATTTCTGCCTCCTCTTTTACTTAGCAGCTTAATCTTAAGAGTGTTCAAGGCTTAGGCTTTGGACTTTTTCTCTAGTCTATGTTTAAATGAGGTCATCTAACTCCATAAAATTTAAATACTGTTTCTATAATGTTGAGTCCTCAAAAATAATTTCTAACTCAATTGTTTCTTTAAAAATTAAACTAGCATGTCCAATGAATACACAGCACCTCCTTTTGGATATATAGGAGCTCCTCCAAAATCAATTTGTCTAATTCATAACTCTTGGATTTGACTCCCAAAGCTGCTTTTTCCCCCCTGTCAATCTTTATTAACTCAGTATGTGCTACTGCTATCCACCCTGCTGCTAGGACTCATTATTAGATACATTCTCTCACCACTACTCCACCATTACCAAGTCTTATCAACCTATTTGTAGAATATATCTAGAATCTGTTCCGTTCTTACCATGTACATTACTATATAACTCTCACCCAAACTATCACCACCTGCCATCTGGACTACTAAAATGGCTTTCTACCCAGTTTCTCTGCTCCTTTCCACAGTCAGTTCTCCACTGACTTTACACCAAAGCCAGAATACTCTTTTGAAGGCATGGAACTAAATATATAAGCCCCTCCCCAACATACTATACAATCCAGTGGCTTACTATTTCAATTAGAATAAATGAAAAAATTTCATCCATTGACTACATAGCTTCTAAAGTCCTACATGACCTGGAAAATGTCCTCTCATCTGACTTGATCATCTACTGTCCTTGTTTTCTACTCTTCAGTTAAGCTTTCTTCTTGCTTCTAAAACAAATGTTTTGGGACCATTTTATTTGTTTCCTTTTCATCCCCACCTGAAATGTTCTTCTCTGGCATTTTGCAGGTCTGCCTCCTACTTACTCTGATACTACTTTAAATGCATTAATAGTGAAAAGGCCCTTTCTGACTAGATGATCAAAGTAGTTAACCATCACTATTTGAATTTATCTCCTCTATTTTTGCTTGACCATCATCTGCCTTCTCCCACTAGAATGTGAACATTTTGAGGGCATGGATATTGTCTTTTCTATTACTCTAACTCTCGGCTAGCATTAAATGCTTATGGGCTGGATGAGTGAAAGCAGAGCTTACTATAAATATGTATAAAATGAAGAAATCAGGAAGTTCACAAAGTCATCTAAGCTGGGAAAGGAGACAATGTGGCAGAATGTTACCATTAAACAGAGGTGACCAGTCAGGGAGATATGAAAGTCTGGCATTCTCTGTGAAAGAGAAAGTTTTCAGTATGGTCTGAAGAGGGAACGTACACAATGGAGTAGATTACCCAGGAAAATGTGGACTCAGTTTGAAAAAGTCATCATGTTAACATATTAAGGTGTTTTAACTTTACCCTCAAACATTGGGACATAGGCACAGCTTTTTACATAGAGTTGTGACATGATAAATTTTAAGCATATCAAAAATGACTAGGGTAGTCATCATTAGAAAAACTGAAATTTCAAGATTTAGCCAAGATGAAGACCAAATAGGAGGCTTTGGCATTGGTTTAGAAGGAGGTAGAGGAGGGGGCGCCTGGGTGGCACAGTCATTAAGCGTCTGCCTTCGGCTCAGGGCGTGATCCCGGCGTTATGGGATCGAACCCCGCATCAGGCTCCTCCGCTATGAGCCTGCTTCTTCCTCTCCCATTCCCCCTGCTTGTGTTCCCTCTCTCGCTGGCTGTCTCTATCTCTGTCAAATAAATAAATAAAATCTTAAAAAAAAAAAAAAAAGAAGAGGAAGGTAGAGGAGGTTTTGAGGGAGACAGAGATGAAGAGGATGAAGGATCAGCCCCTACTTCAGGGCCTTATTTGAGTTTCAAAATGTTCCCATGTGAGTTTAATTTATTATTCCTTCTAGATAACAGTCATCTTAATTTCTGATCCTATGAACCTAACAGATATCCCTGGCTGATGATTAGTCCACAAATTTGAAGATTGCTAAAAATCTCAAGCTGAAACTATGAATTTGGCCCTGCTATTTACCTGACTGTATTTTAGTCTGAAATATCCTACTAAGAAATGAAAATGACTAAGCACCATATTCTAAAGAATAAGCATGCACACATAGGAATATACAATGTATTCTATATACACCTGTGTGTGTGAGCATAAATAATATTTAAGGATCCACATCACCTATAAGTATCTAAATATCAATTGATATGAATGTATTAATCTATGTATATTTATAAAGAATATTTATGCATGAATATAGTAGATACATACTGGAGAAAAATACATATAGAAAGGTCAAACAAAAATATTAAAGAAAATACTCCTTTCCATCCAAGAACTTTTAAAAGCTTGAATTTTGAGTAAAATGAAAAATTTGTTCTCTTTTAAATAGATGGGGAAGAACACAGTTTAAATCTTAAGTGAACTAATCTGATGAGAGAATGAGGTATGAGACTTAGAAGGTGTGGGAGACAGAGGAATCTGGAGCCGTTGATTGTTGTACAATGACAGGCACTGAAACTTTGCCTTAGATTATTGAAAAATGTGAAATTCTGCCTTGTGTAATTGAGCATGAGAAAACTCATTTCCAGCTTCTGTAGGTGTTTAAATTGCATTTAGAGTATGGACATAATTGTGTTTATTTGCTCACCTAACTATTCACTTAAGACTTGCAAAAACTGTAGTCCACAGAGTACTAAGGAGGAGATTTGGGAGTAACGATGAGAATTCTTAACTACATTTCAGGTAGAATTGTATGACTATAATAACATGTTAGAGATTAACAAAGCAGATTAAAATAGTGATACATCCTCCTCCTAAGCACTGTGAATTGATGCCCATTTTACAGGCATAGAGAAGAGGGAAGCTGGAAATAAGCCAAAGATAGGAGTGGACAATGAAGAATACCTGCTGTATACTTTCAGAGTGTGACATATTTTTCTGGTCATTTTAAATTGTTGTTCAATCCCAACATGGGAATAAACAGGTTTGAAGGGTTTCTAAAGTAAGGACAAATAAAATGTCTGCTTTTCAGCAGTTGGCAAATAATAATTCCCCTCTCAGAAAAGCCTTCAGCAAAAGAGCAACTTAGCATATAGACAGTCTCCCAGTGACCTACCACTTAGCTGAGAATAGGTCGGGGAAAAAGCATCCATGCCAATGAAACCTGCCTCAGATCTAAAACTTCCACTCTATTAATTCTTTTCTTTGGCAAACATAGAAATGAAAGGCGGAGGGAGGAAAAGCTGAGAAGACAGTGAAGTCTAAGAAACAAAGAGCAGTGTCTCTCTTTATCCAGGGCTTTGCCACAGCCTCCCTCATTTCCTGGGTATTGTTATCCAAGAAACTAGGTAGAGTGCTGTGCAGGCAAATACAAGATTATCTCAGACAGTGAGTGGTAGTGCATCAGAGTTAATCTATGTGCAATGGATCAATAGCATGATCCTTAAGATAGAGAAGTGGCCAAATCAAATGGGCTTTCTGTTTTCTTTGTTATTTAGGCTTTGAACCTCTATTTTTAAAATTTCACTTTGTCTTGCATCTTAAAGGTGTTCATGCAAGGAAAAGACCATGCATTTTAGTCTAGGCTAAATACCCCTGGGCGTAATAAAGGCAAGTCAGTGCTAATTTGTAGCCTGGCTTTTTTAGACACAAAAGCACAGTTTGAGATAGACTGAGTTGTACAGCACTTGTTAAGTATCAAATAGGAACTGATTTTTTGTATCCTTTGGAGATGTATTTGGACTTTGAAAATATTCCCATTTTAACTTCTATAATCCACCTCTCTTTTGGGTACTATCCTTAAAAAAGAACCATATTTATATCATGCACTCACCCTACAAATGATGGATGAAATTCATCTAGACTAAGCAAATTTAATTTAGACTTTATGGCACTTACCACTGACAGAATTCAACTGAAGAAAATATTGTGACTCACTTTATATGTTTCTTTACATCTCTTACCTTAGAATTTGTATCTTTCTCTAGTTCCTTTGTGGTTCCATCAAGGCAGATCAAATAACTTGTGATCTACAATCATCTGTTGGCATTCCTAGGGTTCAAACTGCTTAGAAGAAATCAAGCAATTTTGCATTTATTCACAAACTTCTCCAAATTCTCTTTGAGAGATAATAACCAGTTCATTTAGGGAGGTAAGGGGAAACAGAGTATCTATTACATGTACAAAGGAAGTTGCTACTCTTGAATTAAAATGGAAGGTCTCTAGGAAGTCCTCTTGGCCTGAAATTTTACCACAAAAATCTTTTACATATGAAGTCACTGGGCTGAGCAATACACTCCACTCTGTCCTCAGATATGCCATACCCACTGTGTATTCACTAGAATGTTTCAATGTCTTGAAGGAAGAGATTTAGCCATGACTTTTAATAATCTATTTAAACCTTGAAGAAACTTTAGTTACTATAAGAGCAGAGTACTTCAAACACAGAATTTAGTAACTTTCTTTCTTTTTTTTCTGACAGCAGTGGTTCTCAAAATTTGATCTCCCAAGCACCATCAGCATTACTTGGAAACCTGTGAGAAATACAAGTTCTCAGCCCCAGTGCAGACCTAGTGAATCAGGAACCCTGGGAGTAGGGCCCTGCAAATAGCATTTTAACAAAATTCTCCAAGTGGCACACTCAAGTATGAGAACTTTAGTTTAAAAGCACAGGGACATTTTTAACCGCAGGAGTTGATTTATGTTTGCTTTCATTTTAAAATGTTTCTTATACTATCTGAGGTATACACTCTCAATGGAAGAATATTGCCCCCAAGAAGTGAAAATAGTTTTGAGGTGAAGATGAGAAAAACAAACAAACAAATAAACTTAGATATTACAATAATTATTGCCCTTAAAAGCCAACAATACATGAACAGGCATACTGTATCTGTGGTCTTAAAATTTTATGAGGGAAGAAAACAAATAGGAAAAAAAATTCTAAAAAGTCTCCTTAGGTGGTGTCAACACTAGAACAACAACAACCAAAAAAAAGATTAAGAATCCCTAATCTGAGGAAACTCTATTTGAAACAAATTTTATCCCTAACCCCTTCTCCTCCAGATTCCACAGACAAGATGCTAGATTTTGGATTTCTGCCAAGAATGCATTTAATATAATGATAGGTAATTAATTCCAAAGTAAAGACTTACATTACATATATCAAAAAATTATGTGTATATGTGTATACACATACACACACATATATGGCATATATAAAAAATAATCATTTTCCAGATTAGGAAATCAAAGATCTGAAAGACTGAATTAATTATAATTAATCCATTCATTGACTCTAAAAGAATTTGTTGCGTGCCCAGCATATGATACAAACTATTTCAGGCACTAATGATTAGTAATGAACAAAACAGACAAAAGTCCCTGGCCTCTTCGAGCTCACATCCTAATAGGGAGATACCCCACAAAAAGATAAATAATTAAAATGTATAGCTTTGAGGGACATCTGGGTTGCTCAGTTGTTTGGGCACCTGACTCTTGATTTTAGCTCAGGTCATGATCTCAGGGTTGCAGGGTCTGCCCCTCCCTCCCTGCTTGCACATGTGCTCTTTCTCTAAAGAATAAACAAATAATGTACAGATTTTTAGATGATGACTTGTTAAGGACAAAGAAATAGAACAGTAGCGTCAATGTTGGATGGGGCAAGGAGGATGAGCTTTAAACTTGTTGGGAAGAAGATTATTAAGGTTAGGTAGGGAGGGAGGACTCTATGGAACAGGCAAGAGTTTTAGACTCACATCGGTGATGACAAGCTAGTAAACAAGAACTGTGGGGAATAAATTAATGTGGCATGTTCGAGGGACAAGGAATGGAAAAGTCTGATGACTATAGATTTTATGAAAAGTAAAATAGGTGATATTAGAGAGATATATTGGAATAAAAATATAGAAGTCTTCAAAACCCAAATAATTGTTGACCTCTCTAAAATAGATTAATTAGGTTAAGGCATGAAAGAAATATGATTCAAATGGTACACTGATTAAATAAAAAGTAGTAGGCAAGATGTGTTAGAGATAAGGTAGGCAGAAAGAGGAGTCAAATGTCCATCAGAGCTTATTAGACTATAAACTCCTAAGAGGGTAGGATCTGTGTCTACACAGCAGTTAATTTCCCACATCTAGGATTTAGGTATTTAGCAAATATTTGCACAAAATTGATCTATATACAAATAACTAAAAGCTAGAACTAGTATTCTGGCAATGAGGAAAACATGGATACAAGAGACCTTACAAATCAAGTACTGAAAAGATTCAGTGAATGAACGTGTGAAACAAAGAAATAAAAGGACATTCTAATGGCTTGAGTCTGATGAAGAATTATGAAAACAAGTATGATTATATTAACGGAAATTATAAACGTTAAAGAGAGACTGGGGCAAAAAATAAACATGATATCCTAATTTTGAGATTGTTTTAGGACATCCATAGCGGAAGCTTCATGAATGTGGTTGGAAAGGAAATTCTAAAAAAAGAGAGTTTGGGGGTTACTTGTCATTATAAATGTGGTTGAAATTATGAGGTTGATATGGCATGTGGCCAACTGAAAATTACTCTTCTATCACTTGCAGAAAGTCAATTTTTTTTCTGGACCTCAGTTGTATTGACAAAATAATACCTTCCTATTTTAAATTTTAGGATTAAGACTTCATAATTTCTCATAAGAATGGAAGACCCAGGATCCAAACATTATGAACAGTCATATATAGATAACAAAATAGGGAAAAGAGATAAAGAAAGAACAGAAATGTAAATGTATCAGAATACTTCCCTCCCATGAGAGTCAAGAAGAAAATTTACAGAAATGGAAGATGACTGGGAGAGTATATACGTCAGGGACAAAGGAGGAACAAAATCAGGCCATAGGCATTTGGTTACTAAGAAGTTACCAAAGAGCTTTGTGAAACCAGCATCAGTTAAGTGGTGGGGCAAAAGCCAGACATAAGAGTGCAACAGAGCATACAGCACGATGTGAGAGGCCTCATTAATCATCCTGCTTGCCTTGGCATACATCCATTATCTACCTCTCTGAAATCTTTGAAAGCCATAATACATTTGCTTAGTAAAGACCAAGAAAGATAAAGGATTTCACTTAAAATTCAGGACATCTACCCACCTGCGTTAGTAGAGGTTGAGTATGGGGTTCTTCAATTCCAAATAGTATGCTTTCTTTCATTTTGTATCACCACCTTCCTATGATATTTACATATTTAATACTCAGTATCTCCATAGTGAGAAACAAAGTGTTTGCATTTGAGTGACACAGGATGGTAACTGCTTTGGAAGTCATTATCCTAAATACAAAAATATTTTGAATAATCCTTCGATATGTCAAGGCGAGTATCATGTAAGCAACTGTTAAATATTTTTTTGTAGAGGAAGAAGTTAATTTAAAGCACTTGTGATAATTAATGACACTCAGGACAATTGTGACAAAACTCTAACTCTGATGAACCTATCAACCCATACTGTCCTTTCATTTTTTTTTTTTTAATATTTATTTATTTGAGGGAGAGAGAGCCAGCCAGCGAGAAAGGGAACACAAGCAGGGGGAGTGGGAGAGGAAGAAGCAGGCTTCCAGCGGAGGAGCCCATCGTGGGGCTCAATCCCAGAACTCCGGGATCACGCCCTGAGCTGAAGGCAGACGCGTAACGACTGAGCTACCCAGGCGCCCCCCATATTGTCCTTTCAGAGGTCAGAATGAGTCTTAGTTCATTTTTGATAGCCCCAGCTCCCATTGGTGTTTGTTTGTTTGTTTGTTTGTTGCCTTTAGGTGGCCCTGTGCTGCCAGCTCATTCTTAAGCCATTCCAGGGAATTTTTAGCTGATAAGCCCTCAAAGTATTAGCTCATTGAGGATATCTGCATTTCAAAAAGGAACTCTGGAAGACTAAACACTTTGAGATCCACAGTGGAAATGTACAAAGATTTAATCTCAAACATTGAAGACATTGAGGAGGAAAGGGATTTCGGAATAGTGAAGAATTTTGGCACCACTAAAATCATGTTATAGGTTACCCAAGTCTTCCTGAACAGTATGTTAACAGACTAGAAATTATTAATAGGTGAACAATATCTCACTCACCTGACCTTGAAAACGATTGAGGCCATCTTTCAGTAACTAATTCCAAACAGCTCGGCTGAGTTTACATAAAAAGTAATTTTCACTCTGGAGTTGTCTATTTAAAAAAAATAATTTTTTTCTATCCAATAAAAGAAAAATCTATAGCACTACCTCCTCAGTCAAAGATTCAAACTTCTCAGTACATTAGGCATTGGAATATATTCCACAAAGTCAATGGTATCTCTTGTTTTACTTTTCAAGGAGTTTCTGGCTTCTTAGATATCAAGGGAATTAATTTTCATCATGAATTTCCTGCTTCATTGGTAGGAGTCAATCATGTACAAAGTTGATGCAGCATCAATAGAAAGTTTTATAGCTTTAACATAAAATCTTCATGTTGTACTCATATCTTTAGGAAGAAACAAAATTTTTCTCTTAGATTTATTTTATTTTATTTTTTAAAGATTTTATTTATTTATTTGAGAGAGAGAGAGACAGTGAGCGAGAGAGAGAGCACAAGCCAAGGGGAGAGGCAGAAGGAGAAGCAGACTCCCCCGTTGAGTAGAGAGCCTGATGTGGGGATTGATCCTAGGACCCTGGGATCATGAGCCTAAGGCAGATGCTTAACTGACTGAGTCTCGCAGGTGCCCCTCTTTAGATTTATTTTAGAGGCAGAGTGGGCTATTTGTTTGGAAACACTGTTACTAACTTGCTGTCATTTCCTGCAAGTCACTAAGCTTGTGTGGACCTCAGTTTACACGTTTATAAATACAGAATTATCCTCAATATAAAAAATAAATGGGGAGTTGGGATAAATGCTCTCCAAAATTTTCTTCTGCCCACTTGAATATGTCGCTTCCTTGAACTCTAGCATTTCTAACAATTCTCCCTCTCAAAAAAAAAAAAAAAAAAAAGAAAGAAAGAAAGAAAGAAAGAAAGAAAGAAAGAAAGAAAAAAGGAAGAAGAAGGGAAGGGAAGGGAAGGGAAGGGAAGGGAAGGGAAGGGAAGGGAAAGGAAAGGAAAGGAAAGGAAAAGAAAAGAAAAGAAAAGAAAAGAAAAGAAAAGAAAAGAAAAGAAAGCTTTTAACTCCAGTGATCATGTGCCATTGTCTCATTTGCTTGTTCATCTTTTGTTCAAGTACTGGCTGTGCCTCGGAAGCAGTTTATGCCATCTAACACTGCTCTAAACCTAGATCAGAAATAGTGAAATAATTTCTGAATCTCCCAGGCAAGGCTAGAGCTGTGAAGTAAGAACACTGTTCTTCATTTAGAGTTCTTTCTAAAGTGACCTTCTTCTGATGCAGACCTTCTTGTCTACAAGAAAGCAGAACAGAACCTGGATATATCGTGACTGCACAAATTTGTTATGTCATGCCTGCCTTTTCTAAGGACCTTTTTTTTTTAATAAAAGATTTTATTTATTTATTTTACAGAGAGAGAGAGAGAGTGAGAGAGCACAAGTAGGTGGAGGGGCAGAGGGAGAGGGAGAAGCAGGCTCTTCACTAAGCAGAGAGCCTGATGTGGGACTCGATCCCAGGATCACGAGATCATGACCCAAGCCAAAGGCAGACACTTAACCGACTGAGCCACCTGGACGCCCCCTAAAGACTTTCATCTCATTATTACCACCCCTCTTCCAAGTGCCTACATGCCTCCCAGACCTTATTCCCAATTCCAGGTGCTCACTCACAGATGGTGCTTCATCTAGGCCTCCCAGGATGTGAATGATCCCCTTAAGGGGCCTACCTATGTGTTCCATTCTCGCAAAGACCCTCATTAATTATACTAGGTAAATGGAAATATGTTTCTAATATAATATAAATGGTGAATGTTAGAATAAGTCTTATTTACTCTCCCTCAAATGCTAAAATGGCAGCTGTGTATCACTTCAGCTTAAATGATTCAGTTGCTGAAAAGACCTAACAGTGTGGTCTGTGTATTTTTTGAGCCAAGTATTTATTTGTATAGGTTTATTGTAGTAGTATATGTGGCACATAGCCTTCAAACTCTCTTCCAGGTTTATCTCTTAAAACTCTGTACATTGCCTGTACCCTTCAGTCAAACTAGACTAATCACTGCTTTCAAGAACAGCTATCATCCATTTAGAACTCAGTTCTCGCATATACTCAAGTTTAAAATACATCTTAAATGTAACTTTCCTAAATCTTTACTTCCATAGAACTTTGTTTGTATCTATCTCATAGGATTGTGAGAATTCAATGAACTAAGTGCATGTAAAGCACTTAGCATAGTGAAATGGTAACCTATATTAAATTGTATCTTTTCTTTTCATCCCTTCAGCACTGAAAGACGTGTTATACCTATTATTCAAATTAATAATGAATTAAATTAACCTAGATTAACATTTGTTAATTGGTTAGCTCAATGATATAGAAAACAGCACTCAAATGTGGGGATGGTGAAAGAAACAACAATAGTGCAGATAAACATGGACAAAGTCAAAATAAATGTAGGGATTTAAGTAGATCTCTGGCAGATGCTATGGAGAAAGCACTCAAAGAAGTGACTGTCTTTCCTATTTCTGGATCGATTTTCTTTTTCAAAGGAATCTTCAATAACTAAAAAAAAAAAAAGGACTGTAGATATAGCTGCTTTATTTTTGCAATAGTTTTCTGCCTTTACATTTTTACAGAACTCAATCAACTTTTCAGCTTTTCTTTTAAAATCCTTTCCTTTTCCCATTAGTCTGTTAATAATTGTTGCTTTCCTGGCATCCCCACTTTGTCAGGTTATTATGCATTCCTCAGCATTGTGAAAAATGAAAAGTGGAAAAATCACATATTTTTCAGCTGACTTAACACTGCATAAAGTGCTGAAATTATTAATTGAACATCTTGATTATAAATTAGGTGGAAATAATGTTGAAGAAGCAGCCCCTAGTCATATAGGATTATTATTAGGGCTACACACTGAATGATTTGAATTTCATTCTGGTAATAGTAAATATAGTTAATACCAGTGAATATGAACTCATAGATTTTGGCTGAATATCAACCAAATCAAGCAAGCAACTGCCTCCACAATTTTGAGGTTTACATCCTAAAACCACATGACTACTACATCTTTGCCCCTTTAAAAAGTGCTTGAGAACTATAGCAAGAGTTTAGAGCCAAGCTAATAGCTATCTCCCTTCTGGAAACATTTAATCCAAAATTACAGCATTTTTAAAACCTCAGTAAAATTCACTCCGCTAATTTCAAAGAGGTGATAATCCAAAATGAAGCTTAGTGGACATTCACCTTTAAACAGTGCCATGGAAAATGTTTCCATCTTGGGCAAATTAAAGCATCATCTACATTTTAAGAAGTATTTAACTTGTTAAAGATAATAAAACAACTTCAACCTCCAATTAAAATATACCTGCATATCAACATTTAATGTTTAATTACAAGTTTGTTTTATCTATTCTTTGAAGTAGTCCTGGAAAGATCTCTATCTAGCAATATTTTGCACATTATTTGGGGTAGGCTCAGTCAAGGTAACAAATCTCAAAATTTCAGTGTTAGACAATAAAGTTTCAGGTCTTGCTCACATAACATTTCTATGTGGGTGTTCAGATTATCAAGAGAGCCCATTTCCACACAGTGGTAGGAAGCTGGTAATAGTTGCGTCAGCTTAGGCTATAATACCCAGTTATTCAATCAAACATTAACCTACGTGCTGTTGTGAAGGTACTCTGTAGATGTGACTAACATCCACAATCAGTTGACTTTAAATAAAGGAGGTTATATTCCATAATGTGGGTGGACTTCATTTAATCAGTGGAGAGGCTTTAAGGACAAACTAGGTTTCCCCAATGGGAGAAGAAATTCTGCCTCAAAACTAGAGCATCTGATCCTGACTAAGTTTCCAGCCTACAGACCTACCCTACTAATTTCAGACTTGTCAGGCCCACAGTCTCATGAGTCAACTCCTTGAAATAAATACCTTTATGTATTTTTCATTCTTACTTGTTCTGTTTCTCTGGAGAACCCTGACTGATACCACTACGGACCTCCTAACTCCTTCCATCCGGTGGCTCTACCATTGCCATCTTTCTCTTTTAAATGGCAGAGGAGAAAGAATACTGTGTATGCAAAGAACAACACACCTAAAAGCATTTATAGATTTGTAAGTGGTATATAGCATTATCTGTTTGTCTTTCTTGTGGCCTAAATGCTGGAAAAGCTGGCAAATGCCTCCTAGACAGGACCCCAGAATAGAGAGCAGATTTTGGTGGACAACCAGTGTGCTCTACTAAAATTTTCAGTAATATGATTTATAACAGATATTTTTAAAAGTGCATTTTAGGTAATCTTTATATTTCTTATTTTATCCTTCAATGGAGCATTGAAGGTGAATCTCACATTTGGATGGAGAGTAATGGAGGGAAGATCACTGTAGGTTGCAGGGACAGAGAAAGTTTGAAGAAAGGGAGAAGGGTAGGAGGAAGAGAAAAGAGGAACCTGTAAGATGTGAAGAAGAGATACACCTTTCTGGAAACTGTGATCTGATCCTCTTTGCCCATCCCCCTCTATTAGTAAATCACTATCTTGGTGAGCCACCACTACAGGTGGGAGTTAGCATAATCTTCAAGTATGCTTGAACAATAACTACAAAAAAATTTTATACACTGATCTAGATCTTAGAATAAGTAACGGAATGGAGAGAAATGAGGCTAGAATGGTATAATCACTTCAAATGCATGCTCAAAAATTTGATTTTCCTCTTTAGATAGTAAGGAGTTAATATAAACTTTTTATGCAAGGATTGATGTGATCAATGCCAATATCAGACATTAGATTTATCAGATTGTTTTATTTAAAATGGATGGGATGGGAAAGAGACATGAATTGGACTAGTTAAAAAGAAAATTGAAGTAATGGTATAGGGCAGAGCTAAATGATTGCTTTGTGGCAGGTGGCAGTGAGATTTGAAAGAAAAAAAATAGAAGTAGTACAAGGCAATAGTATGGATAGAACTTAATGTCTCATTGTATGTAGGGATAAGGGAAAAGTATTCAAAAATATTACTTGGTTTTAAATTGTGGTGATAGGAGGCTGGTGTAGCCTAACTGAAATTAGAGATATTTTACCCATTCTCTGGTATAAATTAACTTTCCCTGAATAGATGATCAAGATACTAGGTCCTACTTGGGCACACAGAGCGCCATGGGAGCCCAGAGGAGGGGGTGACCCTTACAAGAATGCCCAGTTTCCTTTGACATCTTCAGACCTCCTGTATTACTATCCCCTACTTCATCACTCTAGGAAGACATTTAATGTTCATTAAGGAGATATAAATAGGTTGCTCCCTTATCAACCTGGCAACTGGGTCAATTTCACACTGAGTCATTAAATGTCTTAAGAACTGGTAATCTATCATGTTTTAATGACAACTTTAAAATGGTATTTCAAAACCAAAAGATTTATATCCCATTAAGAGATGACTGTAATATACTAATGCAAGATTTCACTCACCCATTGAAGGCTGTATTTTATGAAGGGAGTAGGGGTGGCTCAGTAACTACCTTGCAATATTAAAAACAGCTGACCATTTTGGATATTTAGTTTAGAGCCAGCATTCTACCGAATTTGTGTTTTGGCAGACACATAGGTAGCCAATACGTGATACCTTTACTAATATCTGAATGGGATATTTTAACACATAAATGTGAACCCAAGGAGCTGGACCAAAAAGCAAAGCCAAAAACAATCAGCAAACAAAAAAACCAAGCAATATGCCAGTTGTTAAAAAGGTAAATTAAACCCATATATCAATGATGACAAAATAGTTGTATATGCAATTGATGGGAAAATATGTATCATAGGATCAGTTCCCATCTTTTCTCCTAAGGAATTATAATGGATGAGGAGAGACATTCTCATTGCTTGCTGTCCCTATTCTTGTCTTTGTTCAATCTTGGTAATAGTCATGGGGGTCATTTTAAGAAACAGCTGTCTCTGTATATATTCTGGTAGCAAGAATTCTCTAGAATTCCACGATCTTTGCATAAATTATTTTTATAATAAATAAATCTCTCTCTGCCTTAACTGTTCTTGCCACTATTGTTATTACTCTGTAGTTTTTATTTTATTTTCTTCTATCAAATCTTTATAATTGCACATCAGTGTAATATATCACATTGATGAGATTTATTCTGAGATTTCAAGAAAATTAGAATTCTTCATTTATCTTTCCATTTATGTTGATTCACTAAGTTAATTAACAATTGGTTTTATTTCTTTATGGTATCCAAATTACTGGGTTGTTCTCCCTCATGCTAATTTTTGCAGTCTCTGGTGTCTCTTCCTATACATGCCCCACCTCTTAATGGCAGAACAAGGCTTTGAGGCTTTTCTTCCTGTGTCTCCCACCCCCACCCAACAAGCCTTGCTTAATGACTGCAGAGTTTTGGTGCCTTTAATATCATGTTTTCTAAGAGTCTAACTATTAGACCATATGGTCAGGCAGTCTGTGATATTCCAGAAGATGGTGCTATCTATGTTTACCACAGTACCTGTAGTGCTGTCTCACAAGAGCTACTGTCACTCCAGTGTACTCCAATGCAGGACTCTCCTTCCCAGGCTTTTAATTCTATGTCTTTCCCTCAGAAAGAAGGGCATTGGCTAGGATTTAGGGGGTCTTTGGGCTCTTCCATTAAGGATCTGATTAAATATATAAATATATCTTTAATTTCAATTCTCTGTGTCTTGCTTGTTCATCTATAAATAACAGGAGAAAGTCTGAATGCAATTAGAACTATTTATGTAAATAACTTCTGGACATACAAATAAATAAAAATAAATTTATTTTCCACTTGGTTTTTCTTCTCAGGAACTTTTCCCTCTTCCCTAGATTTTGGAGTAATGAATAAAACGATCATACTTCATCTGAAAAAAAAATTGACTTATATTTGCTGGAAGCTCCAGCAATTTAGCAATCTTCAACTGTTCATTTCTTCTGGCTTATACATGAAAACTACAGTAGAAAGTAACAGATTGGTTTCATTAGATGTTCTAGATTGTGAGGACATAGTTGCAACTCAATATTTCTGAGTTATAAATGGAAGAGGGCAAAATTTATATTTCAGAAACAATCTAGCAATAAGACCCTGGACATCTAATTTAATTTAAACTTTAATTTCCTCACCTTTAAAGTAATCTGCTGTTAAAATGCATTCTAATTGCAGTATTCAGTAATTCTATGAATTATCTGACAGATGAATGATGCCACCTAAAAATTTAATGCCATTTTCATTAAAATATGTTTCTATATGTTATATTGTCTCATTCTCAAACTATGTACAAAGAGAATTACTATCCCTTTTTTTATACAAAGGAAGTGGGCCAGGAAAGTGAAATGAATGGTTCAGGCATATAACTATCTAGCATTTGGAGTAGATGTAATTCCTTCTTCTCCCTCCACTTTTTGTCCAATTTACTTTTATATATCAGTTCTGTAAATTTACTTAAGAAAGTGAACAGCAGAAAAAAAAAGGTTAATAGCAGTGATCTGTATGTAACTCATATTACTGATATAGTAATCAACTATTTTTATGCATCAGAGCTAACTAGGTTCTCTGGTGTTTAGCCTCTAGTAGAGATGCAAATGAATTAAAAAAAAATAAGTAATAAGGCCAAAAAACAAAAAACAAAACAAAACCAAAAAACTCAACCTCTCATCACCATTTTCTATTTGCAAATGTGTGACGAGAAAGAAAGCAGAATCATTAAACAGCCGAATAAGAAAACATAAAGGATAAATTCTAATTATGCATACAGTATTAAGCAAAAACCCTTTATCACTAAGGAACAATGCTTTGGGTAAGTTTTAAGATAAAAGCTAATGTGTAACAGCTAAATTTTGCAGTGCAGAAACTGATAAAAGTCATAAAACTAACACTTGTACTCTTTCTTATAATGCCGCATATTTCTTTACCTCCACATTAGAAAGTAATGCCAGACATAAAAAAACAAACTTTTAAAAATCAATAAAAACAAAAGATAGTCTAATAGAAAAATGGGCAAAAGACGTGAACAGGCAATTAATAAAAGAGGTTAAACATAAGGGTTTACTTCATTAGACGTAAAAGAAAAGGAAAAAACAAAAACTCATAAGATGCTGGTGGAAATGTAAACTGATATAACTTTGGAAAACTCTTTGGCAATGTCAAGTAAATCAAAACTTACACATATCTTACAGGCCCTAAATTTCACTCCTGGATAAATATTCAAAAGAAATCTGTACATATATTCACCAAATGACATATAAAAAATGTTTACAATGGCACTATTTGTAATAGCCCCAAACTAGAAACAACTCAATTCTCAATTATCCATCAAGAGCAGAATGAATAAACTGTGCTATAATTACACAACATAAAACTATACATAACAGCACTATTACACAATCACAAGTAATATCATAAATTAATTTCACAAACAAAAAGAAGCCAGACACAAAAAGTATAGAATATGGTCGTATTTATGTAAATTTCAAAAACAAGCAAAACAAATATATGGTATTAGAAGTCAGAATAATGGCTACCCTTGAAAAGAAAACAGTGATTAGGAAGGAGCCTGAGGAGGCACCTGGATGAAAATGACCTTACGTTTTTTATGAGTTCTGATTATACGACATCTTCAAATTGAAAACATTCATCTAGCTCTGATATAATTTATTTGTTTTTCTATGTCTGTTATACCTCAACAAAAAGCATACATTAATTTATAGGAATTCGAGTGTGTGTATGTGTCTGTATTTTTTCCAGGTATTCAAAACTACACATTATTGGGTACTTCCATCTTTGACATCAACACAGAGACATTTTTTCTTTGGGATGTAATTAAAGCATGAGCTGGAACTATGATGCCATCTCAGAGTTACTAGTACCCTTTACAATTTCATATTTATTTTTTGAGGTTAGGATTTGAAATATTAATTATTTTCCTCCAGATATTTAATCAATTGCCTCCCTTACCAGTGTTGCTTCTCTATTCTCCATCATTTACATCTCTTTGGTTGTCACATAAGAGGACAACTATAACAATATAATGTATTTTGTAAAATACACAGTTGAAGTTTGTCTTAAGAACTTTTAGTGTTAATTGATACAATTTAAATAATCTAGAGCATGGAAAAGTCAATAATGGGGAAGAAAATACAGTACTAAAAATAAGAACAACCAAGTATTATATACTTCCTGATATAAATATTTTATACTACCTAAACAAGTATAACTTTCAAAAAGACCAAACCCAAATCTAATGAAATCTCTTGACCAAACCTTGGTTAATTTTTAGAAAATGAAGGAGATACAGAAAATATGAAACTATACCATGAGAAACATAATCATTAAAATTCAGACTGTGGGACAATCAATAGCCCAAAGATTCAATTTCTTAAATAATTTTCAATGAAAAAAACATAGAAGCAATCTATATATTGGAAGAGAACTAAAGACATATCAACTATCACGGCAAATAGACCTTGAATCTACATTAAAGAAATAAAATTTTAAATATTTATTATGGTAATTGACATATGATAGGATTTCCTAATTTTTTTAGGTAGCATAAATGTCTGATAATATTTTTTTTTATTTTTTAAGATTCCTTATATTGTAGATATGCATACTAAAATATTTACAGATAAAAATATATAATAACAGGGATTTGCTTTAAAAGAATATGGGATGAGGGAAAACAGGAAACATAGTATAGATAAAACAGTATTGGATAAGAGTTGATGTAAACTGAACATAAGTGAAATGTTCATGGTTATTAATTATACTATTCTTTGTACTTTTTATTATGTTTGAAACTTCCCATGATAAATTTGAGGAATGACAAATAAGTTAAAGTAGAGAGGTAGATCCTTGAGTGCATTTGAACTTATATGACATTATCTAGAAAGATAATTATGACAGCAAAATATGAAGACACATATTAGATGATAGAATATAGAGATGTGAATCTTTGATTCAGAAACGTCATATTTTAAAAGTGATTATTCATAAAAGAGGGGAGACAAGGGCAGATGAACACACACTTGGTTGCAAAAGCCAAGAACAAAACCACATGTTTCTCCTTTTATGCCTTTGTGAATTAGTCACAGTATCAAGTTGTTAGAGAGGCACTTTAATTTGATACCTTTTGTGCTTTGGGGATACTTTTACTGGGTTAAAATTGCTGCTGTTAGAAAAATCAGTGTCAACCATGGAGTTATGTTGACCCTCCGGGCAAAGGTGAGATGAGAGGGTCAGGCTGAGAAATGAAGACAAGAGGGGAAACGTGCAAGGAGCGGAGCAAAATGTCAGAGAAAACTTTCTTTTTTAAAATGAGCTGGATATTTTTCCTTGTGCCCAGGAAGTCATGTTATGCTTTGTCTCAGGAGAGGAGTAGAGAAGAGCCTCTTGCTGCCCTCTGCTAGTATCCTGATCATCAGTGTCAACAGAGTAGCCCTGCTATGCCTTTAGTAGCAGCAGAGAAATTGAGAGCAGTTCCAGATCCGCACAATTACAGTTTATGGAGCTTGGCCCCTGAGAAAGCAAAAGATCAGCACTTTCTCCTTACATAGTCTGCAAAGGTTCACTCTTTCTCAGACACCATGCCCCTTTAAAATCAAAAGATTCTCAATAAAACAAAATAAAAATATTTTGGTTCTGGTTCGAGATCTGCCAATTTTCCTCTCAGAATCTGAGTCTCTCATTTGCAAATGAATTGAAATATATGATCTTGGGGGTTTTATTGAATTCTATCAGTCTTTAAGTTTACATTCATTGATTACCCCTGGTAAGTGTGGACAAGCTTCTTCACAGCTCTTCTTTTGGAGACTGAGAGCAGAGGGAAGAAGAAGGATAAACCCGAGGATGATTCTCTTATTTGTTTAAGTTGTACAAAATTTATTTTGGTTCTGTTCTGTTTTTGTTTCTTCACTTGTTTGTTTTATTCTTTTTTTTCTATAAATCTACATTATATATTAGATGTTCTTCAGAGAGAGTAGGTGATTGCTTTAAAAAATAGGGTAATAGACTATTCAAACCGTCTTACCTTGTGGCCAGAGAAATAACCCTCCCCTATTTATTTCAATGCTGGGTATTCCCTGATGTCTCACCCCTTGCAAATCCATCCTATGCACAGGATTACATATCTTATATGCATGTCTAATCACAACAAAGCCCTGCTCAAACACATCTCTGGCTCCCCACTTTCTAAAGGAAAAAAAAAAAATTCACCTGTGGTTCTTTGTAACTTTTTTTATAGAAATTTTCACAACTCATACAGCTATTGGTATAATATACTTTGCTAATTTGAAATACAAAAACCATAATATCATAATTATTTTTTTCACATGGTTTTCTTTGAAGGAAGTTCCCTGTCATTCTCTTGAGACCTCTTATTTCTGAATTACCCAAGTACCCCAAGGGTTACTCAGTCCAAAGGAATAAAATTACAAAGGCCAGGCTTAAAAAGAGAGACAACTGGGATGTCCAAGTAGCACTCTTACAGCATGAATTTGGTTGTGCCAGCTGGTATCCTTTTTAAATACAGGTCATATACAGAGGGCTATGGTTAAGTTCCTATGGTTCAGGTTTCTTTTAGCCCATAAATGAGCTACAAGATTACACTCAGGTTGCCCAAAGCCCAGGTTTTATGACAAAAAGACTAGGCACACAGAGGCTTCAAGCTTCATGTATACGTTATTTCAGAATTAGATCAGCCTCATGAATTCTGAGTCCGGGTCAACAGCCTAGACTCTGTTTCCTCATTTTGAGTTCCCCTTTAAGATCTTTCCCTGCCAGTGAACATTAGGCAGGTTCATGCAGTGAACTCTGACAAGTTTCTTGAATTTTAATTCTCATAGAGAGGAAAATGGTATTTAGTCCCATTCCTCCCCCAGCTATGTCCTCAGTTCCTTAGGGGGAAAAAAATTGTTCCATCTCTTCCCCTGAGCTCTGTACACCAAGATAAGGGGTCTTTTTAGACACACACACATAAAGAGTCAAGATCCATTCATACCATTTATGTAAGGGAGTTCCAGCTGCCATTGGATTTATACATTAATGGGAGGTATACAAGTGTGTATTTTTATTTTTCCTTCTGGTAAAGAACATCTACTCTAAGGTCAGTGGATAGTAAGATTATTTGTATAATGTTTAAAAATCATATTTTATCCAGTAGTTATTATAAGTAGCTATTTGTGCAATTATTGGTTACTATTTGTTTTTTAAGTAGATTAATAGTTGTGTGCATATGAGAACAGTATTATTCTCTTTTTTAAAGATTTTATTTATTTGAGAGAGAGCAAGAACAAGCATGGGGAGGGGCAGAGGGAGAGGGAGAAGCAGACTCCCTGCTGAGCAGGGAGCCCAACTTGGGGCTCAATCCCAAGATCCTGAGATCATAACCTGAGCGAAGGCAGATGCTTAACTGACTGAGCTACCCAGGTGCCCCGTGAACAGTATTATTCTTATCCTTACTTACCAGCACAATGCTCAGGCACTTGATATATGCTCAAATGTGTTTGTTGAATAAATTAATGAAGAGCATGCAGATCCCAAAGTGTTCTATGACATATAAACTATGCATCAAAAGATGAAGAAGAGTTAGCAAGTAGAAGGACTAGGGTGCATAAGGTATTAGATGTCTCTGAAGTATAGAGTTGGATGAGGATGGGAAGATCAGAGGAAGTGCAGAGAGAGAAGATCATAAAGATATTTATAAACATTATTATGAAGTTGGACTTTATCTTAAGGTCCATGGGAAAATTTTACAGAATAAAAAGCAGAAAACTGCATTTTGGAAATATTACTCTGGCTTCAATATGGAGGCTGTGTTGGAAATGACCAAAACTTGAGTCCACTTTATTAATTTAGGTAGGGAGTCATGGAACCCTGAATTAGAGTAGTAACAGAAGAGTAGTGGAAAGACTATATATTTAAAAGGTAGAACTGACAAGATTTTATATTTGACTATAGGTGGGGATGAGGAGAATAGGTAAGACAAAGTTAATGTTGAGATTTTTGCTTGGACACAACAGAAAGGATGGTGGTAGCATTTGTAGTGGCAAGAGAGGAAATATATGAGGAGAAGGCTGGGGTGAGAGGGGAAAGATTGAAATCTGTTTCAGACATTAATTTGAGACACACACACAGTTGGATCTATGTGTATGAAGCTCAGGTAAGAGATCTAGTGAAGATGCATATTTGGTGGAATTCAATAAATGGCACAGGAATGGCAAAAGTTTTTATCTTGTGTTTCTACTCTGAAATATTATAGCATTTTTCTGGAGTTCTGAGTTGAAAACAGATTTGGAGGCAAAATCGTTTCATAGTGAAAAAAAAATGTGTCTATTGATTAGTGAGGTTTGACACGTATATAGAGAAAAGTGGGAGTGGAGGCATAATGGTAGCGTTCATTTAACCTGATCTGGATGGTAACTAATGTCATGAGATATATGGGATTATATATAGCATGTATATAGAATAAAAGCAAAATTCTGAAGTATCCTAATATCTTAGAAACTTAGAGTAGAATTCTGATTCTGATTATTTAGGCAATGGACTAGAAAGGAGTCTTTTGTTACCAACTTATCATTACTGCAAGCAGAGTGAGATTAGAGGAGACAAACAACAAAATGCTCAGGAAATGTTTTGGTATTTTTATCTTTAATTGCCCTCCTTTTGTGACAATCACATCTAAACATTCTAACCCTTAGAGGAGTTAAAAAAAATCACTAACTAAGGCTGTATCAATTCTGCATAACATTCTATATTGACTGCCATCAATGTGATGCCAACTTGGTTCTGTAATCAGGTATCTATGAACATGTCAGCCACAATGCCTGGGTCTCTGTCCTCGTACTTGTGAGCTGCCTTTGTAGCCTCTTTGATATTCTGGTTCTCCCTTCTTTTGTTGAGTTTTTGTTCCCATCATGGGCACTGTCTTGTCAGCACTGGGCATAAACCACATTATTAGCTACCACACTAGCTTGCATATTTTCTTAAATTTTTCTATTAATAAATTAATTCAGCGAGGGGTGCCTGGGTAGCTCAGATGGTTAAGCATCTGCCTTTGGCTCAGGTCATAATCTCCCGGTCCTGGAATCAAGCCCCACATTGGGCTCCCGGCTCAGCAGGGAATCTGCTTCTCCTTCTCCCTCTGTTTCTCCCCCCTGCTCATGCTCTCTGTGTCTCTCTCTCTCTCAAATGAATAAATAAAATCTTTTTATAATTAATTAATTCAGTGTATATTGATTATCTCCTGTATTACAGGTCCTCTGTCACTTTGTTTATTCTTTGGGTACACCAGTCCTGTACAGTAAGTGAAAGAGAAAGACAAATAATCCAATAATCGCAACATTTCTGTAAATGTTGTCATAGAGGTGATAAGACAGAACAGATAAATGAGAATGTTACTTGTTTTCTGGAATCAGTGAATAATTTCCAGAATAAAAGTCAGTGGACTGAGGTTGAGAAATAAACAGGGATTATTTCTAGCTTATTCTCTGATCCCACTGATAGACCAATTAGATGCAGAGAATAAAATTTGGCTACATTTAACTGAAAACTCAACAGAAGATTAAACAAAGAAGTGTTTATGTAGTTTTCCCAAATAAAAGAAGGGTCAGTCTAGGACTGGTATGATGGCTACATAGTCACCAATGACCATTCACAGTGCTTGGTTTCCATCTTTGAGTTTACATCACATTACAGTATGCCTGCTAAAGACCCTACTGTCATCCTACTGTAATTCAGGCAACAAAAAAGGAAAAGAATAAAAGGGGAAGATAGGTACACCTCCTGGATGAGACACTGTGGAATATAGGAGAGGGATCAGTTGATGGGGAGAGAATAAGATTGTCAGGAAGGGAAGGAGCAAGATAGTGTCCATAATAGTAATGCTGTGATTTTAGAAAGAACAATATATACAAAGCAATATAACCTCTTGCAGTAAAATAACAAAACCAACAAGTACACAACATATCATAAAAACTGAAGAATGAGTTTTTTTGATTAGAAGGAAAATAATTATATCAATGATGCTATTTTTAATAGCTGATTTTTCCAAATGTATTTCCCCTAATTGGAAGAGATCCATGAAATCCTCACTCACTTAGGATTTAGACTGTATTTTGTTTCTGAACTGAAGAAACTGAAAACTTGGATGGTGTATTTATGGATTGCTTTGCCAACCTGTAGTGGCAATAACTTTTGAGACACTCAGCGGGGTTGATTTTGTCAAGTGTAACAAAGAATATTTCAAATATTAGGGGCTTGGCAAAATCTTCAGTGTGGTTTGCCAGGTGCTGCTCCATCAATTTTTAACACCCATTTTTTTAAGAGACATTTAATCCATACTTATTTCTTACTCCTTTACTTCTTAACTCATCAAAATGTTATATTTCAAGAGCTCTTTGATGTGTATGATACCTTTGGGCTCCCTCCCCCTCTTCTTCTAAACAGGAAGTTATGTTAGCCAAGGGAATAAAAGTAGGAAGAAAACCTTTGAATTTTAAAAGGGTGTTGGTTCTGGTCGCAAAAGCCTTAAGGTTTGAATCACTGCTGAGCATGATTGAAATTGTCATCTTGGAAAGGAGAAAATTGATCATGAATGGATTTTTATACAATCATAGATGCAGTGTGAGAAGATATCATGGATTATCTCATTCTATCTTCCACTGAAGGACTGAATTCCTCCCAACACATTATTGTCATGGCTCAGTATAAATACTTCTAATAACAAGAAACTGAGTGCCTGCTAAGGTCAACGTATCTTTTTTTTCCCGAAAAATCAAGTGGTTATAGCTTTAAACTCTTTCTCACTGTAACTTTTTTTTTTTTTCATCCTTCTCTGTGATGTATTTTCCCAACATCCCTCTCTGATAGGTGTTCCTGGGGTCCCTCTCTTACCTCATATTTCCAGCATTCTTCTGACGACTTGATCCCAGTATGCCTTTCTCAGACAGGTGTTCCCAGCATGTCTCTCTGACGACCTGTTCCCAGAATCCCTCTGACAGGTGTGGCTGGCATCCCTTCTCTGAGGATGTTCCCGCAAATCCTCTCTGAGGGAAGTTCCTGGCATCGCCCTCTAACGGAGTGTTCGGGAATCCACCTCCGCACTCCTCCCCACCTCTCTCTCTGAACCAGTATTTTTGTCATCCTTCTCTGGTGCAGTGTTTAGGCATCTTCCCCTCTGACAGAGATTCCCGGGATCCCTCTCTGACGCAGTGTTTAGGCATCTTCCCCTCTGTCTGACGGAGATTCCCGGGATCCCTCTCTGACGCAGCGTTTAGGCATTTTCCCCTCTGTCTGACGGAGATTCCCGGGATCCCTCTCTGACGCAGTGTTTAGGCATCTTCCCCTCTGTCTGACGGAGATTCCCGGGATCCCTCTCTGACGCAGCGTTTAGGCATTTTCCCCTCTGTCTGACGGAGATTCCCGGGATCCCTCTCTGACGCAGCGTTTAGGCATTTTCCCCTCTGTCTGACGGAGATTCCCGGGATCCCTCTCTGACGCAGTGTTTAGGCATCTTCCCCTCTGTCTGACGGAGATTCCCGGGATCCCTCTCTGAGGCAGCGTTTGGGCATCTTCCTCTCTGACGGAGATTCCCGGGATCCCTCTCTGACCAAGTGTTCAGGAATTCCCCGCTCCGTCTTACAGAAGTTCCCAGCATCCCTCTCTCTTACGTCGTTTTCCCAGCATTCCGTTCTGGCAGCGTGTTCTCAGCGTGCTTCTAAGAGTGTTTCCTGCATGCCTTCCTCTGAGGGTGTTCCCAGCATGCCTCTCTCTCTCCACGGTAATTTCTAGCCCTCGGTTTTCAAAAGCTCTGCTGAGCCACACAGAATCCATGTATTTCTTCTGCTATACTGACGGTCTTCCAAAGGTTTGAAGGCGGCTATGTTGTCTCCTATTTCTCATGTTCTTGAAGCATAAAAATGTCAAATTCATTGTAGTACTCATATGGCGAGATTTTATTTTCATCCAGTAACTACAAGAATCCTCTCCATGCACCAATGTTTGTCAATATTACTCTTGAATTTTATCATCCAGAATTAAATAATATAATCTAAATATTCCACCAACTAAGAGTTGGAAGAATGCATGCTTTGTTCTGGACGTCTTATTTCTTTCTACTCATGCAGCCTAAATTCTAGCACCTATCTCTGTTAGCGCGTGCGCTCTCTCTGTACCTATATCAGGAAAGGAACAAGAACTATATGCACAATATAGGACATTAGGGACTGCTTCCAGGACTTTATTTAGATCTAAAAGGGATGTTCAATAATTAGAAACTAATGGTGAATGAGAACACCCCCCCCACACACACACACTTTTTTTTCCTGAGTCTGTGGACATTCACAGCAGTTAATGTCTTGAATTTACTTTACAATTATAGCAGGTTCACTACTTAGTATAACAGCATTTGAAACAAACCAATTTAGGTGTTTTAGAAATTTATAAGTGAAGGGCAGTGAAGTTTACAGAAACCTATGGTACTTATCAGGTAGGGTTTATTTATCAGATTTTACAAATGCTACAAGAACTTCTCAAACACACCTTATTTTCTTGATCTAAATGTATGCTAATGAAATTCTAGTTATCATGATTAAAAAAGTATGTCCATAGTTTTGATTCATGAATATCCACTGTTGAAGTAATTATTAGCATCCTAAATTGTACACAGTGAGTCTTCTTGAGTTTCCTCAGCTGAAATTCTTCCCTTTCTCTTAGGTATTACCATAGCACTGTATGCATTCTAGTTATCATAAGTCAAATGTGGTGCAGTAGCAGGATCCTTATCTTACCGTGAAAATAACTGTAAATAAAAAGGAAAACTTTGAATCCAAACACCAGTATTGATAACCTAAGTAACTGTACACAAGTTATTCTGTCTTGTTGGCTCAGTTTTTTACAAAAAGAGAATAGTATCTACCTCTCAGAGGAGTGTGTACATATGTGTATGTGTGTGCGCATACCTGTGTGTATGAGGGAAGGAATTAATAAAGAAAATACATGTCAGCACTTAGCTTCCAATATTTGGTGAGAATTATGTTGTCACTCACAGTTAGATTTTAATATTTATGTTCTAGCTCTCCATGCCCAGTGATTAGTTTGTGTAGATTTAGTAAGCATCACTGTCTATCTAGCAACCTGTAGAGAGTCACCAACCCAAATATCCCTTTGGCTGTTTGCTAAAAGTTCTGAAGTGAGAGAAGCAGCGTTCTGATAAGGGCTCCTCTCTTGCAAACAAAACAAACAGAGGCTTATACATATATTCCCATCTCCTGCATTTACTTCCCATACTTCCTTCCTTCCCACCCCAACCCCCAGGAACTCCCAAGGTTTTGGAGAAATTAAAATCAGACACCCCTAGTAATTCAGTAATGTGACTAAGAATCACTACTTAGACTTAACCTTCAATAGTACATGCTACTGTAAATCTCTGGAACCAATTTCATTAAAACTTATGATCAAAATATCTACTAGCATTATTATTTAAAAATTTGGGACTTCTAATATATCTGACAAAATATATGACAAGAAAAATATGGCATATAATAAATAATCAGAGAGGAAAAAATTGTCACATTTTACATGATATAATTATCTTTCAAAAAAGCTAAAATAATCTATGGTAAAAGCATATCAAGGTGGACGAATACAAAAATATATAAAACATAACTGCATTTATATGAATTAGGAATAATCAATATAAAATACAATAAAATCATATTTGAAAGTACACACAAGGGGTGTCTGTCTGCCTCAGTAGGTGGATCATGCGACTCTTGGTTTCAGGGATTCTGAGTCCAAGCCCCACGTTGTGCATAGAGATTACTTTAAAAAATTGTTTCTTAAATCTTCAAAAGCAGAAAGTGCTGACAAAAAACATAACTAAGAAAAAACTTGGAAATCAAGAAATCAGACGTTACCTAAAAAAAAGAAAACAAAACAAAAAAACTACTGAACTTGACTGAGGGATATAAGTATATAAGTGTGTGTGTGTGTGTGTGTGTCTGTATATTAATATATATATGTATAAATTTAAAAAACAATGTTGTAAAGATGTCAGCTTTCCCAAATGAATCTGTATGTACAATGCACTTTTAATAAATATTAAGCAGGATTATCTTGGAAGTTGGTAAGGTGATTATAAAATTCATATGACAGGATACCCAAGGACAGTGTGGAAAGAAGAAATTTTGATTACTACATATTAAGTGGTATTATAAAATTATAAGGTTTCACACACTTAAGTGTGATGTGGAAAAAAACAACTGAAAGACCTTGCATATGGGTAATTGGGACAACAAAGATATGGAGTAGAATACTTGCCTCTGCAGAACATGAAGGGGATATCAGTCCAAAAGTACCAGGGAACGTAGAACAAAGAGAAAACATTTAAGATTTAGGGTGGGATTTGGGGAGTGCATAGATAGGTTCCAAAAGACACATTTTAAACTTGCCAACAACTGGGACGATGTTTGAGTTCTGCAGAAAAAATAAAAAGGATTTCTGGGAGAGAATGAATACCCTGAAATGGAATCGAATTTATGTTGCTTACTGAAAGACAAGATTAATTAGACAAAACAAAGAAAAAAATTTGCCCACTTTCATTTATGACATTCCAAATTACACCTCTTACATGTGTATTCCAAATTCTCTATACTAGACATATATCTCTTTCATAAAAAAATGTAATAAATATTATATAAAGGATAATTCTGGCGGTTCCAATCAAAAAACCAAATCTAATTAGGAATTCTAGACTTTCACAAATAGAGAGATGAAGAAATACCTGTTATGTTCAGAAAATAGTATCAAAGGGAGATAAATAAGGACTTGTCAAGCTTTTGCAAAACTGCAGAGTTGTCACTTTTGGGTAAATGAATTAGAGGAATGAATAAAAGGAAGAATGCTTCTCTGATACGTGCATTTATTTATTAGGCTATCAGAGAGAGCTAATCTCGAAGGATTCACTTAGTAGTAGAAATTACTGCAGAGCAGCAAGCTTACATAATCCATTATGAGTCTGAATTTTTATCCAACCACCTAATTAAAAGTTCCTTCCTTCTTAAACTGCTTAATGAGGGTTGCATCATAACTCCTAGAGTGAATCAGGGGTTTTCAAGGATTTAAGGATGAAGTAAGTAAACACATAGCATGAAATATCCTTAACCATCACACAGTTTCATAGGAATCAAAATAACACAAACATTGTTATTTATTGCAATAAAATGTAGCATTAACTACTAACAACGCTGTTGTCTCAGAGGAAGGTGCTCTTTTTCCTGAACTTTTCCTCCTTCAGACATATATTTTTAAATTTACTTTTCCCTATTATTACCATTTCCTCCTCTTACTCCATCCCCCATGGACAACCACTCTAATAGCTAAAAGTATACCTTTTTGTTGCTAAGTTTTCTCGCAAAATGTTTATTGTTGATATAAGAGCATGAGTGAATATTATATATTCTGCTATATAATACACTCTCAATCTGTTACTTATATCACTAGGCATCCATGTTGCTTTGTGAATATCTAGCCCATTGTATCTAACTGCATGAACCTCCACTTTTTAACTAGTCGCTCCCTAGGTCATGGATGATCTCCAACCTCCCACTACCATGTACAATAATATTGTGGTGAGCATCCACTTGTGCCCTCCCCATTTGGAATGTGTGCAAATTCCTTTGGAATATATATCTACTAGGTAAACTGCTGGCTCATAGAGTGTGCAGTTAATGAATTGATGAATTTCTGCCAGAATGCTGTCTGGAACAATTGCACCTGTGTACACTTCTACTCTAATATCAACTCATCCTGTCTTCACTTGTTTCCAAAATGGCTGGGAGTGGGGCTCGTTACAACTGGGGACTCTGAGGTCCCAGCAGGATTGGTTGGGAATGCTTCTGCAGATTTCTCTCCCCCTTTCGGAATTGACTTCAGAAGGGCAACAGGGGTGGAAAGGCTTCCAGGGCTCCCAGATCCACAGGCTGGGAATGACCTATCCCAAAGAGAAAGCCTAGTCAGATGAGCCGCCCCCTGGATTTCTTCCAAGTCCAAAACAGAGGCAGGAGCGTCTTAAGTTGTTTCTGGTTATACTATAGTCCCTCTATTTGATTACTAAAAGTAAATGCTCTGCTTGGGGCCCAGGCTGCCTGCTGTGGGGCACTCTCTGGGAAGCTGTGCAGTACCTTAATTAAGCCTGGGACCACTAAAAAAAATAAATTAAAAATTAGAATCTATACAAATATAGTGCAAAGGTGCTATACTGACAGGTGCAAAGTAGTATCTTTAGCCATTTTGATTGTGCTTCTCTGGTTACTAATGAGCTTGAGCATTTCTTCAGATGCTAATATCTTTTAGGACTTTCTCTTCCCATACTGCATATTGTGTCCTCTGTCCATTTTTTTTTTGTAGTTATTGTATTTTTTTTAAGGTTTTATTTATTTATTTATTTATTTGACACAGAGAGAACACAAGCAGGGGGAGCAGCAGAGGGAGAGGGAGAAGCAGGCTCTCTGCTGAGCAGGGAGCCCGATGTGGGGCTTGATCCCAGGACCCTGGGATCATGACCTGAGCCAAAGGCAGACACTTAACCTGAGCCACCCAGGCGCCCCAGTAGTTACTGTATTTTTCTTGCTTATTTCCAGGAAATCCTTTATATTCTAGATATTAGTCCCCTGCTATTTTTAGAAATAGAAAATGTCTTTTCCCATTTGTTATCTTTGCAAACTTGTCCATTGTGTTTTCCACTGAATAAACCCCAATTAAAAAAAATATATAGTTTATGGCTGGGGAATTTTTAATGTCTTTCCCGACAACAGGATCACAAAGATGTTTTTAAGAATTTGAAAGTTTTATGTTTTGTGTATAAGTCTTTAAGCCATCTGGAGTCCATTTGTAAATGGTCTTCATTAGGTATCTAAATTTACCTCCATATAGTGAGGCATAGAAACATCTTTTCCCTATTGATTTAAATAGCAATTTTATTATGTATTAAGTTGCCAAAGTTACCATACACAAGTGGTCTGTCTCTAAACACTCTATTCTGTTCTCTTAGACTATTTCTCTATTTTTGTGCTAATACCGCACTAATTTGTAGTGCTATGTCACTGTAGTATGTCATAATTTCTGAGAGGCAATCTCTCTACCCCAATTCATACTTTTTCAAAGTTGACTTTATTCTTTTATATGAATTTCAGAATGAGTTTAGTAAGCTTCTAAAAAAAATCCAACTGAGAATTTGATTGAGATTGCTTTTAATATATAGATAATTCATTAGAACCAGCATCTTAAAAAGTTATATCATTTCATCCAAAAGTATGGAACTAATTTTGATTCTCTTTTATGCCTTTTATTGGGATATTAAATTTTTCTCCATAGGAATTATATATTTTAATTAGGATAAATTTTAAGTAACCGATAGTTCATGCTGCTTTTATGAAGAATCCTTTTGTACAATGTTTTCTGGCGAGTCCATCACTATAACAGAGGCTCCACCTCCAATATTACATTAAACAGTGGTGATAGCATCACTTGTATACTGTTTCTAATCTTAAAAAAGAGCACCTAATATTTTGTCTTTCCATATTTTGCTATAAGTTGATGGTATAGAGCCCTTGCCAAATTAAGGCATCCATTTCTATTCTTCTTTGCAAAAGTCACTTTTTAAATCATAGATATTGAATTTTCTAAGTAAATATTTAATTAAAATATAACATACATTTAGAAAAATGGACAAAATCACAAGACCGTGGCATAAAAGTTTTATTTCTGTTTGTTTTTAAATAAAATTATTTGGAATTTTAAATAAAATTTTTATTTGGAATTTTAGGTTTACAGAAAAGTTGCAAGGATAGTACAGAGAGTTCCCAAACATTCCTTTAATTTTAAGATCTTAATTACTATGGTACACTTGTCAAAATCAAGGACCAATATTGCATAACTATTATCTAGTCCCAGCCTTTATTCAAACATCAGCAGTTTGTCCACCAGTGCTCTTTTTCTATTTCAGGATCCAATCCAGGATGCTATATTGCATTTAGTTGTCATGTCTCCTTGGTTTCCTCTGGTTGATGACAGTTGTTCTGTCATTGCTTGTTTTTCATGATCTTGATGGTTTTGAGGAATACCAATCAGGTAGGTATTCTGTAACATTTTCCTTAATTTGGGTTTCTCTCATTTATTTTCTTAGGAGTAGACCTGGGTTATAGCTTTGAGGAAAGAATACTACAGAGGTGAAATGCCTTTCTCATCACATCATATCGAGGATATATAATAGCCACATGCTGTCACTGGTGATGTTAATCTTGATTACTTTGTTCAGGTTCTGTTGCCAGGTTATTCCACTGTAAAGCAACTCCCTCCATTCTTCCTCATTCCTTTACATACTCTTTTCTATGGAAGGAAAACACGAAGTGCATCCTATACTCAAAGTGGGGGCAGGGATTAAGCTCTATCTCCTGGTAGGCAGTATTTACGTATATCACTTGGAATTCTTTTGTAAGGAAAATTTGTCTCTTCCTCCATTTATTTATCAATCATTTAATTATACCAATATGGCCTCATGCACGTTTGTTTTATATTCTGGGTTATATACAAAGTTGTTCCTTGTGGTTATTGTTGCTTCAAACTGAGCTTTGGCCATTGGGAGCTCTTTCAGGTTGGTTCCTGGGTCTCTTTGACATGCCTTATCCTTTACTTATTTTTAGTACTTCCTTACTTTCTGGTCCTACAAGATGTTCCTAGTTCATCTAGACAGTTAATTGAAATGTCTAAACACGTTGTGTTTTTTGTTGTCAGTTTGCCACATTTAAGAAACAATAGATTTTCCCTGTGGATTCTTTTTCCTCATCTTTCAGTTAAATGCATATTTCCTCCATTGAGTACAATGTGGGTTTCAGGCTCACAATAAAATTATTCTCTAATTACATTTTATTCTTTGCTCTCCAGAAAAGTAAAACCCTTAAGACATGTTAATGGTCTTGACTATAGATAGGAGCTCACCCCTAACAGCAGGGCCAAGCTCAGGGACTTGTCGCTCTCAGCACTGGTCTATGTGAGGCAAGAACTGTAGACAGGACACTGAAGTGAATCATTTCAGTCAGAGGGTAAGGTGGGTTTATGGGAAAGAGGTGAGATCAACATATTTGATTTTTATTGCCTATGTTTCCTAGTAATGACGACATGATACTCATTTGAGATGTGAAGCATCTCCCATTTCAGTATTTAATGTGCTGCCCCTTCTGCACAAGGGCATAGCAGGTACTCCTGCCAGGGAGAGAGGGGAGAGGGAGTATGGATGACTTGAATACAAATGTCCTGCCAGACCTCAGCAAAGAGAGGAAAATGGATTTTGGCATGGCTTTTCATTTTCTTTTCCTTTTTTCTTTTTATTTGTTCCTATTTTTTTAGGGGGTTGGTAACAAAGATTAAGTTCTGAAACAAGATAGTTAAAACAGTATAAAAATGGGCATCTAAATCCTGTTGTGACCCACAGACTCCTGGATAAGCAAGAATAACAGGAGAAAAGGAGGCATAGCCTTCAATGATAAATATTCCCCTTCACCTTTTTCTGTTTTATTATAAAAGTATAAGGAACTCAGGTTTTTCTGGCTTTCATTGGGTAAATTGGTCCAGTCTCTCAATTCCTAAAGCTTTTGGTATCTGGCTTATACCACACAGAAAAGTAGAGTTGTTTTCATAATTTATGAGTGTTTTAAAAATGTTAAAGGTAAAAAAAAAAAAAGTTAAAGCTACTTTCAAATATACTAATTTGTTTATTATAGCTACAACTGTGCACTGCCCTTTCCACTACTTCAGAGGGTGAGTCTTCAGTATAAATCAATGACAAAATTTGTTTAACTTATTTAGATAAAACTAATGACGATTTTATTGAATTTTAATAGCTTGGTTTCTTCTATAATGTAGTTCTATCATTCCAATATTCTTAAATAAAAATGCAATGATTATAGAAAATGATTATTTTTAAATTTCCAATAAAAATTGTTTACTCTTCCTTAATCATCCATCATTCCTTAATATCTTTAACCATATACTGCTGAAGAAGAGTAACTCAAAATAATTATGGGAAAGATTTTACGTCTTTCCTTTAAGGAGATCCTGAGGATACCACTGCTGCTACAATTTCATCTTTTGAAGACCCTCTAAGAGCTTTGCTTGCCCACATGCATCCCTCTTCTGACTTCTGAAACGTGTTGTAGACTAAAATGGTGATATGTTTGCTACTTAATGATTAATACTTGCCTTACAACATACTTCTGATTTTGTCACGCACGGCTGTGTAAGGGTTTAATATGCATAACCTTTTTCTCCCCAGCAAGAATGTAGACTTGTAGCAGTGAATATCTATTGGACATGGTGCTTTTTCTTATCACATTAATGGAAGTAGGTTCTGCAGTGAAACCCATAGGGAGGTGGATAAATTTAATTTTTTTTTATGTGAAAACAAACAAGAGTAGGAACAACAATTTTTTATGAAGGCAATATAGGAGTTTAAGCAGGAAATTAATCCAATTTCTTTGAAATGTATCTGGCATTTAATAGTGACCTAGCATGAGCCCTCTGGCAAGTGTCCTGACTCAGCCAGAGCCAAAACTTAACCCACCCACAGGAGCATGGAAAGCTAAGATCCTGAGGAAAGGGAAGCATCCTCAAATGATTAGAAAAAGAAGCAAGCATTTTGAGGGAGAGTGGTTACAAACAGAAAATGTGGGATGCCAAGAGGAAAAAAGTGGCTGTAGAAAAGTTGGGAGTTTTCTTTCATGTGGAGCACTCTCTGGAGACCTAGGGTCTGCAGATCTATATTATGAGGACTTCAAAGTAGGAAAAATACACTCTAGAGAATGCACAAGACATTTAAGCAGTTGTGAGAAGAAACTTCTATTTACCTCTTAGATAAAACATCAGGAACATTTTAATACATTGATTGATATTGGTGCCCTGTCTTAGTATCTACTGAAAAGGTGATTCTGGACCCAATTCAACTGTGTGGTGTTGGAGGGTTCCTCCCACATCAATAATTCTCTGTATACCAGCAGTGTGCCCTACAATTCAACTGCATTCTGATACTATCTATATGGAGATAGGTCCAGATCCCACAGGTTCAGTCCTCTAAGAGTGCCTCCTCCCAACATCAGAAGCCAGTTGAACATTCAGGTTATCACCTGTGCCTTTGACTGACCGGCTCTAGATTGGGGATTCCAACAACCCCTACCTTAGGTTTGATTAATTTGCTATAGCGGCTCACAGAACTCAAGTGATATATTTAACTTACTAGCTTACTTGTTTATTATAAAAGGATATAACTCAGGAACAGCTAGACAGAAGAGATGCATAGGGCAAGGTATAAGGAAAGAGCATGGAGTTTCTATGACCTTTCTAGGTGCATCACTCTGCCCAAATCTGCGTGCTCACCAACCTTAGAACTCTCCAAACCCCATCCTTTTAGACTGGTTTTTCTTTTCTTTTTTTTTTTTTTTTTTTTTGGAGGTTTTATTACATTGGCATGATTGATTAACTCATTAGCCATTGGCAGTTGATTCAATCCCCAGCCTTTCTCCCCTATCTGGAGGTCAGGGAATAGGACTAAAAGTTTCAAGCCTCTAATCACATGATTGGTTCTCTTAGCAACCAGCCCCATCCTCAAATGGCCTAAAAGTAACCTCATTAACCTAAGAAACACCTCTGTTACTCTCATCACTTAGAAAAGCCAAGGGTTTTAGGAGCTCAATGCCACAAACAGGGACAAAGACCAAATGTACATTTCTTATTATAAATCACGCTATCACATTATATAAGAAAGTCATATGTCACATATTGCATGTGAGACAAGTGAGAGAATTAAGATATCCTAAAAAAGTAGTTCTCAAAGTGTGGTCTCCAGAGCAGCTTTCAGGATGGAGCCCAGCAATCTGTATTTTAAGGAGCTTTCCAACGGATTCTGATGTTTATCACCATCATCATCATCATTATATCATCATCATCTTACTAAACATATATACTCAGCATTCAAAAAAGGAGAAAAGAATGAACCTGGGCTTCCTAGGCTCTTCAGAAAAGGGAATTAAGAATTCAGTAAATTTTCTTGACATCTGTACATTTCCAACATTTATAATTATGTTTTAAGGGGTCTCTCTAAAGCAGAGTCAATCCTTGAGGCATGATCAGCAGCAGGATCAAACAAGACCTTAGTGAAGATATATCTGGGTAATGCATCCCAGTGTCAACCAAAGTATTGATATTTTTATGTTTATATTCTGCCTCAGTTCTTTAGAATCAGATTGATACAACTTTGAGCATTAGTTATGCTCTCTTTGTGACCACTCTTAACTCCTACTCTTTCTAATCATTTGAGGATGCCTCCCTTTCCTCAGGATTAATTAGCTTTTCAGGTTCCTGTGGATTTTATAAACTCCATGTTCTACCTTTTCTCACATCTTCAGCTTCAACAAGTTACTTCTCTGGGTCTCAATCACCTTGCCAAGAAAATGGGAATAATTATATCTATTTCATAAGATTGGTGTGAAGATTAAATAAGATTACTCTTTCAGTAATTTAACATAATGCTATATATAATTATGGTATGCACTTAAGAAAAAAAAATGTTCTCTTACTGCCCTTTCTAGGATCTGAAAAAGTATGAGATTCATTTGGTTATTGCTGAGTTCGAAGTGATATATAAAATAAAAAAAATATATATGAAATTTTCATATGGTCTGTGCTGTATAAAGTTGGAATAGCTTCAACACTATGGAGTATTAAAGACAACTGTCTATCGTCTCCTTGCAGAATGGCTGCCATAGCTGAGCTGCTAATTAAGCTCATAGTGGCACATCATAAGGAATAGATGATGCTTTTGGCCTTGGGGATACTTCATTTCATGTGGTAGTTGGACATTTTAAAGTGATTTTTCTTAAATAAGAGAAATAGAATATTGCAGATAAAGTTGAAATTCCTTTTATTACATTCTCCTCAGGAGTAATCACTATCATAAATTTGCTATGGATTCTTCCAGTCTGTTTTTACACTTTTAATATATGAATGTATATATAAACTCTATCTTATATTGCTCTGTGTGTTTTTAAAATTACATAATCTCTATCATACTATATGTATTATTTAGCCAGTTGAATTTTCACCTAATATATAGAGATCTAGCCTATCCATGTTAGGTATATATTGCTTATTTAAAAACTTGCCATATGGAATTTTGGTTGCAGAAATGGAAGAAGAGCCACTTTAACCCTTGCAAAAAGAACCAAACTAACTTCAAATTCATGCATTTTTGGAACCCTTTAGAGAGCTTGAGTTGGAGAGC
This sequence comes from Ursus arctos, assembly GCF_023065955.2. Lineage (NCBI taxonomy): Eukaryota > Metazoa > Chordata > Mammalia > Carnivora > Ursidae > Ursus > Ursus arctos. The sequence goes on along the minus strand of NW_026622841.1, from coordinate 30,829,876 downwards.
AAACAACTGTTCTAAAATCTAAAAAGAGTTGATCTCTATGGAGGCAGAAGTGATACAAGCAGGTTCTCATGCTGGGCAAAAGTAATAGACATGTAAGGAGTTAAGCTAGAAGAGTTGATAATTTAGTGAAGGCCAAGCATGAGTTGATGGGACAGTGTGAAACCCTGAGAACAACAGAAATTGCAAGGTCCATACCCTCTTACAGGCTTTCTCCACAGTTACCACCAGACAGGAAGTTCAAAAATCTAAAAATATTATCCATGTGGTATAAGGCTTAAAAAAAGGGAATAGCAGCCATTCAGGAGGGATAAGCAAATTCTGCCTACAGCCTTCTCCATCTCCAGTATGGAACAAACCCTCAAACTGTGTGGGAAAAGATGACAGGTGCTACTGTTGTAAAAACTGCCCCCCAAAATCATTGTAACTGGGAGAAAAGAACAGGAGGGGAAAAGGGAAGAGCAGGATGGTGAGCTGGAGCTACAGCTACGGGTGAGGGAAGGACAGAACTGAGAAGGCCATACCCCCAGGATTTGGAGACACAATGCTTCCTTGTCAGAGGCTTAATCAGAATAATAGGAAACATACTTCCTCATACCCTCTACCACCAAGCTACCAACCTTCAAAGACAACAGAAAACTGCTGGAAGAGAGACAGGACAGGAAAACAGAATAAACAAAGAGACCCACTCTGAGGCACAGCACAAAAGGAAGACCCAATTTCAAAACTAAATAGACACTGCTTTGGTAAATCAACACCTGCACAAATTGAAGCCTGTGGTGGTACACAATGGTGAACTATAGCAACAACAAATCTCAAACCCAGTCCAAATCCTATCTACACTAACTCAAAGCCTGCATCAAAAGATTAACAGAACTTTTGCTGATTCCAGGCATAAAAGTCATTAACTTCAGTCTCTCCTATTTTATATAATATGCCCAACTTTCGACAATAAATAACAAGGCATAGAAAAGGCAAGGAAAACATGCTCAGAAAAGGCCAAACAATTACCAGAACTTAACTCAGCTATAACGAAGATGTTGGAACTACCTGGCAAGAAATTTTAAGTAAATATAAGTTATGTGTTAAAAGCTCTAATGGAAATGCTGGACAACATGCAAATTAGAGGGTTGACTTCAATAGAAGAGAGTGAAATTATGAGAAAGAGAGAGAAGAAAGTGCTAGAACCAAAAAACAGAGCGCCAGAGATAAAGAATACCTTCTAGGGAACCACCTGGACATTCCACAGAGCAGAGGAAAGAGAACAGAGGAAAGAATCAAAGAAGTTGAAGATAAAGCAAATAAATTATCCAAACGGAAATGCAAAGAGAAAAAAGAATGATTTTTTTTTTAAAAGGAAAAAAGAGTTTGCAAGTTGTGGGACAGTATCAAATAGTCTAATATACATATGACTATACTCGCAGAAGAAAAAGAGAGAAAATAGGTCAGAAGAAAATATTTGAAGATATAATGTCTAAGAATTTTCCAAAATACACACATTTTGGAAACCCAAAGAACACCAAGAAGAATAAGATAAATACCATCCTAGCCTCCAAAAAAAAACTTCCTAGGCATACCTTATTGCTGAAAACAAAAGACAAAGGAACTATCTTGAAGACAATCAGAGGAATAAAAGGAACATTATATTTAGAGAGACAAGGCAAAATTTAGAACCAACTTCCTGTCAGAAACCTAGCAAGTCAGAAGACAATGGAATAATTTTCTATTATCACTTTATTCTTTCTCAGTTCCAAAATGACCATAAATTTCTTGATATATGAAAATAGAACTAAGCCCTTTATTTTTCTTTTGCTAGTTGGTACGATGTTAAGTTTTGTCAGTGAAAGGCACCAGAGAGATGTTACAGGAGGAGGTAATTCTGGAATTCCGATGAGTTCTTAGCAGGTTCTCACAGTGTCCTGTGCTCATGTCCTGAAGTGTAGGGGGCTTCTCCAGCATACGGCTACTGATGTGAATAGTGACAAGCAACACCCAAGAGCCTGGAGCTTCCCCAGCAACTCCCTGGGGTGGTTTAATAGAAAAGTGCCTTCAGTGAGATACATTGCTATGAACAGCCTTTCCTGGCACCCTAGAGGCCAGGAAAGGTCCACATGGTGGATTTCCATCACATTCTGCCAGGGCAGCACCATAGCTACTTCTCTAACATTCAGTGAGCTAGAGTCATAACCTTTCCAATAATTCTATATCTTAGTCCTAGGAAGAAGGCTCTTCTTTGGATGTTCTCTCTCAGCCCAAGAGATAGAAGCTATTCCTTACACTTCTTATTCCTATACTCTTTATAATTCTCTTAATTAAAATTAAACAAGCCAAACTTGTTTCTCTGATTCTCCAAGTTAAGAATTTCTTATCTCTAAGTTAATAAGTCTTTATAATAAATGCTACTTGTTCATATTACTGTGTGGTTTCTGTCTTGTTAACAATTATAATACAATACTGCAAAGACTCAAGTGGCCCTCCTAGGCAGCTCTCCTCCACAAAGGACCCCTTCCACAGTTTGTCTCTTCATTATTAAGTCTTTCACTTCTAGGTGTTCAGAGAGACACAAAGAAACAGAGACAAATAGAGGTAGCTTAGAAGTGGTTTACATGACTTTTCCTCACATTTTATGTCCCCATCTAGATGCCAAGGAGGCTGAATAATATAGTATTTCTATATTCCTAGAAAGAAGGGATGAACTTGGTAAGCATTTAGCTAGTCTCTGCAACAACATATGAAACTTCCTATGCTCTAAACTGAACGATATAATACCTCTCTCTACCACCCATGAATCTTCCCCATCCTTCATCTCATCTTCAGTAAATGTCATGACCATTCACCATTTGTTTATCAGGCAAAGACTCTGTGGTCATCTGTAATGTCTGGCTCTCTTACACCTCAAATTAGTGAATTCTGTTACAAAACTAACTAACTTCATCTTACCCAAGCCGTGTGAATCTCTGGCCTGGACTATTGCAATGAGCTAATTCCTAGCTGACCTCCCTGCTGCCACTCTTTTCTCTGTAGTATATTCTTCTCAGAGAAAGCAGAGGCATCATCTAAAAACCTAAGAAGATGACATAATGATTCCACCCTCATCCCATCAGTGGTTTCCCATCTCACTTAAGACTAAAATTTAAAGTCCTTTCATGGCCTCCCAGTTCCTACATGGTCTGTTCCCCAGTTACCTTCCCTAGCCCTTCTTCCCCTCTGACCGCATAGGAGTTCTTGCAGTTTCCATCTCTAAGTTTCTTCTCTTATTGTTTACTATTCCAGCAATGCTCATTTCTCTGTTATTTTAATTGACACATTTTCTACATTCAGACAAAAGTTTTACCATCTCAGAAAATCCATCTCAGTCATCAGTCTAAAATATCACCTTCTATTTTGATTGATTTAGATTTGTCATACCACTAATCATTGCCAGACATTACTATATTAATCTCTTAATCACTAGAATATAAGCTCCATGAAACAAGGACCTTGCTTTCTGTTTGTTCACTATAAAACCAGTATGTCTAACAGTTCTGCGAAATGAAGGGCTTAATTAATATTAGTTGAGTGAATGCATTCATGCTAGACTTGAAGAGAAAGCATTTGTCAGCCACATTTGGAGGGTGGATATATGGTGGAAAAAGAAAACAACACTGAAAAAACCTTGAATCTTTTGTGAACAAGGAAACAATGTATGGCACAATTTGGAAACTGTCCAAGTTTCAATGAGGTGGGAAAATCAAATGCGAAAGTACTAATGATAAAACATGAGGACCAGGAAGTAGACAGGGATTACTTACAGAACTGGGGAGTTTGGATTTTATTACAAGCAAAGTAGGAAGTCATTGAAGTTTGGCTTTAGTAGGAAAGCTACCAGGTCAGATTTATGGCTTAGGACTATCATATTGGATGCAATTTAAGAATAATTGAAAGAGAAGGGAAACTGAAGGAAAAAGACACCAATTTTAAACAATAGTCTAGGTTAGATATGACTGGCTTGGACTAGGATGATGGCAGTTGGGATAAAGAGAAATGGAGGGGCACCTGGGTGGCTCAGTCAGTTAAGTGACAGCTCTTGATTTCAGCTCAGGTCATGATCTTGAGGTCCTGGGATTGAGCCCCTTGTTGGGCTCCCCATTCCTCAGGGAGCCTGCTTGAGGATTCTCACTTTCCTTCTCCCTCTGCCCTTCCCCCAGCTCATGCTCACTCACTCTCTCTCTCTCTCTCTCTAAAATAAAAAGAGAGAGAGAGGAAAAAAAATGGAAAAATTCAAAAGATACTTCAGAAATAAAAATCAAAAAAATATAAATTTGCCAGTTTTATTTTTTTATTTTTTTTATTTTTTTTATTGTTTCTGCCATTGTTTTTAATGTGGATATGAGGAAAATGTTCTGTTGATCTTCAGATAAAGAACAGGTAAATTTCATCTCCCTACTTAAAAAAACAAAAACAAAAACCCCAAAAACCCAAACTCAGTTTCTAGTTCTTGCCCTCAATCATAGAGAAAATGTTAATAATTAGTCTCTTTAAATTTGATAAAAACACAGTCTAGGTTGAAAATAAAAGTTTTCTTCTTTTCTTGGGGCACCTGGGTGACACAGTCAGTTAAACATCTGGCTCTTGATTTTGGCTCAGGTCATGATCTCAGGATCATGAGATTGAGCTCCAAGGTGGGCTGGGCATGGAGCCTGCTTAAGATTCTCTCCCTCTCCCTCTGCTCCTCCCCCCATCTCTCTCTCGCGCTCTCTCTCTCTCTCTCTCATTCTCCCTCCCTCTCTTAAAAAAAGAAAAAAGCTGTTTTCTTAAGAGTCATGAAAATGAAGACTGTCATTCCATTTGTTAATTTAAATGAACGATGTCTGGTGCGTTTAGTAGGTCAAGGAACCACCCTTCCTAAAGACTGCCCAAATACTGCATATCGTGCTATTTAAAGTGTTCTAAGGCTGAACAACATTCACAAACCCTTGAGAGTAAAACAGATAAATGCCTGCCAAACACTAGGGCCTATTTAAATATTATTATAACATGCAATGTAATTGGAACAATTCAATCTCCTGGAAAATGCAACAACCTGTTTCCCTGCTTGGTACCAAGGAAAGTGAATGTGAACTGCCCAGGATGCACAACTTTTATCTGTGGTATTCTGCAAACAAAGAACTGCTACTACATAAAATGTAAGGGAAATATGTTAATGCAATTTTACATTCATAATTGCTGCTTTGTTCTTCCTCAAACATGGATCAGAAGACCATATAATTTACCTTTATAAGTATAGAAGTATAGAAGACCATACCTTTGTAAGTATAGATAGGTGGTTAGGGTTGGGAGGGAGTGGTAGAGATGCTGAAGCCAATCCCATCGTTTTAGAGACTGTAATCTGAAATCAAGCATGATTTCAATAACAAGATCCTCTTTTCCTATACTTTCAAAAGCTCCCCTGCAAAACTAGCTATGAAAATTGCGGGACCCACTGCATAATTAAAATGTGAAGTCCCTTGTTCAAAAATTATTAAGAATTTCAAAATAGCAACAGCAGAACATTAAACCCAGTGTGAGGCTCTTTGGAGCACGGGGTCCCATGCAAGCCCTCAAAACCAGTCCTACTCCCATATTTGAACAAAGAGAGTTTCTAATTTTGATCATTATTTGTAAATGACAGCTCAGATGCATTTTCCTTTCAATTTAGATAGCTCATCCTATAATTCTGTTTCTGCAGCCAGGCAGACTGTGTCCCTACCAACACAAACTGATCTAATGTGATTGACCAGAAACCTGGACATTTCTTCATCCCACTCACTACAAAAGCAAACTTTAATAGATTCTTACAAATTGTATCATGTAAAAATACTCTCATCTCTTTAATAAGACTCAGGTGCAGTACAGATTTGTCATACTGAGTTATCCACAACCTCTTTCAAATCGTTGGAAAAAAATGCACCATCACTGCTGGTTCAGCAATTTTAATGGGTATGACCAGTCACTCCAACGTAAAACACTGGTTGATTAAGGGGGGAAGGTGTTAAAAGTCAGATAAGCCAGTGTTGTATTGAATTTGCTGATCAATGCAATCAAATGGCTAATCTAGAAATCCTTTGTTATGCCAGGGTTGGTGATGTCATTGGCTACTGCAGCAGTTTAGCAGGGGCCTGGTGAAGGCGCCCTTGGTGGTGACACCATTTCCTACTACTGCCCTTCCCACCAGCTTGAGCTCCTCCTTCTCTCTTCCCTCAGGGCTGCTTATAATTTCAAGCAGGTAGATTCTGCTTCTACCTATACCCCGGGCTCTACAGCCTCGATTCCCCCCCCCCCTTTTTTTTTCTTTTCCTATCTTGTTACACCTCTCCAGTCAACCCTCATATTAGCGCCATGCTACCACTCCTTTAAGGGCACGTGTTTACACATACACACACCATAGAAACACACACACACCAGTCGTGCACTCAATTCTCCTATCTAACCAGAATTCTGAATGTGGGTTGTTGAAGAGCAAGGGCTTAGGATGAAATTCAGATACAATTTCCACATACTCACAAAGGACAGCTGGTGGGTATAGCTTTTATTCAGCATGAGATAAAGTAGAGAAAATCAGCCTATGGAATTATCTTTCTGCTACTTTATCATTGAAACCCCAAACAGCAGTTTTGACCACTATTATTTTCCTGTAACAAGCCTCATTTAACCAATGTAATACTGCCTTTGAAGCCAGGCCTATTCAATGTGAGATAAAGTGGAGATGAGTCAGTTACTTAGTGTCTTTGAGTATCATTGATAAGGTCTTGTTTTTTTAAAGTAAAATTATTCAGCAGCTTTTACTAGGCAAATCTAACTTACCACACTTTTCTGTCTTCTTTTTCTTTTAATAAAATTTTGTTAAATTCACACTATCTCTGAGTCATTCTGTCCTTCACTTGCAAAAGTCAATCTCTGTGGTTCATAATTGAAATTTCTTCTTTTTCAAACTATTAACCATTCTAAAATAATCACTTTCAACCTTTGTTTATTCCTTTCTTATTCATAAATAGGCAAAAACATCATTCCGACTTTAAAATAAATCAATCATTAATATTCATATGAGAGTTAGATTCCTGATAGTATGCCGACCAATTCCTTACAAGTAAATCATTTATTTAATCTTAATTTGTATCCTAATTGCTTAAATAGATTTGCTTGACTCCATTACTGTGATTTTTTTACCCTTATTTATGCAAAATATCTTTTGTATATATTTATGTGTATATCAAATAAAAGCCTTTGAAAATGCTAAACCACAAATCTAATTATATCATTATTTCTGTAGTCATGCATATATACACATACACCCTCAAAACAAAATGGAGAATTAATTCAATCTTATGTTTGTTTTGGTTAAATTCGAGCATGAAATGTAACATATTTTTCATATCTCAAGTTCTGCTAAATTCCTTAGTTTTGACAGCAAATGGACCAGTTCTATTTCTTTATTTCCAGAACCAGAGGGTGGGGGGGGTGGTAGATGAGGTAGAATTTATTATGACCTTGGTTTCTCAAAATTACTAGGCTGATAAAAATATTTATTTGAGAAAATAAGTAACGAAGGACTGGAAATTCTCATATTACTTTCTTTAGGATCAAGATCATGGTTTTAATTGAAACTCCTCTGGATTCTGTAAGAGGTACTGTCACAGATGAAGATTATTGTACAATAAATGCTATCTGTCTTGTCAGCAGGTACACACAAAAATTTTGTGGTGCTTGCCTATCAAACATTCATAGAAGTTGTCTTCTGCTTATATTCTGATAGCCAGTACTGAAGATTTTTCTGATGATATTCCAAATTTTACTTATTTATTTTTTAGTAATCTCTACACCCAATATGGGGTTCAAACTCACAGCTCCAAGATCAGGAGTCCCACGCTCCTCCGACTGAGCCAGTCAAGTACCTCTAGCTGGTAACATTCTTAGTAAAATTTTCTTTGCGTAGTCCCATCAACTAATTTCTACCACGTGATTATAACTGGATTCAATAAATCAAATGAAATAATTCATATTTCAATGTATTATTGTATCAAACTTCCTTTGCAGAAGCAAACAAACTCATGGTCATATTTGAGACCTATCCTCGTTTTATGGCTAAACATTTGGGGCTGAGCTAAGTAAAAGAGTTAAATTTTTCCTATAACATTTGCCCCACATTTAACTAGTATTTTTGTCTTCTACTAGATTTTTAATTAGGATATTTCCCAGATTTTAAGGTCTTGCTGTGGTATGATATGGCAGAAAGAACCTACCTTAGTCCATTTGGGCTAATCTAACAAAATACCATAGACTGGGTGACTTAAAAACACAAATTAATTGCTTAGAGATCTGGAGGCTAGAAAGTCCAAGATCAAGGTGTCAGTAGATTTGGTGTCTGGTGAGAGCCCACTATCTAGACAGCTTGCTTTTTTTTTTTTTTTTTTTTTTTTTTTTTTTGCCATAACTTCATGTGATGGAAGGGGTGAGAGACCTCTTTCCTTTATATAGGCACTAATTCCATTCATGAGACTCTACCATGGCTAATCACCACCCAAAGTCCCCACCTCCAAATTCTATGACTTGGGGGTTCAGATTTCAACATTTGAATGGGGGGGGGGGGGTAATGAACATTCAGACAGTAGCGGAGACCAAGAATTAAAAAAAAAAAAAAAAAGTGATCCATTCTGGACTGTAGCCCAGAATCTGTGCTGTCACCAAGGATATCATATAAACTTTCTAGTATTTAAGCCCCATTTCTGACAAAAAGGCATATGGTACCCACCTCATTAGTTGTTGATGAAGAGGATCCAACTGAAGAAAATGTATTAAGGTGCTCTTACCAGCTGTGAACCTAATATAAATGTCTCCAGAGGCCATTATTAAAATATGAAGAAGGGAGAAGTGGTTGTTCAGGGAAGGGGACTGGCCATCTAAAGATACTCCATCAAATACATTAACAGAGTATCAACCCATCCAACTGTCTGGGCTCTTAGAATAGGAATGAGAATGAACCGAAGGCCAACTGGTGCATTAATAAAGAAATTAATTTAATCATAAAGTCTTTTCAAAGCCACAAAACCTGCATTTGAATTCTGGCTCTCTTATTAGCTGTGCAATTGTATGTAAATTATTTAGGCTCTCTTTGTCTCATTTAGTCCATCTGTAAAATGGTAGTAATAAACCTGCATCACAGGGTTATTGGTGAAACTGAATGAGTTAATGTATTACAAATGCTCATAACAGAGCTTGACACACAGTGCTCTGTGCTGGTCATTTTTGTTACTACAAATTAGCACGTGTTACAGAGCATATGCCGTTTGGTTGAGACCGTGACTGTTGAGAATCAGGCCACAGCTAATGGGACAGTAAAATACAGAGTTTATATAGTCCCAACTACTTGTTTTCAAAGCAATGGGTAATTTACTTAATAACTGTGACAAACCTAAGTGATAATTAATATCATGCAATAGACTGGGTATTTTAAGCCTGGGAGTAAAGAAAAGAATTCAAGAGCTGACATCAAAAAGGCAGGTCTTCAAATTTTAGAATCCTTGACTCTCCGGGGATGGGAGATGAGATACAGAGCAAGGTAATGTTGGGGATAGAGAGGACTCACTCTCCCTAACTCTGTTCTGTAAACATTTCAGTTGGATTGACAGAACCTTAAAGACAGTACAGACATTAATGAGAATTAACACACATAACATATTAAATGAAATAATGGCTATAAAGAGCTAAGAACTTAAATAAGGCTTTGTCATTAATAGTTATGTGGGTGGTCCTTATCATTTGTGCCTTAAATTCTATAAAGTCAGGAATTCTATCTCTTCTGCTCAATGCTACCAGACCTGCATGATGATGAATAATAAAACACAAAATACAACTTCCAAAAAATACTGGAATACAATGAAAATCTTTGTGGAAGTGCCTTAAAGGCAGTTAAATTCCTTAACACGTAACAAATGCCCTAAAGACCCTTCCTACCTTTTTTCTTATACATTCTCATAATCTACTCCCTCCAAATGTCTTATTTCTCTTTTTCAACTTCAGGCCAAGTTGGCTCTTTCTCCCTCCTACTCTTTCTAATCTGAACCAACATAGCTTTTCTCAGCATTTTACATTCTCTCTTCCAGAATTCTCCTTAGAAGATAGAAGAGGAAAAGCTGTGAAAACACAGGCCTATATGGAACAAAGTACAGAATGAAAGAAGACCTAAAAGCATAAATTCCATTCAGCAAAGACATATTTTGGTAGTTTGGACTAGATGTTTGGAAATGAATTAAAACCCAATGCCTATCCCAGATAAGAACAGAATGCACAAGTGGGTTAAGCAGGAACTCAGGAGATTATTTCATATTGCAAAAAATCTGAAGTAAAGAACCAAAGCCTCATTAGCAGGATTTATTATTTTAACTCAGGTTCAGATTCAAGTGATTCTTCAAGAGCTCCTTTCAGTCTCCTGGCCTCTGTTTCCCAGGTCATTCATCTCTTTCTCTCAGATGTTTTACTGAGTCCCCACCTCTCCCTTTGACACGCTCAAAAATGCAAAATTGCTCTTTAATTTTTCAATTGTGATTATTTTTCTTTCCTTTTGGGTGTGTTACTATAAGGGAATCATTCTAAAGTTCTCCATCTCATGGTTACTCTTCTTTTTAAATACAATAGCCACAGATTACTTATTATTGCAGCTTTTAGATGCACCTGAAATCATGCTTCTCTCCTAAGACTCCACAAAAAGTATATTTTATGTTAAATGACTAAATTGTTCTGGAGATTAGTACAGAAATTAATTCAGGTTTTAATTTTCCTCTTTATAAGCCATTATAAGTCCCCTCCCTAGAACAATATATTCTATCAGGAAGAGTCCTTTAATAACCTTAACCTAAATTCGAGAGGAAGGAGGAAGAAAGAAGTTTTGTAAAGAGAGAATTTTAAGACATCACAAAATGACCAACAGGCAGAGAAATGCTTTTAGGAAAACAAGATCTCTCACCTCATGCACAAAATATTAGAGCCAGAATTAAAGAGGAAGAGTAGCTCAGCTTCCTAATTACTAGCCTTGGGCCTTTTACAAACGGAGAAAAATGGATTCCCCTGAGGTTCCTCACATTTGGTCCTTTGATCGAGTTTAGTTACAGAAACCTGAATGCTTAGTGCATCCTGAATGTTTGTTTTCATTTAATTTTCAGCCAAGACACTGGACATTGATTTCCTCTTGCATTTTATTTAAAGTGAATTCACGATTGTGGGTGGAAAAACCAGAGCCAAAATCTTTGCCCTGAGCATAAACCAAAGTAAAATCAAAGCATTTCTGAGAGTGTGAGTTGTTCTGTTAAATTTGCTTTTAAAAAAAATCATCAAGCAATTGCATTGCTGAAATGGATCAGACATGGAGGCAGAAATCAGACGAGAAACTCGCGGTGTGTCAACTTGTGCGGTATAATTTTCACATCAAAGAATTTCAAAATAGGATTTTTGCAAGTATTTTAACTTTTAGCTCGCTGACTCAAATCCTTTCTGGAAGTAAGCAGGTTATAAATTATAACTACATAAATAAATAAATCTCCTGGTAGTATCCAGATATCACCCAGTTCAAGGTTTGCCCACCTCATCCTCATCCCATCCTGTGCGGTTCGCTTCAGAGCTTTCTTCACGTCATAGCTCCTTTCCTTCACAAAACTGGGTGGGTGTGTGGAGAAGAACAGGCATGTGCTCAAAGGTTTCGAAAAGAGGACTGGAGGGCTAAGTAACACTGATAGTTTGGTGTGAGGAAAGGGTTGAATGTGTTGAGGAGATGAGGCCAGAAATGTAAATTCAGATGAGTTTGAGAAGAGCTTCTGTGCTATTGTAAGGATGTTTTCCTGTGCACAATGCCATCCTAGAAGCTGGATCATTTACAGTTGGTTTGTAGCTTATTTCTGTTCTGAGCTATCTGTATGAGCTGCTTAATTATTCTGACATCAGTTTATTCATCTATAAATGATGGAATTTGGATTAAAGCTCTATGTTTCATGTGTATTTATATATAATATATATAATACATTATATGTATTATGCACCTACATGTGCGTGCGTGCACACTCACACACACACTCACATTCTGAAGGAAAAAATAAGTAAGTGTTAATACAATTATAGATTTTGATTCTTAATAATTATTTGGAATGTAAACATCTCTGCAGTGGCTAAGATTTTCAGCTGCATCCTTCACCATACAGTTCCATTTATTCTATTTATGCAGTATGTCCTAGGTTTTCTTGACCCCTTGCTCTTCCTCACTCTGTGCCCTCTGCAACAATTCTGATCTCATAACATCTATTAAAATCACGGCCATCCCTCAGACGCCAGCATAAACTCTCCGTCCTCCAAGAAATCTTCTAGGTATCCTCACAGTAAATTTAGAATCATATTTCCTCAGATTCCCAGGGTGCATTTACACTCCTTGTACCTACTCTGTCTTCACTTAGAGCTCCTCGTGAGTCACCGTTCCTTACCAGATTATCAGCTACTACAGGAAGGAACAGTTCCATGCTCATGTCTGTCACCTTCCCATACACTTTCCCTAGTAACTCCAAATTATTCTGTGGTTAGAAGTTGTTCAATAATACTCTGTGAAACAGTACTGAATGCATAATTTGGATCATTTGATAGAGAAAGCTACAATGTTACTTATCAGTGCTTACATACATTCAGGGCTTCACTGAAATTAATTTTTATGCAGTAAATAGGAAAATATAAATAAACCGCGTTTACAGGGGCAAGAAAAAAATTCTTAACAGATTGTGTTAGGGGGAGTGGGTGCATATTCTTCTCCAGAAATTTCCCAAAGGTCTGTTCCCATTTTATGAACTAATCATCCTGCATTTTTCTATCATGGTGCATCTTCCTCATCAAATATGAATTTGTGCAGGGTAGTGCTTATACAGAGTAACGAAATGAGAAACCCGAGGGCCAGTCTTCTAGAACCAGATCTTCCTCTCCATTACAGTTTAGATTGGGCATGTACCTATTGAACTACCACGTCCTCTTCTATAAAATGGGAAAAGGAATTCCTATGTTTTCCATTTGATAGGGTTCTTTTAAAAATCAAGAGATGAATGTTCAAAAACAAATCACAGATTTTATTCCATCCATTTTTTTTGAGTTCCTGAATATGTAGTGGAGATCAATCCTCCATAACTATGTACATGTTGTTTTCTGTAAAAATCCATTCTCCTCTCTTATGTGATTTATTCTAATTTTCCTTATAAAACGCAGCGCAATGATTATCTTCTCAGGGAGACTTCCTGGAAGCCCACACTTGCTGTATGCTCTATCATAGCTCTTCTTGTGCTGAATCATAATCTATGATTTAATTATCAGTCTCCCTCATGATGATGCAAAATCCTTGACTGCAGGAGCCAAAACCTGGATAACCATGAAATCTTTAACACATTGGTATTTCATAAATGTTTATTGGCTGAATAAACTTTGAATGACATCTCAGATTTGATCCAATCTCTTATGAGCTGGGTACAGTGATCTAGTTTTTAATTTTGTGAAAGCTGTGATCTGGTTTCATAATATTGCCAGTGGTGGACTTTGAATCTGAGATCCGGTAGAGAGCCCAATTCATATTTGTTTATAAGGGTATCTTACCTCCAGAAGGTTTGCCTTTCTCTATTTTGTTCTATAGACACTTCACAAAATATTTCGTATGAATAATAGTGAGGGAAAAAAAAGAAAAAGAAAAGAAAAAGAAAGAAAGAAGCAGCTTGGGCACAGGGCCTGCTTTGTAAAAAGGCATGCTTAACTTGGTAATTTATTTTTCTTAAATTTCTCCCTAATCCTGTTTCAATATGCTAATCTCCCTTGTTTCTTGATCAAGCCTGTTTTCGAATTGTTTTATATACAATAGCCTCCCACTCTGGAGAGGTGACTAAACTTTAATGGCTGCCTAAGGTCCCCCCACACAAAGTACTTAAAGACACAGAAATATGGGAACAGAATAGGCCATAAAGATAAAATGCATTATTAAATGGCATTATTGTCATTGTTATTATTCTCCCATCGAACAAGGAGATGAAGAGCTGAGTTGCACACCATATGGTAATTGCTTGGAAGATAACCACAACTTACGGTTGCACCTTCAGCATCCGATGACATTGTTTGCTGCATTTCAGGTGCCAGTGTGGCAGAAGGCCAACCCAGGAAAGATGAACTGGCAGAGAAAGAATGACAGACATTAGGCATAAGTACTTTTCATGTCAAGCCTTTGGCATGTTCATTGTCGAAAAAATCTGTTCTCAGAAATGCCTTCCAAAATACGCAAGTTATGCTATGAAGGCATATGACAACTTCTGCCATCCAGGGATATGTTAATATGGACCATCCTGGGAGGTGCCAACTCACAGCCAAGATAATGGGTGATTCCAGATGTCTGTCCAATCCCATTCCTAGTGCCCAAGGGAAGTTTGGAAATTTTTTAAAAATGAACATTTATATGGAAGTTTTTAGTGTGCAGTGATATTCTCTACCGGTGGTCAATTTTGAAAGGGAAAAAGAACATGAACCTTTACATTTTAGTATGTACAATCTTCCATTATTAGGATCTGATTTAAATCATAGATTTGAATTGTCTCCCTTCCAGTAAGAAGGTAAACTTTTTCAAAAAGGAAGAGTCCTATTTTAGATAATTTAAAAAATACCTTAGTTTGAACAGTGTTGTTCAGATCACTAAATGTTATTTTCACACATGACATTATTTTACTGAATCTTCCCAAGAACATCACCCTATAAACATTTCCCATTTTCTTTCCAGATGAACCACCTTAAGGAAACAGAAAAATGACTTGCCCAAAGTCACTCAACTGGATTTTACTGGGGGTAGAACCCAAATCTATTTCCCATTTTCAAGTCAAATGACCTTGAGTAATCTGGCTTATGTCAGTAAGATATCACGTATTATAATTTTCTTCTGGGAACCAATTTGGTAGCTCCAATATTGTTAGACTTGGGAATCTAACAAATGGAATGCCCTTTATAAATTATAAAATATATTTACGGGCTTATATATCTGTTTGATTATTAGAAAAATAAATAAGAATGATTATCCCATATTTCAAAAAGGAAAATGAAGTGCTCGAAGACATCAAACATGCCTTCGCATGACTATTACTCCAGCTGATCTCTTTGACTTAGTTCATATTCCTGCCTTAGAAGAAATCAGCAAATCAAACTCTCTTCTCTACAGTGAGCTAGCCTTTCAAAATGTAACAGGACCTTAAATGTAGAAATACTTTTGGAATTTATTCAGAACACTAGAAATCTCAATCCAAAAACACAGCTGAATATTCATGGAGCGTTTTTATTTATCCAAACTTATCCTTGGAAAACACAATTTTGGAACGATAACCATAATATCTTGGGCAGCAAAATTATCTTATATATAAACGTTTGCTGCTGTCATAGCTGTTGTTGTGTTATATGTACACACAAATACACACGTGAATATGCATATATGAGATTAAAAACACATTTAGAGCTCTAATTCTATTTCGTATGAATCTTTCACTCTTTCCTGGCTATGAAAACTTTCCTAATGAAGAAAGAAAAAATAAAGTGTCTCTGTACTGAAGGAATTTATTGACTTGCTTGCCACTGTGAACTCAGTCCTGGTCAGGGCACTAAGGTTGTTAGGGAAAAAAATAAAAGATGTTTCCTAAGGATTGTGCACTTTCACAGGGAGAATCAAGGCATACTTATAAGAAATGCAACATAGGAGTACATGCTCAATAAGGCACTACAGTTATTTTAATAAATAACAAAGAGTAGCAGATTCATTAGTGAACATGCACATGTAAGACTAGCTCCTGACAAATCACCAAAGCCAGATAAATTGCTCTCCAGCTGCCTGGCCTTTGGGGTTGCAGGAGCCATTCAGTAGCTATTTGCCCAAGTGCACAGAGAAGTCCAGGGGAGTAGTGCTTCAAGGTCTCTCAGAATGGCTGTACTCCTTCTTTGCGCTTCGCTGGAGACTCAGTTGTGTCCCACCCAAATTCATTACACTGAAGCTCGAACCCCCAGTGGGACTATATTTAGAGATAGGGCCTATAGGGAGATAATTAAAGTTATATGAAGTCATAAAGGTGAGGCCCTGATTCAATAGGATTGGTAGCCTTACAAGAAGAGATACCAGAGAGCTCTCCCTCTCCGCCGTGTAAGGAAACACAGTGACAAGGCCCCTGTCTGCAAACCAGGAAGACTGCTCTCACCAGGATGCAGAACAGTCATCACCTTATTTTAGATTTGCCAGCCTCCAAAACTGTGAGAAAATAAATCTTGGCTGTTTAAGCTGCCCAGTCCATGGTACTTTGTAACAGCAGCCAAGCGGAATACAACAGACTTTGTCACGGGGGCACCACGAGGGCCTGAAGGACTCATTGGCTAAACTCCTGTTTGCTTACTTCACTCCAGCCATATTGACTCCTTCCTTTTTTCTCATATATGTCAGGCAGACTGATGCCATTGGCCACTGTGTATTCTGTATCCCCCATAACCAGCACAGCTTACTTCCTCACCTTTCTCAAGTCTTTTTGTAAATGGCACCTTCTTAGGAAGACTTCACCGACTACCTTAAATTGCAACCCCTGTCAATACTCCCTATCCATTTTCTCCGTCTTTCTCCTTTGCATTTATCCAACTTACATTCTATATATTTTACTTATTAATTGTGTTTTTCTCTTTTCTCACTGGAATGGAAGCATCAAGATAGCAAGATTATCAATTGTTTTGCTCATTGCAAAGGCCTCAATATCCGGCACATTGTACATGCCCAATAAATACGAACCATGTTGAGTATAACGTTATCATAGAGTTTGTAAAATTCAGAAGGGATAAGAAAAGGTTAATAAGGTTAGAAACCAGTGGCAAAGGAACAGATGTGGTGTTATAGTATATAGTTAATTCCCTGATTCAACAAGCAGTTCTTGAGCACATACTGTATACGTGGTCCTAGAATTAGTGACCTTTAGAAACTCACAGTCACAAAGGAGAGAGAAGAAACAAGGATGAGAAAAAGAGTAGAAGAGAGAACAAACAGAAAAGCAATGAAATGAAAATAAATGTAAGATAGTATTATTCCCTCTTCTCAGTCACAAATCAATTAAAAGATCATCCCTTGCTATTATTATTTTCTTTTTATAATTTTATTAAAGAATATACATTGTGTATGAACAGAATGGCAAAGAGAAGAGAAAAGGGGAAAGGATGAAACAATAAAATTATCTTTGGATCATCTACCAAGTTTAGATTTATTTCTTGACACATATGCAAAACCATAGTTAAAATGACAGTAAAAGGTACAGGAGGAAAGGGGGAGGGAAGAGGAAACCATATATTTTATAGATTAAGAAACCATCAAAATGACTGGTCAAAATTAATATAAAAAGACTAAAAGCAAGAAAAAAATGGAACATCTGGCATACTGAGTCAATAATTGGGATTTCCTCTAAAGGCATCTCAAGAAAGATAATTTCCAGAGTGGGAAGTAAGGTTATAAAGGAGAAGTGGATGCTCACAGAATTTCATTTTATTCACTTAGGAGGGGATAAATTAGGATTAGCATAAACATATCTAACACACCATATACTCTCCTTCTCCTTGATATATATTTGTTGTTTTTCTTTCAATCCTTGTCCTTCTGGGAATAGAAAGCTTTATGGAGATAGAACAGAAAGAAAAGCTGCTTAATGGGGCACACTACAGCAAACATTATTGATCAATTTTGTTTTACTTGTAAGAATGATTGAATGTGCAAGTAATTCAGATGTCATTTTGTAGCCTGAACATTTTATTTTCTAGAACGTGTGTTTTTTCCGAGAGAATTTATTTGAGAGAAAATAAAGAACCAGAGATGATGTATTGAACAGGAAAAACATACCATTTGAAAAGAAGATTTGTCTAGGTCACCCTCTTGATTTCATGGCACCATCTTGTATTATCAGTGGTGAAATTTTGCCAGCTCAAGGCTAAAGCAAAGATTCTCTTTCAGCATTTCCCATTTTCCCTTCCTTCCTAAACTCTTTATTCTATTCCATCAAACCACTTCTTTCTGTCTCTTCTGGCGCTTCGAACTTCTTCCTCAAAACTTGCTGTAATAAAAAGATCTGATAAACTAATTTGTATTAGGTTGTAAATAATTGATAAGCTTTACTTAAAGTGTGGACACACTCTGCGTCCACCTTATCCATCTGCAAATACACATGCAACCATCCCCAAACAGTTATGTATTGTAAGAGAGGAATATAAAGAAAGTCAGAGTGATGTTCCAGTAATAGGCAAAACTGTGCAAGGAGAAAAGTACCCCTTTCTCTCTGCACATGTTAGGTTAGTGGAGACTGACTTACTGTTGCTGCTGAAAGGAAATTATACAAGAATGTCCTAAACCATCTAAGAGTATAACCAACCTCTTTCTTCAACCTTTTAAAATTCCAAAATACTTTATCTTTGTGCACAATATTGAGACAATTGTTTGAAAACAAAAAAGAAAAAATTAACATCGAAACCATGCCTGACTCTAGATTGAGGCCAAATAGGCAATCACTATGAATGTGGCTTGAAGGAAATTCACTCAAAAACATCTCCCCTGTCTCTTTGCCAAATTATCTGCTATCATCCCATTAGAAACCGTTCCCTTCAGGTTACAGAACAGTTTCTAGTTAAATTGAAAACTTCCCCGAAATATGAAACACAGGAAGTCCAATCAATGATTAGCACTTTATGTGACTGGGGTTTAGTTCCTTTTCTAATACAACTAGCTAATATCAACTTCCTCAAAAAAGAAACCCACAGGTGGAATGTGCCTGGAAGGGAGAAGGTAATGAGAGGTTTAAGACAAGTGGTATCCTGGGTTCAGCTTTACAATCCTGAGTATTTAAGGAAAAGTATTGGAACCCAGGAAGAAGTGTCACCAGGACAAAAGATTCTAACAGAAAGCAAGTGAAAATGTTTGCTGATACTATGATAATATCTGAGCAATGATTGTTGTGATTAAGGCACCATCTTTGTCCTCAAAGATTGTTTCTATACAAAACAGCAAGTTCTTTGATACATATATGGATTGGTTTTCATGAAAGCCCTGAACTCAATACAGGTCAGGAGATCTGGGCTCTCCTTTACTAGTTGTGAATCCTTGAGCAAACCGGAATCTGTAACTTTCCTGAAGCTCAGTCTCTTCATCTAACAACAGGGTAATAGCGTCTTTCCATCTGGTAAGTTGTATTGTTATAAATACAGTCTACATTTTTGTAATCTATAAAGCAGTATATAGTTGAGAGCTATTGTGACATAAAATAAATCTTGACTACTTGTTTTATGATGTTTCAACCCTCAAAACCCACCATTAGCATTATGTGCCCAGAGATGATACTGGATATCAATTATTTCCTATAGGTTAATAATATGAGACTGGGGAAGAGAGAATCACAACCACAAGAGTCCAAGAGATTGAAATAGTTTCCCTGGATGGTGTTCTTCATCAGTGAAAACTTCCCTGGAGATTCAGGAATTATCTGGTCTTAAGCAATGGAAATGACTTCAATTTGCAATAAGAAGGAATTGAGAAAAATTTCATAAGAAGTAAGAGCATCTGGATTTCTTTGGGATTGGAACAGAGAGTGCAGGAACACTGCACCTTAGAAGGTCTTGAATCCAGTTTATGTGTTTTAATGTTATCCTATAAGCAAGAGAATCCTCTTGAACAAAG
The DNA here is from genome assembly GCF_023065955.2 of Ursus arctos. Lineage (NCBI taxonomy): Eukaryota > Metazoa > Chordata > Mammalia > Carnivora > Ursidae > Ursus > Ursus arctos. The sequence goes on along the minus strand of NW_026622841.1, from coordinate 30,810,150 downwards.
TAATGACATAAGGTACACAAGATGGTTTGAAATAGATGGAGGCTAGAGAGAAACAGAGAATATAGTGTGGAAGCTCCTGTAATTGCCCAAGGTTGGCCTAGTAGCCACTTCAACTTTAATAGGGGGTGGGATCATGAGGAGCCAGAGTCGTAGGCAGAGAATAGCAATGAGAATGGAAAAGAGACTTAATTAGATAGAAACTGAACTGACTGAACTGAGAGGGCTGAATGAGGGGGATGAAGGTGCAGTAATTGCAGAATCAGAAATGCAGCACTCTATGTAGCCATCGTCCCACTCCTCTGTCTCAATTCTTTGTTATGTAGATGGTAACAGTGAGGTTCAGAAAGTCTAACCAATCTTCCTGCTTAGCAGGACAACAATTTTAGGTACGTTTTCTGCTTTACAGTTTATGATTTTTCTACACTTCAACGACAACAAATTCCATCCTGGAACAGCAGGAATAAAGAACCATGTTTAACCGAATTAGGGTCATATAAGGACACTGTGAATGAGTTTACATAATACAGGCCTATTTTGATGGATAAGGAATACTTAGGTAGAAATTGCCCACAAGCAGATAGAAATGAGAGATTAAAACTCAGATGAGAGATTGGCAATAAGAATATGTCAATGAGCTTAATTTAAATAGGCTTTGGATTCCAACCCTCAAAAGAGTCTCTCTGGCATTTTAGAACAATATGAACTTGATCGTGACAATGTAAAAGGAGGGTGGAGCACAACTGGCTGGAATGTTTCTGAACTTGCTTAAAACCATTGAGTGTCTTCCTACTATTCACAAGATAGAGTTCAAATTTGTTAAAATGAATTCAAAGGCTATCCATTATCTAGCCCCCTTCCTATCATTCTAGGCTTATCTGTTACCACTCTCTCATTCCCACTCCATGACCCAAACATAGGAAACAATTATATATCTGCCCAGTATGGATGGATAAAGGAAAAATTCCTAAAGGTCCTGTCTCAGTTTTGACTGATGTATGAAGTGAGCTGAGAAACAGGACTGGGACTTGGTTGAAGGTGAGAAGAGGTTCCATTTAAAAAAAAAAAAAAGCACAGAGGCAAAATCATGGGACATGATGAGAGAACATCCTACTCAAGGAATTTCTCAAGAATCAACAGGACTACTTTTCTAAAGTGAAAGTGATCGGTGAAAATAGGCAGAAGATAAACGAAAGGCTTGGTATACTGTGAACCATTTTCAAATTATTATCTGTGTTTCTTTCAAAGAATAATAAACTCAACAGAGATCATGTCTTATTAATTTGGGGTGTTGTGTTCCAAACCTAACATTTTTCTCCCCACAAACTATTTCCTTTTAAATATTTACTATCAATTTTGAGAAGAAAACAGATTATTTCAATTTCACAATTTTTAATTCTTTAGAATCACTTCTTCAAATACCATGATGATTTGATGTTTTGAAGATTTATTTATTTGGGGTCTGCTATGGACACCATGTTTTTACCACTTTTGTATTCCATTTTCTAGGTTTTATGTTCTGTCCCTAGGAGTACCACCTTGCACTGATTTCTACCATATTTTAATGGGTATTTTTATAATTATTTCACTCAAGGGAATTCAAAATTCTATTCCTAGGTGATATGTTTTATCACTTCACTAGACTATGAGTTCCTTGAATTATTTCTCTGTCTTTTATGTTTTCTACATCCAGGTA